>NC_057836.1:70300000-70925000 GCF_910594005.1 Cervus elaphus
GCCATCAAGGAAATCAAGGCTCCTTTCATGTGTGATGTGCAACACGGAATTGCTCTGCACACAGTGCAGGGGAATCGGGCCTCATCTCGCGGCGAGGGGAAAGTCTCATGGTTTTTCTGGAGTTGCGGCGGGAACCTGGGGTATATTCTCGAGTTACGACGGGGATGGCCCTTCCACCCACGTGTTTGTTCAGCGACGTCAGGACTCCTGCTTTGTTGCGAGGGACAACTCGGGATTCTCCTCGAGGCTTGGCAGGGCAATTGGGACGCCTCTCCATCTGAGGCGGGAGACCAAGGGTCCCTTTCCACGTGCCACAGGAATCCTGGGTCTCCTATCAAGTTTCACGAGGAGTCAGGCATCGTCTCCTTTGGAGGCACTGATCTCCGCGTACCTCTGGAGTTTTCAAAGGATGTGAGGCCTCCGGTCGCGATGAGATGGGGAACTAGGTCTTTCTCTGTGGCCTCCACAGGGGATTCAGACATCCTTTCGTCTTGGGAGATGCAAGACGAGCCTGCATTCAAGTCACTGCAGGGATATCCGGCCTTATTTCGAGTCAGGGCATCGCGGTGTCCATTCCACTTGAGGCCGCAAACTCAGGGTCCCTCTCACATACCTAGAGCTGAGAGAAGCCTCCTCTTGAGGTGCTTGTGGTAAGGTGGTATTCCTCTGGAGTCGAAGCCAGGGACTAACCTCTTTTCTCGAGTTGATTTTTGCGCAACGGAGCTCTTTCGTGTTGCTACAGCGACCTCAGGATCCCTCTAGCCTTGAAACAGTTTTCTTGGGGTTTCTCTGGAGTGCCATCAAGGAAATCAAGGCTCCTTTCATGTGTGATGTGCAACACGGAATAGCTCTGCACGCAGTGCAGGGGAATCGGGCCTCATCTCGCGGCGAGGGGGAAGTCTCATGGTTTTTCTCGAATTGCGGCGGGAACCTGGGGTATATTCTCGAGTTACGACGGGCATGGCCCTGCCACACACGTGTTTGTTCAGCGACGTCAGGACTCCTGCCTAGTTGCGAGGGACAACTCGGGATTCTCCTCGAGGCTTGGCAGGGCAATTGGGACGCCTCTCCAGCTGAGGCGGGAGACCAAGGGTCCCTTTCCACGTGCCACAGGAATCCTGGGACTCCTATCACGTTTCACGAGGAGTCAGGCATCATCTCCTTTGGAGGCACTGATCTCCGTGTACCTCTGGAGTTTTCAAAGGATGTGAGGCCTCCGGTCGCGATGAGGTGGGGAACTAGGTCTTTCTCTGTGGTCTCCACAGGGGATTCAGACATCCTTTCGTATTTGGAGATGCAAGACGAGCCTGCATTCAAGTCACTGCAGGGATATCCGGCCTTATTTCGCGTCAGGGCATCGCAGTGCCCATTCCACTTTAGGCCGCAAAATCAGGGTCCCTCTCACATACTTAGAGCTGAGAGAAGCCTCCTCTTGAGGTGCTTGTGGTAAGGTGGTATTCCTCTGGAGTCGAAGCCAGGGACTAACCTCTCATCTCGAGTTGATTTTTGGTCCATGGAGCTCTTTCGTGTTGCTACAGTGACCTCAGGATTGCTCTAGCCTTGAAACAGTGTTCTTGGGGTTTTTCTGGAGTGCCATCAAGGAAATCAAGGCTCCTTTCATGTGTGATGTGCAACACGGAATTGCACTGCATGCAGTGCAGGGGAATCGGGCCTCATCTCGCGGCGAGGGGGAAGTCTCATGGTTTTTCTCGAATTGCGGCGGGAACCTGGGGTATATTCTCGAGTTACGACGGGCATGGCCCTGCCACACACGTGTTTGTTCAGCGACGTCAGGACCCCTGCCTAGTAACGAGGGACAACTCGGGATTCTCCTCGAGGCTTGGCAGGGCAATTGGGACGCCTCTCCAGCTGAGGTGGGAGACCCAGGGTCCCTTTCCACGTGCCACAAGAATCCTGGGACTCCTATCAAGTTTCACGAGGAGTCAGGCATCGTCTCCTTTGGAGACACTGATCTCCGTGTACCTCTGGAGTTTTCATAGGATGTGAGGCCTCCGGTCGCAATGAGGTGGGTAACTAGGTCTTTCTCTGTGGTCTCCACAGGGGATTCAGACATCATTTCGTCTTGGGAGATGCAACACGAGCCTGCATTCAAGTCACTGCAGGGATATCCGGCCTTATTTCAAGTCAGGGCATCACGGTGTCCATTCCACTTGAGGCCGCAACTCAGAGTCCCTCTCACATACCTAGAGCTGAGAGAAGCCTCCTCTTGAGGTGCTTGTGGTAAGGTGGTATTCCTCTGGAGTCGAAGCCAGGGACTAAGCTCTCATCTCGAGTTGATTTTTGGTCCACGGAGCTCTTTCGTGTTGCTACAGTGACCTCAGGATCCCTCTAGCCTTGAAACAGTGTTCTTGGGGTTTCTCTGGAGTGCCATCAAGGAAATCAAGGCTCCTTTCATGTGTGATGTGCAACACGGAATTGCTCTGCACACAGTGCAGGGGAATCGGGCCTCATCTCGCGGCGAGGGGGAAGTCTCATGGTTTTTCTCGAGTTGCGGCGGGAACCTGGGGTATATTCTCGAGTTACGACGGGGATGGCCCTTCCACCCACGTGTTTGTTCAGTGACGTCAGGACTCCTGCCTAGTTGCGAGGGACAACTCGGGATTCTCCTCGAGGCTTGGCAGGGCACTTGGGACGCCTCTCCAGCTGAGGCGGGAGACCAAGGGTCCCTTTCCACGTGCTACAGGAATCCTGGATCTCCTATCAAGTTTCACGAGGAGTCAGGCATCGTCTCCTTTGGAGGCACTGATCTCCGCGTACCTCTGGAGTTTTCAAAGGATGTGAGGCCTCCGGTCGCGATGAGGTGGGGAACTAGGTCTTTCTCTGTGGTCTCCACAGGGGATTCAGACATCCTTTCGTCTTGGGAGATGCAAGATGAGCCTGCATTCAAGTCACTGCAGGGATATCCGGCCTTATTTCGAGTCAGGGCATCGCGGTGTCCATTCCACTTGAGGCCGCAAACTCAGGGTCCCTCTCACATACCTAGAGCTGAGAGAAGCCTCCTCTTGAGGTGCTTGTGGTAAGGTGGTATTCCTCTGGAGTCGAAGCCAGGGACTAACCTCTCATCTCGAGTTGATTTTTGGTCCACGGAGCTATTTCGTGTTGCTACAGTGACCTCAGGATCCCTCTAGCCTTGAAACAGTGTTCTTGGGGTTTCTCTGCAGTGCCATTAAGGAAATCAAGGCTCCTTTCATGTGTGATGTGCAACACGGAATTGCTCTTCACGCAGTGCAGGGGATTCGGGCCTCATCTCGCGGCAAGGGGGAAGTCTCATGGTTTTCCTCGAGTTGCGGTGGGAACCTGGGGTATATTCTCGAGTTATGACGGGGATGGCCCTTCCATCCACGTGTTTGTTTAGCGACGTCAGGACTCCTGCCTAGTTGCGAGGGACAATTCGGGATTCTCCTCGAGGCTTCGCAGGGCAATTGGGACGCCTCTCCAGCTGAGGTGGGAGACCAAGGGTCCCTTTCCACGTGCCACAGGAATCCTGGGACTCCTATCAAGTTTCACGAGGAGTCAGGCATCGTCTCCTTTGGAGGCACTGATCTCCGTGTACCTCTGGAGTTTTCAAAGGATGTGAGGCCTCCGGTCACGATGAGGTGGGGAACTAGGTCTTTCTCTGTGGTCTCCACAGGGGATTCAGACATCCTTTCATCTTGGGAGATGCAAGACGAGCCTGCATACAAGTCACTGCAGGGATATCCAGCCTTATTTCGCGTCAGGGCATCGCAGTGTCCATTCCACGTGAGGCCGCAAACTCAGGGTTCCTCTCACATACCTAGAGCTGAGAGAAGCCTCCTCTTGAGGTGCTTGTGGTAAGGTGGTATTCCTCTGGAGTCGAAGCCAGGGACTAACCTCTCATCTCGAGTTGATTGTGGGTCCACGGAGCTCTTTCGTGTTGCTACAGTGACCTCAGGATCCCTCTAGCCTTGAAACAGTGTTCTTGGGGTTTCTCTGGAGTGCCATCAAGGAAATCAAGGCTCCTTTCATGTGTGATCTGCGACACGGAATTGCTCTGCACGCAGTGCAGGGGAATCGGGCCTCATCTCACGGCGAGGGGGAAGTCTCATGGTTTTTCTCGAGTTGCGGCGGGAACCTGGGGTATATTCTCGAGTTACGACGGGGATGGCCCTTCCACCCACGTGTTTGTTCAGCGACGTCAGGACTCCTGCCTAGTTGCGAGGGACAACTCGGGATTCTCCTCGAGGCTTGGCAGGGCAATTGGGACGCCTCTCCAGCTGAGGTGGGAGACCAAGTGTCCCTTTCCATGTGCCACAGGAATCCTGGGACTCCTATCAAGTTTCACGAGGAGTCAGGCATCGTCTCCTTTGGAGGCACTGATCTCCGCGTACCTCTGGAGTTTTCAAAGGATGTGAGGCCTCCGGTCGCGATGATGTGGTGAACTAGGTCTTTCTCTGTGGTCTCCACAGGGGATTCAGACATCCTTTCATCTTGGGAGATGCAAGACGAGCCTGCATTCAAGTCACTGCAGGGATATCCGGCCTTATTTCGAGTCAGGGCATCGCGGTGTCCATTCCACTTGAGGCCGCAAACTCAGGGTCCCTCTCACATACCTAGAGCTGAGAGAAGTCTCCTCTTGAGGTGCTTGTGGTAAGGTGGTATTCCTCTGGAGTCGAAGCCAGGGACTAACCTCTCATCTCGAGTTGATTTTTGGTCCACGGAGCTCTTTCGTGTTGCTACAGTGACCTCAGGATCCCTCTAGCCTTGAAACAGTGTTCTTGGGGTTTCTCTGGAGTGCCATCAAGGAAATCAAGGCTCCTTTCATGTGTGATGTGCAACACGGAATTGCTCTGCACACAGTGCAGGGGAATCGGGCCTCATCTCGCGGCGAGGGGGAAGTCTCATGGTTTTTCTCGAGTTGCGGCGGGAACCTGGGGTATATTCTCGAGTTACGACGGGGATGGCCCTTCCACCCACGTGTTTGTTCAGTGACGTCAGTACTCCTGCCTAGTTGCGAGGGACAACTCGGGATTCTCCTCGAGGCTTGGCAGGGCACTTGGGACGCCTCTCCAGCTGAGGCGGGAGACCAAGGGTCCCTTTCCACGTGCCACAGGAATCCTGGAACTCCTATCAAGTTTCACGAGGAGTCAGGCCTCGTCTCCTTTGGAGGCACTGATCTCCGCGTACCTCTGGAGTTTTCAAAGGATGTGAGGCCTCCGGTCGCGATGAGGTGGGGAACTAGGTCTTTCTCTGTGGTCTCCACAGGGGATTCAGACATCCTTTCGTCTTGGGAGATGCAAGACGAGCCTGCATTCAAGTCACTGCAGGGATATCCGGCCTTATTTTGAGTCAGGGCATCGCGGTGTCCATTCCACTTGAGGCCGCAAACTCAGGGTCCCTCTCACATACCTAGAGCTGAGAGAAGCCTCCTCTTGAGGTGCTTGTGGTAAGGTGGTATTCCTCTGGAGTCGGAGCCAGGGACTAACCTCTCATCTCGAGTTGATTTTTGGTCCACGGAGCTCTTTCGTGTTGCTACAGTGACCTCAGGATCCCTCTAGCCTTGAAACAGTGTTCTTGGGGTTTCTCTGCAGTGCCATCAAGGAAATCAAGGCTCCTTTCATGTGTGATGTGCAACACGGAATTGCTCTGCACACAGTGCAGGGGAATCGGGCCTCATCTCGCGGCGAGGGGGAAGTCTCATGGTTTTTCTCGAGTTGCGGCGGGAACCTGGGGTATATTCTCGAGTTACGACGGGGATGGCCCTTCCACCCACGTGTTTGTTCAGTGACGTCAGTACTCCTGCCTAGTTGCGAGGGACAACTCGGGATTCTCCTCGAGGCTTGGCAGGGCACTTGGGACGCCTCTCCAGCTGAGGCGGGAGACCAAGGGTCCCTTTCCACGTGCCACAGGAATCCTGGAACTCCTATCAAGTTTCACGAGGAGTCAGGCCTCGTCTCCTTTGGAGGCACTGATCTCCGCGTACCTCTGGAGTTTTCAAAGGATGTGAGTCCTCCGGTCGCGATGAGGTGGGGAACTAGGTCTTTCTCTGTGGTCTCCACAGGGGATTCAGACATCCTTTCGTCTTGGGAGATGCAAGACGAGCCTGCATTCAAGTCACTGCAGGGATATCCGGCCTTATTTTGAGTCAGGGCATCGCGGTGTCCATTCCACTTGAGGCCGCAAACTCAGGGTCCCTCTCACATACCTAGAGCTGAGAGAAGCCTCCTCTTGAGGTGCTTGTGGTAAGGTGGTATTCCTCTGGAGTCGGAGCCAGGGACTAACCTCTCATCTCGAGTTGATTTTTGGTCCACGGAGCTCTTTCGTGTTGCTACAGTGACCTCAGGATCCCTCTAGCCTTGAAACAGTGTTCTTGGGGTTTCTCTGCAGTGCCATCAAGGAAATCAAGGCTCCTTTCATGTCTGATGTGCAACACGGAATTGCTCTGCACGCAGTGCAGGGGAATCGGGCCTCATCTCGCGGCAAGGGGGAAGTCTCATGGTTTTCCTCGAGTTGCGGCGGGAACCTGGGGTATATTCTCGAGTTACGACGGGGATGGCCCTTCCACCCACGTGTTTGTTCAGCCACGTCAGGACTCCTGCCTAGTTGTGAGGGACAACTCGGGATTCTCCTCGAGGTTTGGCAGGGCAATTGGGACGCCTCTCCAGCTGAGGTGGGAGATCAAGGGTCCCTTTCCACGTGCACAGGAATCCTGGGACTCCTATCAAGTTTCACGAGGAGTCAGGCATCGACTCCTTTGAAGGCACTGATCTCCGCGTACCTCTGAAGTTTTCAAAGAATGTGAGGCCTCCATTCGCGATGAAGTGGGGAACTAGGTCTTTCTCTGTGGTCTCCACAAGGGATTCAGACATCCTTTCGTCTTGGGAGATGCAAGACGAGCCTGCATTCAAGTCACTGCAGGGATATCCGGCCTTATTTCGAGTCAGGGCATCGAAGTGTCCATTCCACTTGAGGCCGCAAACTCAGGGTCCCTCTCACATACCTAGAGCTGAGAGAAGCCTCCTCTTGAGGTGCTTGTGGTAAGGTGGTATTCCTCTGGAGTCGAAGCCAGGGACTAACCTCTCATCTCGAGTTGATTTTTGGGCAACGGAGCTCTTTCGTGTTGCTACATTGACCTCAGGATCCCTCTAGCCTTGAAACAGTTTTCTTGGGGTTTCTCTGGAGTGCCATCAAGGAAATCAAGGCTCCTTTCATGTGTGATGTGCAACACGGAATTGCTCTGCACCCAGTGCAGGGGATTCGGGCCTCATCTCGCGGCGAGGGGGAAGTCTCATGGTTTTTCTCGAATTGAGGCGGGAACCTGGGGTATATTCTCGAGTTACGACGGGCATGGCCCTGCCACACACGTGTTTGTTCAGCGACCTCAGGACTCCTGCCTAGTTGCGAGGGACAACTCGGGATTCTCCTCGAGGCTTGGCAGGGCAATTGGGACGCCTCTCCAGCTGAGGCGGGAGACCAAGGGTCCCTTTCCACGTGCCACAGGAATCCTGGGACTCCTATCAAGTTTCACGAGGAGTCAGGCATCGTCTCCTTTGGAGGCACTGATCTCCGCAAACCTCTGGAGTTTTCAAAGGATGTGAGGCCACCGGTCGCGATGAGGTGGGGAACTAGGTCTTTCTCTGTGGTCTCCACAGGGGATTCAGACATCCTTTCATCTTGGGAGATGCAAGACGAGCCTGCATTCAAGTCACTACAGCGATATCCGGCCATATTTCTCGTCAGGGCATTGCAGTGTCCATTCCACTTGAGGCCGCAAAATCAGGGTCCCTCTCACATACTTAGAGCTGAGAGAAGCCTCCTCTTGAGGTGCTTGTGGTAAGGTGGTATTCCTCTGGAGTCGAAGCCAGGGACTAACCTCTCATCTCGAGTTGATTTTTGGTCCATGGAGCTCTTTCGTGATGCTACAGTGACCTCAGGATCGCTCTAGCCTTGAAACAGTGTTTTTGGGGTTTCTCTGGAGTGCCATGAAGGAAATCAAGGCTCCTTTCATGTGTGATGTGCAACACGGAATTGCTCTGCATGCAGTGCAGGGGAATCGGGCCTCATCTCGCGGCGAGGGTGAAGTCTCATGGTTTTTCTCGAGTTGCGGCGGGAATCTGGGGTATATTCTCGAGTTACGACGGGGATGGCCCTTCCACCCACGTGTTTGTTCAGCGACGGCAGGACTTCTGCCTAGTTGCTAGGGACAACTCGGGATTCTCCTCGAGGCTTGGCAGGGCAATTGGGACGCCTCTCCAGCTGAGGTGGGAGACCAAGGGTCCCTTTCCACGTGCCACAGGAATCCTGGGACTCCTATCAAGTTTCACGAGGAGTCAGGCATCGTCTCCTTTGGAGGCACTGATCTCCGCGTACCTCTGGAGTTTTCAAAGGATGTGAGGCCTCCGCTCGCGATGAGGTGGGGAACTAGGTCTTTCTCTGTGGTCTCCACAGGGGATTCAGACATCCTTTCGTCTTGGGAGATGCAAGACGAGCCTGCATTCAAGTCACTGCAGGGATATCCGGCCTTATTTCGAGTCAGGGCATCGCGGTGTCCATTCCACTTGAGGCCGCAAACTCAGGGTCCCTCTCACATACCTAGAGCTGAGAGAAGCCTCCTCTTGAGGTGCTTGTCGTAAGGTGGTATTCCTCTGGAGTCGAAGCCAGGGACTAACCTCTCTTCTCGAGTTGATTTTTGGGCCACGGAGCACTTTCGTGTTGCTACAATGACCTCAGGATCCCTCTAGCCTTGAAACAGTGTTCTTGGGGTTTCTCTGGAGTGCCATGAAGGAAATCAAGGCTCCTTTCATGTGTGATGTGCAACACACAATTGCTCTGCACGCAGTGCAGGGGAATCGGGCCTCATCTCGCGGCGAAGGGTAAGTCTCATGGTTTTTCTCGAGTTGCGGCGGGAACCTGGGGTATATTCTCAAGTTAAGACGGGGATGGCCCTTCCACCCACGTGTTTGTTCAGCGACGTCAGGACTCCTGCCTAGTTGCGAGGGACAACTCGGGATTCTCCTCGAGGCTTGGCAGGGCAATTGGGACGCCTCTCCAGCTGAGGCGGGAGACCAAGGGTCCCTTTCCACGTGCCACAGGAATCCTGGGACTCCTATCAAGTTTCACGAGGAGTCAGGCATCGTCTCCTTTGGAGGCACTGATCTCCGCAAACCTCTGGAGTTTTCAAAGGATGTGAGGCCTCCGGTCGCGATGAGGTGGGGAACTAGGTCTTTCTCTGTGGTCTCCACAGGGGATTCAGACATCCTTTCATCTTGGGAGATGCAAGACGAGCCTGCATTCAAGTCACTAAAGCGATATCCGGCCTTATTTCGCGTCAGGGCATTGCAGTGTCCATTCCACTTTAGGCCGCAAAATCAGGGTCCCTCTCACATACTTAGAGCTGAGAGAAGCCTCCTCTTGAGGTGCTTGTGGTAAGGTGGTATTCCTCTGGAGTCGAAGCCAGGGACTAACCTCTCATCTCGAGTTGATTTTTGGTCCATGGAGCTCTTTCGTGATGCTACAGTGACCTCAGGATCGCTCTAGCCTTGAAACAGTGTTCTTGGGTTTTCTCTGGAGTGCCATGAAGGAAATCAAGGCTCCTTTCATGTTTGATGTGCAACACGGAATTGCTCTGCATGCAGTGCAGGGGAATCGGGCCTCATCTCGCGGCGAGGGGGAAGTCTCATGGTTTTTCTCGAGTTGCGGCGGGAAACTGGGGTATATTCTCCAGTTACGACGGGGATGGCCATTCCACCCACGTGTTTGTTCAGCGAAGTCAGGACTCCTGCCTAGTTGCGAGGGACAACTCGGGATTCTCCTCGAGGCTTGGCAGGGCAATTGGGACGCCTCTCCAGCTGAGGCGGGAGACCAAGGGTCCCTTTCCACGTGCCACAGGAATCCTGGGACTCCTATCAAGTTTCACGAGGAGTCAGGCATCGTCTCCTTTGGAGGCACTGATCTCCGTGTACCTCTGGAGTTTTCAAAGGATGTGAGGCCTCCGGTCGCGATGAGGTGGGGAACTAAGTCTTTCTCTGTGGTCTCCACAGGGGATTCAGACAACCTTTCGTCTTGGGAGATGCAAGACGAGCCTGCATTTAAGTCACTGCAGGGATATCCGGCCTTATTTCGAGTCAGGGCATCGCGGTGTCCATTCCACTTGAGGCCGCAAACTCAGAGTCCCTCTCACATACCTAGAACTGAGAGAAGCCTCCTCTTGAGGTGCTTGTGGTAAGGTGGTATTACTCTGGAGTCGAAGCCAGGGACTAACCTCTCATCTCGAGTTGATTTTTGGTCCACGGAGCTCTTTCGTGTTGCTACAGTGACCTCAGGATCCCTCTAGCCTTGAAACAGTGTTCTTGGGGTTTCTCTGGAGTGCCATCAAGGAAATCAAGGCTCCTTTCATGTGTGATGTGCAACACGGAATTGCTCTGCACACAGTGCAGGGGAATCGGGCTTCATCTCGCGGCGAAGGGGAAGTCTCATGGTTTTTCTCGAGTTGCGCCGGGAACCTGGGGTATATTCTCGAGTTACGACGGGGATGGCCCTTCCACCCACGTGTTTGTTCAGCGACGTCAGGACTCCTGCCTAGTTGCGAGGGACAATTCGGGATTCTCCTCGAGGCTTCGCAGGGCAATTGGGACGCCTCTCCAGCTGAGGTGGGAGACCAAGGGTCCCTTTCCACGTGCCACAGGAATCCTGGGACTCCTATCAAGTTTCCCGAGGAGTCAGGCATCGTCTCCTTTGGAGGCACTGATCTCCGCGTACCTCTGGAGTTTTCAAAGGATGTGAGGCCTCCGGTCGCGATGAGGTGGGGAACTAGGCCTTTCTATGTGGCCTCCACAGGGGATTCAGACATCCTTTCGTCTTGGGAGATGCAAGACGAGCCTGCATTCAAGTCACTGCAGGGATATCCGGCCTTATTTGGAGTCAGGGCATCGCGGTGTCCATTCCACTTGAGGCCGCAAACTCAGGGTCCCTCTCACATACCTAGAGCTGAGAGAAGCCTCCTCTTGAGGTGCTTGTGGTAAGGTGGTATTCCTCTGGAGTCGAAGCCAGGGACTAACCTCTCTTCTCGAGTTGATTTTTGGGCCACGGAGCTCTTTCGTGTTGCTACATTGACCTCAGGATCCCTCTAGCCTTGAAACAATATTCTTGGGGTTTCTCTGGAGTGCCATCAAGGAAATCAAGGCTCCTTTCATGTGTGATGTGCAACACGGAATTGCTCTGCACGCAGTGCAGGGGAATCGGGCCTCATCTCGCGGCGAGGGGGAAGTCTCATGGTTTTTCTCGAGTTGCGGCGGGAACCTGGGGTATATTCTCGAGTTACGACGGGGATGGCCCTTCCACCCACGTGTTTGTTCAGCGACGGCAGGACTCCTGCCTAGTTGCGAGGGACAACTCGGGATTCTCCTCGAGGCTTGGCAGGGCAATTGGGACGCCTCTCCAGCTGAGGTGGGAGACCAAGGGTCCCTTTCCACGTGCCACAGGAATCCTGGGACTCCTATCAAGTTTCACGAGGAGTCAGGCATCGTCTCCTTTGGAGGCACTGATCTCCGCGTACCTCTGGAGTTTTCAAAGGATGTGAGGCCTCCGCTCGCGATGAGGTGGGGAACTAGGTCTTTCTCTGTGGTCTCCACAGGGGATTCAGACATCCTTTCGTCTTGGGAGATGCAAGACGAGCCTGCATTCAAGTCACTGCAGGGATATCCGGCCTTATTTCGAGTCACGGCATCGCGGTGTCCATTCCACTTGAGGCCGCAAACTCAGGGTCCCTCTCACATACTTAGAGCTGAGAGAAGCCTCCTCTTGAGGTGCTTGTGGTAAGGTGGTATTCCTCTGGAGTCGAAGCCAGGGACTAACCTCTCTTCTTGAGTTGATTTTTGGGCCACGGAGCACTTTCGTGTTGCTACATTGACCTCAGGATCCCTCTAGCCTTGAAACAGTGTTATTGGGCTTTCTCTGGAGTGCCATGAAGGAAATCAAGGCTCCTTTCATGTGTGATGTGCAACACACAATTGCTCTGCACGCAGTGCAGGGAAATCGGGCCTCATCTCGCGGCGAAGGGGAAGTCTCATGGTTTTTCTCGAGTTGCGGCGGGAACCTGGGGTATATTCTCAAGTTACGACGGGGATGGCCCTTCCACCCACGTGTTTGTTCAGCGACGTCAGGACTCCTGCCTAGTTGCGAGGGACAACTCGGGATTCTCCTCGAGGCTTGGCAGGGCAATTGGGACGCCTCTCCAGCTGAGGCGGGATACCAAGGATCCCTTTCCACGTGCCACAGGAATCCTGGGACTCCTATCAAGTTTCACGAGGAGTCAGGCATCGTCTCCTTTGGAGGCACTGATCTCCGCGTACCTCTGGAGTTTTCAAAGGATGTGAGGCCTCCGGTCGCGATGAGGTGGGGAACTAGGTCTTTCTCTGTGGTCTCCACAGGGGATTCAGACATCCTTTCATCTTGGGAGATGCAAGACGAGCCTGCATTCAAGTCACTACAGCGATATCCGGCCTTATTTCTCGTCAGGGCATTGCAGTGTCCATTCCACTTTAGGCCGCAAAATCAGGGTCCCTCTCACATACCTAGAGCTGAGAGAAGCCTCCTCTTGAGGTGCTTGTGGTAAGGTTGTATTCCTCTGGAGTCGAAGCCAGGGACTAACCTCTCTTCTCGAGTTGATTTTTGGGCAACGGAGCTCTTTCGTGTGGCTACAGTGACCTCAGGATCCCTCTAGCCTTGAAACAGTTTTCTGGGGGTTTCTCTGGAGTGCCATCAAGGAAATCAAGGCTCCTTTCATGTGTGATGTGCAACACGGAATTGCTCTGCACGCAGTGCAGGGGAATCGGGCCTCATCTCGCGGCGAGGGGGAAGTCTCATGGTTTTCCTCGAATTGCGGCGGGAACCTGGGGTATATTCTCGAGTTACGACGGGCATGGCCCTGCCACACACGTGTTTGTTCAGCGACGTCAGGACTCCTGCCTAGTTGCGAGGGACAACTCGGGATTCTCCTCGAGGCTTGGCAGGGCAATTGGGACGCCTCTCCAGCTGAGGCGGGAGACCAAGGGTCCCTTTCCACGTGCCACAGGAATCCTGGGACTCCTATCAAGTTTCACGAGGAGTCAGGCATCGTCTCCTTTGGAGGCACTGATCTCCGCAAACCTCTGGAGTTTTCAAAGGATGTGAGGCCTCCGGTCGCGATGAGGTGGGGAACTAGGTCTTTCTCTGTGGTCTCCACAGGGGATTCAGACATCCTTTCATCTTGGGAGATGCAAGACGAGCCTGCATTCAAGTCACTACAGCGATATCCGGCCTTATTTCGCGTCAGGGCATTGCAGTGTCCATTCCACTTTAGGCCGCAAAATCAGGGTCCCTCTCACATACTTAGAGCTGAGAGAAGCCTCCTCTTGAGGTGCTTGTGGTAAGGTGGTATTCCTCTGGAGTCGAAGCCAGGGACTAACCTCTCATCTCGAGTTGATTTTTGGTCCATGGAGCTCTTTCGTGATGCTACAGTGACCTCAGGATCGCTCTAGCCTTGAAACAGTGTTCTTGGGTTTTCTCTGGAGTGCCATGAAGGAAATCAAGGCTCCTTTCATGTTTGATGTGCAACACGGAATTGCTCTGCATGCAGTGCAGGGGAATCGGGCCTCATCTCGCGGCGAGGGGGAAGTCTCATGGTTTTTCTCGAGTTGCGGCGGGAAACTGGGGTATATTCTCCAGTTACGACGGGGATGGCCATTCCACCCACGTGTTTGTTCAGCGACGTCAGGACTCCTGCCTAGTTGCGAGGGACAACTCGGGATTCTCCTCGAGGCTTGGCAGGGCAATTGGGACGCCTCTCCAGCTGAGGTGGGAGACCAAGGGTCCCTTTCCACGTGCCACAGGAATCCTGGGACTCCTATCAAGTTTCACGAGGAGTCAGGCATCGTCTCCTTTGGAGGCACTGATCTCCGCGTACCTCTGGAGTTTTCATAGGATGTGAGGCCTCCGGTCGAGATGAGGTGCGGAACTAGGTCTTTCTCTGTGGTCTCCACTGGGGATTCAGACAACCTTTCGTCTTGGGAGATGCAAGACGAGCCTGCATTCAAGTCACTGCAGGGATATCCGGCCTTATTTCGAGTCAGGGCTTCACGGTGTCCATTCCACTTGAGGCCACAAACTCAGGGTCCCTGTCACATACCTAGAGCTGAGAGAAGCCTCCTCTTGAGGTGCTTGTGGTAAGGTGGTATTCCTCTGGAGTCGAAGCCAGGGACTAACCTCTCATCTCGAGTTGATTTTTGGTCCACGGAGCTCTTTCGTGTTGCTACAGTGACCTCAGGATCCCTCTAGCCTTGAAACAGTGTTCTTGGGGTTTCTCTGGAGTGCCATCAAGGAAATCAAGGCTCCTTTCATGTGTGATGTGCAACACGGAATTGCTCTGCACACAGTGCAGGGGAATCGGGCCTCATCTCGCGGCGAGGGGAAAGTCTCATGGTTTTTCTCGAGTTGCGGCGGGAACCTGGGGTATATTCTCGAGTTACGACGGGGATGGCCCTTCCACCCACGTGTTTGTTCAGCGACGTCAGGACTCCTGCCTAGTTGCGAGGGACAACTCGGGATTCTCCTCGAGGCTTGGCAGGGCAATTGGGACGCCTCTCCATCTGAGGCGGGAGACCAAGGGTCCCTTTCCACGTGCCACAGGAATCCTGGGACTCCTATCAAGTTTCCCGAGGAGTCAGGCATCGTCTCCTTTGGAGGCACTGATCTCCGCGTACCTCTGGAGTTTTCAAAGGATGTGAGGCCTCCGGTCGCGATGAGGTGGGGAACTAGGTCTTTCTCTGTGGCCTCCACAGGGGATTCAGACATCCTTTCGTCTTGGGAGATGCAAGACGAGCCTGCATTCAAGTCACTGCAGGGATATCCGGCCTTATTTCGATTCAGGGCATCGCGATGACCATTCCACTTGAGGCCGCAAACTCAGGGTCCCTCTCACATACCTAGAGCTGAGAGAAGCCTCCTCTTGAGGTGCTTGTGGTAAGGTGGTATTCCTCTGGAGTCGAAGCCAGGGACTAACCTCTCTTCTCGAGTTGATTTTTGGGCAACGGAGCTCTTTCGTGTTGCTACATTGACCTCAGGATCCCTCTAGCCTTGAAACAGTTTTCTTGGGCTTTCTCTGGAGTGCCATCAAGGAAATCAAGGCTCCTTTCATGTGTGATGTGCAACACGGAATTGCTCTGCACGCAGTGCAGGGGAATCGGGCCTCATCTCGCGGCGAGGGGGAAGTCTCATGGTTT
This sequence comes from Cervus elaphus, assembly GCF_910594005.1. Taxonomy (NCBI): domain Eukaryota; kingdom Metazoa; phylum Chordata; class Mammalia; order Artiodactyla; family Cervidae; genus Cervus; species Cervus elaphus. The sequence continues at coordinate 70,315,237 of NC_057836.1, forward strand.
TTCTCGAATTGCGGCGGGAACCTGGAGTATATTCTCGAGTTACGATGGGGATGGCCCTTCCACCCACGTGTTTGTTCAGCGACGTCAGGACTCCTGCCTAGTTGCGAGGGACAACTCGGGATTCTCCTCGAGGCTTGGCAGGGCAATTGGGACGCCTCTCCAGCTGAGGTGGGAGACCAAGGGTCCCTTTCCACGTGCCACAGGAATCCTGGGACTCCTATCAAGTTTCTCGAGGAGTCAGGCATCGTCTCCTTTGGAGGCATTGATCTCCACGTACTTCTGGAGTTTTCATAGGATGTGAGGCCTCCGGTCACGATGAGGTGGGAAACTAGGTCTTTCTCTGTGGTCTTCACAGGGGATTAAGACATCCTTTCATCTTGGGAGATGCAAGACGAGCCTGCATTCAAGTCACTGCAGCGATATCCGGCCTTATTTCGAGTCAGGGCATTGCAGTGTCCATTCCACTTTAGGCGGCAAAATCAGGGTCCCTCTCACATACTTAGAGATGAGAGAAGCCTCCTCTTGAGGTGCTTGTGGTAAGGTGGTATTCCTCTGGAGTCGAAGCCAGGGACTATCCTCTCATCTCGAGTTGATTTTTGGTCCACGGAGCTCTTTCGTGTTGCTACAGTGACCTCAGGATCGCTCTAGCCTTGAAACAGTGTTCTTGGGGTTTCTCTTGAGTGCCATGAAGGAAATCAAGGCTCCTTTCATGTGTGATGTGCAACACGGAATTGCTCTGCATGCAGTGCAGGGGAATCGGGCTTCATCTCGCGGCGAGGGTGAAGTCTCATGGTTTTTCTCGAGTTGCGGCGGGAACCTGGGGTATATTCTCGAGTTACGACGGGGATGGCCCTTCCACCCACGTGTTTGTTCAGCGACGGCAGGACTCCTGCCTAGATGCGAGGGACAACTCGGGATTCTCCTCGAGGCTTGGCAGGGCAATTGGGACGCCTCTCCAGCTGAGGTGGGAGACCAAGGGTCCCTTTCCACGTGCCACAGGAATCCTGGGACTCCTATCAAGTTTCACGAGGAGTCAGGCATCGTCTCCTTTGGAGGCACTGATCTCCGCGTACCTCTGGAGTTTTCAAAGGATGTGAGGCCTCCGCTCGCGATGAGGTGGGGAACTAGGTCTTTCTCTGTGGTCTCCACAGGGGATTCAGACATCCTTTCGTCTTGGGAGATGCAAGACGAGCCTGCATTCAAGTCACTGCAGGGATATCCGGCCTTACTTCGAGTCAGGGCATCGCGGTGTCCATTCCACTTGAGGCCGCAAACTCAGGGTCCCTCTCACATACCTAGAGCTGAGAGAAGCCTCCTCTTGAGGTGCTTGTGGTAAGGTGGTATTCCTCTGGAGTCGAAGCCAGGGACTAACCTCTCTTCTCGAGTTGATTTTTGGGCCACGGAGCACTTTCGTGTTGCTACATTGACCTCAGAATTCCTCTAGCCTTGAAACAGTGTTATTGGGCTTTCTCTGGAGTGCCATGAAGGAAATCAAGGCTCCTTTCATGTGTGATGTGCAACACACAATTGCTCTGCACGCAGTGCAGGGAAATCGGGCCTCATCTCGCGGCGAAGGGGAAGTCTCATGGTTTTTCTCGAGTTGCGGCGGGAACCTGGGGTATATTCTCAAGTTACGACGGGGATGGCCCTTCCACCCACGTGTTTGTTCAGCGACGTCAGGACTCCTGCCTAGTTGCGAGGGACAACTCGGGATTCTCCTCGAGGCTTGGCAGGGCAATTGGGACGCCTCTCCAGCTGAGGCGGTATACCAAGGATCCCTTTCCACGTGCCAGAGGAATCCTGGGACTCCTATCAAGTTTCAGGAGGAGTCAGGCATCGTCTCCTTTGGAGGCACTGATCTCCGCGTACCTCTGGAGTTTTCAAAGGATGTGAGGCCTCCGTTCGCGATGAGGTGGGGAAGTAGGTCTTTCTCTGTGGTCTCCACAGGGGATTCAGACATCCTTTCATCTTGGGAGATGCAAGACGAGCCTGCATTCAAGTCACTGCAGGGATATCCAGCCTTATTTCGCGTCAGGGCATCGCAGTGTCCATTCCACTTGAGGCCGCAAACTCATGGTCCCTCTCACATACCTAGAGCTGAGAGAAGCCTCCTCTTGAGGTGCTTGTGGTAAGGTGGTATTCCTCTGGAGTCGAAGCCAGGGACTAACCTCTCTTCTCGAGTTGATTTTTGGTCCACGGAGCTCTTTCGTGTTGCTACATTGACCTCAGGATCCCTCTAGCCTTGAAACAGTGTTCTTGGGGTTTCTCTGGAGTGCCATCAAGGAAATCAAGGCTCCTTTCATGTGTGATGTGCAACACGGAATTGCTCTGCACGCAGTGCAGGGGAATCGGGCCTCATCTCGCGGCGAGGGGGAAGTCTCATGGTTTTTCTCGAATTGCGGCGGGAACCTGGGGTATATTCTCGAGTTACGACGGGCATGGCCCTGCCACACACGTGTTTGTTCAGCGACGTCAGGACTCCTGTCTAGTTGCGAGGGACAACTCGGGATTCTCCTCGAGGCTTGGCAGGGCAATTGGGACGCCTCTCCAGCTGAGGCGGGAGACCAAGGGTCCCTTTCCACGTGCCACAGGAATCCTGGAACTCCTATCAAGTTTCACGAGGAGTCAGGCATCGGCTCCGTTGGAGGCACTGATCTCCGCCTACCTCTGGAGTTTTCAAAGGATGTGAGGCCTCCGGTCGCGATGAGGTGGGGAACTAGGTCTTTCTCTGTGGTCTCCACAGGGGATTCAGACATCCTTTCATCTTGGGAGATGCAAGACGAGCCTGCATTCAAGTCACTACAGCGATATCAGGCCTTATTTCGCGTCAGGGCATTGCAGTGTCCATTCCACTTTAGGCCGCAAAATCAGGGTCCCTCTCACATACTTAGAGCTGAGAGAAGCCTCCTCTTGAGGTGCTTGTGGTAAGGTGGTATTCCTCTGGAGTCGAAGCCAGGGACTAACCTCTCATCTCGAGTTGATTGTTGGTCCACGGAGCTCTTTCGTGTTGCTACAGTGACCTCAGGATCCCTCTAGCCTTGAAACAGTGTTCTTGGGGTTTCTCTGGAGTGCCCTCAAGGAAATCAAGGCTCCTTTCATGTGTGATGTGCGACACGGAATTGTTCTGCACGCAGTGCAGGGGAATCGGGCCTCATCTCGCGGCGAGGGGGAAGTCTCATGGTTTTTCTCGAGTTGCGGCGGGAACCTGGGGTATATTCTCGAGTTACGACGGGGATGGCCCTTCCACCCACGTGTTTGTTCAGCGACGGCAGGACTCCTGCCTAGTTGCGAGGGACAACTCGGGATTCTCCTCGAGGCTTGGCAGGGCAATTGGGACGCCTCTCCAGCTGAGGCGGGAGACCAAGGGTCCCTTTCCACGTGCCACAGGAATCCTGGGACTCCTATCAAGTTTCCCGAGGAGTCAGGCATCGTCTCCTTTGGAGGCACTGATCTCCGCGTACCTCTGGAGTTTTCAAAGGATGTGAGGCCACCGGTCGCGATGAGGTGGGGTACTAGATCTTTCTCTGTGGCCTCCACAGGGGATTCAGAAAACCTTTCGTCTTGGGAGATGCAAAACGAGCCTGCATTCAAGTCACTGCAGGGATATCCGGCCTTATTTCGAGTCAGGGCATCGCGGTGTCCATTCCACTTGAGGCCGCAAACTCAGGGTCCCTCTCACATACCTAGAGCTGAGAGAAGCCTCCTCTTGAGGTGCTTGTGGTAATGTGGTATTCCTCTGGAGTCGAAGCCAGGGACTAACCTCTCTTCTCGAGTTGATTTTTGGGCAACGGAGCTCTTTCGTGTTGCTACAGTGACCTCAGGATCCCTCTAGCCTTGAAACAGTGTTCTTGGGGTTTCTCTGGAGTGCCATCAAGGAAATCAAGGCTCCTTTCATGTGTGATGTGCAACACGGAATTGCTCTGCACACAGTGCAGGGGAATCGGGCTTCATCTCGCGGCGAAGGGGAAGTCTCATGGTTTTTCTCGAGTTGCGCCGGGAACCTGGGGTATATTCTCGAGTTACGACGGGGATGGCCCTTCCACCCACGTGTTTGTTCAGCGACGTCAGGACTCCTGCCTAGTTGCGAGGGACAATTCGGGATTCTCCTCGAGGCTTCGCAGGGCAATTGGGAGGCCTCTCCAGCTGAGGTGGGAGACCAAGGGTCCCTTTCCACGTGCCACAGGAATCCTGGGACTCCTATCAAGTTTCCCGAGGAGTCAGGCATCGTCTCCTTTGGAGGCACTGATCTCCGCGTACCTCTGGAGTTTTCAAAGGATGTGAGGCCTCCGGTCGCGATGAGGTGGGGAACTAGGCCTTTCTATGTGGCCTCCACAGGGGATTCAGACATCCTTTCGTCTTGGGAGATGCAAGACGAGCCTGCATTCAAGTCACTGCAGGGATATCCGGCCTTATTTGGAGTCAGGGCATCGCGGTGTCCATTCCACTTGAGGCCGCAAACTCAGGGTCCCTCTCACATACCTAGAGCTGAGAGAAGCCTCCTCTTGAGGTGCTTGTGGTAAGGTGGTATTCCTCTGGAGTCGAAGCCAGGGACTAACCTCTCTTCTCGAGTTGATTTTTGGGCCACGGAGCTCTTTCGTGTTGCTACATTGACCTCAGGATCCCTCTAGCCTTGAAACAATATTCTTGGGGTTTCTCTGGAGTGCCATCAAGGAAATCAAGGCTCCTTTCATGTGTGATGTGCAACACGGAATTGCTCTGCACGCAGTGCAGGGGAATCGGGCCTCATCTCGCGGCGAGGGGGAAGTCTCATGGTTTTTCTCGAGTTGCGGCGGGAACCTGGGGTATATTCTCGAGTTACGACGGGGATGGCCCTTCCACCCACGTGTTTGTTCAGCGACGGCAGGACTACTGCCTAGTTGCGAGGGACAACTCGGGATTCTCCTCGAGGCTTGGCAGGGCAATTGGGACGCCTCTCCAGCTGAGGTGGGAGACCAAGGGTCCCTTTCCACGTGCCACAGGAATCCTGGGACTCCTATCAAGTTTCACGAGGAGTCAGGCATCGTCTCCTTTGGAGGCACTGATCTCCGCGTACCTCTGGAGTTTTCAAAGGATGTGAGGCCTCCGCTCGCGATGAGGTGGGGAACTAGGTCTTTCTCTGTGGTCTCCACAGGGGATTCAGACATCCTTTCGTCTTGGGAGATGCAAGACGAGCCTGCATTCAAGTCACTGCAGGGATATCCGGCCTTATTTCGAGTCACGGCATCGCGGTGTCCATTCCACTTGAGGCCGCAAACTCAGGGTCCCTCTCACATACTTAGAGCTGAGAGAAGCCTCCTCTTGAGGTGCTTGTGGTAAGGTGGTATTCCTCTGGAGTCGAAGCCAGGGACTAACCTCTCTTCTTGAGTTGATTTTTGGGCCACGGAGCACTTTCGTGTTGCTACATTGACCTCAGGATCCCTCTAGCCTTGAAACAGTGTTATTGGGCTTTCTCTGGAGTGCCATGAAGGAAATCAAGGCTCCTTTCATGTGTGATGTGCAACACACAATTGCTCTGCACGCAGTGCAGGGAAATCGGGCCTCATCTCGCGGCGAAGGGGAAGTCTCATGGTTTTTCTCGAGTTGCGGCGGGAACCTGGGGTATATTCTCAAGTTACGACGGGGATGGCCCTTCCACCCACGTGTTTGTTCAGCGACGTCAGGACTCCTGCCTAGTTGCGAGGGACAACTCGGGATTCTCCTCGAGGCTTGGCAGGGCAATTGGGACGCCTCTCCAGCTGAGGCGGGATACCAAGGATCCCTTTCCACGTGCCACAGGAATCCTGGGACTCCTATCAAGTTTCACGAGGAGTCAGGCATCGTCTCCTTTGGAGGCACTGATCTCCGCGTACCTCTGGAGTTTTCAAAGGATGTGAGGCCTCCGGTCGCGATGAGGTGGGGAACTAGGTCTTTCTCTGTGGTCTCCACAGGGGATTCAGACATCCTTTCATCTTGGGAGATGCAAGACGAGCCTGCATTCAAGTCACTACAGCGATATCCGGCCTTATTTCTCGTCAGGGCATTGCAGTGTCCATTCCACTTTAGGCCGCAAAATCAGGGTCCCTCTCACATACCTAGAGCTGAGAGAAGCCTCCTCTTGAGGTGCTTGTGGTAAGGTTGTATTCCTCTGGAGTCGAAGCCAGGGACTAACCTCTCTTCTCGAGTTGATTTTTGGGCAACGGAGCTCTTTCGTGTGGCTACAGTGACCTCAGGATCCCTCTAGCCTTGAAACAGTTTTCTGGGGGTTTCTCTGGAGTGCCATCAAGGAAATCAAGGCTCCTTTCATGTGTGATGTGCAACACGGAATTGCTCTGCACGCAGTGCAGGGGAATCGGGCCTCATCTCGCGGCGAGGGGGAAGTCTCATGGTTTTTCTCGAATTGCGGCGGGAACCTGGGGTATATTCTCGAGTTACGACGGGCATGGCCCTGCCACACACGTGTTTGTTCAGCGACGTCAGGACTCCTGCCTAGTTGCGAGGGACAACTCGGGATTCTCCTCGAGGCTTGGCAGGGCAATTGGGACGCCTCTCCAGCTGAGGCGGGAGACCAAGGGTCCCTTTCCACGTGCCACAGGAATCCTGGGACTCCTATCAAGTTTCACGAGGAGTCAGGCATCGTCTCCTTTGGAGGCACTGATCTCCGCAAACCTCTGGAGTTTTCAAAGGATGTGAGGCCTCCGGTCGCGATGAGGTGGGGAACTAGGTCTTTCTCTGTGGTCTCCACAGGGGATCCAGACATCCTTTCATCTTGGGAGATGCAAGACGAGCCTGCATTCAAGTCACTACAGCGATATCCGGCCTTATTTCGCGTCAGGGCATTGTAGTGTCCATTCCACTTTAGGCCGCAAAATCAGGGTCCCTCTCACATACTTAGAGCTGAGAGAAGCCTCCTCTTGAGGTGCTTGTGGTAAGGTGGTATTCCTCTGGAGTCGAAGCCAGGGACTAACCTCTCATCTCGAGTTGATTTTTGGTCCATGGAGCTCTTTCGTGATGCTACAGTGACCTCAGGATCGCTCTAGCCTTGAAACAGTGTTCTTGGGTTTTCTCTGGAGTGCCATGAAGGAAATCAAGGCTCCTTTCATGTTTGATGTGCAACACGGAATTGCTCTGCATGCAGTGCAGGGGAATCGGGCCTCATCTCGCGGCGAGGGTGAAGTCTCATGGTTTTTCTCGAGTTGCGGCGGGAAACTGGGGTATATTCTCCAGTTACGACGGGGATGGCCATTCCACCCACGTGTTTGTTCAGCGACGGCAGGACTCCTGCCTAGTTGCGAGGGACAACTCGGGATTCTCCTCGAGGCTTGGCAGGGCAATTGGGACGCCTCTCCAGCTGAGGTGGGAGACCAAGGGTCCCTTTCCACGTGCCACAGGAATCCTGGGACTCCTATCAAGTTTCACGAGGAGTCAGGCATCGTCTCCTTTGGAGGCACTGATCTCCGCGTACCTCTGGAGTTTTCATAGGATGTGAGGCCTCCGGTCGAGATGAGGTGCGGAACTAGGTCTTTCTCTGTGGTCTCCACTGGGGATTCAGACAACCTTTCGTCTTGGGAGATGCAAGACGAGCCTGCATTCAAGTCACTGCAGGGATATCCGGCCTTATTTCGAGTCAGGGCATCACGGTGTCCATTCCACTTGAGGCCACAAACTCAGGGTCCCTGTCACATACCTAGAGCTGAGAGAAGCCTCCTCTTGAGGTGCTTGTGGTAAGGTGGTATTCCTCTGGAGTCGAAGCCAGGGACTAACCTCTCATCTCGAGTTGATTTTTGGTCCACGGAGCTCTTTCGTGTTGCTACAGTGACCTCAGGATCCCTCTAGCCTTGAAACAGTGTTCTTGGGGTTTCTCTGGAGTGCCATCAAGGAAATCAAGGCTCCTTTCATGTGTGATGTGCAACACGGAATTACTCTGCACACAGTGCAGGGGAATCGGGCCTCATCTCGCGGCGAGGGGAAAGTCTCATGGTTTTTCTCGAGTTGCGGCGGGAACCTGGGGTATATTCTCGAGTTACGACGGGGATGGCCCTTCCACCCACGTGTTTGTTCAGCGACGTCAGGACTCCTGCCTAGTTGCGAGGGACAACTCGGGATTCTCCTCGAGGCTTGGCAGGGCAATTGGGACGCCTCTCCATCTGAGGCGGGAGACCAAGGGTCCCTTTCCACGTGCCACAGGAATCCTGGGACTCCTATCAAGTTTCCCGAGGAGTCAGGCATCGTCTCCTTTGGAGGCACTGATCTCCGCGTACCTCTGGAGTTTTCAAAGGATGTGAGGCCTCCGGTCGCGATGAGGTGGGGAACTAGGTCTTTCTCTGTGGCCTCCACAGGGGATTCAGACATCCTTTCGTCTTGGGAGATGCAAGACGAGCCTGCATTCAAGTCACTGCAGGGATATCCGGCCTTATTTCGATTCAGGGCATCGCGATGACCATTCCACTTGAGGCCGCAAACTCAGGGTCCCTCTCACATACCTAGAGCTGAGAGAAGCCTCCTCTTGAGGTGCTTGTGGTAAGGTGGTATTCCTCTGGAGTCGAAGCCAGGGACTAACCTCTCTTCTCGAGTTGATTTTTGGGCAACGGAGCTCTTTCGTGTTGCTACATTGACCTCAGGATCCCTCTAGCCTTGAAACAGTTTTCTTGGGCTTTCTCTGGAGTGCCATCAAGGAAATCAAGGCTCCTTTCATGTGTGATGTGCAACACGGAATTGCTCTGCACGCAGTGCAGGGGAATCGGGCCTCATCTCGCGGCGAGGGGGAAGTCTCATGGTTTTTCTCGAATTGCGGCGGGAACCTGGAGTATATTCTCGAGTTACGATGGGGATGGCCCTTCCACCCACGTGTTTGTTCAGCGACGTCAGGACTCCTGCCTAGTTGCGAGGGACAACTCGGGATTCTCCTCGAGGCTTGGCAGGGGAATTGGGACGCCTCTCCAGCTGAGGTGGGAGACCAAGGGTCCCTTTCCACGTGCCACAGGAATCCTGGGACTCCTATCAAGTTTCTCGAGGAGTCAGGCATCGTCTCCTTTGGAGGCATTGATCTCCACGTACTTCTGGAGTTTTCATAGGATGTGAGGCCTCCGGTCACGATGAGGTGGGGAACTAGGTCTTTCTCTGTGGTCTTCACAGGGGATTAAGACATCCTTTCATCTTGGGAGATGCAAGACGAGCCTGCATTCAAGTCACTGCAGCGATATCCGGCCTTATTTCGAGTCAGGGCATTGCAGTGTCCATTCCACTTTAGGCGGCAAAATCAGGGTCCCTCTCACATACTTAGAGATGAGAGAAGCCTCCTCTTGAGGTGCTTGTGGTAAGGTGGTATTCCTCTGGAGTCGAAGCCAGGGACTATCCTCTCATCTCGAGTTGATTTTTGGTCCACGGAGCTCTTTCGTGTTGCTACAGTGACCTCAGGATCGCTCTAGCCTTGAAACAGTGTTCTTGGGGTTTCTCTTGAGTGCCATGAAGGAAATCAAGGCTCCTTTCATGTGTGATGTGCAACACGGAATTGCTCTGCATGCAGTGCAGGGGAATCGGGCTTCATCTCGCGGCGAGGGGGAAGTCTCATGGTTTTTCTCGAGTTGCGGCGGGAACCTGGGGTATATTCTCGAGTTACGACGGGGATGGCCCTTCCACCCACGTGTTTGTTCAGCGACGGCAGGACTCCTGCCTAGATGCGAGGGACAACTCGGGATTCTCCTCGAGGCTTGGCAGGGCAATTGGGACGCCTCTCCAGCTGAGGTGGGAGACCAAGGGTCCCTTTCCACGTGCCACAGGAATCCTGGGACTCCTATCAAGTTTCACGAGGAGTCAGGCATCGTCTCCTTTGGAGGCACTGATCTCCGCGTACCTCTGGAGTTTTCAAAGGATGTGAGGCCTCCGCTCGCGATGAGGTGGGGAACTAGGTCTTTCTCTGTGGTCTCCACAGGGGATTCAGACATCCTTTCGTCTTGGGAGATGCAAGACGAGCCTGCATTCAAGTCACTGCAGGGATATCCGGCCTTACTTCGAGTCAGGGCATCGCGGTGTCCATTCCACTTGAGGCCGCAAACTCAGGGTCCCTCTCACATACCTAGAGCTGAGAGAAGCCTCCTCTTGAGGTGCTTGTGGTAAGGTGGTATTCCTCTGGAGTCGAAGCCAGGGACTAACCTCTCTTCTCGAGTTGATTTTTGGGCCACGGAGCACTTTCGTGTTGCTACATTGACCTCAGAATCCCTCTAGCCTTGAAACAGTGTTATTGGGCTTTCTCTGGAGTGCCATGAAGGAAATCAAGGCTCCTTTCATGTGTGATGTGCAACACACAATTGCTCTGCACGCAGTGCAGGGAAATCGGGCCTCATCTCGCGGCGAAGGGGAAGTCTCATGGTTTTTCTCGAGTTGCGGCGGGAACCTGGGGTATATTCTCAAGTTACGACGGGGATGGCCCTTCCACCCACGTGTTTGTTCAGCGACGTCAGGACTCCTGCCTAGTTGCGAGGGACAACTCGGGATTCTCCTCGAGGCTTGGCAGGGCAATTGGGACGCCTCTCCAGCTGAGGCGGTATACCAAGGATCCCTTTCCACGTGCCAGAGGAATCCTGGGACTCCTATCAAGTTTCAGGAGGAGTCAGGCATCGTCTCCTTTGGAGGCACTGATCTCCGCGTACCTCTGGAGTTTTCAAAGGATGTGAGGCCTCCGGTCGCGATGAGGTGGGGAAGTAGGTCTTTCTCTGTGGTCTCCACAGGGGATTCAGACATCCTTTCATCTTGGGAGATGCAAGACGAGCCTGCATTCAAGTCACTGCAGGGATATCCAGCCTTATTTCGCGTCAGGGCATCGCAGTGTCCATTCCACTTTAGGCCGCAAACTCAGGGTCCCTCTCACATACCTAGAGCTGAGAGAAGCCTCCTCTTGAGGTGCTTGTGGTAAGGTGGTATTCCTCTGGAGTCGAAGCCAGGGACTAACCTCTCTTCTCGAGTTGATTTTTGGTCCACGGAGCTCTTTCGTGTTGCTACATTGACCTCAGGATCCCTCTAGCCTTGAAACAGTGTTCTTGGGGTTTCTCTGGAGTGCCATCAAGGAAATCAAGGCTCCTTTCATGTGTGATGTGCAACACGGAATTGCTCTGCACGCAGTGCAGGGGAATCGGGCCTCATCTCGCGGCGAGGGGGAAGTCTCATGGTTTTTCTCGAATTGCGGCGGGAACCTGGGGTATATTCTCGAGTTACGACGGGCATGGCCCTGCCACACACGTGTTTGTTCAGCGACGTCAGGACTCCTGTCTAGTTGCGAGGGACAACTCGGGATTCTCCTCGAGGCTTGGCAGGGCAATTGGGACGCCTCTCCAGCTGAGGCGGGAGACCAAGGGTCCCTTTCCACGTGCCACAGGAATCCTGGAACTCCTATCAAGTTTCACGAGGAGTCAGGCATCGGCTCCGTTGGAGGCACTGATCTCTGCAAACCTCTGGAGTTTTCAAAGGATGTGAGGCCTCCGGTCGCGATGAGGTGGGGAACTAGGTCTTTCTCTGTGGTCTCCACAGGGGATTCAGACATCCTTTCATCTTGGGAGATGCAAGACGAGCCTGCATTCAAGTCACTACAGCGATATCAGGCCTTATTTCGCGTCAGGGCATTGCAGTGTCCATTCCACTTTAGGCCGCAAAATCAGGGTCCCTCTCACATACTTAGAGCTGAGAGAAGCCTCCTCTTGAGGTGCTTGTGGTAAGGTGGTATTCCTCTGGAGTCGAAGCCAGGGACTAACCTCTCATCTCGAGTTGATTGTTGGTCCACGGAGCTCTTTCGTGTTGCTACAGTGACCTCAGGATCCCTCTAGCCTTGAAACAGTGTTCTTGGGGTTTCTCTGGAGTGCCCTCAAGGAAATCAAGGCTCCTTTCATGTGTGATGTGCGACACGGAATTGTTCTGCACGCAGTGCAGGGGAATCGGGCCTCATCTCGCGGCGAGGGGGAAGTCTCATGGTTTTTCTCGAGTTGCGGCGGGAACCTGGGGTATATTCTCGAGTTACGACGGGGATGGCCCTTCCACCCACGTGTTTGTTCAGCGACGGCAGGACTCCTGCCTAGTTGCGAGGGACAACTCGGGATTCTCCTCGATGCTTGGCAGGGCAATTGGGACGCCTCTCCAGCTGAGGCGGGAGACCAAGGGTCCCTTTCCACGTGCCACAGGAATCCTGGGACTCCTATCAAGTTTCCCGAGGAGTCAGGCATCGTCTCCTTTGGAGGCACTGATCTCCGCGTACCTCTGGAGTTTTCAAAGGATGTGAGGCCACCGGTCGCGATGAGGTGGGGTACTAGATCTTTCTCTGTGGCCTCCACAGGGGATTCAGAAAACCTTTCGTCTTGGGAGATGCAAAACGAGCCTGCATTCAAGTCACTGCAGGGATATCCGGCCTTATTTCGAGTCAGGGCATCGCGGTGTCCATTCCACTTGAGGCCGCAAACTCAGGGTCCCTCTCACATACCTAGAGCTGAGAGAAGCCTCCTCTTGAGGTGCTTGTGGTAATGTGGTATTCCTCTGGAGTCGAAGCCAGGGACTAACCTCTCTTCTCGAGTTGATTTTTGGGCAACGGAGCTCTTTCGTGTTGCTACATTGACCTCAGGATCCCTCTAGCCTTGAAACAGTGTTCTTGGGGATTCTCTGGAATGCCATCAAGGAAATCAAGGCTCCTTTCATGTGCGATGTGCAACACTGAATTGCTCTGCACGCAGTGCAGGGGAATCGGGCCTCATCTCGCGGCGAGGGGGAAGTCTCATGGTTTTTCTCGAGTTGCGGCGGGAACCTGGGGTATATTCTCGAGTTACGACGGGCATGGCCCTGCCACACACGTGTTTGTTCAGCGACGTCAGGACTCCTGCCTAGTTGCGAGGGACAACTCGGGATTCTCCTCGAGGCTTGGCAGGCCAATTGAGACGCCTCTCCAGCTGAGGCGGGAGACCAAGGGTCCCTTTCCACGTGCCACAGGAATCCTGGGACTCCTATCAAGTTTCACGAGGAGTCAGGCATCGTCTCCTTTGGAGGCACTGATCTCCGCGTACCTCTGGAGTTTTCAAAGGATGTGAGGCCTCCGGTCGCGATGAGGTGGGGAACTAGGTCTTTCTCTGTGGTCTCCACAGGGGATTCAGACATCCTTTCGTCTTGGGAGGTGCAAGACGAGCCTGCATTCAAGTCACTGCAGGGATATCCGGCCTTATTTCGAGTCAGGGCATCGCGGTGTCCATTCCACTTGAGGCCGCAAACTCAGGGTCCCTCTCACATACCTAGAGCTGAGAGAAGCCTCCTCTTGAGGTGCTTGTGGTAAGGTGGTATTCCTCTGGAGTCGAAGCCAGGGACTAACCTCTCATCTCGAGTTGCTTTTTGGTCCACGGAGCTCTTTCGTGTGGCTACAGTGACCTCAGGATCCCTCTAGCCTTGAAACAGTGTTCTTGGGGTTTCTCTGGAGTGCCATCAAGGAAATCAAGGCTCCTTTCATGTGTGATGTGCAACACGGAATTTCTCTGCCCGCAGTGCAGGATATGGTGCCTCATTTTGCGGCGAGGGAGAAGTCTCATGGTTTTTCTCGAGTTGCGGTGGGAACCTGGGGTATATTTTCGATTTATGACGGGGATGGCCCTTCCACCCACGTGTTTGTTCAGCCACGTCAGGACTCCTGCCTAGTTGCGAGGGACAACTCGGGATTCTCCTCGAGGCTTGGCAGGGCAATTGGGACGCCTCTCCAGCTGAGGCGGTAGAGCAAGGGTCCCTTTCCACGTGCCACAGGAATCCTGGGACTCCTATCAAGTTTCACGAGGAGTCAGGCATCGTCTCCTTTGGAAGCACTGATCTCCGCGTACCTCTGGAGTTTTCAAAGGATGTGAGGCCTCCGGTCGCGATGAGGTGGGGAACTAGGTCTTTCTCTGTCGTCTCCACAGGGGATTCAGACATCCTTTCATCTTGGGAGATGCAAGACGAGCCTGCATTCAAGTCACTGCAGCGGTATCTGGCCTTATTTCGCGTCAGGGCATTGCAGTGTTCATTCCACTTTAGGCCGTAAAATCAGGGTCCCTCTCACATACTTAGAGCTGAGAGAAGCCTCCTCTTGAGGTGCTTGTGGTAAGGTGGTATTCCTCTGGAGTCGAAGCCAGGGACTAACCTCTCATCTCGAGTTGATTTTTGGTCCACGGAGCTCTTTCGTGTTGCTACAGTGACCTCAGGATCGCTCTAGCCTTGAAACAGTGTTCTTGGGGTTTCTCTGGAGTGCCATCAAGGAAATCAAGGCTCCTTTCATGTTTGATGTGCAACACGGAATTGCTCTGCATGCAGTGCAGGGGAATCGGGCCTCATCTCGCGGCGAGGGGGAAGTCTCATGGTTTTTCTCGAGTTGCGGCGGGAACCTGGGGTATATTCTCGAGTTACGACGGGGATGGCCCTTCCACCCACGTGTTTGTTCAGCGACGTCAGGACTCCTGCCTAGTTGCGAGGGACAACTCGGGATTCTCCTCGAGGCTTGGCAGGGCAATTGGGACGCCTCTCCAGTTGAGGTGGGAGACCAAGAGTCCCTTTCCACGTGCCACAGGAATCCTGGGACTCCTATCAAGATTCACGAGGAGTCAGGCATCGTCTCCTTTGGAGGCACTGATCTCCGCGTACCTCTGGAGTTTTCATAGGATGTGAGGCCTCCGGTCACGATGAGGTGGGGAACTAGGTCTTTCTCTGTGGTCTCCACAGGGGATTCAGACATCCTTTCGTCGTGGGAGATGCAAGACGAGCCTGCATTCAAGTCACTGCAGGGATATCCGGCCTTATTTCGAGTCAGGGCATCGCGGTGTCCTTTCCACTTGAGGCCGCAAACTCAGGGTCCCTCTCACATACCTAAAGCTGAGAGAAGCCTCCTCTTGAGGTGCTTGTGGTAAGGTGGTATTCCTATGGAGTCAAAGCCAGGGACTAACCTCTCATCTCGAGTTGATTTTTGGTCCACGGAGCTCTTTCGTGTTGCTACAGTGACCTCAGGATCCCTCTAGCCTTGAAACAGTGTTCTTGGGGTTTCTCTGGAGTGCCATCAAGGAAATCAAGGCTCCTTTCATGTGTGATGTGCAACACGGAATTGCTCTGCACACAGTGCAGGGGAATCGGGCCTGATCTCGCGGCGAGGGGGAAGTCTCATGGTTTTTCTCGAGTTGCGGCGGGAACCTGGGGTATATTCTCGAGTTACGACGGGGATGGCTCTTCCACCCACGTGTTTGTTCAGCGACGTCAGGACTCCTGCCTAGTTGCGAGGGACAACTCGGGATTCTCCTCGAGGCTTGGCAGGGCAATTGGGACGCCTCTCCAGCTGAGGCGGGAGACCAAGTGTCCCATTCCATGTGCCACAGGAATCCTGGGACTCCTATGAAGTTTCACGAGGAGTCATGCATCGTCTCCTTTGGAGGCACTGATCTCCGCGTACCTCTAGAGTTTTCAAAGGATGTGAGGCCTCCGGTCGCCATGAGGTAAGGAACTAGGTCTTTCTTTGTGGTCTCCACAGGGGATTCAGACATCCTTTCGTCTTGGGAGATGCAAGACGAGCCTGCATTCAAGTCACTGCAGGGATATCCGGCCTTATTTCACGTCAGGGCATCGCAGTGGCCATTCCACTCTTGGCCGCAAAATCAGGGTCCCTCTCACATACTTAGAGCTGAGAGAAGCCTCCTCTTGAGGTGCTTGTGGTAAGGTGGTATTCCTCTGGAGTCCAAGCCAGGGACTAACCTCTCATCTCGAGTTGCTTTTTGGTCCACGGAGCTCTTTCGTGTGGCTACAGTGACCTCAGGATCCCTCTAGCCTTGAAACAGTGTTCTTGGGGTTTCTCTGGAGTGCCATGAAGGAAATCAAGGCTCCTTTCATGTTTGATGTGCAACACGGAATTGCTCTGCATGCAGTGCAGGGGAATCGGGCCTCATCTCACGGCGAGGGGGAAGTCTCATGGTTTTTCTCGAGTTGCGGCGGGAACCTGGGGTATATTCTCGAGTTACGACGGGGATGGCCCTTCCACCCACGTGTTTGTTCAGCGACGTCAGGACTCCTGCCTAGTTGCGAGGGACAACTCGGGATTCTCCTCGAGGCTTGGCAGGGCAATTGGGACGCCTCTCCAGCTGAGGTGGGAGACCAAGGGTCCCTTTCCACGTGCCACAGGAATCCTGGGACTCCTATCTAGTTTCACGAGGAGTCAGGCATCGTCTCCTTTGGAGGCACTGATCTCCGCGTACCTCTGGAGTTTTCATAGGATGTGAGGCCTCCGGTCGCGATGAGGTGGGAAACTAGGTTTTTGTCTGTGGTCTCCACAGGGGATTCAGACATCCTTTCGTCTTGGGAGATGCAAGACGAGCCTGCATTCAAGTCACTGCAGGGATATCCGGCCTTATTTCGAGTCAGGGCATCGCGGTGTCCATTCCACTTGAGGCCGCAAACTCAGAGTCCCTCTCACATACTTAGAGCTGAGAGAAGCCTCCTCTTGAGGTGCTTGTGGTAAGGTGGTGTTCCTCTGGAGTCGAAGCCAGGGACTAACCTCTCATCCCGAGTTGATTTTTGGTCCACGGAGCTCTTTCGTGTTGCTACAGTGACCTCAGGATCCCTCTAGCCTTGAAACAGTGTTCTTGGGGTTTCTCTGGAGTGCCATCAAGGAAATCAAGGCTCCTTTCATGTGTGATGTCTAACACTGAATTGCTTTGCACGCAGTGCAGGGGAATCGGGCCTCATCTCGGGGCGAGGGGGAAGTTTCATGGGTTTTCTCGAGTTGCGGCGGGAACCTGGGGTATATTCTTGAGTTACGACGGGCATGGCCCTGCCACACACGTGTTTGTTCAGCGACGTCAGGACTCCTGCCTAGTTGCGAGGGACAACTCGGGATTCTCCTCGAGGCTTGGCAGGCCAATTGAGACGCCTCTCCAGCTGAGGCGGGAGACCAAGGGTCCCTTTCCACGTGCCACAGGAATCCTGGGACTCCTATCAAGTTTCACGAGGAGTCAGGCATCGTCTCCTTTGGAGGCACTGATCTCCGCGTACCTCTGGAGTTTTCAAAGGATATGAGGCCTCGGGTCGCGATGAGGTGGGGAACTAGGTCTTTCTCTGTGGTCTCCACAGGGGATTCAGACATCCTTTCGTCTTGGGAGGTGCAAGACGAGCCTGCATTCAAGTCACTGCAGGGATATCCGGCCTTATTTCGAGTCAGGGCATCGCGGTGTCCATTCCACTTGAGGCCGCAAACTCAGGGTCCCTCTCACATACCTAGAGCTGAGAGAAGCCTCCTCTTGAGGTGCTTGTGGTAAGGTGGTATTCCTCTGGAGTCGAAGCCAGGGACTAACCTCTCATCTCGAGTTGATTTTTGGTCCACGGAGCTCTTTCGTGTTGCTACAGTGACCTCAGGATCGCTCTAGCCTTGAAACAGTGTTCTTGGGGTTTCTCTGGAGTGCCATCAAGGAAATCAAGGCTCCTTTCATGTTTGATGTGCAACACGGAATTGCTCTGCACGCAGTGCAGGGGAATCGGGCCTCATCTCGCGGCGAGGGGGAAGTCTCATGGTTTTTCTCGGGTTGCGGCGGGAACCTGGGGTATATTCTCGAGTTACGACGGGGATGGCCCTTCCACACACGTGTTTGTTCAGCGACGTCAGGACTCCTGCCTAGTTGCGAGGGACAACTCGGGATTCTCCTCGAGGCTTGGCAGGGCAATTGGGACGCCTCTCCAGTTGAGGTGGGAGACCAAGTGTCCCATTCCATGTGCCACAGGAATCCTGGGACTCCTATGAAGTTTCACGAGGAGTCAGGCATCGTCTCCTTTGGAGGCACTGATCTCCGCGTACCTCTGGAGTTTTCAAAGGATGTGAGGCCTCCGGTCGCCATGAGGTAAGGAACTAGGTCTTTCTTTGTGGTCTCCACAGGGGATTCAGACATCCTTTCGTCTTGGGAGATGCAAGACGAGCCTGCATTCAAGTCACTGCAGGGATATCCGGCCTTATTTCACGTCAGGGCATCGCAGTGCCCATTCCACTCTTGGCCGCAAAATCAGGGTCCCTCTCACATACTTAGAGCTGAGAGAAGCCTCCTCTTGAGGTGCTTGTGGTAAGGTGGTATTCCTCTGGAGTCGAAGCCAGGGACTAACCTCTCATCTCGAGTTGATTTTTGGTCCACGGAGCTCTTTCGTGTTGCTACAGTGACCTCAGGATCCCTCTAGCCTTGAAACAGTGTTCTTGGGGTTTCTCTGGAGTGCCATCAAGGAAATCAAGGCTCCTTTCATGTGTGATGTGCAACACGGAATTGCTCTGCACGCAGTGTAGGGGATTCGGGCCTCAACTCGCGGCAAGGGGGAAGTCTCAGGGTTTTTCTCGAGTTGCGCCGGGACCCTGGGGTATATTCTCGAGTTATGACGGGGATGCGCCTTCCAGCCACGTGTTTGTTCAGCGACTTCAGGACTCCTGCCTAGTTGCGAGGGACAACTCGGGATTCTCCTCGAGGCTTGGCAGGGCAATTTGGATGCCTCTCCAGCTAAGGCGGGAGGCCAAGGTCCCTTTCCACGTGCCACAGGAATCCTGGGACTCCTATCAAGTTTCACGAGAAATCAGGCATTGTCTCCTTTGGAGGCACTGATCTCCGCATACCTCTGGAGTTTTCAAAGGATGTGAGGCCTCCGGTCGCGATGAGGTGGGGAACTAGGTCTTTCCTGTGGTCTCCACAGGGAATTCAGACAACCTTTCGTCTTGGGAGATGCAAGACGAGCTTGCATTCAAGTCACTGCAGGGATATCCGTCCTTATTTCAAGTCAGGGCATCGCGGTGTACATTCCACTTGAGGCCGCAAACTCAGGGTCCCTCTCACATACCTAGAGCTGAGAGAAGCCTCCTCTTGAGGTGCTTGTGGTAAGGTGGTATTCCTCTGGAGTCGAAGCCAGGGACTAACCTCTCATCTCGAGTTGATTTTTGGTCCATGGAGCTCTTTCGTGTTGCTACAATGACCTCAGGATCCCTCTAGCCTTGAAACAGTGTTCTTGGGGTTTCTCTGGAGTGCCATCAAGGAAATCAAGGCTCCTTTCATGTGTGATGTGCAACACGGAATGGCTCTCCACGCAGTGCAGGGGAATCGGGCCTCATCTCGCGGCGAGGGGGAAGTCTCATGGTTTTTCTCGAGTTGCGGCGGGAACCTGGGGTATATTCTCGAGTTACGACGGGCATGGCCCTGTCACACACGTGTTTGTTCAGCGACGTCAGGACTCCTGCCTAGTTGCGAGGGACAACTCGGGATTCTCCTCGAGGCTTGGCAGGGCAATTGGGACGCCTCTCCAGCTGAGGCGGGAGACCAAGGGTCCCTTTCCACGTGCCACAGGAATCCTGGGACTCCTATCAAGTTTCACAAGGAGTCAGGCATCGTCTCCTTTGAAGGCACTGATCTCCGCGTACCTCTGGAGTTTTCAAAGGATGTGAGACCTCCGGTCGCGATGAGGTGAGGAACTAGGTCTTTCTCTGTGGTCTCCACAGGGGATCCAGACATCCTTTCATCTTGGGAGATGCAAGACGATCCTGCATTCAAGTCACTGCAGGGATATCCGGCCTTATTTCGAGTCAGGGCATCGCAGTGTCCATTCCACTTTAGGCCGCAAAATCAGGGTCCCTCTCACATACTTAGAGCTGAGAGAAGCCTCCTCTTGAAGTGCTTGTGGTAAGGTGGTATTCCTCTGGAGTAGAAGCCAGGGACTAACCTCTCATCTCGAGTTGATTTTTGTTCCACGGAGCTCTTTCGTGTTGTTACAGTGACCTCAGGATCGCTCTAGCCTTCAAACAGTGTTCTTAGGGTTTCTCTGGAGTGCCATCAAGGAAATCAAGGCTCCTTTCATGTTTGATGTGCAACACGGAATTGCTCTGCATGCAGTGCAGGGGAATCGGGCCTCATCTCGCGGGGAGGGGGAAGTCTCATGGTATTTCTCGAGTTGCGGCGGGAACCTGGGGTATATTCTCGAGTTACGACGGGGATGGCCCTTCCACACACGTGTTTGTTCAGCGACGTCAGGACTCCTACCTAGTTGCGAGGGACAACTCGGGATTATCCTCGAGGCTTGGCAGGGCAATTGGGACGCCTCTCCAGCTGAGTCGGGAGACCAAGTGTCCCTTTCCACGTGCCACAAGAATCCTGGGACTCCTATCAAGTTTCACGAGGAGTCAGGCATCGTCTCCTTTGGAGGCACTGATCTCCGCGTACCTCTGGAATTTTCATAGGATGTGAGGCCTCCGGTCGCGATGAGGTGGGGAACTAGGTCTTTCTCTGTGGTCTCCACAGGATATTCAGACATCCTTTCGTCTTGGGAGATGCAAGACAAGCCTGCATTCAAGTCACTGCAGGGATATCTGGCCTTATTTCGAGTCAGGGCATCGCGGTGTCCATTCCACTTGAGGCCGCAAACTCAGGGTCCCTCTCACATACCTAGAGCTGAGAGAAGCCTCCTCTTGAGGTGCTTGTGGTAAGGTGGTATTCATCTGGAGTCGAAGCCAGGGACTAACCTCTCATCTCGAGTTGATTTTTGGTCCACGGAGCTCTTTCGTGTTGCTACAGGGACCTCGATCCCTCTAGCCTTGAAACAGTGTTCTTGGGGTTTCTCTGGAGTGCCATCAAGGAAATCAAGGCTCCTTTCATGTGTGATGTGCAACACAGAATTGCTCTGTACACAGTGCAGGGGAATCGGGCCTCATCTCGCGGCGAGGGGGAAGTCTCATGGTTTTTCTCGAGTTGCGGCGGGAACCTGGGGTATATTCTCAAGTTACGACGGGGATGGCCCTTCCACCCACGTGTTTGTTCAGCCACGTCAGGACTCCTGCCTAGTTGCGAGGGACAACTCGGGATTCTCCTCGATGCTTGGCAGGGCAATTGGGACGCCTCTCCAGCTGAGGCGGGAGACCAAGGGTCCCTTTCCACGTACCACAGGAATCCTGGGACTCCTATCAAGTTTCCCGAGGAGTCAGGCATCGTCTCCTTTGGAGGCACTGATCTCCGCGTACCTCTGGAGTTTTCAAAGGATGTGAGGCCTCCGGTCGCGATGAGGTGGGGAACTAGGTCTTTCTCTCTGGTCTCCACAGGGGATTCAGACATCCTTTGTCTTGGGAGATGCAAGACGAGCCTGCATTCAAGTCACTGCAGGGATATCCGGCCTTATTTCGAGTCAGGGCATCGCGGTGTCCATTCCACTTGAGGCCGCAAACTCAGGGTCCCTCTCACATACCTAGAGCTGAGAGAATCCTCCTCTTGAGGTGCTTGTGGTAAGGTGGTATTCCTCTGGAGTCGAAGCCAGGGACTAACCTCTCATCTCGAGTTGATTTTTGGGCCACGAAGCTCTTTCGTGTTGCTACATTGACCTCAGGATCCCTCTAGCCTTGAAACAGTGTTCTTGGGGTTTCTCTGGAGTGCCATCAAGGAAATCAAGGCTCCTTTCATGTGTGATGTGCGACACTGAATTGCTCTGCACGCAGTGCAGGGGAATCGGGCCTCATCTCGCGGCGAGGGGGAAGTCTCATGGATTTTCTCGAGTTGCGGCGGGAACCTGGGGTATATTCTCGAGTTATGACGGGCATGGCTCTGCCACACACGTGTTTGTTCAGCGACGTCAGGACTCCTGCCTAGTTGCGAGGCACAACTCGGGATTCTCCTCGAGGCTTGGCAGGGCAATTGGGACGCCTCTCCAGCTGAGGCGGGAGACCAAGTGTCCCTTTCCACGTGCCACAGGAATCCTGGGACTCCTATCAAGTTTCACGAGGAGTCAGGCATCGTCTACTTTGAAGGCACTGATCTCCGCGTACCTCTGGAGTTTTGAAAGGATGTGAGGCCTCCGGTCGCGATGAGGTGGGGAACTAGGTCTTTCTCTGCGGTCTCCACAGGGGATTCAGACATTCTTTCATCTTGGGAGATGCAATACGAACCTGCATTCAAGTCACTGCAGGGACATCCGGCCTTATTTCGCGTCAGGGCATCGCAGTGTCCATTCCACTTTATGCCGCAAAATCAGGGTCCCTCTCACATACTTAGAGCTGAGAGAAGCCTCCTCTTGAGGTCCTTGTGGTAAGGTGGTATTCCTCTGGAGTCGAAGCCAGGGACTAACCTCTCATCTCGAATTGATTTTTGGTCCACGGAGCTCTTTCGTGTTGCTACAGTGACCTCAGGATCGCTCTAGCCTTGAAACAGTGTTCTTGGGGTTTCTCTGGAGTGCCATCAAGGAAATCAAGGCTCCTTTCATGTTTGATGTGCAACACGGAATTGCTCTGCATGCAGTGCAGGGGAATCGGGCCTCATCTCGCGGCGAGGGGGAAGTCTCTTGGTTTTTCTCGAGTTGCGGCGGGAACCTGGGGTATATTCTCGAGTTACAACGGGGATGGCCCTTCCACACACGTGTTTGTTCAGCGACGTCAGGACTCCTGCCTAGTTGCGAGGGACAACTCGGGATTCTCCTCGAGGCTTGGCAGGGCAATTGGGACGCCTCTCCAGCTGAGGCGGGAGACCAAGGGTCCCTTTCCACGTGCCACAGGAATCCTGGGACTCCTATCAAGTTTCCCGAGGAGTCAGGCATCGTCTCCTTTGGAGGCACTGATCTCCGCGTACCTCTGGAGTTTTCAAAGGATGTGAGGCCTCCGGTCGCGATGAGGTGGGGAACTAGGTCTTTCTCTGTGGTCTCCACAGGGGATTCAGACATCCTTTCGTCTTGGGAGATGCAAGACGAGCCTGCATTCAAGTCACTGCAGGGATATCCGGCCTTATTTCGAGTCAGGGCATCGCGGTGTCCATTCCACTTGAGGCCGCAAACTCAGGGTCCCTCTCACATACCTAGAGCTGAGAGAAGCCTCCTCTTGAGGTGCTTGTGGTAAGGTGGTATTCCTCTGGAGTCGAAGCCAGGGACTAACCTCTCATCTCGAGTTGATTTTTGGGCCACGGAGCTCTTTTGTGTTGCTACATTGACCTCAGGATCCCTCTAGCCTTGAAACAGTGTTCTTGGGGTTTCTCTGGAGTGCCATCAAGGAAATCAAGGCTCCTTTCATGTGTGATGTGCAACACGGAATTGCTCTGCATGTAGTGCAGGGGAATCGGGCCTCATCTCGCGGTGAGGGGGAAGTCTCATGGTTTTTCTCGAGTTGCGGCGGGAACCTGGGGTATATTCTCGAGTTACGACGGGGATGGCCCTTCCACACATGTGTTTGTTCAGCGACGTCAGGACTCCTGCCTAGGTGCGAGGGACAACTCGGGATTCTCCTCGAGGCTTGGCAGGGCAATTGGGACGCCTCTCCAGCTGAGTCGGGAGACCAAGTGTCCCTTTCCACGTGCCACAAGAATCCTGGGACTCCTATCAAGTTTCACGAGGAGTCAGGCATCGTCTCCTTTGGAGGCACTGATCTCCGCCTACCTCTGGAGTTTTCAAAGGATGTGAGGCCTCCGGTCGCCATGAGGTGGGGAACTAGCTCTTTCTCTGTGGTCTCCACAGGGGATTCAGACATCCTTTCGTCTTGGGAGATGCAAAACGCGCCTGCATTCAAGTCACTGCAGGGATATCCGGCCTTATTTCGAGCCAGGGCATCGTGGTGTCCATTCCACTTGAGGCCGCAAACTCAGGGTCCCTCTCACATACCTAGAGCTGAGAGAAGCTCCTCTTGAAGTGCTTGTGGTAAGGTGGTATTCCTCTGGAGTCGAAGCCAGGGACTAACCTCTCATCTCGAGTTGATTCTTGGTCCACGGAGCTCTTTCGTGTTGCTACAGTGACCTCAGGATCCCTCTAGCCTTGAAACAGTGTTCTTGGGGTTTCTCTGGAGTGCCATCAAGGAAATCAAGGCTCCTTTCATGTGTGATGTGCGACACTGAATTGCTCTGCACGCAATGCCGGGGAATCGGGCCTCAGCTCGCGGCAAGGGGGAAGTCTCATGGTTTTTCTCGAGTTGCGGCGGGAACCTGGGGTATATTCTCGAGTTACGACGGGCATGGCCCTGCCACACACGTGTTTGTTCAGCGACGTCAGGACTCCTGCCTAGTTGCGAGGGACAACTCGGGATTCTCCTCGAGGCTTGGCAGGGCAATTGGGACGCCTCTCCAGCTGAGGCGGGAGACCAAGGGTCCCTTTCCACGTGCCACAGGAATCCTGGGACTCCTATCAAGTTTCACGAGGAGTCAGGCATCGTCTCCTTTGAAGGCACTGATCTCCGCGTACCTCTGGAGTTTTCAAAGGATGTGAGGCCTCCGGTCGCGATGAGGTGGGGAACTAGGTCTTTCTCTGTGGTCTCCACAGGGGATTCAGACATCCTTTCATCTTGGGAGATGTAAGACGAGCCTGCATTCAAGTCACTGCAGGGATATCCGGCCTTATTTCGCGTCAGGGCATCGCAGTGTCCATTCCACGTTAGGCCGCAAAATCAGGGTCCCTCTCACATACTTAGAGCTGAGAGAAGCCTCCTCTTGAGGTGCTTGTGGTAAGGTGGTATTCCTCTGGAGTCGAAGCCAGGGACTAACCTCTCATCTCGAGTTGATTTTTGGTCCACGGAGCTCTTTCGTGTTGCTACAGGGACCTCAGGTTCCCTCTAGCCTTGAAACAGTGTTCTTGGGGTTTCTCTGGAGTGCCATCAAGGAAATCAAGACTCCTTTCATGTGTGATGTGAAACACGGAATTGCTCTGCACACAGTGCAGGGGAATCGGGCCTCATCTCGCGGCGAGGGGTAAGTCTCATGGTTTTTCTCGAGTTGTGGCGGGAACCTGGGGTATATTCTCGAGTTACGACGAGGATGGCCCTTCCACCCACGTGTTTGTTCAGCGACGTCAGGACTCCTGCCTAGTTGCGAGGGACAACTCGGGATTCTCCTCGAGGCTTGGCAGGGCAATTGGGACGCCTCTCCAGCTGAGGCGGGAGACCAAGGGTCCCTTTCCACGTGCCACAGGAATCCTGGGACTCCTATCAAGTTTCCCGAGGAGTCAGGCATCGTCTCCTTTGGAGGCACTGATCTCCGCGTACCTCTGGAGTTTTCAAAGGATGTGAGGCCTCCGGTCGCGATGAGGTGGGGAACTAGGTCTTTCTCTCTGGTCTCCACAGGGGATTCAGACATCCTTTGTCTTGGGAGATGCAAGACGAGCCTGCATTCAAGTCACTGCAGGGATATCCGGCCTTATTTCGAGTCAGGGCATCGTGGTGTCCATTCCACTTGAGGCCGCAAACTCAGGGTCCCTCTCACATACCTAGAGCTGAGAGAAGCCTCCTCTTGAGGTGCTTGTGGTAAGGTGGTATTCCTCTGGAGTCGAAGCCAGGGACTAACCTCTCATCTCGAGTTGAATTTTGGGCCACGGAGCTCTTTCGTGTTGCTACATTGACCTCAGGATCCCTCTAGCCTTGAAACAGTGTTCTTGGGGTTTCTCTGGAGTGCCATCAAGGAAATCAAGGCTCCTTTCATGTGTGATGTGCGACACTGAATTGCTCTGCACGCAGTGCAGGGGAATCGGGCCTCATCTCGCGGCGAGGGGGAAGTCTCATGGATTTTCTCGAGTTGCGGCGGGAACCTGGGGTATATTCTCGAGTTATGACGGGCATGGCTCTGCCACACACGTGTTTGTTCAGCGACGTCAGGACTCCTGCCTAGTTGCGAGGCACAACTCGGGATTCTCCTCGAGGCTTGGCAGGGCAATTGGGACGCCTCTCCAGCTGAGGCGGGAGACCAAGTGTCCCTTTCCACGTGCCACAGGAATCCTGGGACTCCTATCAAGTTTCACGAGGAGTCAGGCATCGTCTACTTTGAAGGCACTGATCTCCGCGTACCTCTGGAGTTTTGAAAGGATGTGAGGCCTCCGGTCGCGATGAGGTGGGGAACTAGGTCTTTCTCTGCGGTCTCCACAGGGGATTCAGACATTCTTTCATCTTGGGAGATGCAATACGAACCTGCATTCAAGTCACTGCAGGGACATCCGGCCTTATTTCGCGTCAGGGCATCGCAGTGTCCATTCCACTTTATGCCGCAAAATCAGGGTCCCTCTCACATACTTAGAGCTGAGAGAAGCCTCCTCTTGAGGTCCTTGTGGTAAGGTGGTATTCCTCTGGAGTCGAAGCCAGGGACTAACCTCTCATCTCGAATTGATTTTTGGTCCACGGAGCTCTTTCGTGTTGCTACAGTGACCTCAGGATCGCTCTAGCCTTGAAACAGTGTTCTTGGGGTTTCTCTGGAGTGCCATCAAGGAAATCAAGGCTCCTTTCATGTTTGATGTGCAACACGGAATTGCTCTGCATGCAGTGCAGGGGAATCGGGCCTCATCTCGCGGCGAGGGGGAAGTCTCTTGGTTTTTCTCGAGTTGCGGCGGGAACCTGGGGTATATTCTCGAGTTACAACGGGGATGGCCCTTCCACACACGTGTTTGTTCAGCGACGTCAGGACTCCTGCCTAGTTGCGAGGGACAACTCGGGATTCTCCTCGAGGCTTGGCAGGGCAATTGGGACGCCTCTCCAGCTGAGGCGGGAGACCAAGGGTCCCTTTCCACGTGCCACAGGAATCCTGGGACTCCTATCAAGTTTCCCGAGGAGTCAGGCATCGTCTCCTTTGGAGGCACTGATCTCCGCGTACCTCTGGAGTTTTCAAAGGATGTGAGGCCTCCGGTCGCGATGAGGTTGGGAACTAGGTCTTTCTCTGTGGTCTCCACAGGGGATTCAGACATCCTTTCGTCTTGGGAGATGCAAGACGAGCCTGCATTCAATTCACTGCAGGGATATCCGGCCTTATTTCGAGTCAGGGCATCGCGGTGTCCATTCCACTTGAGGCCGCAAACTCAGGGTCCCTCTCACATACCTAGAGCTGAGAGAAGCCTCCTCTTGAGGTGCTTGTGGTAAGGTGGTATTCCTCTGGAGTCGAAGCCAGGGACTAACCTCTCATCTCGAGTTGATTTTTGGGCCACGGAGCTCTTTTGTGTTGCTACATTGACCTCAGGATCCCTCTAGCCTTGAAACAGTGTTCTTGGGGTTTCTCTGGAGTGCCATCAAGGAAATCAAGGCTCCTTTCATGTGTGATGTGCAACACGGAATTGCTCTGCATGTAGTGCAGGGGAATCGGGCCTCATCTCGCGGTGAGGGGGAAGTCTCATGGTTTTTCTCGAGTTGCGGCGGGAACCTGGGGTATATTCTCGAGTTACGACGGGGATGGCCCTTCCACACATGTGTTTGTTCAGCGACGTCAGGACTCCTGCCTAGTTGCGAGGGACAACTCGGGATTCTCCTCGAGGCTTGGCAGGGCAATTGGGACGCCTCTCCAGCTGAGTCGGGAGACCAAGTGTCCCTTTCCACGTGCCACAAGAATCCTGGGACTCCTATCAAGTTTCACGAGGAGTCAGGCATCGTCTCCTTTGGAGGCACTGATCTCCGCCTACCTCTGGAGTTTTCAAAGGATGTGAGGCCTCCGGTCGCCATGAGGTGGGGAACTAGCTCTTTCTCTGTGGTCTCCACAGGGGATTCAGACATCCTTTCGTCTTGGGAGATGCAAAACGCGCCTGCATTCAAGTCACTGCAGGGATATCCGGCCTTATTTCGAGCCAGGGCATCGTGGTGTCCATTCCACTTGAGGCCGCAAACTCAGGGTCCCTCTCACATACCTAGAGCTGAGAGAAGCTCCTCTTGAAGTGCTTGTGGTAAGGTGGTATTCCTCTGGAGTCGAAGCCAGGGACTAACCTCTCATCTCGAGTTGATTCTTGGTCCACGGAGCTCTTTCGTGTTGCTACAGTGACCTCAGGATCCCTCTAGCCTTGAAACAGTGTTCTTGGGGTTTCTCTGGAGTGCCATCAAGGAAATCAAGGCTCCTTTCATGTGTGATGTGCGACACTGAATTGCTCTGCACGCAATGCCGGGGAATCGGGCCTCAGCTCGCGGCAAGGGGGAAGTCTCATGGTTTTTCTCGAGTTGCGGCGGGAACCTGGGGTATATTCTCGAGTTACGACGGGCATGGCCCTGCCACACACGTGTTTGTTCAGCGACGTCAGGACTCCTGCCTAGTTGCGAGGGACAACTCGGGATTCTCCTCGAGGCTTGGCAGGGCAATTGGGACGCCTCTCCAGCTGAGGCGGGAGACCAAGGGTCCCTTTCCACGTGCCACAGGAATCCTGGGACTCCTATCAAGTTTCACGAGGAGTCAGGCATCGTCTCCTTTGAAGGCACTGATCTCCGCGTACCTCTGGAGTTTTCAAAGGATGTGAGGCCTCCGGTCGCGATGAGGTGGGGAACTAGGTCTTTCTCTGTGGTCTCCACAGGGGATTCAGACATCCTTTCATCTTGGGAGATGTAAGACGAGCCTGCATTCAAGTCACTGCAGGGATATCCGGCCTTATTTCGCGTCAGGGCATCGCAGTGTCCATTCCACGTTAGGCCGCAAAATCAGGGTCCCTCTCACATACTTAGAGCTGAGAGAAGCCTCCTCTTGAGGTGCTTGTGGTAAGGTGGTATTCCTCTGGAGTCGAAGCCAGGGACTAACCTCTCATCTCGAGTTGATTTTTGGTCCACGGAGCTCTTTCGTGTTGCTACAGGGACCTCAGGTTCCCTCTAGCCTTGAAACAGTGTTCTTGGGGTTTCTCTGGAGTGCCATCAAGGAAATCAAGACTCCTTTCATGTGTGATGTGAAACACGGAATTGCTCTGCACACAGTGCAGGGGAATCGGGCCTCATCTCGCGGCGAGGGGTAAGTCTCATGGTTTTTCTCGAGTTGCGGCGGGAACCTGGGGTATATTCTCGAGTTACGACGAGGATGGCCCTTCCACCCACGTGTTTGTTCAGCGACGTCAGGACTCCTGCCTAGTTGCGAGGGACAACTCGGGATTCTCCTCGAGGCTTGGCAGGGCAATTGGGACGCCTCTCCAGCTGAGGCGGGAGACCAAGGGTCCCTTTCCACGTGCCACAGGAATCCTGGGACTCCTATCAAGTTTCCCGAGGAGTCAGGCATCGTCTCCTTTGGAGGCACTGATCTCCGCGTAACTCTGGAGTTTTCAAAGGATGTGAGGCCTCCGGTCGCGATGAGGTGGGGAACTAGGTCTTTCTCTCTGGTCTCCACAGGGGATTCAGACATCCTTTGTCTTGGGAGATGCAAGACGAGCCTGCATTCAAGTCACTGCAGGGATATCCGGCCTTATTTCGAGTCAGGGCATCGTGGTGTCCATTCCACTTGAGGCCGCAAACTCAGGGTCCCTCTCACATACCTAGAGCTGAGAGAAGCCTCCTCTTGAGGTGCTTGTGGTAAGGTGGTATTCCTCTGGAGTCGAAGCCAGGGACTAACCTCTCATCTCGAGTTGAATTTTGGGCCACGGAGCTCTTTCGTGTTGCTACATTGACCTCAGGATCCCTCTAGCCTTGAAACAGTGTTCTTGGGGTTTCTCTGGAGTGCCATCAAGGAAATCAAGGCTCCTTTCATGTGTGATGTGCGACACTGAATTGCTCTGCACGCAGTGCAGGGGAATCGGGCCTCATCTCGCGGCGAAGGGGAAGTCTCATGGTTTTTCTCGAGTTGCGGCGGGAACCTGGGGTATATTCTCGAGTTACGACGGGCATGGCTCTGCCACACACGTGTTTGTTCAGCGACGTCAGGACTCCTGCCTAGTTGCGAGGGACAACTCGGGATTCTCCTCGAGGCTTGGCAGGGCAATTGGGACGCCTCTCCAGCTGAGGCAGGAGACCAAGGGTCCCTTTCCACGTGCCACAGGAATCCTGGGACTCCTATCAAGTTTCACGAGGAGTCAGGCATCGTCTCCTTTGAAGGCACTGATCTCCGCGTACCTCTGGAGTTTTCAAAGGATGTGAGGCCTCCGGTCGCGATGAGGTGGGGAACTAGGTCTTTCTCTGTGGTCTCCACAGGGGATTCAGACATCCTTTCAACTTGGGAGATGCAAGACGAGCCTGCATTCAAGTCACTGCAGGGATATCCGGCCTTATTTCGAGCCAGGGCATCGCGGTGTCCATTGCACTTGAGGCCGCAAACTCAGGGTCCCTCTCACATACCTAGAGCTGAGAGAAGCCTCCTCTTGAGGTGCTTGTGGTAAGGTGGTATTCCTCTGGAGTCGAAGCCAGGAACTAACCTCTCATCTCGAGTTGATTTTTGGACCACGGAGCTCTTTCGTGTTGCTACATTGACCTCAGGATCCCTCTAGCCTTGAAACAGTGTTCTTGGGGTTTCTCTGGAGTGCCATCAAGGAAATCAAGGCTCCTTTCATGTTTGATGTGCAACACGGAATTGCTCTGCATGCAGTGCAGGAGAATCGAGCCTCATCTTGCGGGAGGGGGAAGTCTCAGGGTTTTTCTCGAGTTGCGGCGGGACCCTGGGGTATATTCTCGAGTTATGACGGGGATGCGCCTTCCAGCCACTTGTTTGTTCAGCGACTTCAGGACTCCTGCCTAGTTGCGAGGGACAACTCGGGATTCTCCTCGAGGCTTGGCAGGGCAATTGGAATGCCTCTCCAGCTAAGGCGGGAGGCCAAGGGTCCCTTTCCACGTGCCACAGGAATCCTGGGACTCCTATCAAGTTTCACGAGGAATCAGGCATTGTCTCCTTTGGAGGCACTGATCTCCGCGTACCTCTGGAGTTTTCAAAGGATGTGAGGCCTCCGGTCGCGATGAGGTGGGGAACTAGGTCTTTCCTGTGGTCTCCACAGGGAATTCAGACATCCTTTCGTCTTGGGAGATGCAAGACGAGCCTGCATTCAAGTCACTGCAGGGATATCCGTCCTTATTCCAAGTCAGGGCATCGCGGTGTCCATTCCACTTGAGGCGGCAAACTCAGGGTCCCTCTCACATACCTAGAGCTGAGAGAAGCCTCCTCTTGAGGTGCTTGTGGTAAGGTGGTATTCCTCTGGAGTCGAAGCCAGGGACTAACCTCTCATCTCGAGTTGATTTTTGGTCCATGGAGCTCTTTCGTGTTGCTACAATGACCTCAGGATCCCTCTAGCCTTGAAACAGTGCTCTTGGGGTTTCTCTGGAGTGCCATCAAGGAAATCAAGGCTCCTTTCATGTGTGATGTGCAACACGGAATGGCTCTCCACGCAGTGCAGGGGAATCGGGCCTCATCTCGCGGCGAGGGGGAAGTCTCATGGTTTTTCTCGAGTTGCGGCGGGAACCTGGGGTATAATCTCGAATTACGACGGGGATGGCCCTTCCACCCACGTGTTTGTTCAGCGACGTCAGGACTCCTGCCTAGTTGCGAGGGACAACTCGGGATTCTCCTCGAGGCTTGGCAGGGCAATTGGGACGCCTCTCCGGCTGAGGCGGGAGACCAAGTGTCCCTTTCCACGTGCCACAGGAATCCTGGGACTCCTATCAAGTTTCCCGAGGAGTCAGGCATCGTCTCCTTTGGAGGCACTGATCTCCGCGTACCTCTGGAGTTTTGAAAGGATGTGAGGCCTCCGGTCGCGATGAGGTGGGGAACTAGGTCTTTCTCTGTGGTCTCCACAGGGGATTCAGACATCCTTTCGTCTTGGGAGATGCAAGACGAGCCTGCATTCAATTCACTGCAGGGATATCCGGCCTTATTTCGAGTCAGGGCATCGCGGTGTCCATTCCACTTGAGGCCGCAAACTCAGGGTCCCTCTCACATACCTAGAGCTGAGAGAAGCCTCCTCTTGAGGTGCTTGTGGTAAGGTGGTATTCCTCTGGAGTCGAAGCCAGGGACTAACCTCTCTTCTCGAGTTGATTTTTGGTCCACGGAGCTCTTTCGTGTTGCTACAGTGACCTCAGGATTGCTCTAGCCTTGAAACAGTGTTCTTGGGGTTTCTCTGGAGTGCCATCAAGGAAATCAAGGCTCCTTTCATGTTTGATGTGCAACACGGAATTGCTCTGCATGCATTGCAGGGGAATCGGGCCTCATCTCGCGGCGAGGGGGAAGTCTCATGGTTTTTCTCGAGTTGCGGCGGGAACCTGGGGTATATTCTCGAGTTACGACGGGGATGGCCCTTCCACACACGTGTTTGTTCAGCGACGTCAGGACTCCCGCCTAGTTGCGAGGGACAACTCGGGATTCTCCTCGAGGCTTGGCAGGGCAATTGGGACGCCTCTCCAGCTGAGGCGGGAGACCAAGGGTCCCTTTCCACGTGCCACAGGAATCCTGGGACTCCTATCAAGTTTCACGAGGAGTCAGGCATCGTCTCCTTTGGAGGCACTGATCTCCGCGTACCTCTGGAGTTTTCAAAGGATGTGAGGCCTCCGGTCGCGATGAGGTGGGGAACTAGGTCTTTCTCTGTGGTCTCCACAGGGGATTCAGACATCCTTTCGTCTTGGGAGATGCAAGACGAGCCTGCATTCAAGTCACTGCAGGGATATCCGGCCTTATTTCGAGTCAGGGCATCGCGGTGTCCATTCCACTTGAGGCCGCAAACTCAGGGTCCCTCTCACATACCTAGAGCTGAGAGAAGCCTCCTCTTGAGGTGCTTGTGGTTAGGTGGTATTCCTCTGGAGTCGAAGCCAGGGACTAACCTCTCTTCTCGAGTTGATTTTTGGTCCACGGAGCTCTTTCGTGTGGCTACAGTGACCTCAGGATTCCTCTAGCCTTGAAACAGTGTTCTTGGGGTTTCTCTGGAGTGCCATCAAGGAAATCAAGGCTCCTTTCATGTGTGATGTGCGACACTGAATTGCTCTGCACGCAGTGCAGGGGAATCGGGCCTCAGCTCGCGGCAAGGGGGAAGTCTCATGGATTTTCTCGAGTTGCGGCGGGAACCTGGGGTATATTCTCGAGTTACGACGGGCATGGCCCTGCCACACACGTGTTTGTTCAGCGACGTCAGGACTCCTGCCTAGTTGCGAGGGACAACTCGGGATTCTCCTCGAGGCTTGGCAGGGCAAATGGGACGCCTCTCCAGCTGAGGCGGGAGACCAAGGGTCCCTTTCCACGTGCCACAGGAATCCTGGGACTCCTATCAAGTTTCACGAGGAGTCAGGCATCGTCTCCTTTGAAGGCACTGAGCTCCGCGTACCTCTGGAGTTTTGAAAGGATGTGAGGCCTCCGGTCGCGATGAGGTGGGGAACTAGGTGTTTCTCTGTGGTCTCCACAGGGGATTCAGACATCCTTTCGTCTTGGGAGATGCAAGACGAGCCTGCATTCAAGTCACTGCAGGGATATCCTGCCTTATTTCGCGTCAGGGCATCGCAGTGTCCATTCCACTTTAGGCCGCAAAATCAGGGTCCCTCTCACATACTTAGGGCTGAGAGAAGCCTCCTCTTGAGGTGCTTGTGGTAAGGTGGTATTCCTCTGGAGTCGAAGCCAGGGACTAACCTCTCATCTCGAGTTGATTTTTGGTCCACGGAGCTCTTTCGTGTTGCTACATTGACCTCAGGATCCCTCTAGCCTTGAAACAGTGTTCTTGGGGTTTCTCTGGAGTGCCATCAAGGAAATCAAGGCTCCTTTCATGTGTGATGTGCAACACGGAATTGCTCTGCACACAGTGCAGGGGAATCGGGCCTCATCTCGCGGCGAGGGGGAAGTCTCATGGTTTTTCTCGAGTTGCGGCGGTAACCAGGGGTATATTCTCGAGTTACGACGGGGATGGCCCTTCCACCCACGTGTTTGTTCAGCGACGTCAGGACTCCTGCCTAGTTGCGAGGGACAACTCGGGATTCTCCTCGAGGCTTGGCAGGGCAATTGGGACGCCTCTCCAGCTGAGGCGGGAGACCAAGGGTCCCTTTCCACGTGCCACAGGAATCCTGGGACTCCTATCAAGTTTCCCGAGGAGTCAGGCATCGTCTCCTTTGGAGGCACTGATCTCCGCCTACCTCTGGAGTTTTCAAAGGATGTGAGGCCTCCGGTCGCGATGAGGTGGGGAACTAGGTCTTTCTCTGTGGTCTCCACAGGGGATTCAGACATCCTTTGTCTTGGGAGATGCAAGACGAGCCTGCATTCAAGTCACTGCAGGGATATCCGGCCTTATTTCGAGACAGGGCATCGCGGTGTCCATTCCACTTGAGGCCGCAAACTCAGGGTCCCTCTCACATACCTAGAGCTGAGAGAAGCCTCCTCTTGAGGTGCTTGTGGTAAGGTGGTATTCCTCTGGAGTCGAAGCCAGGGACTAACCTCTCATCTCGAGTTGATTTTTGGGCCACGGAGCTCTTTCGTGTTGCTACATTGACCTCAGGATCCCTCTAGCCTTGAAACAGTGTTCTTGGGGTTTCTCTGGAGTGCCATCAAGGAAATCAAGGCTCCTTTCATGTGTGATGTGCGACACTGAATTGCTCTGCACGCAGTGCAGGGGAATCGGGCCTCATCTCGCGGCGAGGGGGAAGTCTCATGGTTTTTCTCGAGTTGCGGCGGGAACCTGGGGTATATTCTCGAGTTACGACGGGCATGGCTCTGCCACACACGTGTTTGTTCAGCGACGTCAGGACTCCTGCCTAGTTGCGAGGGACAACTCGGGATTCTCCTCGAGGCTTGGCAGGGCAATTGGGACGCCTCTCCAGCTGAGGCGGGAGACCAAGGGTCCCTTTCCACGTACCACAGGAATCCTGGGACTCCTATCAAGTTTCACGAGGAGTCAGGCATCGTCTACTTTGAAGGCACTGATCTCCGCGTACCTCTGGAGTTTTCAAAGGATGTGAGGCCTCCGGTCGCGATGAGGTGGGGAACTAGGTCTTTCTCTGTGGTCTCCACAGGGGATTCAGACATCCTTTCATCTTGGGAGATGCAATACGAGCCTGCATTCAAGTCACTGCAGGGATATCCGGCCTTATTTCGAGTCAGGGCATCGCAGTGTCCATTCCACTTTAGGCCGCAAAATCAGGGTCCCTCTCACATACTTAGAGCTGAGAGAAGCCTCCTCTTGAGGTGCTTGTGGTAAGGTGGTATTCCTCTGGAGTCGAAGCCAGGGACTAACCTCTCTTCTCGAGTTGATTTTTGCTCCACGGAGCTCTTTCGTGTTACTACAGTGACCTCAGGATCGCTCTAGCCTTGAAACAGTGTTCTTGGGGTTTCTCTGGAATGCCATCAAGGAAATCAAGGCTCCTTTCATGTTTGATGTGCAACACGGAATTGCTCTGCATGCAGTGCAGGGGAATCGGGCCTCATCTCGCGGCGAGGGGGAAGTCTCATGGTTTTTCTCGAGTTGCGGCGGGAACCTGGGGTATATTCTCGAGTTACGACGGGGATGTCCCTTCCACACACGTGTTTGTTCAGCGACGTCAGGACTCCTGCCTAGTTGCGAGGGACAACTCGGGATTCTCCTCGAGGCTTGGCAGGGCAATTGGGACGCCTCTCCAGCTGAGGCGGGAGACCAAGTGTCCCTTTCCACGTGCCACAGGAATTCTGGGACTCCTATCAAGTTTCACGAGGAGTCAGGCATCGTCTCCTTTGAAGGCACTGATCTCCGCGTACCTCTGGAGTTTTGAAAGGATGTGAGGCCTCCGGTCGCGATGAGGTGGGGAACTAGGTCTTTCTCTGTGGTCTCCACAGGGGATTCAGACATCCTTTCATCTTGGGAGATGCAAGACGAGCCTGCATTCAAGTCACTGCAGGGATATCCGGCCTTATTTCGCGTCAGGGCATCGCAGTGTCCATTCCACTTTAGGCCGCAAAATCAGGGTCCCTCTCACATACTTAGAGCTGAGAGAAGCCTCCTCTTGAGGTGCTTGTGGTAAGGTGGTATTCCTCTGGAGTCGAAGCCAGGGACTAACCTTTCATCTCGAGTTGATTTTTGGTCCACGGAGCTCTTTCGTGTTGCTACAGTGACCTCAGGATCCCTCTAGCCTTGAAACAGTGTTCTTGGGGTTTCTCTGGAGTGCCATCAAGGAAATCAAGGCTCTTTTCATGTGTGATGTGCAACACGGAATTGCTCTGCACACAGTGCAGGGGAATCGGGCCTCATCTCGCGGCGAGGGGGAAGTCTCATGGTTTTTCTCGAGTTGCGGCGGGAACCAGGGGTATATTCTCGAGTTACGACGGGGATGGCCCTTCCACCCACGTGTTTGTTCAGCGACGTCAGGACTCCTGCCTAGTTGCGAGGGACAACTCGGGATTCTCCTCGAGGCTTGGCAGGGCAATTGGGACGCCTCTCCAGCTGAGGCGGGAGACCAAGGGTCCCTCTCCACGTGCCACAGGAATCCTGGGACTCCTATCAAGTTTCCCGAGGAGTCAGGCATCGTCTCCTTTGGAGGCACTGATCTCCGCGTACCTCTGGAGTTTTCAAAGGATGTGAGGCCTCCGGTCGCGATGAGGTGGGGACTAGGTCTTTCTCTGTGGTCTCCACAGGGGATTCAGACATCCTTTGTCTTGGGAGATGCAAGACGAGCCTGCATTCAAGTCACTGCAGGGATATCCGGCCTTATTTCGAGTCAGGGCATCGCGGTGTCCATTCCACTTGAGGCCGCAAACTCAGGGTCCCTCTCACATACCTAGAGCTGAGAGAAGCCTCCTCTTGAGGTGCTTGTGGTAAGGTGGTATTCCTCTGGAGTCGAAGCCAGGGACTAACCTCTCTTCTCGAGTTGATTTTTGGTCCACGGAGCTCTTTCGTGTTGCTACAGTGACCTCAGGATCGCTCTAGCCTTGAAACAGTGTTCTTGGGGTTTCTCTGGAGTGCCATCAAGGAAATCAAGGCTCCTTTCATGTGTGATGTGCAACACGGAATTGCTCTGCACACAGTGCAGGGGAATCGGGCCTCATCTCGCGGTGAGGGGGAAGTCTCATGGTTTTTCTCGAGTTGTGGCGGGAACCTGGGGTATATTCTCGAGTTACGACGGGGATGGCCCTTCCACCCACGTGTTTGTTCAGCGACTTCAGGACTCCTGCCTAGTTGCGAGGGACAACTCGGGATTCTCCTCGAGGCTTGGCAGGGCAATTGGGACGCCTCTCCAGCTGAGGCGGGAGACCAAGGGTCCCTTTCCACGTGCCACAGGAATGCTGGGACTCCTATCAAGTTTCCCGAGGAGTCAGGCATCGTCTCCTTTGGAGGCACTGATCTCCGCGTACCTCTGGAGTTTTCAAAGTATTTGAGGCCTCCGGTCGCGATGAGGTGGGGAACTAGGTCTTTCTCTCTGGTCTCCACAGGGGATTCAGACATCCTTTGTCTTGGGAGATGCAAGACGAGCCTGCATTCAAGTCACTGCAGGGATATCCGGCCTTATTTCGAGTCAGGGCATCGCGGTGTCCATTCCACTTGAGGCCGCAAACTCAGGGTCCCTCTCACATACCTAGAGCTGAGAGAAGCCTCCTCTTGAGGTGCTTGTGGTAAGGTGGTATTCCTCTGGAGTCGAAGCCAGGGACTAACCTCTCATCTCGAGTTGATTTTTGGTCCACGGAGCTCTTTCGTGTTGCTACATTGACCTCAGGATCCCTCTAGCCTTGAAACAGTGTTCTTGGGGTTTCTCTGGAGTGCCATCAAGGAAATCAAGGCTCCTTTCATGTGTGATGTGCGACACTGAATTGCTCTGCACGCAGTGCAGGGGAATCGGGCCTCATCTCGCGGCGAGGGGGAAGTCTCATGGTTTTTCTCGAGTTGCGGCGGGAACCTGGGGTATATTCTCGAGTTACGACGGGCATGGCTCTGCCACACACGTGTTTGTTCAGCGACGTCAGGACTCCTGCCTAGTTGCGAGGGACAACTCGGGATTCTCCTCGAGGCTTGGCAGGGCAATTGGGACGCCTCTCCAGCTGAGGCGGGAGACCAAGGGTCCCTTTCCACGTGCCACAGGAATCCTGGGACTCCTATCAAGTTTCCCGAGGAGTCAGGCGTCGTCTCCTTTGGAGGCACTGATCTCCGCGTACCTCTGGAGTTTTCAAAGGATGTGAGGCCTCCGGTCGCGATGAGGTGGGGAACTAGGTCTTTCTCTGTGGTCTCCACAGGGGATTCAGACATCCTTTCGTCTTGGGAGATGCAAGACGAGCCTGCATTCAATTCACTGCAGGGATATCCGGCCTTATTTCGAGTCAGGGCATCGCGGTGTCCATTCCACTTGAGGCCGCAAACTCAGGGTCCCTCTCACATACCTAGAGCTGAGAGAAGCCTCCTCTTGAGGTGCTTGTGGTAAGGTGGTATTCCTCTGGAGTCGAAGCCAGGGACTAACCTCTCTTGTCGAGTTGATTTTTGCTCCACGGAGCTCTTTCGTGTTACTACAGTGACCTCAGGATCGCTCTAGCCTTGAAACAGTGTTCTTGGGGTTTCTCTGGAGTGCCATGAAGGAAATCAAGGCTCCTTTCATGTTTGATGTGCAACACGGAATTGCTCTGCATGCATTGCAGGGGAATCGGGCCTCATCTCGCG
Organism: Cervus elaphus; assembly: GCF_910594005.1. Lineage (NCBI taxonomy): Eukaryota > Metazoa > Chordata > Mammalia > Artiodactyla > Cervidae > Cervus > Cervus elaphus. The sequence continues at coordinate 70,353,406 of NC_057836.1, forward strand.
GCGAGGGGGAAGTCTCATGCTTTTTCTCGAGTTGCGGCGGGAACCTGGGGTATATTCTCGAGTTACGACGGGGATGGCCCTTCCACACACGTGTTTGTTCAGCGACGTCAGGACTCCCGCCTAGTTGCGAGGGACAACTCGGGACTCTCCTCGAGGCTTGGCAGGGCAATTGGGACGCCTCTCCAGCTGAGGCGGGAGACCAAGGGTCCCTTTCCACGTGCCACAGGAATCCTGGGACTCCTATCAAGTTTCACGAGGAGTCAGGCATCGTCTCCTTTGGAGGCACTGATCTCCGCGTACCTCTGGAGTTTTCAAAGGATGTGAGGCCTCCGGTCGCGATGAGGTGGGGAACTAGGTCTTTCTCTGTGGTCTCCACAGGGGATTCAGACATCCTTTCGTCTTGGGAGATGCAAGACGAGCCTGCATTCAAGTCACTGCAGGGATATCCGGCCTTATTTCGAATCAGGGCATCGCGGTGTCCATTCCACTTGAGGCCGCAACCTCAGGGTCCCTCTCACATACCTAGAGCTGAGAGAAGCCTCCTCTTGAGGTGCTTGTGGTAAGGTGGTATTCCTCTGGAGTCGAAGCCAGGGACTAAGCTCCCTTCTCGAGTTGATTTTTGGGCCACGGAGCGCTTTCGTGTTGCTACATTGACCTCAGGATCCCTCTAGCCTTGAAACAGTGTTCTTGGGGTTTCTCTGGAGTGCCATCAAGGAAATCAAGGCTCCTTTCATGTGTGATGTGCGACACTGAATTGCTCTGCACGCAGTGCAGGGGAATCGGGCCTCATCTCGCGGCGAGGGGGAAGTCTCATGGTTTTTCTCGAGTTGCGGCGGGAACCTGGGGTATATTCTCGAGTTACGACGGGCATGGTTCTGCCACACACGTGTTTGCTCAGCGACGTCAGGACTCCTGCCTAGTTGCGAGGGACAACTCGGGATTCTCCTCGAGGCTTGGCAGGGCAATTGGGACGCCTCTCCAGCTGAGGCGGGAGACCAAGGGTCCCTTTCCACGTGCCACAGGAATCCTGGGACTCCTATCAAGTTTCACGAGGAGTCAGGCATCGTCTCCTTTGAAGGCACTGATCTCCGCGTACCTCTAGAGTTTTCAAAGGATGTGAGGCCTCCGGTCGCCATGAGGTGGGGAACTAGGTCTTTCTCTGTGGTCTCCACAGGGGATTCAGACATCCTTTCATCTTGGGAGATGCAAGACGAGCCTGCATTCAAGTCACTGCAGGGATATCCGGCCTTATTTCGAACCAGGGCATCGTGGTGTCCATTCCACTTGAGGCCGCAAACTCAGGGTCCCTCTCACATACCTAGAGCTGAGAGAAGCTCCTCTTGAGGTGCTTGTGGTAAGGTGGTATTCCTCTGGAGTCGAAGCCAGGGTCTAACCTCTCATCACGAGTTGATTCTTGGTCCACGAAGCTCTTTCGTGTTGCTACAGTGACCTCAGGATCCCTCTAGCCTTGAAACAGTGTTCTTGGGGTTTCTCTGGAGTGCCATCAAGGAAATCAAGGCTCCTTTCATGTGTGATGTGCAACACGGAATTGCTCTGCACGCAGTGCAGGGGAATCGGGTCTCATCTTGCAGCGAGGGGGAAGTCTCATGGCTTTTCTCGAGTTGCGGCGGGAACCTGGGGTATATTCTCGAGTTACGACGGGGATGGCCCTTCCACCCACGTGTTTGTTCAGCGACGTCAGGACTCCTGCCTAGTTGCGAGGGACAACTCGGGATTCTCCTCGAGGCTTGGCAGGGCAATTGGGACGCCTCTCCAGCTGAGGCGGGAGACCAAGGGTCCCTTTCCACGTGCCACAGGAATCCTGGGACTCCTATCAATTTTCACGAGGAGTCAGGCATCGTCTCCTTTGAAGGCACTGAGCTCCGCGTACCTCTGGAGTTTTCAAAGGATGTGAGGCCTCCGGTCGCCATGAGGTGGGGAACTAGGTCTTTCTCTGTGGTCTCCACAGGGGATTCAGACATCCTTTCGTCTTGGGAGATGCAAGACGAGCCTGCATTCAAGTCAGTGCAGGGATATCCGGCCTTATTTCGAGTCAGGGCATCGCGGTGTCCATTCCACTTGAGGCCGCAAACTCAGGGTCCCTCTCACATACTTAGAGCTGAGAGAAGCCTCCTCTTGAGGTGCTTGTGGTAAGGTGGTATTCCTCTGGAGTCGAAGCCAGGGACTAACCTCTCATCTCGAGTTGATTTTTGGTCCACGGAGCTCTTTCGTGTTGTTACAGTGACCTCAGGATCGCTCTAGCCTTGAAACAGTGTTCTTGGGGTTTTTCTGGAGTGCCATCAAGGAAATCAAGGCTCCTTTCATGTTTGATGTGCAACACGGAATTGCTCTGCATGCATTGCAGGGAAATCGGGCCTCATTTTGCGGCGAGGGGGAAGTCTCATGGTTTTTCTCGAGTTGCAGCGGGAACCTGGGGTATATTCTCGAGTTACGACGGGGATGGCCCTTCCACACACGTGTTTGTTCAGCGACGTCAGGACTCCTGCCTAGTTGCGAGGGACAACTCGGGATTCTCCTCGAGGCTTGGCAGGGCAATTGGGACGCCTCTCCAGCTGAGGCGGGAGACCAAGGGTCCCTTTCCACGTGCCACAAGAATCCTGGGACTCCTATCAAGTTTCACGAGGAGTCAGGCATCGTCTCCTTTGGAGGCACTGATCTCCGCGTACCTCTGGAATTTTCATAGGATGTGAGGCCTCCGGTCGCGATGAGGTGGGGAACTAGGTCGTTCTCTGTGGTCTCCACAGGATATTCAGACATCCTTTCGTCTTGGGAGATGCAAGACGAGCCTGCATTCAAGTCACTGCAGGGACATCCGGCCTTATTTCGAGTCAGGGCATCGCGGTGTCCATTCCACTTGAGGCCGCAAACTCAGGGTCCCTCTCACATACCTAGAGCTGAGAGAAGCCTCCTCTTGAGGTGCTTGTGGTAAGGTGGTATTCCTCTGGAGTCGAAGCCAGGGACTAACCTCTCTTCTCGAGTTGATTTTTGGGCCACGGAGCTCTTTCGTGTTGCTACAGTGACCTCAGGATCCCTCTAGCCTTGAAACAGTGTTCTTGGGGTTTCTCTGGAGTGCCATCAAGGAAATCAAGGCTCCTTTCATGTGTGATGCGCAACACGGAATTGCTTTGCACGCAGTGCAGGGGAATCGGGCCTCATCTCGCGGCCAGGGGGAAGTCTCATGGTTTTTCTCGAGTTGCGGCGGGAACCTGGGTTATATTCTCGAGTTACGACGGGGATGGCCCTTCCACCCACGTGTTTGTTCAGCGACGTCAGGACTCCTGCCTAGTTGCGAGGGACAACTCGGGATTCTCCTCGAGGCTTGGCAGGGCAATTGGGACGCCTCTCCAGCTGAGGCGGGAGACCAAGGGTCCCTTTCCACGTGCCACAGGAATGCTGGGACTCCTATCAAGTTTCACGAGTAGTCAGGCATCGTCTCCTTTGAAGGCACTGAGCTCCGCGTACCTCTGGAGTTTTCAAAGGATGTGAGGCCTCCCGTCGCGATGAGGTGGGGAACTAGGTCTTTCTCTGTGGTCTCCACAGGGGATTCAGACATCCTTTCGTCTTGGGAGATGCAAGACGAGCCTGCATTTAAGTCACTGCAGGGATATCCGGCCTTATTTCGAGTCAGGGCATCGCGGTGTCCATTTCACTTTAGGCCGCAATCTCAGGGTCCATCTCACATACCTAGAGCTGAGAGAAGCCTCCTCTTGAGGTGCTTGTGGTAAGGTGGTATTCCTCTGGAGTCGAAGCCAGGGACTAACCTCTCTTCTCGAGTTGAATTTTGGGCCACGGAGCTATTTCGTGTTGCTACATTGACCTCAGGATCCCTCTAGCCTTGAAACAGTGTTCTTGGGGTTTCTCTGGAGTGCCATCAAGGAAATCAAGGATCCTTTCATGTGTGATGTGTGACACTTAATTGCTCTGCACGCAGTGCAGGGGAATCGGGCCTCATCTAGCGGCGAGGGGGAAGTCTCATGGTTTTTCTCGAGTTGCGGCGGGAACCTGGGGTATATTCTCGAGTTACGACGGGGATGGCCCTTCCACCCACGTGTTTCTTCAGCGACGTCAGGACTCCTGCCTAGTTGCGAGGGACAACTCGGGATTCTCCTCGAGGCTTGGCAGGGCAATTGGGACGCCTCTCCAGCTGAGGCGGGAGACCAAGGGTCCTTTTCCACGTGCCACAGGAATCCTGGGACTCCTATCAAGTTTCACGAGGAGTCAGGCATCGTCTCCTTTGGAGGCACTTATCTCCGCCTACCTCTGGAGTTTTCAAAGGATGTGAGGCCTCCGGTCGCGATGAGGTGGGGAACTAGGTCTTTCTCTGTGGTATCCACAGGGGATTCAGACATCCTTTCATCTTGGGAGATGCAAGACGAGCCTGCATTCAAGTCACTGCAGGGATATCCGGCCTTATTTCGAGCCAGGGCATCGTGGTGTCCATTCCACTTGAGGCCACAAACTCAGGGTCCCTCTCACATACCTAGAGCTGAGAGAAGCTCCTCTTGAGGTGCTTCTGGTAAGGTGGTATTCCTCTGGAGTCGAAGCCAGGGACTAACCTCTCATCACGAGTTGATTCTTGGTCCACGGAGCTCTTTCGTGTTGCTACAGTGACCTCAGGATCCCTCTAGCCTTGAAACAGTGTTCTTGGGGTTTCTCTGGAGTGCCATCAAGGAAATCAAGGCTCCTTTCATGTGTGATGTGCAACACGGAATTGCTCTGCACGCAGTGCAGGGGAATCAGGCCTCATCTTGCAGCGAGGGGTTAGTCTCATGGCTTTTCTCGAGTTGCGGCGGGAACCTGGGGTATATTCTCGAGTTACGACGGGGATGGCCCTTCCACCCACGTGTTTGCTCAGCGACGTCAGGACTCCTGCCTAGTTGCGAGGGACAACTCGGGATTCTCCTCGAGGCTTGGCAGGGCAATTGGGACGCCTCTCCAGCTGAGGCGGGAGACCAAGGGTCCCTTTCCACGTGCCACAGGAATGCTGGGACTCCTATCAAGTTTCACGAGGAGTCAGGCATCGTCTCCTTTGAAGGCACTGAGCTCCGCGTACCTCTGGAGTTTTCAAAGGATGTTTGGCCTCCGGTCGCGATGAGGTGGGGAACTAGGTCTTTCTCTGTGGTCTCCACAGGGGATTCAGACATCCTTTCGTCTTGGGAGATGCAAGACGAGCCTGCATTCAAGTCACTGCAGGGATATCCGGCCTTATTTCGAGTCAGGGCTTCGCGGTGTCCATTCCACTTGAGGCCGCAAACTCAGGGTCCCTCTCACATACCTAGAGCTGAGAGAAGCCTCCTCTTGAGGTGCTTGTGGTAAGGTGGTATTCCTCTGGAGTCGAAGCCAGGGACTAACCTCTCTTCTCGAGTTGATTTTTGGGCCACGGAGCTCTTTCGTGTTGCTACATTGACCTCAGGATCCCTCTAGCCTTGAAACAGTGTTCTTGGGGTTTCTCTGGAGTGCCATCAAGGAAATCAAGGCTCCTTTCATGTGTGATGTGCGACACTGAATTGCTCTGCACACAGTGCAGGGGAATCGGGCCTCATCTCGCGGCGAGGGGGAAGTCTCATGGTTTTTCTCGAGTTGCGGCGGGAACCTGGGGTATATTCTCGAGTTACGACAGGCATGGCTCTGCCACCCACGTGTTTCTTCAGCGACGTCAGGACTCCTGCCTAGTTGCGAGGGACAACTCGGGATTCTCCTCGAGGCTTGGCAGGGCAATTGGGACGCCTCTCCAGCTGAGGCGGGAAACCAAGGGTCCCTTTCCACGTGCCACAGGAATCCTGGGACTCCTATCAAGTTTCACGAGGAGTCAGGCATCGTCTCCTTTGAAGGCACTGATCTCCGCGTACCTCTAGAGTTTTCAAAGGATGTGAGGCCTCCGGTCGCGATGAGGTGGGGAACTAGGTCTTTCTCTGTGGTCTCCACAGGGGATTCAGACATCCTTTCATCTTGGGAGATGCAAGACGAGCCTGCATTCAAGTCACTGCAGGCATATCCGGCCTTATTTCGCGTCATGGCATCGCAGTGTCCATTCCACTTTAGGCCGCAAAATCAGGGTCCCTCTCACATACTTAGAGCTGAGAGAAGCCTCCTCTTGAGGTGCTTGTGGTAAGGTGGTATTCCTCTGGAGTCGAAGCCAGGGACTAACCTCTCATCTCGAGTTGATTTTTGGTCCACGGAGCTCTTTCGTGTTGTTACAGTGACCTCAGGATCGCTCTAGCCTTGAAACAGTGTTCTTGGGGTTTCTCTGGAGTGCCATCAAGGAAATCAAGGCTCCTTTCATGTTTGATGTGCAACACGGAATTGCTCTGCATGCATTGCAGGGGAATCGGGCCTCATCTCGCGGCAAGGGGGAAGTCTCATGGTTTTTCTCGAGTTGCGGCGGGAACCTGGGGTATATTCTCGAGTTACGACGGGGATGGCCCTTCCAGCCACGTGTTTGTTCAGCGACGTCAGGACTCCTGCCTAGTTGCGAGGGACAACTCGGGATTCTCCTCGAGGCTTGGCAGGGCAATTGGGACGCCTCTCCAGCTGAGGCGGGAGACCAAGGGTCCCTTTCCACGTGCCACAAGAATCCTGGGACACCTATCAAGTTTCACGAGGAGTCAGGCATCGTCTCCTTTGGAGGCACTGATCTCCGCGTACCTCTGGAGTTTTCAAAGGATGTGAGGCCTCCGGTCGCGATGAGGTGGGGAACTAGGTCTTTCTCTGTGGTCTCCACAGGATATTCAGACATACTTTCGTCTTGGGAGATGCAAGACGAGCCTGCATTCAAGTCACTGCAGGGATATCCGGCCTTATTTCGAGTCAGGGCATCGCGGTGTCCATTCCACTTGAGGCCGCAAACTCAGGGTCCCTCTCACATACCTAGAGCTGAGAGAAGCCTCCTCTTGAGGTGCTTGTGGTAAGGTGGTATTCCTCTGGAGTCGAAGCCAGGGACTAACCTCACTTCTCGAGTTGATTTTTGGGCCACGGAGCTCTTTCGTGTTGCTACATTGACCTCAGGATCCCTCTAGCCTTGAAACAGTGTTCTTGGGGTTTCTCTGGAGTGCCATCAAGGAAATCAAGGCTCCTTTCATGTGTGATGTGTGACACTGAATTGCTCTGCACGCAGTGCAGGGGAATCGGGCCTCATCTCGCGGCGAGGGGGAAGTCTCATGGTTTTTCTCGAGTTGCGGCGGGAACCTGGGGTATATTCTCGAGTTACGACGCGGATGGCCCTTCCACCCACGTGTTTGTTCAGCGACGTCAGGACTACTGCCTAGTTGCGAGGGACAACTCAGGATTCTCCTCGAGGCTTGGCAGGGCAATTGGGACGCCTCTCCAGCTGAAGCGGGAGACCAAGGGTCCCTTTCCACGTGCCACAGGAATCCTGGGACTCCTATCAAGTTTCCCGAGGAGTCAGGCATCGTCTCCTTTGGAGGCACTGATCTCCGCCTACCTCTGGAGTTTTCAAAGGATGTGAGGCCTCCGGTCGCCATGAGGTGGGGAACTAGGTCTTTCTCTGTGGTCTCCACAGGGGATTCAGACATCCTTTCATCTTGGGAGATGCAAGACGAGCCTGCATTCAAGTCACTGCAGGGATATCCGGCCTTATTTCGAGCTAGGGTATCGCGGTGTCCATTCCACTTGAGGCCGCAAACTCAGGGTCCCTCTCACATACCTAGAGCTGAGAGAAGCTCCTCTTGAGGTGCTTGTGGTAAGGTGGTATTCCTCTGGAGTCGAAGCCAGGGACTAACCTCTCATCACGAGTTGATTCTTGGTCCACGGAGCTCTTTCGTGTTGCTACAGTGACCTCAGGATCCCTCTAGCCTTGAAACAGTGTTCTTGGGGTTTCTCTGGAGTGCCATCAAGGAAATCAAGGCTCCTTTCATGTGTGATGTGCAACACGGAATTGCTCTGCACGCAGTGCAGGGGAATCGGGCCTCATCTTGCAGCGAGGGGGAAGTCTCATGGCTTTTCTCGAGTTGCGGCGGGAACCTGGGTTATATTCTCGAGTTACGACGGGGATGGCCCTTCCACCCACGTGTTTGTTCAGCGACGTCAGGACTCCTGCCTAGTTGCGAGGGACAACTCGGGATTCTCCTCGAGGCTTGGCAGGGCAATTGGGACGCCTCTCCAGCTGAGGCGGGAGACCAAGGGTCCCTTTCCACGTGCCACAGGAATGCTGGGACTCCTATCAAGTTTCACGAGGAGTCAGGCATCGTCTCCTTTGAAGGCACTGAGCTCCGCGTACCTCTGGAGTTTTCAAAGGATGTGAGGCCTCCGGTCGCGATGAGGTGGGGAACTAGGTCTTTCTCTGTGGTCTCCACAGGGGATTCAGACATCCTTTCATCTTGGGAGATGCAAGACGAGCCTGCATTCAAGTCACTGCAGGGATATCCGGCCTTATTTCGAGTCAGGGCATCGCGGTGTCCATTCCACTTGAGGCCGCAAACTCAGGGTCCATCTCACGTACCTAGAGCTGAGAGAAGCCTCCTCTTGAGGTGCTTGTGGTAAGGTGGTATTCCTCTGGAGTCGAAGCCAGGGACTAACCTCTCTTCTCGAGTTGATTTTTGCGCCACGGAGCTATTTCGTGTTGCTACATTGACCTCAGGATCCCTGTAGCCTTGAAACAGTGTTCTTGGGGTTTCTCAGGAGTGCCATCAAGGAAATCACGGCTCCTTTCATGTGTGATGTGCGACACTTAATTGCTCTGCACGCAGTGCAGGGGAATCGGGCCTCATCTCGCGGCGAGGGGGAAGTCTCATGGTTTTTCTCTAGTTGCGGCGGGAACCTGGGGTATATTCTCGAGTTACGACGGGCATGGATCTGCCACACACGTGTTTGCTCAGCGACGTCAGGACTCCTGCCTAGTTGCGAGGGACAACTCGGGATTCTCCTCGAGGCTTGGCAGGGCAATTGGGACGCCTCTCCAGCTGAGGCGGGAGACCAAGGTTCCTTTTCCACGTGCCACAGGAATCCTGTGACTCCTATCAAGTTTCCCGAGGAGTCAGGCATCGTCTCCTTTGGAGGCACTGATCTCCGCCTACCTCTGGAGTTTTCAAAGGATGTGAGGCCTCCGGTCGCGATGAGGTGGGGAACTAGGTCTTTCTCTGTGGTCTCCACAGGGGATTCAGACATCCTTTCATCTTGGGAGATGCAAGACGAGCCTGCATTCATGTCACTGCAGGGATATCCGGCCTTATTTCGAGCCAGGGCATCGTGGTGTCCATTCCACTTGAGGCCGCAAACTCAGGGTCCCTCTCACATACCTAGAGCTGAGAGAAGCTCCTCTTGAGGTGCTTGTGGTAAGGTGGTATTCCTCTGGAGTCGAAGCCAGGGACTAACCTCTCATCACGAGTTGATTCTTGGTCCACGGAGCTCTTTCGTGTTGCTACAGTGACCTCAGGATCCCTCTAGCCTTGAAACAGTGTTCTTGGGGTTTCTCTGGAGTGCCATCAAGGAAATCAAGGCTCCTTTCATGTGTGATGTGCAACACGGAATTACTCTGCACGCAGTGCAGGGGAATCGGGCCTCATCTTGCAGCGAGGGGGAAGTCTCATGGCTTTTCTCGAGTTGCGGCGGGAACCTGGGGTATATTCTCGAGTTACGACGGGGATGGCCCTTCCACCCACGTGTTTCTTCAGCGACGTCAGGACTCCTGCCTAGTTGCGAGGGACAACTCGGGATTCTCCTCGAGGCTTGGCAGGGCAATTGGGACGCCTCTCCAGCTGAGGTGGGAGACCAAGGGTCCCTTTCCACGTGCCACAGGAATGCTGGGACTCCTATCAAGTTTCACGAGGAGTCAGGCATCGTCTCCTTTGAAGGCACTGAGCTCCGCGTACCTCTGGAGTTTTCAAAGGATGTGAGGCATCCGGTCGCGATGAGGTGGGGAACTAGGTCTTTCTCTGTGGTCTCCACAGGGGATTCAGACATCCTTTCGTCTTGGGAGATGCAAGACGAGCCTGCATTCAAGTCACTGCAGGGATATCCGGCCTTATTTCGAGTCAGGGCATCGCGGTGTCCATTCCACTTGAGGCCGCAAACTCAGGGTCCCTCTCACATACCTAGAGCTGAGAGAAGCCTCCTCTTGAGATGCTTGTGGTAAGGTGGTATTCCTCTGGAGTCGAAGCCAGGGACTAACCTCTCTTCTCGAGTTGATTTTTGGGCCACGGAGCTCTTTCGTGTGGCTACAGTGACCTCAGGATCCCTCTAGCCTTGAAACAGTGTTCTTGGGGTTTCTCTGGAGTGCCATCAAGGAAATCAAGGCTCCTTTCATGTGTGATGTGCGACACGGAATTGCTCTGCACACAGTGCAGGGGAATCGGGCCTCATCTCGCGGCGAGGGGGAAGTCTCATGGTTTTTCTCGAGTTGCGGCGGGAACCTGGGGTATATTCTCGAGTTACGACGGGGATGGCCCTTCCACCCACGTGTTTGTTCAGCGACGTCAGGACTCCTGCCTAGTTGCGAGGGACAACTCGGGATTCTCCTCGAGGCTTGGCAGGGCAATTGGGACGCCTCTCCAGCTGAGGCGGGAGACCAAGGGTCCCTTTCCACGTGCCACAGGAATCCTGGGACTCCTATCAAGTTTCCCGAGGAGTCAGGCATCGTTTCCTTTGGAGGCACTGATCTCCGCGTACCTCTGGAGTTTTCAAAGGATGTGAGGCCTCCGGTCGCCATGAGGTGGGGAACTAGGTCTTTCTCTGTGGTCTCCACAGGGGATTCAGACATCCTTTGGTCTTGGGAGATGCAAGACGAGCCTGCATTCAAGTCACTGCAGGGATATCCGGCCTTATTTCGAGCCAGGGCATCGTGGTGTCCATTCCACTTGAGGCCGCAAACTCAGGGTCCCTCTCACATACCTAGAGCTGAGAGAAGCTCCTCTTGAGGTGCTTGTGGTAAGGTGGTATTCCTCTGGAGTCGAAGCCAGGGACTAACCTCTCATCACGAGTTGATTCTTGGTCCACGGAGCTCTTTCGTGTTGCTACAGTGACCACAGGATCGCTCTAGCCTTGAAACAGTGTTCTTGCGGATTCTCTGGAGTGCCCTCAAGGAAATCAAGGCTCCTTTCATGTGTGATGCGCAACACGGAATTGCTCTGCACGCAGTGCAGGGGAATCGGGCCTCATCTCGCGGCCAGGGGGAAGTCTCATGGTTTTTCTCGAGTTGCGGCGGGAACCTGGGTTATATTCTCGAGTTACGACGGGGATGGCCCTTCCACCCACGTGTTTGTTCAGCGACGTCAGGACTCCTGCCTAGTTGCGAGGGACAACTCGGGATTCTCCTCGAGGCTTGGCAGGGCAATTGGGACGCCTCTCCAGCTGAGGCGGGAGACCAAGTGTCCCTTTCCACGTGCCACAGGAATGCTGGGACTCCTATCAAGTTTCACGAGTAGTCAGGCATCGTCTCCTATGAAGGCACTGAGCTCCGCGTACCTCTGGAGTTTTCAAAGGATGTGAGGCCTCTGGTCGCGATGAGGTGGGGAACTAGGTCTTTCTCTGTGGTCTCCACAGGGGATTCAGACATCCTTTCGTCTTGGGAGATGCAAGACGAGCCTGCATTCAAGTCACTGCAGGGATATCCGGCCTTATTTCGAGTCAGGGCATCGCGGTGTCCATTCCACTTGAGGCCGCAAACTCAGGGTCCATCTCACATACCTAGAGCTGAGAGAAGCCTCCTCTTGAGGTGCTTGTGGTAAGGTGGTATTCCTCTGGAGTCGAAGCCAGGGACTAACGTCTCTTCTCGAGTTGATTTTTGGGCCACGGAGCTATTTCGTGTTGCTACATTGACCTCAGGATCCCTCTAGCCTTGAAACAGTGTTCTTGGGGTTTCTCTGGAGTGCCATCAAGGAAATCAAGGCTCCTTTCATGTGTGATGTGCGACACTTAATTGCTCTGCACGCAGTGCAGGGGAATCGGGCCTCATCTCGCGGCGAGGGGGAAGTCTCATGGTTTTTCTCGAGTTGCGGCGGGAACCTGGGGTATATTCTCGAGTTACGACGGGCATGGCTCTGCCACACACGTGTTTGCTCAGCGACGTCAGGACTCCTGCCTAGTTGCGAGGGACAACTCAGGATTCTCCTCGAGGCTTGGCAGGGCAATTGGGACGCCTCTCCAGCTGAGGCGGGAGACCAAGCGTCCTTTTCCACGTGCCACAGGAATCCTGGGACTCCTATCAAGTTTCACGAGGAGTCAGGCATCGTCTCCTTTGGAGGCACTGATCTCCGCCTACCTCTGGAGTTTTCAAAGGATGTGAGGCCTCCGGTCGCCATGAGGTGGGGAACTAGGTCTTTCTCTGTGGTCTCCACAGGGGATTCAGACATCCTTTCATCTTGGGAGATGCAAGACGAGCCTGCATTCAAGTCACTGCAGGGATATCCGGCCTAATTTCGAGCCAGGGCATCGTGGTGTCCATTCCACTTGAGGCCATAAACTCAGGGTCCCTCTCACATACCTAGAGCTGAGAGAAGCTCCTCTTGAGGTGCTTGTGGTAAGGTGGTATTCCTCTGGAGTCGAAGCCAGGGACTAACCTCTCATCACGAGTTGATTCTTGGTCCACGGAGCTCTTTCGTGTTGCTACAGTGACCTCAGGATCCCTCTAGCCTTGAAACAGTGTTCTTGGGGTTTCTCTGGAGTGCCATCAAGGAAATCAAGGCTCCTTTCATGTGTGATGTGCAACACGGAATTGCTCTGCACGCAGTGCAGGGGAATCGGGCCTCAACTTGCAGCGAGGGGTTAGTCTCATGGCTTTTCTCGAGTTGCGGCGGGAACCTGGGGTATATTCTCGAGTTACGACGGGGATGGCCCTTCCACCCACGTGTTTGTTCAGCGACGTCAGGACTCCTGCCTAGTTGCGAGGGACAACTCGGGATTCTCCTCGAGGCTTGGCAGGGCAATTGGGACGCCTCTCCAGCTGAGGCGGGAGACCAAGGGTCCCTTTCCACGTGCCACAGGAATGCTGGGACTCCTATCAAGTTTCACGAGGAGTCAGGCATCGTCTCCTTTGAAGGCACTGAGCTCCGCGTACCTCTGGAGTTTTCAAAGGATGTGAGGCCTCCGGTCGCGATGAGGTGGGGAACTAGGTCTTTCTCTGTGGTCTCCACAGGGGATTCAGACATCCTTTCGTCTTGGGAGATGCAAGACGAGCCTGCATTCAAGTCACTGCAGGGATATCCGGCCTTATTTCGAGTCAGGGCATCGCGGTGTCCATTCCACTTGAGGCCGCAAACTCAGGGTCCCTCTCACATACCTAGAGCTGAGAGAAGCCTCCTCTTGAGGTGCTTGTGGTAAGGTAGTATTCCTCTGGAGTCGAAGCCAGGGACTAACCTCTCTTCTCGAGTTGATTTTTGGGCCACGGAGCTCTTTCGTGTTGCTACATTGACCTCAGGATCCCTCTAGCCTTGAAACAGTGTTCTTGGGGTTTCTCTGGAGTGCCATTAAGGAAATCAAGGCTCCTTTCATGTGTGATGTGCGACACTGAATTGCTCTGCACACAGTGCAGGGGAATCGGGCCTCATCTCGCGGCGAGGGGGAAGTCTCATGGTTTTTCTCGAGTTGCGGCGGGAACCTGGGGTATATTCTCGAGTTACGACGGGCATGGCTCTGCCACACACGTGTTTGTTCAGCGACGTCAGGACTCCTGCCTAGTTGCGAGGGACAACTCGGGATTCTCCTCGAGGCTTGGCAGGGCAATTGGGACGCCTCTCCAGCTGAGGCGGGAGACCAAGGGTCCCTTTCCACGTGCCACAGGAATGCTGGGACTCCTATCAAGTTTCACGAGGAGTCAGGCATCGTCTCCTTTGAAGGCACTGATCTCCGCGTACCTCTAGAGTTTTCAAAGGATGTGAGGCCTCCGGTCGCGATGAGGTGGGGAACTAGGTCTTTCTCTGTGGTCTCCACAGGGGATTCAGACATCCTTTCATCTTGGGAGATGCAAGACGAGCCTGCATTCAAGTCACTGCAGGGATATCCGGCCTTATTTCGCGTCATGGCATCGCAGTGTCCATTCCACTTTAGGCCGCAAAATCAGGGTCCCTCTCACATACTTAGAGCTGAGAGAAGCCTCCTCTTGAGGTGCTTGTGGTAAGGTGGTATTCCTCTGGAGTCGAAGCCAGGGACTAACCTCTCATCTCGAGTTGATTTTTGGTCCACGGAGCTCTTTCATGTTGTTACAATGACCTCAGGATCGCTCTAGCCTTGAAAGAGTGTTCTTGGGGTTTCTCTGGAGTGCCATCAAGGAAATCAAGGCTCCTTTCATGTTTGATGTGCAACACGGAATTGCTCTGCATGCATTGCAGGGGAATCGGGCCTCATCTCGCGGCGAGGGGGAAGTCTCATGGTTTTTCTCGAGTTGCGGCGGGAACCTGGGGTATATTCTCGAGTTACGACGGGGATGGCCCTTCCACCCACGTGTTTGTTCAGCCACGTCAGGACTCCTGCCTAGTTGCGAGGGACAACTCGGGATTCTCCTCGAGGCTTGGCAGGGCAATTGGGACGCCTCTCCAGCTGAGGCGGGAGACCAAGGGTCCCTTTCCACGTGCCACAGGAATCCTGGGACTCCTATCAAGTTTCACGAGGAGTCAGGCATCGTCTCCTTTGAAGGCACTGATCTCCGCGTACCTCTAGAGTTTTCAAGGGATGTGAGGCCTCCGGTCGCGATGAGGTGGGGAACTAGGTCTTTCTCTGTGGTTTCCACAGGGGATTCAGACATCCTTTCATCTTGGGAGATGCAAGACGAGCCTGCATTCAAGTCACTGCAGGCATATCCGGCCTTATTTCGCGTCAGGGCATCGCAGTGTCCATTCCACTTTAGGCCGCAAAATCAGGGTCCCTCTCACATACTTAGAGCTGAGAGAAGCCTCCTCTTGAGGAGCTTGTGGTAAGGTGGTATTCCTCTGGAGTCGAAGCCAGGGACTAACCTCTCATCTCGAGTTGATTTTTGGTCCACGGAGCTCTTTCGTGTTGTTACAGTGACCTCAGGATCCCTCTAGCCTTGAAACAGTGTTCTTGGGTTTTCTCTGGAGTGCCATCAAGGAAATCAAGGCTCCTTTCATGTTTGATGTGCAACACGGAATTGCTCTGCATGCATTGCAGGGGATCGGGCCTCATCTCGCGGCGAGTGGGAAATCTCATGGTTTTTCTCGAGTTGCGGCGGGAACCTGGGGTATATTCTCGAGTTACGACGGGGATGGCCCTTCCACACACGTGTTTGTTCAGCGACGTCAGGACTCCTGCCTAGTTGCGAGGGACAACTCGGGATTCTCCTCGAGGCTTGGCAGGGCAATTGGGACGCCTCTCCAGCTGAGGCGGGAGACCAAGGGTCCCTTTCCACGTGCCACAAGAATCCTGGGACTCCTATCAAGTTTCACGAGGAGTCAGGCATTGTCTCCTTTGGAGGCACTGATCTCCGCGTACCTCTGGAATTTTCATAGGATGTGAGGCCTCCGGTCGCGATGAGGTGGGGAACTAGGTCTTTCTCTGTGGTCTCCACAGGATATTCAGACATCCTTTCGTCTTGGGAGATGCAAGAGGAGCCTGCATTCAAGTCACTGCAGGGATATCCGGCCTTATTTCGAGTCAGGGCATCGCGGTGTCCATTCCACTTGAGGCCGCAAACTCAGGGTCCCTCTCACATACCTAGAGCTGAGAGAAGCCTCCTCTTGAGGTGCTTGTGGTAAGGTGGTATTCCTCTGGAGTCGAAGCCAGGGACTAACCTCTCTTCTCGAGTTGATTTTTGGGCCACGGAGCTCTTTCGTGTTGCTACATTGACCTCAGGATCCCTCTAGACTTGAAACAGTGTTCTTGGGGTTTCTCTGGAGTGCCATCAAGGAAATCAAGGCTCCTTTCATGTGTGATGTGCGACACTGAATTGCTCTGCACGCAGTGCAGGGGAATCGGGCCTCATCTCGCGGCGAGGGGGAAGTCTCATGGTTTTTCTCGAGTTGCGGCGGGAACCTGGGGTATATTCTCGAGTTACGACGCGGATGGCCCTTCCACCCACGTGTTTGTTCAGCGACGTCTGGACTACTGCATAGTTGCGAGGGACAACTCAGGATTCTCCTCGAGGCTTGGCAGGGCAATTGGGACGCCTCTCCAGCTGAGGTGGGAGACCAAGGGTCCCTTTCCACGTGCCACAGGAATCCTGGGACTCCTATCAAGTTTCCCGAGGAGTCAGGCATCGTCTCCTTTGGAGGCACTGATCTCCGCGTAAATCTGGAGTTTTCAAACGATGTGAGGCCTCCGGTCGCCATGAGGTGGGGAACTAGGTCTTTCTCTGTGGTCTCCACAGGGGATTCAGACATCCTTTCGTCTTGGGAGATGCAAGACGAGCCTGCATTCAAGTCCCTGCAGGGATATCAGGCCTTATTTCGAGTCAGGGCATCGCGGTGTCCATTCCACTTGAGGCCGCAAACTCAGGGTCCATCTCACATACCTAGAGCTGAGAGAAGCCTCCTCTTGAGGTGCTTGTGGTAAGGTGGTATTCCTCTGGAGTCGAAGCCAGGGACTAACCTCTCTTCTCGAGTTGATTTTAGGGCCTCGGAGCTCTTTCGTGTTGCTACATTGACCTCAGGATCCCTCTAGCCTTGAAACAGTGTTCTTGGGGTTTCTCTGGAGTGCCATCAAGGAAATCAAGGCTCCTTTCATGTGTGATGTGCGACACTTAATTGCTCTGCACGCAGTGCAGGGGAATCGGGCCTCATCTCGCGGCGAGGGGGAAGTCTCATGGTTTTTCTCGAGTTGCGGCGGGAACCTGGGGTATATTCTCGAGTTACGACGGGCATGGCTCTGCCACACACGTGTTTGCTCAGCGACGTCAGGACTCCTGCCTAGTTGCGAGGGACAACTCAGGATTCTCCTCGAGGCTTGGCAGGGCAATTGGGACGCCTCTCCAGCTGAGGCGGGAGACCAAGCGTCCTTTTCCACGTGCCACAGGAATCCTGGGACTCCTATCAAGTTTCACGAGGAGTCAGGCATCGTCTCCTTTGGAGGCACTGATCTCCGCCTACCTCTGGAGTTTTCAAAGGATGTGAGGCCTCCGGTCGCCATGAGGTGGGGAACTAGGTCTTTCTCTGTGGTCTCCACAGGGGATTCAGACATCCTTTCATCTTGGGAGATGCAAGACGAGCCTGCATTCAAGTCACTGCAGGGATATCCGGCCTTATTTCGAGCCAGGGCATCGTGGTGTCCATTCCACTTGAGGCCATAAACTCAGGGTCCCTCTCACATACCTAGAGCTGAGAGAAGCTCCTCTTGAGGTGCTTGTGGTAAGGTGGTATTCCTCTGGAGTCGAAGCCAGGGACTAACCTCTCATCACGAGTTGATTCTTGGTCCACGGAGCTCTTTCGTGTTGCTACAGGGACCTCAGGATCCCTCTAGCCTTGAAACAGTGTTCTTGGGGTTTCTCTGGAGTGCCATCAAGGAAATCAAGGCTCCTTTCATGTGTGATGTGCAACACGGAATTGCTCTGCACGCAGTGCAGGGGAATCGGGCCTCAACTTGCAGCGAGGGGTTAGTCTCATGGCTTTTCTCGAGTTGCGGCGGGAACCTGGGGTATATTCTCGAGTTACGACGGGGATGGCCCTTCCACCCACGTGTTTGTTCAGCGACGTCAGGACTCCTGCCTAGTTGCGAGGGACAACTCGGGATTCTCCTCGAGGCTTGGCAGGGCAATTGGGACGCCTCTCCAGCTGAGGCGGGAGACCAAGGGTCCCTTTCCACGTGCCACAGGAATGCTGGGACTCCTATCAAGTTTCACGAGGAGTCAGGCATCGTCTCCTTTGAAGGCACTGAGCTCCGCGTACCTCTGGAGTTTTCAAAGGATGTGAGGCCTCCGGTCGCGATGAGGTGGGGAACTAGGTCTTTCTCTGTGGTCTCCACAGGGGATTCAGACATCCTTTCGTCTTGGGAGATGCAAGACGAGCCTGCATTCAAGTCACTGCAGGGATATCCGGCCTTATTTCGAGTCAGGGCATCGCGGTGTCCATTCCACTTGAGGCCGCAAACTCAGGGTCCCTCTCACATACCTAGAGCTGAGAGAAGCCTCCTCTTGAGGTGCTTGTTTTAAGGTAGTATTCCTCTGGAGTCGAAGCCAGGGACTAACCTCTCTTCTCGAGTTGATTTTTGGGCCACGGAGCTCTTTCGTGTTGCTACATTGACCTCAGGATCCCTCTAGCCTTGAAACAGTGTTCTTGGGGTTTCTCTGGAGTGCCATTAAGGAAATCAAGGCTCCTTTCATGTGTGATGTGCGACACTGAATTGCTCTGCACACAGTGCAGGGGAATCGGGCCTCATCTCGCGGCGAGGGGGAAGTCTCATGGTTTTTCTCGAGTTGCGGCGGGAACCTGGGGTATATTCTCGAGTTACGACGGGCATGGCTCTGCCACACACGTGTTTGTTCAGCGACGTCAGGACTCCTGCCTAGTTGCGAGGGACAACTCGGGATTCTCCTCGAGGCTTGGCAGGGCAATTGGGACGCCTCTCCAGCTGAGGCGGGAGACCAAGGGTCCCTTTCCACGTGCCACAGGAATGCTGGGACTCCTATCAAGTTTCACGAGGAGTCAGGCATCGTCTCCTTTGAAGGCACTGATCTCCGCGTACCTCTAGAGTTTTCAAAGGATGTGAGGCCTCCGGTCGCGATGAGGTGGGGAACTAGGTCTTTCTCTGTGGTCTCCACAGGGGATTCAGACATCCTTTCATCTTGGGAGATGCAAGACGAGCCTGCATTCAAGTCACTGCAGGGATATCCGGCCTTATTTCGCGTCATGGCATCGCAGTGTCCATTCCACTTTAGGCCGCAAAATCAGGGTCCCTCTCACATACTTAGAGCTGAGAGAAGCCTCCTCTTGAGGTGCTTGTGGTAAGGTGGTATTCCTCTGGAGTCGAAGCCAGGGACTAACCTCTCATCTCGAGTTGATTTTTGGTCCACGGAGCTCTTTCATGTTGTTACAATGACCTCAGGATCGCTCTAGCCTTGAAACAGTGTTCTTGGGGTTTCTCTGGAGTGCCATCAAGGAAATCAAGGCTCCTTTCATGTTTGATGTGCAACACCGAATTGCTCTGCATGCATTGCAGGGGAATCGGGCCTCATCTCGCGGCGAGGGGGAAGTCTCATGGTTTTTCTCGAGTTGCGGCGGGAACCTGGGGTATATTCTCGAGTTACGACGGGGATGGCCCTTCCACCCACGTGTTTGTTCAGCCACGTCAGGACTCCTGCCTAGTTGCGAGGGACAACTCGGGATTCTCCTCGAGGCTTGGCAGGGCAATTGGGACGCCTCTCCAGCTGAGGCGGGAGACCAAGGGTCCCTTTCCACGTGCCACAGGAATCCTGGGACTCCTATCAAGTTTCACGAGGAGTCAGGCATCGTCTCCTTTGAAGGCACTGATCTCCGTGTACCTCTAGAGTTTTCAAGGGATGTGAGGCCTCCGGTCGCGATGAGGTGGGGAACTAGGTCTTTCTCTGTGGTTTCCACAGGGGATTCAGACATCCTTTCATCTTGGGAGATGCAAGACGAGCCTGCATTCAAGTCACTGCAGGCATATCCGGCCTTATTTCGCGTCAGGGCATCGCAGTGTCCATTCCACTTTAGGCCGCAAAATCAGGGTCCCTCTCACATACTTAGAGCTGAGAGAAGCCTCCTCTTGAGGAGCTTGTGGTAAGGTGGTATTCCTCTGGAGTCGAAGCCAGGGACTAACCTCTCATCTCGAGTTGATTTTTGGTCCACGGAGCTCTTTCGTGTTGTTACAGTGACCTCAGGATCCCTCTAGCCTTGAAACAGTGTTCTTGGGGTTTCTCTGGAGTGCCATCAAGGAAATCAAGGCTCCTTTCATGTTTGATGTGCAACACGGAATTGCTCTGCATGCATTGCAGGGGATCGGGCCTCATCTCGCGGCGAGTGGGAAATCTCATGGTTTTTCTCGAGTTGCGGCGGGAACCTGGGGTATATTCTCGAGTTACGACGGGGATGGCCCTTCCACACACGTGTTTGTTCAGCGACGTCAGGACTCCTGCCTAGTTGCGAGGGACAACTCGGGATTCTCCTCGAGGCTTGGCAGGGCAATTGGGACGCCTCTCCAGCTGAGGCGGGAGACCAAGGGTCCCTTTCCACGTGCCACAAGAATCCTGGGACTCCTATCAAGTTTCACGAGGAGTCAGGCATTGTCTCCTTTGGAGGCACTGATCTCCGCGTACCTCTGGAATTTTCATAGGATGTGAGGCCTCCGGTCGCGATGAGGTGGGGAACTAGGTCTTTCTCTGTGGTCTCCACAGGATATTCAGACATCCTTTCGTCTTGGGAGATGCAAGAGGAGCCTGCATTCAAGTCACTGCAGGGATATCCGGCCTTATTTCGAGTCAGGGCATCGCGGTGTCCATTCCACTTGAGGCCGCAAACTCAGGGTCCCTCTCACATACCTAGAGCTGAGAGAAGCCTCCTCTTGAGGTGCTTGTGGTAAGGTGGTATTCCTCTGGAGTCGAAGCCAGGGACTAACCTCTCTTCTCGAGTTGATTTTTGGGCCACGGAGCTCTTTCGTGTTGCTACATTGACCTCAGGATCCCTCTAGCCTTGAAACAGTGTTCTTGGGGTTTCTCTGGAGTGCCATCAAGGAAATCAAGGCTCCTTTCATGTGTGATGTGCGACACTGAATTGCTCTGCACGCAGTGCAGGGGAATCGGGCCTCATCTCGCGGCGAGGGGGAAGTCTCATGGTTTTTCTCGAGTTGCGGCGGGAACCTGGGGTATATTCTCGAGTTACGACGCGGATGGCCCTTCCACCCACGTGTTTGTTCAGCGACGTCTGGACTACTGCATAGTTGCGAGGGACAACTCAGGATTCTCCTCGAGGCTTGGCAGGGCAATTGGGACGCCTCTCCAGCTGAGGTGGGAGACCAAGGGTCCCTTTCCACGTGCCACAGGAATCCTGGGACTCCTATCAAGTTTCCCGAGGAGTCAGGCATCGTCTCCTTTGGAGGCACTGATCTCCGCGTAAATCTGGAGTTTTCAAACGATGTGAGGCCTCCGGTCGCCATGAGGTGGGGAACTAGGTCTTTCTCTGTGGTCTCCACAGGGGATTCAGACATCCTTTCGTCTTGGGAGATGCAAGACGAGCCTGCATTCAAGTCCCTGCAGGGATATCAGGCCTTATTTCGAGTCAGGGCATCGCGGTGTCCATTCCACTTGAGGCCGCAAACTCAGGGTCCATCTCACATACCTAGAGCTGAGAGAAGCCTCCTCTTGAGGTGCTTGTGGTAAGGTGGTATTCCTCTGGAGTCGAAGCCAGGGACTAACCTCTCTTCTCGAGTTGATTTTAGGGCCTCGGAGCTCTTTCGTGTTGCTACATTGACCTCAGGATCCCTCTAGCCTTGAAACAGTGTTCTTGGGGTTTCTCTGGAGTGCCATCAAGGAAATCAAGGCTCCTTTCATGTGTGATGTGTGACACTTAATTGCTCTGCACGCAGTGCAGGGGAATCGGGCCTCATCTCGCGGCGAGGGGGAAGTCTCATGGTTTTTCTCGAGTTGCGGCGGGAACCTGGGGTATATTCTCGAGTTACGACGGGCATGGCTCTGCCACACACGTGTTTGCTCAGCGACGTCAGGACTCCTGCCTAGTTGCGAGGGACAACTCAGGATTCTCCTCGAGGCTTGGCAAGGCAATTGGGACGCCTCTCCAGCTGAGGCGGGAGACCAAGGTTCCCTTTCCACGTGCCACAGGAATCCTGGGACTCCTATCAAGTTTCACGAGGAGTCAGGCATCGTCTCCTTTGGAGGCACTGATCTCCGCCTACCTCTGGAGTTTTCAAAGGATGTGAGGCCTCCGGTCGCCATGAGGTGGGGAACTAGGTCTTTCTCTGCGGTCTCCACAGGGGATTCAGACATCCTTTCATCTTGGGAGATGCAATACGAACCTGCATTCAAGTCACTGCAGGGATATCCGGCCTTATTTCGAGCCAGGGCATCGTGGTGTCCATTCCACTTGAGGCCGCAAACTCAGGGTCCCTCTCACATACCTAGAGCTGAGAGAAGCTCCTCTTGAGGTGCTTGTGGTAAGGTGGTATTCCTCTGGAGTCGAAGCCAGGGACTAACCTCTCATCACGAGTTGATTCTTGGTCCACGGAGCTCTTTCGTGTTGCTACAGTGACCTCAGGATCCCTCTAGCCTTGAAACAGTGTTCTTGGGGTTTCTCTGGAGTGCCATCAAGGAAATCAAGGCTCCTTTCATGTGTGATGTGCAACACAGAATTGCTCTGCACGCAGTGCAGGGGAATTGGGCCTCATCTTGCAGCAAGGGGGAAGTCTCATGGCTTTTCTTGAGTTGCGGCGGGAACCTGGGGTATATTCTCGAGTTACGACGGGCATGGCCCTGCCACACACGTGTTTGTTCAGCGACGTCAGGACTCCTGCCTAGTTGCGAGGGACAACTCGGGATTCTCCTCGAGGCTTGGCAGGGCAATTGGGACGCGTCTCCAGCTGAGGCGGGAGACCAAGGGTCCCTTTCCACGTGCCACAGGAATCCTGGGACTCCTATCAAGTTGTACGAGGAGTCAGGCATCGTCTCCTTTGAAGGCACTGATCTCCGCGTACCTCTAGAGTTTTCAAAGGATGTGAGGCCTCCGGTCGCGATGAGGTGGGGAACTAGGTCTTTCTCTGTGGTCTCCACAGGGGATTCAGACATCTTTCATCTTGGGAGATGCAAGACGAGCCTGCATTCAAGTCACTGCAGGCATATCCGGCCTTATTTCGCGTCAGGGCATCGCAGTGTCCATTCCATTTTAGGCCACAAAATCAGGGTCCCTCTCACATACTTAGAGCTGAGAGAAGCCTCCTCTTGAGGTGCTTGTGGTAAGGTGGTATTCCTCTGGAGTCGAAGCCAGGGACTAACTTCTCATCTCGAGTTGATTTTTGTTCCACGGAGCTCTTTCGTGTTGTTACAGTGACCTCAGGATCGCTCTAGCCTTGAAACAGTGTTCTTGGGGTTTCTCTGGAGTGCCATCAAGGAAATCAAGGCTCCTTTCATGTTTGATGTGCAACACGGAATTGCTCTGCATGCATTGCAGGGGAATCGGGCCTCATTTTGCGGCGAGGGGGAAGTCTCATGGTTTTTCTCGAGTTGCGGCGGGAACCTGGGGTATATTCTCGAGTTACGACGGGGATGGCCCTTCCACACAGGTGTTTGTTCAGCGACGTCAGGACTCCTGCCTAGTTGCGAGGGACAACTCGGGATTCTCCTCGAGGCTTGGCAGGGCAATTGGGACGCCTCTCCAGCTGAGGCGGGAGACCAAGGGTCCCTTTCCACGTGCCACAAGAATCCTGGGACTCCTATCAAGTTTCACGAGGAGTCAGGCATCGTCTCCTTTGGAGGCACTGATCTCCGCGTACCTCTGGAATTTTCATAGGATGTGAGGCCTCCGGTCGCGATGAGGTGGGGAACTAGGTCTTTCTCTGTGGTCTCCACAGGATATTCAGACATCCTTTCGTCTTGGGAGATGCAAGACGAGCCTGCATTCAAGTCACTGCAGGGATATCCGGCCTTATTTCGAGTCAGGGCATCGCGGTGTCCATTCCACTTGAGGCCGCAAACTCAGGGTCCCTCTCACATACCTAGAGCTGAGAGAAGCCTCCTCTTGAGGTGCTTGTGGTAAGGTGGTATTCCTCTGGAGTTGAAGCCAGGGACTAACCTCTCATCTCGAGTTGATTTTTGGGCCACGGAGCTCTTTCGTGTTGCTACATTGACCTCAGGATCCCTCTAGCCTTGAAACAGTGTTCTTGGGGTTTCTCTGGAGTGCCATCAAGGAAATCAAGGCTCCTTTCATGTGTGATGTGCGACACTGAATTGCTCTGCACGCAGTGCAGGGGAATCGGGCCTCATCTCGCGGCGAGGGGGAAGTCTCATGGTTTTTCTCGAGTTGCGGCGGGAACCTGGGGTATATTCTCGAGTTACGACGGGCATGGCTCTGCCACACACGTGTTTGTTCAGCGACGTCAGGACTCCTGCCTAGTTGCGAGGGACAACTCGGGATTCTCCTCGAGGCTTGGCAGGGCAATTGGGACGCCTCTCCAGCTGAGGCGGGAGACCAAGGGTCCCTTTCCACGTGCCACAGGAATCCTGGGACTCCTATCAAGTTTCCCGAGGAGTCAGGCATCGTCTCCTTTGGAGGCACTGATCTCCGCATACCTCTAGAGTTTTCAAAGGATGTGAGGCCTCCGGTCGCGATGAGGTGGGGAACTAGGTCTTTCTCTGTGGTCTCCACAGGGGATTCAGACATCCTTTCGTCTTGGGAGATGCAAGACGAGCCTGCATTCAAGTCCCTGCAGGGATATCAGGCCTTATTTCGAGTCAGGGCATCGCGGTGTCCATTCCACTTGAGGCCGCAAACTCAGGGTCCATCTCACATACCTAGAGCTGAGAGAAGCCTCCTCTTGAGGTGCTTGTGGTAAGGTGGTATTCCTCTGGAGTCGAAGCCAGGGACTAACCTCTCTTCTCGAGTTGATTTTTGGGCCACGGAGCTCTTTCGTGTTGCTACATTGACCTCAGGATCCCTCTAGCCTTGAAACAGTGTTCTTGGGGTTTCTCTGGAGTGCCATCAAGGAAATCAAGGCTCCTTTCATGTGTGATGTGTGACACTTAATTGCTCTGCACGCAGTGCAGGGGAATCGGGCCTCATCTCGCGGCGAGGGGGAAGTCTCATGGTTTTTCTCGAGTTGCGGCGGGAACCTGGGGTATATTCTCGAGTTACGACGGGCATGGCTCTGCCACACACGTGTTTGCTCAGCGACGTCAGGACTCCTGCCTAGTTGCGAGGGCCAACTCGGGATTCTCCTCGAGGCTTGGCAAGGC
Source organism: Cervus elaphus (assembly GCF_910594005.1). Classification (NCBI taxonomy): domain Eukaryota; kingdom Metazoa; phylum Chordata; class Mammalia; order Artiodactyla; family Cervidae; genus Cervus; species Cervus elaphus. The sequence goes on from NC_057836.1 coordinate 70,378,238, forward strand.
AATTGGGACGCCTCTCCAGCTGAGGCGGGAGACCAAGGTTCCCTTTCCACGTGCCACAGGAATCCTGGGACTCCTATCAAGTTTCCCGAGGAGTCAGGCATCGTCTCCTTTGGAGGCACTGATCTCCGCCTACCTCTGGAGTTTTCAAAGGATGTGAGGCCTCCGGTCGCCATGAGGTGGGGAACTAGGTCTTTCTCTGTGGTCTCCACAGGGGATTCAGACATCCTTTCATCTTGGGAGATGCAAGACGAGCCTGCATTCAAGTCACTGCAGGGATATCCGGCCTTATTTCGAGCCAGGGCATCGTGGTGTCCATTCCACTTGAGGCCGCAAACTCAGGGTCCCTCTCACATACCTAGAGCTGAGAGAAGCTCCTCTTGAGGTGCTTGTGGTAAGGTGGTATTCCTCTGGAGTCGAAGCCAGGGACTAACCTCTCATCACGAGTTGATTCTTGGTCCACGGAGCTCTTTCGTGTTGCTACAGTGACCTCAGGATCCCTCTAGCCTTGAAACAGTGTTCTTGGGGTTTCTCTGGAGTGCCATCAAGGAAATCAAGGCTCCTTTCATGTGTGATGTGCAACACAGAATTGCTCTGCACGCAGTGCAGGGGAATCGGGCCTCATCTTGCAGCAAGGGGGAAGTCTCATGGCTTTTCTCGAGTTGCGGCGGGAACCTGGGGTATATTCTCGAGTTACGACGGGCATGGCCCTGCCACACACGTGTTTGTTCAGCGACGTCAGGACTCCTGCCTAGTTGCGAGGGACAACTCGGGATTCTCCTCGAGGCTTGGCAGGGCAATTGGGACGCCTCTCCAGCTGAGGCGGGAGACCAAGGGTCCCTTTCCACGTGCCACAGGAATGCTGGGACTCCTATCAAGTTTCACGAGGAGTCAGGCATCGTCTCCTTTGGAGGCACTGATCTCCGCGTACCTCTGGAATTTTCATAGGATGTGAGGCCTCCGGTCGCGATGAGGTGGGGAACTAGGTCTTTCTCTGTGGTCTTCACAGGATATTCAGACATCCTTTCGTCTTGGGAGATGCAAGATGAGCCTGCATTCAAGTCACTGCAGGGATATCCGGCCTTATTTCGAGTCAGGGCATTGCGGTGTCCCTTCTACTTGAGGCCGCAAATTCAGGGTCCCTCTCACATACCTAGAGCTGAGAGAAGCCTCCTCTTGAGGTGCTTGTGGTAAGGTGGTATTCCTCTGGAGTCGAAGCCAGGGACTAACCTCTCTTCTCGAGTTGATTTTTGGGCCACGGAGTTCTTTCGTGTTGCTACATTGACCTCAGGATCCCTCTAGCCTTGAAACAGTGTTCTTGGGGTTTCTCTGGAGTGCCATCAAGGAAATCAAGGCTCCTTTCATGTGTGATGTGCGACACTGAATTGCTCTGCACGCAGTGCAGGGGAATCGGGCCTCATCTCGCGGCGAGGGGGAAGTCTCATGGTTTTTCTCGAGTTGCGGCGGGAACCTGGGGTATATTCTCGAGTTACGACGGGCATGGCCCTTCCACCCACGTGTTTGTTCAGCGACGTCAGGACTCCTGCCTAGTTGCGAGGGACAACTCGGGATTCTCCTCGAGGCTTGGCAGGGCAATTGGGACGCGTCTCCAGCTGAGTCGGGAGACCAAGGGTCCCTTTCCACGTGCCACAGGAATCCTGGGACTCCTATCAAGTTTTACGAGGAGTCAGGCATCGTCTCCTTTGAAGGCACTGATCTCCGCGTACCTCTAGAGTTTTCAAAGGATGTGAGGCCTCCGGTCGCGATGAGGTGGGGAACTAGGTCTTTCTCTGTGGTCTCCACAGGGGATTCAGACATCTTTCATCTTGGGAGATGCAAGACGAGCCTGCATTCAAGTCACTGCAGACATATCCGGCCTTATTTCGCGTCAGGGCATCGCAGTGTCCATTCCACTTTAGGCCACAAAATCAGGGTCCCTCTCACATACTTAGAGCTGAGAGAAGCCTCCTCTTGAGGTGCTTGTGGTAAGGTGGTATTCCTCTGGAGTCGAAGCCAGGGACTAACCTCTCATCTCGAGTTGATTTTTGTTCCACGGAGCTCTTTCGTGTTGTTACAGTGACCTCAGGATTGCTCTAGCCTTGAAACAGTGTTCTTGGGGTTTCTCTCGAGTGCCATCAAGGAAATCAAGGCTCCTTTCATGTGTGATGTGCAACACGGAATTGCTCTGCATGCATTGCAGGGGAATCGGGCCTCATTTTGCGGCGAGGGGGAAGTCTCATGGTTTTTCTCGAGTTGCGGCGGGAACCTGGGGTATATTCTCGAGTTACGACGGGGATGACCCTTCCACACACGTGTTTGTTCAGCGACGTCAGGACTCCTGCCTAGTTGCGAGGGACAACTCGGGATTCTCCTCGAGGCTTGGCAGGGCAATTGGGACGCCTCTCCAGCTGAGGCGGGAGACCAAGGGTCCCTTTCCACGTGCCACAAGAATCCTGGGACTCCTATCAAGTTTCACGAGGAGTCAGGCATCGTCTCCTTTGGAGGCACTGATCTCCGCGTACCTCTGGAATTTTCATAGGATGTGAGGCCTCCGGTCGCGATGAGGTGGGGAACTAGGTCTTTCTCTGTGGTCTCCACAGGATATTCAGACATCCTTTCGTCTTGGGAGATGCAAGACGAGCCTGCATTCAAGTCACTGCAGGGATATCCGGCCTTATTTCGAGTCAGGGCATCGCGGTGTCCATTCCACTTGAGGCCGCAAACTCAGGGTCCCTCTCACATACCTAGAGCTGAGAGAAGCCTCCTCTTGAGGTGCTTGTGGTAAGGTGGTATTCCTCTGGAGTCGAAGCCAGGGACTAACCTCTCTTCTCGAGTTGATTTTTGGGCCACGGAGCTCTTTCGTGTTGCTACATTGACCTCAGGATCCCTCTAGCCTTGAAACAGTGTTCTTGGGGGTTCTCTGGAGTGCCATCAAGGAAATCAAGGCTCCTTTCATGTGTGATGTGCGACACTGAATTGCTCTGCACGCAGTGCAGGGGAATCGGGCCTCATCTCGCGGCGAGGGGGAAGTCTCATGGTTTTTCTCGAGTTGCGGCGGGAACCTGGGGTATATTCTCGAGTTACGACGGGCATGGCTCTGCCACACACGTGTTTGTTCAGCGACGTCAGGACTCCTGCCTAGTTGCGAGGGACAACTCGGGATTCTCCTCGAGGCTTGGCAGGGCAATTGGGACGCCTCTCCAGCTGAGGCGGGAGACCAAGGGTCCCTTTCCACGTGCCACAGGAATCCTGGGACTCCTATCAAGTTTCACGAGGAGTCAGGCATCGTCTCCTTTGGAGGCACTGATCTCCGCGTACCTCTGGAGTTTTCAAAGGATGTGAGGCCTCCGGTCGCGATGAGGTGGGGAACTAGGTCTTTCTCTGTGGTCTCCACAGGGGATTCAGACATCCTTTCGTCTTGGGAGATGCAAGACAAGCCTGCATTCAAGTCACTGCTGGGATATCCGGCCTTATTTCGCGTCAGGGCATCGCGGTGTCCATTCCACTTGAGGCCGCAAACTCAGGGTCCCTCTCACATACCTAGAGCTGAGAGAAGCCTCCTCTTGAGGTGTTTGTGGTAAGGTGGTATTCCTCTGGAGTCGAAGCCAGGGACTAACCTCTCTATTCGAGTTGATTTTTGGGCCACGGAGCTCTTTCGTGTTGCTACATTGACCTCAGGATCCCTCTAGCCTTGAAACAGTGTTCTTGGGGTTTCTCTGGAGTGCCATCAAGGAAATCAAGGCTCCTTTCTTGTTTGATGTGCAACACGGAATTGCTCTGCATGCATTGCAGGGGAATCGGGCCTCATTTTGCGGCGAGGGGGAAGTCTCATGGTTTTTCTCGAGTTGCGGCGGGAACCTGGGGTATATTCTCGAGTTACAACGGGGATGGCCCTTCCACACACGTGTTTGTTCAGCGACGTCAGGACTCCTGCCTAGTTGCGAGGGACAACTCGGGATTCTCCTCGAGGCTTGGCAGGGCAATTGGGACGCCTCTCCAGCTGAGGCGTGAGACCAAGGGTCCCTTTCCACGTGCCACAAGAATCCTGGGACTCCTATCAAGTTTCACGAGGAGTCAGGCATCGTCTCCTTTGGAGGCACTGATCTCCGCGTACCTCTGGAATTTTCATAGGATGTGAGGCCTCCGGTCGCGATGAGGTGGGGAACTAGGTCTTTCTCTGTGGTCTCCACAGGATATTCAGACATCCTTTCGTCCTGGGAGATGCAAGACGAGCCTGCATTCAAGTCACTGCAGGGATATCCGGCCTTATTTCGAGTCAGGGCATCGCGGTGTCCATTCCACTTGAGGCTGCAAACTCAGGGTCCCTCTCACATACTTAGAGCTGAGAGAAGCCTCCTCTTGAGGTGCTTGTGGTAAGGTGGTATTCCTCTGGAGTCGAAGCCAGGGACTAACCTCTCCTCTCGAGTTGATTTTTGGTCCACGGAGCTCTTTCGTGTTGTTACAGTGACCTCAGGATTGCTCTAGCCTTGAAACAGTGTTCTTGGGGTTTCTCTGGAGTGTCATCAAGGAAATCAAGGCTCCTTTCATGTTTGATGTGCAACACGGAATTGCTCTGCATGCATTGCAGGGGAATCGGGCCTCATCTCGCGGCGAGGGGGAAGTCTCATGGTTTTTCTCGAGTTGCGGCGGGAACCTGGGGTATATTCTCGAGTTACGATGGGCATGGCCCTGCCACACACGTGTTTGTTCAGCGACGTCAGGACTCCTGCCTAGTTGCGAGGGACAACTCGGGATTCTCCTCGAGGCTTGGCTCGGCAATTGGGATGCCTCTCCAGCTGATGCGGGAGACCAAGAGTCCCTTTCCACGTGCCACAAGAATCCTGGGACTCCTATCAAGTTTCACGAGGAGTCAGGCATCGTCTCCTTTGGAGGCACTGATCTCCGCGTACCTCTGGAATTTTCATAGGATGTGAGGCCTCCGGTCGCGATGAGGTGGGGAACTAGGTCTTTCTCTGTGGTCTCCACAGGGGATTCAGACATCCTTTCGTCTTGGGAGATGCAAGAGGAGCCTGCATTCAAGTCACTGCAGGCATATCCGGCCTTATTTCGCGTCAGGGCATCGCGGTGTCCATTCCACTTTAGGCCGCAAAATCAGGGTCCCTCTCACATACTTAGAGCTGAGAGAAGCCTCCTCTTGAGGTGCTTGTGGTAAGGTGGTATTCCTCTGGAGTCGAAGCCAGGGACTAACCTCTCCTCTCGAGTTGATTTTTGGTCCACGGAGCTCTTTCGTGTTGTTACAGTGACCTCAGGATTGCTCTAGCCTTGAAACAGTGTTCTTGGGGTTTCTCTGGAGTGCCATCAAGGAAATCAAGGCTCCTTTCATGTTTGATGTGCAACACGGAATTGCTCTGCATGCATTGCAGGGGAATCGGGCCTCATCTCGCGGCGAGGGGGAAGTCTCATGGTTTTTCTCGAGTTGCGGCGGGAACCTGGGGTATATTCTCGAGTTACGACGGGCATGGCCCTGCCACACACGTGTTTGTTCAGCGACGTCAGGACTCCTGCCTAGTTGCGAGGGACAACTCGGGATTCTCCTCGAGGCTTGGCTGGGCAATTGGGATGCCTCTCCAGCTGAGGCGGGAGACCAAGGGTCCCTTTCCACGTGCCACAAGAATCCTGGGACTCCTATCAAGTTTCACGAGGAGTCAGGCATCGTCTCCTTTGGAGGCACTGATCTCCGCATACCTCTGGAGTTTTCAAAGGATGTGAGGCCTCCGGTCGCGATGAGGTGGGGAACTAGGTCTTTCTCTGTGGTCTCCACAGGGGATTCAGACATCCTTTCGTCTTGGGAGATGCAAGAGGAGCCTGCATTCAAGTCACTGCAGGGATATCCGGCCTTATTTCGCGTCAGGGCATCGCGGTGTCCATTCCACTTGAGGCCGCCAACTCAGGGTCCCTCTCACATACCTAGAGCTGAGAGAAGCCTCCTCTTGAGGTGCTTGTGGTAAGGTGGTATTCCTCTGGAGTCGAAGCCAGGGACTAACCTCTCTTTTCGAGTTGATTTTTGGGCCACGGAGCTCTTTCGTGTTGCTACATTGACCTCAGGATTCCTCTAGCCTTGAAACAGTGTTCTTGGGGTTTCTCTGGAGTGCCATCTAGGAAATCAAGGCTCCTTTCTTGTTTGATGTGCAACACGGAATTGCTCTGCATGCATTGCAGGGGAATCGGGCCTCATCTCGCGGCGAGGGGGAAGTCTCATGGTTTTTCTCGAGTTGCGGCGGGAACCTGGGGTATATTCTCGAGTTACGGTGGGGATGGCCCTTCCACACACGTGTGTGTTCAGCCATGTCAGGACTCCTGCCTAGTTGCGAGGGACAACTCGGGATTCTCCTCGAGGCTTGGCAGGGCAATTGGGACGCCTCTCCAGCTGAGGCGGGAGAAGAAGGGTCCCTTTCCACGTGCCACAAGAATCCTGGGACTCCTATCAAGTTTCACGAGGAGTCAGGCATCGTCTCCTTTGGAGGCACTGATCTCCGCGTACCTCTGGAGTTTTCAAAGGATGTGAGGCCTCCGGTCGCGATGACGTGGGGAACTAGGTGTTTCTCTGTGGTCTCCACAGGGGATTCAGACATCCTTTCATCTTGGGAGATGCTAGACGAGCATGCATTCAAGTCACGGCAGGGATATCCAGCCTTATTTCGCGTCAGGGCATCGCGGTGTCCATTCCACTTGAGGCCGCAAACTCAGGGTCCCTCTCACATACCTAGAGCTGAGAGAAGCCTCCTCTTGAGGTGCTTGTGGTAAGGTGGTATTCCTCTGGAGTCGAAGCCAGGGACTAACCTCTCATCTCGAGTTGATTTTTGGCCCACGGAGCTCTTTCGTGTTGCTACAGTGACCTCAGGATCCCTCTAGCCTTGAAACAGTGTTCTTGGGGTTTCTCTGGAGTGCCATCAAGGAAATCAAGGCTCCTTTCATGTGTGATGTGCAACACGGAATTGCTCTGCACGCAGTGCAGGGGAATCGGGCCTCATCTCGCGGCGAGGGGGAAGTCTCATGGTTTTTCTCGAGTTGCGGCGGGAACCTGGGGTATATTCTCGAGTTACGACGGGGATGGCCCTTCCACACACGTGTGTGTTCAGCCATGTCAGGACTACTGCCTAGTTGCGAGGGACAACTCGGGATTCTCCTCGAGGCTTTGCAGGGCAATTGGGACGCCTCTCCAGCTGAGACGGGAGACCAAGGGTCCCTTTCCACGTGCCACAGGAATCCTGGGTCTCCTATCAAGTTTCACGAGGAGTCAGGCATCGTCTCCTTTGGAGGCACTGATCTCCACATACCTCTGGAGTTTTCAAAGGATTTGAGGCCTCCTGTCGCGATGAGGTGGGGAACTAGGTCTTTCTCTGTGGTCTCCACAGGGGATTCAGACACCCTTTCGTCTTGGGAGGTGCAAGACGAGCCTGCATTCCAGTCACTGCAGGGATATCCGGCCTTATTTCGAGTCAGGGCATCGCGGTGTCCATTCCACTTGAGGCCGCAAACTCAGGGTCCCTCTCACATACCTAGAGCTGAGAGAAGCCTCCTCTTGAGGTGCTTGTGGTAAGGTGGTATTCCTCTGGAGTCGAAGCCAGGGACTAACCTCTCATCTCGAGTTGATTTTTGGTCCACGGAGCTCTTTCGTGTTGCTACAGTGACCTCAGGATCCCTCTAGCCTTGAAACAGTGTTCTTGGGGTTTCTCTGGAGTGCCATTAAGGAAATCAAGGCTCCTTTCATGTGTGATGTGCAACACAGAATTGCTCTGCACGCAGTGCAGGGGAATCGGGCCTCATCTCGCGGCGAGGGGGAAGTCTCATGGTTTTTCTCGAGTTGCGGCGGGAACCTGGGGTATATTCTCGAGTTACGACGGGGATGGCCCTTCCACACACGTGTTTGTTCAGCCACGTCAGGACTCTTGCCTAGTTGCGAGACACAACTCGGGATTCTCCTCGAGGCTTGGCAAGGCAATTGGGACGCCTCTCCAGCTGAGGCGGGAGACCAAGGGTCCCTTTCCACGTGCCACAGGAATCCTGGGACTCCTATCAAGTTTCACGAGGAGTCAGGCATCGTCTCCTTTGGAGGCACTGATCTCCGCGTACCTCTGGAGTTTTCAAATGATGTGAGGCCTCCGGTCGCGATGAGGTGGGGAACTAGGTCTTTCTCTGTGGTCTCCACAGGGGATTCAGACATCCTTTCATCTTGGGAGATGCAAGACGAGCCTGCATTCAAGTCACTGCAGGGATATCCAGCCTTATTTCGCGTCAGGGCATCGCGGTGTCCATTCCACTTGAGGCCGCAAACTCAGGGTCCCTCTCACATACCTAGAGCTGAGAGAAGCCTCCTCTTGAGGTGCTTGTGGTAAGGTGGTATTCCTCTGGAGTCGAAGCCAGGGACTAACCTCTCATCTCAAGTTGATTTTTGGCCCACGGAGCTCTTTCGTGTTGCTACAGTGACCTCAGGATCCCTCTAGCCTTGAAACAGTGTTCTTGGGGTTTCTCTGGAGTGCCATCAAGGAAATCAAGGCTCCTTTCATGTGTGATGTGCAACACGGAATTGCTCTGCACGCAGTGCAGGGGAATCGGGCCTCATCTCGCGGCGAGGGGGAAGTCTCATGGTTTTTCTCGAGTTGCGGCGGGAACCTGGGGTATATTCTCGAGTTACGACGGGGATGTCCCTTCCACACACGTGTGTGTTCAGCCATGTCAGGACTCCTGCCTAGTTGCGAGGGACAACTCGGGATTCTCCTCGAGGCTTTGCAGGGCAATTGGGACGCCTCTCCAGCTGAGACGGGAGACCAAGGGTCCCTTTCCACGTGCCACAGGAATCCTGGGACTCCTATCAAGTTTCACGAGGAGTCAGGCATCGTCTCCTTTGGAGGCACTGATCTCCGCGTACCTCGGGAGTTTTCAAAGGATGTGAGGCCTCCGGTCGCGATGAGGTGGGGAACTAGGTCTTTCTCTGTGGTCTCCACAGGGGATTCAGACATCCTTTCATCTTGGGAGATGCAAGATGAGCCTGCATTCAAGTCACTGCAGGGATATCCAGCCTTATTTCACGTCAGGGCATCGCGGTGTCCATTCCACTTGAGGCCGCATACTCAGGGTCCCTCTCACATACCTAGAGCTGAGAGAAGCCTCCTCTTGAGGTGCTTGTGGTAAGGTGGTATTCCTCTGGAGACGAATCCAGGGACTAACCTCTCTTTTCGAGTTGATTTTTGGTCCACAGAGTTCTTTCATGTTGCTACAGTGACCTCAGGATCCCTCTATCCTTGAAACAGTGTTCTTGGGGTTTCTCTGGAGTGCCATCAAGGAAATCAAGGCTCCTTTCATGTGTGATGTGCAACACGGAATTGCTCTGCACGCAGTGCAGGGGAATCGGGCCTCATCTCGCGGCGAGGGGGAAGTCTCATGGTTTTTCTCGAGTTGCGGCGGGAACCTGGGGTATATTCTCGAGTTACGACGGGGATGGCCCTTCCACCCACGTGTTTCTTCAGCGACGTCAGGACTCCTGCTTAGTTGCGAGGGACAACTCTGGATTCTCCTCGAGGCTTGGCAGGGCAATTGGGACGCCTCTCCAGCTGAGGCGGGAGACCAAGTGTCCCTTTCCAAGTGCCACAGGAATCCTGGGACTCCTATCAAGTTTCACGAGGAGTCAGGCATCGTCTCCTTTGGAGGCACTGATCTCCGCGTACCTTTGGAGTTTTCAAAGGATGTGAGGCCTCCGGTAGCGATGACGTGGGGAACTAGGTGTTTCTCTGTGGTCTCCACAGGGGATTCAGACATCCTTTCTTCTTGGGAGATGCAAGACGAGCCTGCATTCAAGTCACTGCAGGGATATCCGGCCTTATTTCGAGTCAGGGCATCGCGGTGTCCATTCCACTTGAGGCCGCAATCTCAGGATCCCTCTCACATACCTAGAGCTGAGAGAAGCCTCCTCTTGAGGTGCTTGTGGTAAGGTGGTATTTCTCAGGAGTCGAAGCCAGGGACTAACCTCTCATCTCGTGTTGATTCTTGGTCCACGGAGCTCTTTCGTGTTGCTACAGTGACCTCAGGATCCCTCTAGCCTTGAAACTTGTTCTTGGGGTTTCTCTGGAGTGCCATCAAGGAAATCAAGGCTCCTTTCATGTGTGATGTGCAACACGGAATTGCTCTGCACGCAGTGCAGGGGAATCGGGCCTCATCTCGCGGCGAGGGGGAAGTCTCATGGTTTTTCTCGAGTTGCGGTGGGAACCTGGGGTATATTCTCGAGTTACGACGGGGATGGCCCTTCCACACACGTGTGTGTTCAGCCATGTCAGGACTCCTGCCTAGTTGCGAGGGACAACTCGGGATTCTCCTCGAGGCTTTGCAGGGCAATTGGGACGCCTCTCAAGCTGAGACGCGAGACCAAGGGTCCCTTTCCACGTGCCACAGGAATCCTGGGTCTCCTATCAAGTTTCACGAGGAGTCAGGCATCGTCTCCTTTGGAGGCACTGATCTCCGCATACCTCTGGAGTTTTCAAGGATTTGAGGCCTCCTGTCGCGATGAGGTGGGGAACTAGGTCTTTCTCTGTGGTCTCCACAGGGGATTCAGACACCCTTTCGTCTTGGGAGATGCAAGACGAGCCTGCATTCCAGTCACTGCAGGGATATCCGGCCTTATTTCGAGTCAGGGCATCGCGGTGTCCATTCCACTTGAGGCCGCAAACTCAGGGTCCCTCTCACATACCTAGAGCTGAGAGAAGCCTCCTCTTGAGGTGCTTGTGGTAAGGTGGTATTCCTCTGGAGTCGAACCCAGGGACTAACCTCTCATCTCGATTTGATTTTTGGTCCACGGAGCTCTTTCGTGTTGCTACAGTGACCTCAGGATCCCTCTAGCCTTGAAACAGTGTTCTTGGGGTTTCTCTGGAGTGCCATGAAGGAAATCAAGGCTCCTTTCATGTGTGATGTGCAACACGGAATTGCTCTGCACGCAGTGCAGGGGAATCGGGCCTCATCTCGCGGCGAGGGGGAAGTCTCATGGTTTTTCTCGAGTTGCGGCGGGAACCTGGGGTATATTCTCGAGTTACGACGGAGATGGCCCTTCCACACACGTGTTTGTTCAGCCACGTCAGGACTCTTGCCTAGTTGCGATACACAACTCGGGATTCTCCTCGAGGCTTGGCAAGGCCATTGGGACGCCTCTCCAGCTGAGGCGGGAGACCAAGGGTCCCTTTCCACGTGCCACAGGAATCCTGGGACTCCTATCAAGTTTCACGAGGAGTCAGGCATCGTCTCCTTTGGAGGCACTGATCTCCGCGTACCTCTGGAGTTTTCAAAGGATGTGAGGCCTCCGGTCGCGATGAGGTGGGGAACTAGGTCTTTCTCTGTGGTCTCCACAGGGGATTCAGACATCCTTTCTTCTTGGGAGATGCAAGACGAGCCTGCATTCAAGTCACTGCAGGGATATCCGGCCTTATTTCGAGTCAGGGCATCGCGGTGTCCATTCCATTTGAGGCCGCAAACTTAGGATCCCTTCCACATACCTAGAGATGAGAGAAGCCTCCTCTTGAGGTGCTTGTGGTAAGGTGGTATTCCTCAGGAGTCGAAGCCAGGGACTAACCTCTCATCTCGTGTTGATTCTTGGTCCACGGAGCTCTTTCGTGTTGCCACAGTGACCTCAGGATCCCTCTAGCCTTGAAACAGTGTTCTTGGGGTTTCTCTGGAGTGCCATGAAGGAAATCAAGGCTCCTTTCATGTGTGATGTGCAAGACGGAATTGCTCTGCACGCAGTGCAGGGGAATCGGGCCTCATCTCGCGGCGAGGGGGAAGTCTCATGGTTTTTCTCCAGTTGCGGCGGGAACCTGGGGTATATTCTCGAGTTACGACGGGGATGGCCCTTCCACACACGTGTTTGTTCAGCCACGTCAGGACTCTTGCCTAGTTGCGAGACACAACTCGGGATTCTCCTCGAGGCTTGGCAAGGCAATTGGGACGCCTCTCCAGCTGAGGCGGGAGACCAAGGGTCCCTTTCCACGTGCCACAAGAATCCTGGGACTCCTATCAAGTTTCACGAGGAGTCAGGCATCGTCTCCTTTGGAGGCACTGATCTCCGAGTACCTCTGGAGTTTTCAAAGGATTTGAGGCTTCCGGTCGCGATGAGGTGGGGAACTAGGTCTTTCTCTGTGGTCTCCACAGGGGATTCAGACATCCTTTCATCTTGGGAGATGCAAGACGAGCCTGCATTCAAGTCACTGCAGGGATATCCAGCCTTATTTTGCGTCAGGGCATCGCAGTGTCCATTCCACTTGAGGCCGCAAACTCAGGGTCCCTCTCACATACCTAGAGCTGAGAGAAGCCTCCTCTTGAGGTGCTTGTGGTAAGGTGGTATTCCTCTGGAGTCGAAGCCAGGGACTAACCTCTCATCTCGAGTTGATTTTTGGCCCACGGAGCTCTTTCGTGTTGCTACAGTGACCTCAGGATCCCTCTAGCCTTGAAACAGTGTTCTTGGGGTTTCTCTGGAGTGCCATCAAGGAAATCAAGGCTCCTTTCATGTGTGATGTGCAAGACGGAATTGCTCTGCACGCAGTACAGGGGAATCGGGCCTCATCTCGCGGCGAGGGGGAAGTCTCAAGGTTTTTCTCGAGTTGGGGCGGGAACCTGGGGTATATTCTCGAGTTACGACGGGGATGGCCCTTCCACACACGTGTTTGTTCAGCCACGTCAGTACTCCTGCCTAGTTGCAAGGGACAACTCGTGATTCTCCTCGAGGCTTGGCAGGGCAATTGGAACGCCTCTCCAGCTGAGGCGGGAGACCAAGGGTCCCTTTCCATGTGCCACAAGAATCCTGGGACTCCTATCAAGTTTCACGAGGAGTCAGGCATCGTCTCCTTTGGAGGCACTGATCTCCGCGTACCTCTGGAGTTTTCAAAGGATGTGAGGCCTCCGGTCGCGATGAGGTGGGGAACTAGGTCTTTCTCTGTGGTCTCCACAGGGGATTCAGACATCCTTTCTTCTTGGGAGATGCAAGACGAGGCTGCATTCAAGTCACTGCAGGGATATCCGGCCTTATTTCGAGTCAGGGCATCGCGGTGTCCATTCCATTTGAGGCCGCAAACTCAGGATCCCTTTCACATACCTAGAGCTGAGAGAAGCCTCCTCTTGAGGTGCTTGTGGTAAGGTGGTATTCCTCAGGAGTCGAAGCCAGGGACTAACCTCTCATCTCGTGTTGATTCTTGGTCCACGGAGCTCTTTCGTGTTGCCACAGTGACCTCAGGATCCCTCTAGCCTTGAAACAGTGTTCTTGGGGTTTCTCTGGAGTGCCATCAAGGAAATCAAGGCTCCTTTCATGTGTGATGTGCAACACGGAATTGCTCTGCACGCAGTGCAGGGGAATCGGGCCTCATCTCGCGGCGAGGGGGAAGTCTCATGGTTTTTCTCGAGTTGCGGCGGGAACCTGGGGTATATTCTCGAGTTACGACGGGGATGGCCCTTCCACACACGTGTGTGTTCAGCCATGTCAGGACTCCTGCCTACTTGCGAGGGACAACTCGGGATTCTCCTCGAGGCTTTGCAGGGCAATTGGGACGCCTCTCCAGCTGAGACGGGAGACCAAGTGTCCCTTTCCACGTGCCACAGGAATCTTGGGTCTCCTATCAAGTTTCACGAGGAGTCAGGCATCGTCTCCTTTGGAGGCACTGATCTCCACATACCTCTGGAGTTTTCAAAGGATTTGAGGCCTCCTGTCGCGATGAGGTGGGGAACTAGGTCTTTCTCTGTGGTCTCCACAGGGGATTCAGACACCCTTTCATCTTGGGAGATGCAAGACAAGCCTGCATTCCAGTCACTGCAGGGATATCCGGCCTTATTTCGAGTCAGGGCATCGCGGTGTCCATTCCACTTGAGGCCGCAAACTCAGTGTCCCTCTCACATACCTAGAGCTGAGAGAAGCCTCCTCTTGAGGTGCTTGTGGTAAGGAGGTATTCCTCTGGAGTCGAAGCCAGGGACTAACCTCTCATCTCGAGTTGATTTTTGGTCCACGGAGCTCTTTCGTGTTGCTACAGTGACCTCAGGATCCCTCTAGCCTTGAAACAGTGTTCTTGGGGTTTCTCTGGAGTGCCATCAAGGAAATCAAGGCTCCTTTCATGTGTGATGTGCAACACGGAATTGCTCTGCACGCAGTGCAGGGGAATCGGGCCTCATCTCGCGGCGAGGGGGAAGTCTCATGGTTTTTCTCGAGTTGCGGCGGGAACCTGGGGTATATTCTCGAGTTACGACGGGGATGGCCCTTCCACCCACGTGTTTCTTCAGCGATGTCAGGACTCCTGCCTAGTTGCGAAAGACAACTCTGGATTCTCCTCGAGGCTTGGCAGGGCAATTGGGACGCCTCTCCAGCTGAGGCGGGAGACCAAGTGTCCCTTTCCAAGTGCCACAGGAATCCTGGGACTCCTATCAAGTTTCACGAGGAGTCAGGCATCGTCTCCTTTGGAGGCACTGATCTCCGCGTACCTCTGGAGTTTTCAAAGGATGTGAGGCTATCGGTCGCGATGAGGTGGGGAACTAAGTCTTTCTCTGTTCTTTCCACAGGGGATTCAGACATCCTTTCGTCCTAGGAGATGCAAGACGAGCCTGCATTGAAGTCACTGCAGGGATATCCGGCCTTATTTTGAGTCAGGGCATCGCGGTGTCCATTCCACTTGAGGCCGCAAACTCAGGGTCCCTCTCACATACCTAGAGCTGAGAGAAGCCTCCTCTTGAGGTGCTTGTGGTAAGGTTCTATTCCTCTGGAGACGAATCCAGGGACTAACCTCTCTTTTCGAGTTGATTTTTGGTCCACAGAGTTCTTTCGTGTTGCTACAGTGACCTCAGGATCCCTCTAGCCTTGAAACAGTGTTCTTGGGGTTTCTCTGGAGTGCCATCAAGGAAATCAAGGCTCCTTTCATGTGTGATGTGCAAGACGGAATTGCTCTGCACGCAGTACAGGGGAATCGGGCCTCATCTCGCATCAAGGGGGAAGTCTCATGGTTTTTCTCGAGTTGCGGCGGAAACCTGGGGTATATTCTCGAGTTACGACGGGGATGGCCCTTCCACCCACGTGTTTGTTCAGCCACGTCAGGACTCCTGCCTAGTTGCAAGGGACAACTCGGGATTCTCCTCGAGGCTTGGCACGGCAATTGGAACGCCTCTCCAGCTGAGGCGGGAGACCAAGGGTCCCTTTCCACGTGCCACAAGAATCCTGGGACTCCTATCAAGTTTCACGAGGAGTCAGGCATCGTCTCCTTTGGAGGCACTGATCTCCGCGTACCTCTGGAGTTTTCAAAGGATGTGAGGCTATCGGTCGCGATGAGGTGGGGAACTAAGTCTTTCTCTGTGCTTTCCACAGGGGATTCAGACATCCTTTCGTCCTGGGAGATGCAAGACGAGCCTGCATTGAAGTCACTGCAGGGATATCCGGCCTTATTTCGAGTCAGGGCATCGCGGTGTCCATTCCACTTGAGGCCGCAAACTCAGGGTCCCTCTCACATACCTAGAGCTGAGAGAAGCCTCCTCTTGAGGTGCTTGTGGTAAGGTGGTATTCCTCTGGAGACGAATCCAGGGACTAACCTCTCTTTTCGAGTTGATTTTTGGTCCACAGAGTTCTTTCGTGTTGCTACAGTGACCTCAGGATCCCTCTATCCTTGAAACAGTGTTCTTGGGGTTTCTCTGGAGTGCCATCAAGGAAATCAAGGCTCCTTTCATGTGTGATGTGCAAGACGGAATTGCTCTGCACGCAGTGCAGGGGAATCGGGCCTCATCTCGCGGCGAGGGGGAAGTCTCATGGTTTTTCTCCAGTTGCGGCGGGAACCTGGGGTATATTCTCGAGTTACGACGGGGATGGCCCTTCCACACACGTGTTTGTTCAGCCACGTCAGGACTCTTGCCTAGTTGCGAGACACAACTCGGGATTCTCCTCGAGGCTTGGCAAGGCAATTGGGACGCCTCTCCAGCTGAGGCGGGAGACCAAGGGTCCCTTTCCACGTGCCACAAGAATCCTGGGACTCCTATCAAGTTTCACGAGGAGTCAGGCATCGTCTCCTTTGGAGGCACTGATCTCCGCGTACCTCTGGAGTTTTCAAAGGATTTGAGGCCTCCGGTCGCGATGAGGTGGGGAACTAGGTCTTTCTCTGTGGTCTCCACAGGGGATTCAGACATCCTTTCATCTTGGGAGATGCAAGACGAGCCTGCATTCAAGTCACTGCAGGGATATCCAGCCTTATATTGCGTCAGGGCATCGCGGAGTCCATTCCACTTGAGGCCGCAAACTCAGGGTCCCTCTCACATACCTAGAGCTGAGAGAAGCCTCCTCTTGAGGTGCTTGTGGTAAGGTGGTATTCCTCTGGAGTCGAAGCCAGGGACTAACCTCTCATCTCGAGTTGATTTTTGGCCCACGGAGCTCTTTCGTGTTGCTACAGTGACCTCAGGATCCCTCTAGCCTTGAAACAGTGTTCTTGGGGTTTCTCTGGAGTGCCATCAAGGAAATCAAGGCTCCTTTCATGTGTGATGTGCAAGACGGAATTGCTCTGCACGCAGTACAGGGGAATTGGGCCTCATCTCGCGGCGAGGGGGAAGTCTCATGGTTTTTCTCGAGTTGCGGCGGGAACCTGGGGCATATTCTCGAGTTACGACGGGGATGGCCCTTCCACACACGTGTTTGTTCAGCCACGTCAGGACTCTTGCCTAGTTGCGAGACACAACTCGGGATTCTCCTCGAGGCTTGGCAAGGCAATTGGGACGCCTCTCCAGCTGAGGCGGGAGACCAACTGTCCCTTTCCACGTGCCACAGGAATCCTGGGACTCCTATCAAGTTTCACGAGGAGTCAGGCATCGTCTCCTTTGGAGGCACTGATCTCCGCGTACCTCTGGAGTTTTCAAAGGATGTGAGGCCTCCGGTCGCGATGAGGTGGGGAACTAGGTCTTTCTCTGTGGTCTCCACAGGGGATTCAGACATCCTTTCATCTTGGGAGATGCAAGACGAGCCTGCATTCAAGTCACTGCAGGGATATCCAGCCTTATTTTGCGTCAGGGCATCGCGGTGTCCATTCCACTTGAGGCCGCAAACTCAGGGTCCCTCTCACATACCTAGAGCTGAGAGAAGCCTCCTCTTGAGGTGCTTGTGGTAAGGTGGTATTCCTCTGGAGACGAATCCAGGGACTAACCTCTCTTTTCGAGTTGATTTTTGGTCCACGGAGCTCTTTCGTGTTGCTACAGTGACCTCAGGATCCCTCTCGCCTTGAAACAGTGTTCTTGGGGTTTCTCTGGAGTGCCATCAAGGAAATCAAGGCTCCTTTCATGTGTGATGTGCAAGACGGAATTGCTCTGCACGCAGTACAGGGGAATCGGGTCTCATCTCGCATCGAGGGGGAAGTCTCAAGGTTTTTCTCGAGTTGGGGCGGGAACCTGGGGTATATTCTCGAGTTACGACGGGGATGGCCCTTCCACACACGTGTTTGTTCAGCCACGTCAGTACTCCTGCCTAGTTGCAAGGGACAACTCGTGATTCTCCTCGAGGCTTGGCAGGGCAATTGGAACGCCTCTCCAGCTGAGGCGGGAGACCAAGGGTCCCTTTCCACGTGCCACAAGAATCCTGGGACTTCTATCAAGTTTCACGAGGAGTCAGGCATCGTCTCCTTTGGAGGCACTGATCTCCGCGTACCTCTGGAGTTTTCAAAGGATGTGAGGCCTCCGGTCGCGATGAGGTGGGGAACTAGGTCTTTCTCTGTGGTCTCCACAGGGGATTCAGACATCCTTTCTTCTTGGGAGATGCAAGACGAGCCTGCATTCAAGTCACTGCAGGGATATCCGGCCTTATTTCGAGTCAGGGCATCGCGGTGTCCATTCCATTTGAGGCCGCAAACTCAGGATCCCTTTCACATACCTAGAGCTGAGAGAAGCCTCCTCTTGAGGTGCTTGTGGTAAGGTGGTATTCCTCAGGAGTCGAAGCCAGGGACTAACCTCTCATCTCGTGTTGATTCTTGGTCCACGGAGCTCTTTCGTGTTGCCACAGTGACCTCAGGATCCCTCTAGCCTTGAAACAGTGTTCTTGGGGTTTCTCTGGAGTGCCATCAAGGAAATCAAGGCTCCTTTCATGTGTGATGTGCAACACGGAATTGCTCTGCACGCAGTGCAGGGGAATCGGGCCTCATCTCGCGGCGAGGGGGAAGTCTCATGGTTTTTCTCGAGTTGCGGCGGGAACCTGGGGTATATTCTCGAGTTACGACGGGGATGGCCCTTCCACACACGTGTGTGTTCAGCCATGTCAGGACTCCTGCCTACTTGCGAGGGACAACTCGGGATTCTCCTCGAGGCTTTGCAGGGCAATTGGGACGCCTCTCCAGCTGAGACGGGAGACCAAGTGTCCCTTTCCACGTGCCACAGGAATCTTGGGTCTCCTATCAAGTTTCACGAGGAGTCAGGCATCGTCTCCTTTGGAGGCACTGATCTCCACATACCTCTGGAGTTTTCAAAGGATTTGAGGCCTCCTGTCGCGATGAGGTGGGGAACTAGGTCTTTCTCTGTGGTCTCCACAGGGGATTCAGACACCCTTTCGTCTTGGGAGATGCAAGACAAGCCTGCATTCCAGTCACTGCAGGGATATCCGGCCTTATTTCGAGTCAGGGCATCGCGGTGTCCATTCCACTTGAGGCCGCAAACTCAGTGTCCCTCTCACATACCTAGAGCTGAGAGAAGCCTCCTCTTGAGGTGCTTGTGGTAAGGAGGTATTCCTCTGGAGTCGAAGCCAGGGACTAACCTCTCATCTCGAGTTGATTTTTGGTCCACGGAGCTCTTTCGTGTTGCTACAGTGACCTCAGGATCCCTCTAGCCTTGAAACAGTGTTCTTGGGGTTTCTCTGGAGTGCCATCAAGGAAATCAAGGCTCCTTTCATGTGTGATGTGCAACACAGAATTGCTCTGCACGCAGTGCAGGGGAATCGGGCCTCATCTCGCGGCGAGGGGGAAGTCTCATGGTTTTTCTCGAGTTGCGGCGGGAACCTGGGGTATATTCTCGAGTTACGACGGGGATGGCCCTTCCACACACGTGTTTGTTCAGCCACATCAGGACTCTTGCCTAGTTGCGAGACACAACTCGGGATTCTCCTCGAGGCTTGGCAAGGCAATTCGGACGCCTCTCCAGCTGAGGCGGGAGACCAAGGGTCCCTTTCCACGTGCCACAGGAATCCTGGGACTCCTATCAAGTTTCACGAGGAGTCAGGCATCGTCTCCTTTGGAGGCACTGATCTCCGCGTACCTCGGGAGTTTTCAAAGGATGTGAGGCCTCCGGTCGCGATGAGGTGGGGAACTAGGTCTTTCTCTGTGGTCTCCATAGGGGATTCAGACATCCTTTCATCTTGGGAGATGCAAGACGAGCCTGCATTCAAGTCACTGCAGGGATATCCAGCCTTATTTCACGTCAGGGCATCGCAGTGTCCATTCCACTTGAGGCCGCAAACTCAGGGTCCCTCTCACATACCTAGAGCTGAGAGAAGCCTCCTCTTGAGGTGCTTGTGGAAAGGTGGTATTCCTCTGGAGACAAATCCACGGACTAACCTCTCTTTTCGAGTTGATTTTTGGTCCACAGAGTTCTTTCGTGTTGCTACAGTGACCTCAGGATCCCTCTATCCTTGAAACAGTGTTCTTGGGGTTTCTCTGGAGTGCCATCAAGGAAATCAAGGCTCCTTTCATGTGTGATGTGCAAGACGGAATTGCTGTGCACGCAGTACAGGGGAATCGGGCCTCATCTCGCATCGAGGGGGAAGTCTCATGGTTTTTCTCGAGTTGCGGCGGGAACCTGGGGTATATTCTCGAGTTACGACGGGGATGGCCCTTCCACCCACGTGTTTGTTCAGCCACGTCAGGACTCCTGCCTAGTTGCGAGGGACAACTCGGGATTCTCCTCGAGGCTTGGCAGGGCAATTGGAACGCCTCTCCAGCTGAGGCGGGAGACCAAGGGTCCCTTTCCACGTGCCACAAGAATCCTGGGACTCCTATCAAGTTTCACGAGGAGTCAGGCATCGTCTCCTTTGGAGGCACTGATCTCCGCGTACCTCTGGAGTTTTCAAATGATGTGAGGCCTGCGGTCGCGATGAGGTGGGGAACTAGGTCTTTCTCTGTGGTCTCCACAGGGGATTCAGACATCCTTTCTTCTTGGGAGATGCAAGACGAGCCTGCATTCAAGTCACTGCAGGGATATCCAGCCTTATTTCGCGTCAGGGCTTCGCGGGGTCCATTCCACTTGAGGCCGCAAACTCAGGGTCCCTCTCACATACCTAGAGCTGAGAGAAGCCTCCTCTTGAGGTGCTTGTGGTAAGGTGGTATTCCTCTGGAGTCGAAGCCAGGGACTAACCTCTCATCTCGAGTTGATTTTTGGTCCACAGAGCTCTTTCGTGTTGCTACAGTGACCTCAGGATCCCTCTAGCCTTGAAACAGTGTTCTTGGGGTTTCTCTGGAGTGCCATCAAGGAAATTAAGGCTCCTTTCATGTGTGATGTGCAACACGGAATTGCTCTGCACGCAGTGCAGGGGAATCGGGCCTCATCTCGCGGCGAGGGGGAAGTCTCATGGTTTTTCTCGAGTTGCGGCGGGAACCTGGGGTATATTCTCGAGTTACGACGGGGATGGCCCTTCCACCCACGTGTTTCTTCAGCGATGTCAGGACTCCTGCCTAGTTGCGAAAGACAACTCTGGATTCTCCTCGAGGCTTGGCAGGGCAATTGGGACGCCTCTCCAGCTGAGGCGGGAGACGAAGTGTCCCTTTCCAAGTGCCACAGGAATCCTGGGACTCCTATCAAGTTTCACGAGGAGTCAGGCATCGTCTCCTTTGGAGGCACTGATCTCCGCGTACCTCTGGAGTTTTCAAAGGATGTGAGGCTATCGGTCGCGATGAGGTGGGGAACTAAGTCTTTCTCTGTTCTTTCCACAGGGGATTCAGACATCCTTTCGTCCTGGGAGATGCAAGACGAGCCTGCATTGAAGTCACTGCAGGGATATCCGGCCTTATTTTGAGTCAGGGCATCTTGGTGTCCATTCCACTTGAGGCCGCAAACTCAGGGTCCCTCTCACATACCTAGAGCTGAGAGAAGCCTCCTCTTGAGGTGCTTGTGGTAAGGTTCTATTCCTCTGGAGACGAATCCAGGGACTAACCTCTCTTTTCGAGTTGATTTTTGGTCCACAGAGTTCTTTCGTGTTGCTACAGTGACCTCAGGATCCCTCTATCCTTGAAACAGTGTTCTTGGGGTTTCTCTGGAGTGCCATCAAGGAAATCAAGGCTCCTTTCATGTGTGATGTGCAAGACGGAATTGCTCTGCACGCAGTACAGGGGAATCGGGCCTCATCTCGCATCAAGGGGGAAGTCTCATGGTTTTTCTCGAGTTGCGGCGGGAACCTGGGGTATATTCTCGAGTTACGACGGGGATGGCCCTTCCACCCACGTGTTTGTTCAGCCACGTCAGGACTCCTGCCTAGTTGCAAGGGACAACTCGGGATTCTCCTCGAGGCTTGGCACGGCAATTGGAACGCCTCTCCAGCTGAGGCGGGAGACCAAGGGTCCCTTTCCACGTGCCACAAGAATCCTGGGACTCCTATCAAGTTTCACGAGGAGTCAGGCATCGTCTCCTTTGGAGGCACTGATCTCCGCGTACCTCTGGAGTTTTCAAAGGATGTGAGGCCTCCGGTCGCGATGAGGTGGGGAACTAGGTCTTTCTCTGTGGTCTCCACAGGGGATTCAGACATCCTTTCATCTTGGGAGATGCAAGACGAGCCTGCATTCAAGTCACTGCAGGGATATCCGGCCTTATTTCGAGTCAGGGCATCGCGGTGTCCATTCCACTTGAGGCCGCAATCTCAGGATCCCTCTCACATACCTAGAGCTGAGAGAAGCCTCCTCTTGAGGTGCTTGTGGTAAGGTGGTATTCCTCAGGAGTCGGAGCCAGGGACTAACCTCTCATCTCGTGTTGATTCTTGGTCCACGGAGCTCTTTCGTGTTGCTACAGTGACCTCAGGATCCCTCTAGCCTTGAAACAGTGTTCTTGGGGTTTCTCTGGAGTGCCATGAAGGAAATCAAGGCTCCTTTCATGTGTGATGTGCAACACGGAATTGCTCTGCACGCAGTGCAGGGGAATCGGGCCTCATCTCGCGGCGAAGGGGAAGTCTCATGGTTTTTCTCGAGTTGCGGCGGGAACCTGGGGTATATTCTCGAGTTACGACGGGGATGGCCCTTCCACACACGTGTTTGTTCAGCCACGTCAGGACTCTTGCCTAGTTGCGAGACACAACTCGGGATTCTCCTCGAGGCTTGGCAAGGCAATTGGGACGCCTCTCCAGCTGAGGCGGGAGACCAAGTGTCCCTTTCCACGTGCCACAGGAATCCTGGGACTCCTATCAAGTTTCACGAGGAGTCAGGCATCGTCTCCTTTGGAAGCACTGATCTCCGCGTACCTCTGGAGTTTTCAAAGTATGTGAGGCCTCCGGTCACGATGAGGTGGGGAACTAAGTCTTTCTCTGTGGTCTCCACAGGGGATTCAGACATCCTTTCATTTTGGGAGATGCAAGACGAGCCTGCATTCAAGTCACTGCAGGGATATCCAGCCTTATTTCGCGTCAGGGCATCGCGGTGTCCATTCCACTTGAGGCCGCAATCTCAGGGTCCCTCTCACATACCTAGAGCTGAGAGAAGCCTCCTCTTGAGGTGCTTGTGGTAAGGTGGTATTCCTCTGGAGTCGAAGCCAGGGACTAACCTCTCATCTCGAGTTGATTTTTGGCCCACGGAGCTCTTTCGTGTTGCTACAGTGACCTCAGGATCCCTCTAGCCTTGAAACAGTGTTCTTGGGGTTTCTCTGGAGTGCCATCAAGGAAATCAAGGCTCCTTTCATGTGTGATGTGCAACACGGAATTGCTCTGCACGCAGTGCAGGGGAATCGGGCCTCATCTCGCGGCGAGGGGGAAGTCTCATGGTTTTTCTCGAGTTGCGGCGGGAACCTGGGGTATATTCTCGAGTTACGACGGGGATGGCCCTTCCACCCACGTGTTTCTTCAGCGACGTCAGGACTCCTGCCTAGTTGCGAGGGACAACTCTGGATTCTCCTCGAGGCTTGGCAGGGCAATTGGGACGCCTCTCCAGCTGAGGCGGGAGACCAAGGGTCCCTTTCCACGTGCCACAGGAATCCTGGGACTCCTATCAAGTTTCACGAGGAGTCAGGCATCGTCTCCTTTGGAGGCACTGATCTCCGCGTACCTCGGGAGTTTTCAAAGGATGTGAGGCCTCCGGTCGCGATGAGGTGGGGAACTAGGTCTTTCTCTGTGGTCTCCACAGGGGATTCAGACATCCTTTCATCTTGGGAGATGCAAGACGAGCCTGCATTCAAGTCACTGCAGGGATATCCAGCCTTATTTCACGTCAGGGCATCGCGGTGTCCATTCCACTTGAGGCCGCAAACTCAGGGTCCCTCTCACATACCTAGAGCTGAGAGAAGCCTCCTCTTGAGGTGCTTGTGGAAAGGTGGTATTCCTCTGGAGACGAATCCAGGGACTAACCTCTCTTTTCGAGTTGATTTTTGGTCCACAGAGTTCTTTCGTGTTGCTACAGTGACCTCAGGATCCCTCTATCCTTGAAACAGTGTTCTTGGGGTTTCTCTGGAGTGCCATCAAGGAAATCAAGGCTCCTTTCATGTGTGATGTGCAAGACGGAATTGCTGTGCACGCAGTACAGGGGAATCGGGCCTCATCTCGCATCGAGGGGGAAGTCTCATGGTTTTTCTCGAGTTGCGGCGGGAACCTGGGGTATATTCTCGAGTTACGACGGGGATGGCCCTTCCACCCACGTGTTTGTTCAGCCACGTCAGGACTCCTGCCTAGTTGCGAGGGACAACTCGGGATTCTCCTCGAGGCTTGGCAGGGCAATTGGAACGCCTCTCCAGCTGAGGCGGGAGACCAAGGGTCCCTTTCCACGTGCCACAAGAATCCTGGGACTCCTATCAAGTTTCACGAGGAGTCAGGCATCGTCTCCTTTGGAGGCACTGATCTCCGCGTACCTCTGGAGTTTTCAAATGATGTGAGGCCTGCGGTCGCGATGAGGTGGGGAACTAGGTCTTTCTCTGTGGTCTCCACAGGGGATTCAGACATCCTTTCGTCCTGGGAGATGCAAGACGAGCCTGCATTGAAGTCACTGCAGGGATATCCGGCCTTATTTTGAGTCAGGGCATCTTGGTGTCCATTCCACTTGAGGCCGCAAACTCAGGGTCCCTCTCACATACCTAGAGCTGAGAGAAGCCTCCTCTTGAGGTGCTTGTGGTAAGGTTCTATTCCTCTGGAGACGAATCCAGGGACTAACCTCTCTTTTCGAGTTGATTTTTGGTCCACAGAGTTCTTTCGTGTTGCTACAGTGACCTCAGGATCCCTCTATCCTTGAAACAGTGTTCTTGGGGTTTCTCTGGAGTGCCATCAAGGAAATCAAGGCTCCTTTCATGTGTGATGTGCAAGACGGAATTGCTCTGCACGCAGTACAGGGGAATCGGGCCTCATCTCGCATCAAGGGGGAAGTCTCATGGTTTTTCTCGAGTTGCGGCGGGAACCTGGGGTATATTCTCGAGTTACGACGGGGATGGCCCTTCCACCCACGTGTTTGTTCAGCCACGTCAGGACTCCTGCCTAGTTGCAAGGGACAACTCGGGATTCTCCTCGAGGCTTGGCACGGCAATTGGAACGCCTCTCCAGCTGAGGCGGGAGACCAAGGGTCCCTTTCCACGTGCCACAAGAATCCTGGGACTCCTATCAAGTTTCACGAGGAGTCAGGCATCGTCTCCTTTGGAGGCACTGATCTCCGCGTACCTCTGGAGTTTTCAAAGGATGTGAGGCCTCCGGTCGCGATGAGGTGGGGAACTAGGTCTTTCTCTGTGGTCTCCACAGGGGATTCAGACATCCTTTCATCTTGGGAGATGCAAGACGAGCCTGCATTCAAGTCACTGCAGGGATATCCGGCCTTATTTCGAGTCAGGGCATCGCGGTGTCCATTCCACTTGAGGCCGCAATCTCAGGATCCCTCTCACATACCTAGAGCTGAGAGAAGCCTCCTCTTGAGGTGCTTGTGGTAAGGTGGTATTCCTCAGGAGTCGGAGCCAGGGACTAACCTCTCATCTCGTGTTGATTCTTGGTCCACGGAGCTCTTTCGTGTTGCCACAGTGACCTCAGGATCCCTCTAGCCTTGAAACAGTGTTCTTGGGGTTTCTCTGGAGTGCCATTAAGGAAATCAAGGCTCCTTTCATGTGTGATGTGCAACACGGAATTGCTCTGCACGCAGTGCAGGGGAATCGGGCCTCATCTCGCGGCGAGGGGGAAGTCTCATGGTTTTTCTCGAGTTGCGGCGGGAACCTGGGGTATATTCTCGAGTTACGACGGGGATGGCCCTTCCACACACGTGTTTGTTCAGCCACGTCAGGACTCTTGCCTAGTTGCGAGACACAACTCGGGATTCTCCTCGAGGCTTGGCAAGGCAATTGGGACGCCTCTCCAGCTGAGGCGGGAGACCAAGGGTCCCTTTCCACGTGCCACAGGAATCCTGGGACTCCTATCAAGTTTCACGAGGAGTCAGGCATCGTCTCCTTTGGAAGCACTGATCTCCGCGTACCTCTGGAGTTTTCAAAGTATGTGAGGCCTCCGGTCGCGATGAGGTGGGGAACTAAGTCTTTCTCTGTGGTCTCCACAGGGGATTCAGACATCCTTTCATTTTGGGAGATGCAAGACGAGCCTGCATTCAAGTCACTGCAGGGATATCCAGCCTTATTTCGCGTCAGGGCATCGCGGTGTCCATTCCACTTGAGGCCGCAAACTCAGGGTCCCTCTCACATACCTAGAGCTGAGAGAAGCCTCCTCTTGAGGTGCTTGTGGTAAGGTGGTATTCCTCTGGAGTCGAAGCCAGGGACTAACCTCTCATCTCGAGTTGATTTTTGGCCCACGGAGCTCTTTCGTGTTGCTACAGTGACCTCAGGATCCCTCTAGCCTTGAAACAGTGTTCTTGGGGTTTCTCTGGAGTGCCATCAAGGAAATCAAGGCTCCTTTCATGTGTGATGTGCAACACGGAATTGCTCTGCACGCAGTGCAGGGGAATCGGGCATCATCTCGCGGCGAGGGGGAAGTCTCATGGTTTTTCTCGAGTTGCGGCGGGAACCTGGGGTATATTCTCGAGTTACGACGGGGATGGCCCTTCCACCCACGTGTTTCTTCAGCGACGTCAGGACTCCTGCCTAGTTGCGAGGGACAACTCTGGATTCTCCTCGAGGCTTGGCAGGGCAATTGGGACGCCTCTCCAGCTGAGGCGGGAGACCAAGTGTCCCTTTCCAAGTGCCACAGGAATCCTGGGACTCCTATCAAGTTTCACGAGGAGTCAGGCATCGTCTCCTTTGGAGGCACTGATCTCCGCGTACCTCTGGAGTTTTCAAAGGATGTGAGGCTATCGGTCGCGATGAGGTGGGGAACTAAGTCTTTCTCTGTGCTTTCCACAGGGGATTCAGACATCCTTTCGTCCTAGGAGATGCAAGAAGAGCCTGCATTGAAGTCACTGCAGGGATATCCGGCCTTATTTCGAGTCAGGGCATCGCGGTGTCCATTCCACTTGAGGCTGCAAACTCAGGGTCCCTCTCACATACCTAGAGCTGAGAGAAGCCTCCTCTTGAGGTGCTTGTGGTAAGGTGGTATTCCTCTGGAGACGAATCCAGGGACTAACCTCTCTTTTTGAGTTGATTTTTGGTCCACAGAGTTCTTTCGTGTTGCTACAGTGACCTCAGGATCCCTCTTGCCTTGAAACAGTGTTCTTGGGGTTTCTCTGGAGTGCCATCAAGGAAATCAAGGCTCCTTTCATGTGTGATGTGCAACACGGAATTGCTCTGCACGCAGTACAGGGGAATCGGGCCTCATCTCGCATCGAGGGGGAAGTCTCATGGTTTTTCTCGAGTTGCGGCGGGAACCTGGGGTATATTCTCGAGTTACGACGGGGATGGCCCTTCCACCCACGTGTTTGTTCAGCCACGTCAGGACACCTGCCTAGTTGCGAGGGACAACTCGGGATTCTCCTCGAGGCTTGGCAGAGCAATTGGAACGCCTTTCCAGCTGAGGCGGGAGACCAAGGGTCCCTTTCCCCGTGCCACAAGAATCCTGGGACTCCTATCAAGTTTCACGAGGAGTCAGGCATCGTCTCCTTTGGAGGCACTGATCTCCGCGTACCTCTGGAGTTTTCAAAGGATGTGAGGCCTCCGGTAGCGATGACGTGGGGAACTAGGTGTTTCTCTGTGGTCTCTACAGGGGATTCAGACATCCTTTCTTCTTGGGAGATGCAAGACGAGCCTGCATTCAAGTCACTGCAGGGATATCCGGCCTTATTTCGAGTCAGGGCATCGCGGTGTCCATTCCACTTGAGGCCGCAATCTCAGGATCCCTCTCACATACCTAGAGCTGAGAGAAGCCTCCTCTTGAGGTGCTTGTGGTAAGGTGGTATTCCTCAGGAGTCGAAGCCAGGGACTAACCTCTCATCTCGATTTGATTTTTGGTCCACGGAGCTCTTTCGTGTTGCTACAGTGACCTCAGGATCCCTCTAGCCTTGAAACAGTGTTCTTGGGGTTTCTCTGGAGTGCCATGAAGGAAATCAAGGCTCCTTTCATGTGTGATGTGCAACACGGAATTGCTCTGCACGCAGTGGAGGGGAATCGGGCCTCATCTCGCGGCGAGGGGGAAGTCTCATGGTTTTTCTCGAGTTGCGGCGGGAACCTGGGGTATATTCTCGAGTTACGACGGGGATCGCCCTTCCACACACGTGTTTGTTCAGCCACGTCAGGACTCTTGCCTAATTGCGATACACAACTCGGGATTCTCCTCGAGGCTTGGCAAGGCCATTGGGACGCCTCTCCAGCTGAGGCGGGAGACCAAGGGTCCCTTTCCACGTGCCACAGGAATCCTGGGACTCCTATCAAGTTTCACGAGGAGTCAGGCATCGTCTCCTTTGGAGGCACTGATCTCCGCGTACCTCTGGAGTTTTCAAAGGATGTGAGGCCTCCGGTCGCGATGAGGTGGGGAACTAGGTCTTTCTCTGTGGTCTCCACAGGGGATTCAGACATCCTTTCATCTTGGGAGATGCAAGACGAGCCTGCATTCAAGTCACTGCAGGGATATCCAGCCTTATTTCGCGTCAGGGCATCGCGGTGTCCATTCCACTTGAGGCCGCAAACTCAGGGTCCCACTCACATACCTAGAGCTGAGAGAAGCCTCCTCTTGAGGTGCTTGTGGTAAGGTGGTATTCCTCTGAAGTCGAAGCCAGGGACTAACCTCTCATCTCGAGTTGATTTTTGGCCCACGGAGCTCTTTCGTGTTGCTACAGTGACCTCAGGATCCCTCTAGCCTTGAAACAGTGTTCTTGGGGTTTCTCTGGAGTGCCATCAAGGAAATCAAGGCTCCTTTCATGTGTGATGTGCAACACGGAATTGCTCTGCACGCAGTGCAGGGGAATCGGGCCTCATCTCGCGGCGAGGGGGAAGTCTCATGGTTTTTCTCGAGTTGCGGCGGGAACCTGGGGTATATTCTCGAGTTACGACGGGGATGGCCCTTCCACCCACGTGTTTCTTCAGCGACGTCAGGACTCCTGCCTAGTTGCGAGGGACAACTCTGGATTCTCCTCGAGGCTTGGCAGGGCAATTGGGACGCCTCTCCAGCTGAGGCGGGAGACCAAGTGTCCCTTTCCAAGTGCCACAGGAATCCTGGGACTCCTATCAAGTTTCACGAGGAGTCAGGCATCGTCTCCTTTGGAGGCACTGATCTCCGCGTACCTCTGGAGTTTTCAAAGGATGTGAGGCTATCGGTCGCGATGAGGTGGGGAACTAAGTCTTTCTCTGTGCTTTCCACAGGGGATTCAGACATCCTTTCGTCCTAGGAGATGCAAGAAGAGCCTGCATTGAAGTCACTGCAGGGATATCCGGCCTTATTTCGAGTCAGGGCATCGCGGTGTCCATTCCACTTGAGGCTGCAAACTCAGGGTCCCTCTCACATACCTAGAGCTGAGAGAAGCCTCCTCTTGAGGTGCTTGTGGTAAGGTGGTATTCCTCTGGAGACGAATCCAGGGACTAACCTCTCTTTTTGAGTTGATTTTTGGTCCACAGAGTTCTTTCGTGTTGCTACAGTGACCTCAGGATCCCTCTTGCCTTGAAACAGTGTTCTTGGGGTTTCTCTGGAGTGCCATCAAGGAAATCAAGGCTCCTTTCATGTGTGATGTGCAACACGGAATTGCTCTGCACGCAGTACAGGGGAATCGGGCCTCATCTCGCATCGAGGGGGAAGTCTCATGGTTTTTCTCGAGTTGCGGCGGGAACCTGGGGTATATTCTCGAGTTACGACGGGGATGGCCCTTCCACCCACGTGTTTGTTCAGCCACGTCAGGACACCTGCCTAGTTGCGAGGGACAACTCGGGATTCTCCTCGAGGCTTGGCAGAGCAATTGGAACGCCTTTCCAGCTGAGGCGGGAGACCAAGGGTCCCTTTCCCCGTGCCACAAGAATCCTGGGACTCCTATCAAGTTTCACGAGGAGTCAGGCATCGTCTCCTTTGGAGGCACTGATCTCCGCGTACCTCTGGAGTTTTCAAAGGATGTGAGCCCTCCGGTAGCGATGACGTGGGGAACTAGGTGTTTCTCTGTGGTCTCTACAGGGGATTCAGACATCCTTTCTTCTTGGGAGATGCAAGACGAGCCTGCATTCAAGTCACTGCAGGGATATCCGGCCTTATTTCGAGTCAGGGCATCGCGGTGTCCATTCCACTTGAGGCCGCAATCTCAGGATCCCTCTCACATACCTAGAGCTGAGAGAAGCCTCCTCTTGAGGTGCTTGTGGTAAGGTGGTATTCCTCAGGAGTCGAAGCCAGGGACTAACCTCTCATCTCGATTTGATTTTTGGTCCACGGAGCTCTTTCGTGTTGCTACAGTGACCTCAGGATCCCTCTAGCCTTGAAACAGTGTTCTTGGGGTTTCTCTGGAGTGCCATGAAGGAAATCAAGGCTCCTTTCATGTGTGATGTGCAACACGGAATTGCTCTGCACGCAGTGGAGGGGAATCGGGCCTCATCTCGCGGCGAGGGGGAAGTCTCATGGTTTTTCTCGAGTTGCGGCGGGAACCTGGGGTATATTCTCGAGTTACGACGGGGATCGCCCTTCCACACACGTGTTTGTTCAGCCACGTCAGGACTCTTGCCTAATTGCGATACACAACTCGGGATTCTCCTCGAGGCTTGGCAAGGCCATTGGGACGCCTCTCCAGCTGAGGCGGGAGACCAAGGGTCCCTTTCCACGTGCCACAGGAATCCTGGGACTCCTATCAAGTTTCACGAGGAGTCAGGCATCGTCTCCTTTGGAGGCACTGATCTCCGCGTACCTCTGGAGTTTTCAAAGGATGTGAGGCCTCCGGTCGCGATGAGGTGGGGAACTAGGTCTTTCTCTGTGGTCTCCACAGGGGATTCAGACATCCTTTCATCTTGGGAGATGCAAGACGAGCCTGCATTCAAGTCACTGCAGGGATATCCAGCCTTATTTCGCGTCAGGGCATCGCGGTGTCCATTCCACTTGAGGCCGCAAACTCAGGGTCCCACTCACATACCTAGAGCTGAGAGAAGCCTCCTCTTGAGGTGCTTGTGGTAAGGTGGTATTCCTCTGGAGTCGAAGCCAGGGACTAACCTCTCATCTCGAGTTGATTTTTGGCCCACGGAGCTCTTTCGTGTTGCTACAGTGACCTCAGGATCCCTCTAGCCTTGAAACAGTGTTCTTGGGGTTTCTCTGGAGTGCCATCAAGGAAATCAAGGCTCCTTTCATGTGTGATGTGCAACACGGAATTGCTCTGCACGCAGTGCAGGGGAATCGGGCCTCATCTCGCGGCGAGGGGGAAGTCTCATGGTTTTTCTCGAGTTGCGGCGGGAACCTGGGGTATATTCTAGAGTTACGACGGGGATGGCCCTTCCACCCACGTGTTTCTTCAGCGACGTCAGGACTCCTGCCTAGTTGCGAGGGACAACTCTGGATTCTCCTCGAGGCTTGGCAGGGCAATTGGGACGCCTCTCCAGCTGAGGCGGGAGACCAAGTGTCCCTTTCCAAGTGCCACAGGAATCCTGGGACTCCTATCAAGTTTCACGAGGAGTCAGGCATCGTCTCCTTTGGAGGCACTGATCTCCACGTACCTCTGGAGTTTTCAAAGGATGTGAGGCTATCGGTCGCGATGAGGTGGGGAACTAAGTCTTTCTCTGTGCTTTCCACAGGGGATTCAGACATCCTTTCGTCCTGGGAGATGCAAGACGAGCCTGCATTGAAGTCACTGCAGGGATATCCGGCCTTATTTCGAGTCAGGGCATCGCGGTGTCCATTCCACTTGAGGCCGCAAACTCAGGGTCCCTCTCACATACCTAGAGCTGAGAGAAGCCTCCTCTTGAGGTGCTTGTGGTAAGGTGGTATTCCTCTGGAGACGAATCCAGGGACTAACCTCTCTTTTCGAGTTGATTTTTGGTCCACAGAGTTCTTTCGTGTTGCTACATTGACGTCAGGATCCCTCTATCCTTGAAACAGTGTTCTTGGGGTTTCTCTGGAGTGCCATCAAGGAAATCAAGGCTCCTTTCATGTGTGATGTGCAAGACGGAATTGCTCTGCACGCAGTACAGGGGAATCGGGCCTCATCTCGCATCGAGGGGGAAGTCTCATGGTTTTTCTCGAGTTGCGGCGGGAACCTGGGGTATATTCTCGAGTTACGACGGGGATGGCCCTTCCACCCACGTGTTTGTTCAGCGACGTCAGGACTCCTGCCTAGTTGCGAGGGACAACTCGGGATTCTCCTCGAGGCTTGGCAGGGCAGTTGGAACGCCTCTCCAGCTGAGGCGGGAGACCAAGGGTCCCTTTCCACGTGCCACAAGAATCCTGGGACTCCTATCAAGTTTCACGAGGAGTCAGGCATCGTCTCCTTTGGAGGCACTGATCTCCGCGTACCTCTGGAGTTTTCAAAGGATGTGAGGCCTCCGGTCGCGATGAGGTGGGGAACTAGGTGTTTCTCTGTGGTCTCCACTGGGGATTCAGACATCCTTTCTTCTTGGGAGATGCAAGACGAGCCTGCATTCAAGTCACTGCAGGGATATCCGGCCTTATTTCGAGTCAGGGCATCGCGGTGTCCATTCCATTTGAGGCCGCAAACTCAGGATCCCTTCCACATAACTAGAGCTGAGAGAAGCCTCCTCTTGAGGTGCTTGTGGTAAGGTGGTATTCCTCAGGAGTCGAAGCCAGGGACTAACCTCTCATCTCGTGTTGATTCTTGGTCCACGGAGCTCTTTCGTGTTGCCACAGTGACCTCAGGATCCCTCTAGCCTTGAAACAGTGTTCTTGGGTTTTCTCTGGAGTGCCATCAAGGAAATCAAGGCTCCTTTCATGTGTGATGTGCAAGACGGAATTGCTCTGCACGCAGTGCAGGGGAATCGGGCCGCATCTCGCGGCGAGGGGGAAGTCTCATGGTTTTTCTCCAGTTGCGGCGGGAACCTGGGGTATATTCTCGAGTTACGACGGGGATGGCCCTTCCACACACGTGTTTGTTCAGCCACGTCAGGACTCTTGCCTAGTTGCGAGACACAACTCGGGATTCTCCTCGAGGCTTGGCAAGGCCATTGGGACGCCTCTGCAGCTGAGGCGGGAGACCAAGGGTCCCTTTCCACGTGCCACAAGAATCCTGGGACTCCTATCAAGTTTCACGAGGAGTCAGGCATCGTCTCCTTTGGAGGCACTGATCTCCGCGTACCTCTGGAGTTTTCAAAGGATGTGAGGCCTCCGGTCGCGATGAGGTGGGGAACTAGGTCTTTCTCTGTGGTCTCCACAGGGGATTCAGACATCCTTTCATCTTGGGAGATGCAAGACGAGCCTGCATTCAAGTCACTGCAGGGATATCCAGCCTTATTTTGCGTCAGGGCATCGCGGTGTCCATTCCACTTGAGGCCGCAAACTCAGGGTCCCTCTCACATACCTAGAGCTGAGAGAAGCCTCCTCTTGAGGTGCTTGTGGTAAGGTGGTATTCCTCTGGAGTCGAAGCCAGGGACTAACCTCTCATCTCGAGTTGATTTTTGGCCCACGGAGCTCTTTCGTGTTGCTACAGTGACCTCAGGATCCCTCTAGCCTTGAAACAGTGTTCTTGGGGTTTCTCTGGAGTGCCATCAAGGAAATCAAGGCTCCTTTCATGTGTGATGTGCAAGACGGAATTGCTCTGCACGCAGTACAGGGGAATCGGGCCTCATCTCGCATCGAGGGGGAAGTCTCAAGGTTTTTCTCGAGTTGGGGCGGGAACCTGGGGTATATTCTCGAGTTACGACGAGGATGGCCCTTCCACACACGTGTTTGTTCAGCCACGTCAGGACTCCTGCCTAGTTGCAAGGGACAACTCGTGATTCTCCTCGAGGCTTGGCAGGGCAATTGGAAGGCCTCTCCAGCTGAGGGGGGAGACCAAGGGTCCCTTTCCACGTGCCACAAGAATCCTGGGACTCCTATCAAGTTTCACGAGGAGTCAGGCATCGTCTCCTTTGGAGGCACTGATCTCCGCGTACCTCTGGAGTTTTCAAAGGATGTGAGGCCTAGGGTCGCGATGAGGTGGGGAACTAGGTCTTTCTCTGTGGTCTCCACAGGGGATTCAGACATCCTTTCTTCTTGGGAGATGCAAGACGAGGCTGCATTCAAGTCACTGCAGGGATATCCGGCCTTATTTCGAGTCAGGGCATCGCGGTGTCCATTCCATTTGAGGCCGCAAACTCAGGATCCCTTTCACATACCTAGAGCTGAGAGAAGCCTCCTCTTGAGGTGCTTGTGGTAAGGTGGTATTCCTCAGGAGTCGAAGCCAGGGACTAACCTCTCATCTCGTGTTGATTCTTGGTCCACGGAGCTCTTTCGTGTTGCCACAGTGACCTCAGGATCCCTCTAGCCTTGAAACAGTGTTCTTGGGGTTTCTCTGGAGTGCCATCAAGGAAATCAAGGCTCCTTTCATGTGTGATGTGCAACACGGAATTGCTCTGCACGCAGTGCAGGGGAATCGGGCCTCATCTCGCGGCGAGGGGGAAGTCTCATGGTTTTTCTCGAGTTGCGGCGGGAACCTGGGGTATATTCTCGAGTTACGACGGGGATGGCCCTTCCACACACGTGTGTGTTCAGCCATGTCAGGACTCCTGCCTACTTGCGAGGGACAACTCGGGATTCTCCTCGAGGCTTTGCAGGGCAATTGGGACGCCTCTCCAGCTGAGACGGGAGACCAAGTGTCCCTTTCCACGTGCCACAGGAATCTTGGGTCTCCTATCAAGTTTCACGAGGAGTCAGGCATCGTCTCCTTTGGAGGCACTGATCTCCACATACCTCTGGAGTTTTCAAAGGATTTGAGGCCTCCTGTCGCGATGAGGTGGGGAACTAGGTCTTTCTCTGTGGTCTCCACAGGGGATTCAGACACCCTTTCGTCTTGGGAGATGCAAGACAAGCCTGCATTCCATTCACTGCAGGGATATCCGGCCTTATTTCGAGTCAGGGCATCGCGGTGTCCATTCCACTTGAGGCCGCAAACTCAGGGTCCCTCTCACATACCTAGAGCTGAGAGAAGCCTCCTCTTGAGGTGCTTGTGGTAAGGAGGTATTCCTCTGGAGTCGAAGCCAGGGACTAACCTCTCATCTCCAGTTGATTTTTGGTCCACGGAGCTCTTTCTTGTTGCTACAGTGACCTCAGGATCCCTCTAGCCTTGAAACAGTGTTCTTGGGGTTTCTCTGGAGTGCCATCAAGGAAATCAAGGCTCCTTTCATGTGTGATGTGCAACACAGAATTGCTCTGCACGCAGTGCAGGGGAATCGGGCCTCATCTCGCGGCGAGGGGGAAGTCTCATGGTTTTTCTCGAGTTGCGGCGGGAACCTGGGGTATATTCTCGAGTTACGACGGGGATGGCCCTTCCACACACGTGTTTGTTCAGCCACATCAGGACTCTTGCCTAGTTGCGAGACACAACTCGGGATTCTCCTCGAGGCTTGGCAAGGCAATTCGGACGCCTCTCCAGCTGAGGCGGGAGACCAAGGGTCCCTTTCCACGTGCCACAGGAATCCTGGGACTCCTATCAAGTTTCACGAGGAGTCAGGCATCGTCTCCTTTGGAGGCACTGATCTCCGCGTACCTCGGGAGTTTTCAAAGGATGTGAGGCCTCCGGTCGCGATGAGGTGGGGAACTAGGTCTTTCTCTGTGGTCTCCACAGGGGATTCAGACATCCTTTCATCTTGGGAGATGCAAGACGAGCCTGCATTCAAGTCACTGCAGGGATATCCAGCCTTATTTCACGTCAGGGCATCGCGGTGTCCATTCCACTTGAGGCCGCAAACTCAGGGTCCCTCTCACATACCTAGAGCTGAGAGAAGCCTCCTCTTGAGGTGCTTGTGGTAAGGTGGTATTCCTCTGGAGACGAATCCAGGGACTAACCTCTCTTTTCGAGTTGATTTTTGGTCCACAGAGTTCTTTCGTGTTGCTACAGTGACCTCAGGATCCCTCTATCCTTGAAACAGTGTTCTTGGGGTTTCTCTGGAGTGCCATCAAGGAAATCAAGGCTCCTTTCATGTGTGATGTGCAAGACGGAATTGCTGTGCACGCAGTACAGGGGAATCGGGCCTCATCTCGCATCGAGGGGGAAGTCTCATGGTTTTTCTCGAGTTGCGGCGGGAACCTGGGGTATATTCTCGAGTTACGACGGGGATGGCCCTTCCACCCACGTGTTTGTTCAGCGACGTCAGGACTCCTGCCTAGTTGCGAGGGACAACTCGGGATTCTCCTCGAGGCTTGGCAGGGCAATTGGAACGCCTCTCCAGCTGAGGCGGGAGACCAAGGGTCCCTTTCCACGTGCCACAAGAATCCTGGGACTCCTATCAAGTTTCACGAGGAGTCAGGCATCGTCTCCTTTGGAGGCACTGATCTCCGCGTACCTCTGGAGTTTTCAAAGGATGTGAGGCCTGCGGTCGCGATGAGGTGGGGAACTAGGTCTTTCTCTGTGGTCTCCACAGGGGATTCAGACATCCTTTCTTCTTGGGAGATGCAAGACGAGCCTGCATTCAAGTCACTGCAGGGATATCCAGCCTTATTTCGCGTCAGGGCTTCGCGGTGTCCATTCCACTTGAGGCCGCAAACTCAGGGTCCCTCTCACATACCTAGAGCTGAGAGAAGCCTCCTCTTGAGGTGCTTGTGGTAAGGTGGTATTCCTCTGGAGTCGAAGCCAGGGACTAACCTCTCATCTCGAGTTGATTTTTGGTCCACGGAGCTCTTTCGTGTTGCTACAGTGACCTCAGGATCCCTCTAGCCTTGAAACAGTGTTCTTGGGGTTTCTCTGGAGTGCCATCAAGGAAATCAAGGCTCCTTTCATGTGTGATGTGCAACACGGAATTGCTCTGCACGCAGTGCAGGGGAATCGGGCCTCATCTCGCGGCGAGGGGGAAGTCTCATGGTTTTTCTCGAGTTGCGGCGGGAACCTGGGGTATATTCTCGAGTTACGACGGGGATGGCCCTTCCACCCACGTGTTTCTTCAGCGATGTCAGGACTCCTGCCTAGTTGCGAAAGACAACTCTGGATTCTCCTCGAGGCTTGGCAGGGCAATTGGGACGCCTCTCCAGCTGAGGCGGGAGACCAAGTGTCCCTTTCCAAGTGCCACAGGAATCCTGGGACTCCTATCAAGTTTCACGAGGAGTCAGGAATCGTCTCCTTTGGAGGCACTGATCTCCGCGTACCTCTGGAGTTTTCAAAGGATGTGAGGCTATCGGTCGCGATGAGGTGGGGAACTAAGTCTTTCTCTGTTCTTTCCACAGGGGATTCAGACACCCTTTCGTCTTGGGAGATGCAAGACGAGCCTGCATTGAAGTCACTGCAGGAATATCCGGCCTTATTTTGAGTCAGGGCATCTTGGTGTCCATTCCACTTGAGGCCGCAAACTCAGGGTCCCTCTCACATACCTAGAGCTGAGAGAAGCCTCCTCTTGAGGTGCTTGTGGTAAGGTTCTATTCCTCTGGAGACGAATCCAGGGACTAACCTCTCTTTTCGAGTTGATTTTTGGTCCACAGAGTTCTTTCGTGTTGCTACAGTGACCTCAGGATCCCTCTAGCCTTGAAACAGTGTTCTTGGGGTTTCTCTGGAGTGCCATCAAGGAAATCAAGGCTCCTTTCATGTGTGATGTGCAAGACGGAATTGCTCTGCACGCAGTACAGGGGAATCGGGCCTCATCTCGCATCGAGGGGGAAGTCTCATGGTTTTTCTCGAGTTGCGGCGGGAACCTGGGGTATATTCTCGAGTTACGACGGGGATGGCCCTTCCATCCACGTGTTTGTTCAGCCACGTCAGGACTCCTGCCTAGTTGCAAGGGACAACTCGGGATTCTCCTCGAGGCTTGGCAGGGCAATTGGAACGCCTCTCCAGCTGAGGCGGGAGACCAAGGGTCCCTTTCCACGTGCCACAAGAATCCTGGGACTCCTATCAAGTTTCACGAGGAGTCAGGCATCGTCTCCTTTGGAGGCACTGATCTCCGCGTACCTCTGGAGTTTTCAAAGGATGTGAGGCCTCCGGTCGCGATGAGGTGGGGAACTAGGTCTTTCTCTGTGGTCTCCACAGGGGATTCAGACATCCTTTCATCTTGGGAGATGCAAGACGAGCCTGTATTCAAGTCACTGCAGGGATATCCGGCCTTATTTCGAGTCAGGGCATCGCGGTGTCCATTCCACTTGAGGCCGCAATCTCAGGATCCCTCTCACATACCTAGAGCTGA
Organism: Cervus elaphus; assembly: GCF_910594005.1. NCBI lineage: Eukaryota > Metazoa > Chordata > Mammalia > Artiodactyla > Cervidae > Cervus > Cervus elaphus. The sequence continues at coordinate 70,416,011 of NC_057836.1, forward strand.
GAGAAGCCTCCTCTTGAGGTGCTTGTGGTAAGGTGGTATTCCTCAGGAGTCGGAGCCAGGGACTAACCTCTCATCTCGTGTTGATTCTTGGTCCACGGAGCTCTTTCGTGTTGCTACAGTGACCTCAGGATCCCTCTAGCCTTGAAACAGTGTTCTTGGGGTTTCTCTGGAGTGCCATGAAGGAAATCAAGGCTCCTTTCATGTGTGATGTGCAACACGGAATTGCTCTGCACGCAGTGCAGGGGAATCGGGCCTCATCTCGCGGCGAGGGGGAAGTCTCATGGTTTTTCTCGAGTTGCGGCGGGAACCTGGGGTATATTCTCGAGTTACGACGGGGATGGCCCTTCCACACCCGTGTTTGTTCAGCCACGTCAGGACTCTTGCCTAGTTCCGAGACACAACTCGGGATTCTCCTCGAGGCTTGGCAGGGCAATTGGGACGCCTCTCCAGCTGAGGCGGGAGACCAAGGGTCCCTTTCCACGTGCCACAGGAATCCTGGGACTCCTATCAAGTTTCACGAGGAGTCAGGCATCGTCTCCTTTGGAAGCACTGATCTCCGCGTACCTCTGGAGTTTTCAAAGTATGTGAGGCCTCCGGTCGCGATGAGGTGGGGAACTAAGTCTTTCTCTGTGGTCTCCACAGGGGATTCAGACATCCTTTCATTTTGGGAAATGCAAGACGAGCCTGCATTCAAGTCACTGCAGGGATATCCAGCCTTATTTCGCGTCAGGGCATCGCGGTGTCCATTCCACTTGAGGCCGCAAACTCAGGGTCCCTCTCACATACCTAGAGCTGAGAGAAGCCTCCTCTTGAGGTGCTTGTGGTAAGGTGGTATTCCTCTGGAGTCGAATCCAGGGACTAACCTCTCATCTCGAGTTGATTTTTGGCCCACGGAGCTCTTTCGTGTTGCTACAGTGACCTCAGGATCCCTCTAGCCTTGAAACAGTGTTCTTGGGGTTTCTCTGGAGTGCCATCAAGGAAATCAAGGCTCCTTTCATGTGTGATGTGCAACACGGAATTGCTCTGCACGCAGTGCAGGGGAATCGGGCCTCATCTCGCGGCGAGGGGGAAGTCTCATGGTTTTTCTCGAGTTGCGGCGGGAACCTGGGGTATATTCTCGAGTTACGACGGGGATGGCCCTTCCACCCACGTGTTTCTTCAGCGACGTCAGGACTCCTGCCTAGTTGCGAGGGACAACTCGGGATTCTCCTCGAGGCTTGGCAGGGCAATTGGGACGCCTCTCCAGCTGAGGCGGGAGACCAAGTGTCCCTTTCCAAGTGCCACAGGAATCCTGGGACTCCTATCAAGTTTCACGAGGAGTCAGGAATCGTCTCCTTTGGAGGCACTGATCTCCGCGTACCTCTGGAGTTTTCAAAGGATGTGAGGCTATCGGTCGCGATGAGGTGGGGAACTAAGTCTTTCTCTGTGCTTTCCACAGGGGATTCAGACATCCTTTCGTCCTGGGAGATGCAAGAAGAGCCTGCATTGAAGTCACTGCAGGGATATCCGGCCTTATTTCGAGTCAGGGCATCGCGGTGTCCATTCCACTTGAGGCTGCAAACTCAGGGTCCCTCTCACATACCTAGAGCTGAGAGAAGCCTCCTCTTGAGGTGCTTGTGGTAAGGTGGTATTCCTCTGGAGACGAATCCAGGGACTAACCTCTCTTTTCGAGTTGATTTTTGGTCCACAGAGTTCTTTCGTGTTGCTACAGTGACCTCAGGATCCCTCTAGCCTTGAAACAGTGTTCTTGGGGTTTCTCTGGAGTGCCATCAAGGAAATCAAGGCTCCTTTCATGTGTGATGTGCAAGACGGAATTGCTCTGCACGCAGTACAGGGGAATCGGGCCTCATCTCGCATCGAGGGGGAAGTCTCATGGTTTTTCTCGAGTTGCGGCGGGAACCTGGGGTATATTCTCGAGTTACGACGGGGATGGCCCTTCCACCCACGTGTTTGTTCAGCCACGTCAGGACACCTGCCTAGTTGCGAGGGACAACTCGGGATTCTCCTCGAGGCTTGGCAGCGCAATTGGAACGCCTTTCCAGCTGAGGCGGGAGACCAAGGGTCCCTTTCCCCGTGCCACAAGAATCCTGGGACTCCTATCAAGTTTCACGAGGAGTCAGGCATCGTCTCCTTTGGAGGCACTGATCTCCGCGTACCTCTGGAGTTTTCAAAGGATGTGAGGCCTCCGGTAGCGATGACGTGGGGAACTAGGTGTTTCTCTGTGGTCTCCACAGGGGATTCAGACATCCTTTCTTCTTGGGAGATGCAAGACGAGCCTGCATTCAAGTCACTGCAGGGATATCCGGCCTTATTTCGAGTCAGGGCATCGCGGTGTCCATTCCACTTGAGGCCGCAATCTCAGGATCCCTCTCACATACCTAGAGCTGAGAGAAGCCTCCTCTTGAGGTGCTTGTGGTAAGGTGGTATTCCTCAGGAGTCGAAGCCAGGGACTAACCTCTCATCTCGTGTTGATTCTTGGTCCACGAAGCTCTTTCGTGTTGCTACAGTGACCTCAGGATCCCTCTAGCCTTGAAACAGTGTTCTTGGGGTTTCTCTGGAGTGCCATCAAGGAAATCAAGGCTCCTTTCATGTGTGATGTGCAACACGGAATTGCTCTGCTCGCAGTGCAGGGGAATCGGGCCTCATCTCGCGGCGAGGGGGAAGTCTCATGGTTTTTCTCGAGTTGCGGCGGGAACCTGGGGTATATTCTCGAGTTACGACGGGGATGGCCCTTCCACACACGTGTGTGTTCAGCCATGTCAGGACTCCTGCCTAGTTGCGAGGGACAACTCGGGATTCTCCTCGAGGCTTTGCAGGGCAATTGGGACGCCTTTCAAGCTGAGACGGGAGACCAAGGGTCCCTTTCCACGTGCCACAGGAATCCTGGGTCTCCTATCAAGTTTCACGAGGAGTCAGGCATCGTCTCCTTTGGAGGCACTGATCTCCGCATACCTCTGGAGTTTTCAAAGGATTTGAGGCCTCCTGTCGCGATGAGGTGGGGAACTAGGTCTTTCTCTGTGGTCTCCACAGGGGATTCAGACACCCTTTCGTCTTGGGAGATGCAAGACGAGCCTGCATTCCAGTCACTGCAGGGATATCCGGCCTTATTTCGAGTCAGGGCATCGCGGTGTCCATTCCACTTGAGGCCGCAAACTCAGGGTCCCTCTCACATACCTAGAGCTGAGAGAAGCCTCCTCTTGAGGTGCTTGTGGTAAGGTGGTATTCCTCTGGAGTCGAAGCCAGGGACTAACCTCTCATCTCGATTTGATTTTTGGTCCACGGAGCTCTTTCGTGTTGCTACAGTGACCTCAGGATCCCTCTAGCCTTGAAACAGTGTTCTTGGGGTTTCTCTGGAGTGCCATGAAGGAAATCAAGGCTCCTTTCATGTGTGATGTGCAACACAGAATTGCTCTGCACGCAGTGCAGGGGAATCGGGCCTCATCTCGCGGCGAGGGGGAAGTCTCATGGTTTTTCTCGAGTTGCGGCGGGAACCTGGGGTATATTCTCGAGTTACGACGGGGATGGCCCTTCCACACACGTGTTTGTTCAGCCACGTCAGGACTCTTGCCTAGTTGCGATACACAACTCGGGATTCTCCTCGAGGCTTGGCAAGGCCATTGGGACGCCGCTCCAGCTGAGGCGGGAGACCAAGGGTCCCTTTCCACGTGCCACAGGAATCCTGGGACTCCTATCAAGTTTCACGAGGAGTCAGGCATCGTCTCCTTTGGAGGCACTGATCTCCGCGTACCTCTGGAGTTTTCAAAGGATGTGAGGCCTCCGGTCGCGATGAGGTGGGGAACTAGGTCTTTCTCTGTGGTCTCCACAGGGGATTCAGACATCCTTTCATCTTGGGAGATGCAAGACGAGCCTGCATTCAAGTCACTGCAGGGATATCCAGCCTTATTTCGCGTCAGGGCATCGCGGTGTCCATTCCACTTGAGGCCGCAAACTCAGGGTCCCTCTCACATACCTAGAGCTGAGAGAAGCCTCCTCTTGAGGTGCTTGTGGTAAGGTGGTATTCCTCTGGAGTCGAAGCCAGGGACTAACCTCTCATCTCGAGTTGATTTTTGGCCCACGGAGCTCTTTCGTGTTGCTACAGTGACCTCAGGATCCCTCTAGCCTTGAAACAGTGTTCTTGGGGTTTCTCTGGAGTGCCATCAAGGAAATCAAGGCTCGTTTCATGTGTGATGTGCAACACGGAATTGCTCTGCACGCAGTGCAGGGGAATCGGGCCTCATCTCGCGGCGAGGGGGAAGTCTCATGGTTTTTCTCGAGTTGCGGCGGGAACCTGGGGTATATTCTCGAGTTACGACGGGGATGGCCCTTCCACCCACGTGTTTCTTCAGCGACGTCAGGACTCCTGCCTAGTTGCGAGGGACAACTCTGGATTCTCCTCGAGGCTTGGCAGGGCAATTGGGACGCCTCTCCAGCTGAGGCGGGAGACCAAGTGTCCCTTTCCAAGTGCCACAGGAATCCTGGGACTCCTATCAAGTTTCACGAGGAGTCAGGCATCGTCTCCTTTGGAGGCACTGATCTCCGCGTACCTCTGGAGTTTTCAAAGGATGTGAGGCTATCGGTCGCGATGAGGTGGGGAACTAAGTCTTTCTCTGTGCTTTCCACACGGGATTCAGACATCCTTTCGTCCTGGGAGATGCAAGACGAGCCTGCATTGAAGTCACTGCAGGGATATCCGGCCTTATTTCGAGTCAGGGCATCGCGGTGTCCATTCCACTTGAGGCTGCAAACTCAGGGTCCCTCTCACATACCTAGAGCTGAGAGAAGCCTCCTCTTGAGGTGCTTGTGGTAAGGTGGTATTCCTCTGGAGACGAATCCAGGGACTAACCTCTCTTTTCGAGTTGATTTTTGGTCCACAGAGTTCTTTCGTGTTGCTACAGTGACCTCAGGATCCCTCTAGCCTTGAAACAGTGTTCTTGGGGTTTCTCTGGAGTGCCATCAAGGAAATCAAGGCTCCTTTCATGTGTGATGTGCAAGACGGAATTGCTCTGCACGCAGTACAGGGGAATCGGGCCTCATCTCGCATCGAGGGGGAAGTCTCATGGTTTTTCTCGAGTTGCGGCGGGAACCTGGGGTATATTCTCGAGTTACGACGGGGATGGCCCTTCCACCCACGTGTTTGTTCAGCCACGTCAGGACACCTGCCTAGTTGCGAGGGACAACTCGGGATTCTCCTCGAGGCTTGGCAGCGCAATTGGAACGCCTTTCCAGCTGAGGCGGGAGACCAAGGGTCCCTTTCCCCGTGCCACAAGAATCCTGGGACTCCTATCAAGTTTCACGAGGAGTCAGGCATCGTCTCCTTTGGAGGCACTGATCTCCGCGTACCTCTGGAGTTTTCAAAGGATGTGAGGCCTCCGGTAGCGATGACGTGGGGAACTAGGTGTTTCTCTGTGGTCTCCACAGGGGATTCAGACATCCTTTCTTCTTGGGAGATGCAAGACGAGCCTGCATTCAAGTCACTGCAGGGATATCCGGCCTTATTTCGAGTCAGGGCATCGCGGTGTCCATTCCACTTGAGGCCGCAATCTCAGGATCCCTCTCACATACCTAGAGCTGAGAGAAGCCTCCTCTTGAGGTGCTTGTGGTAAGGTGGTATTCCTCAGGAGTCGAAGCCAGGGACTAACCTCTCATCTCGTGTTGATTCTTGGTCCACGAAGCTCTTTCGTGTTGCTACAGTGACCTCAGGATCCCTCTAGCCTTGAAACAGTGTTCTTGGGGTTTCTCTGGAGTGCCATCAAGGAAATCAAGGCTCCTTTCATGTGTGATGTGCAACACGGAATTGCTCTGCTCGCAGTGCAGGGGAATCGGGCCTCATCTCGCGGCGAGGGGGAAGTCTCATGGTTTTTCTCGAGTTGCGGCGGGAACCTGGGGTATATTCTCGAGTTACGACGGGGATGGCCCTTCCACACACGTGTGTGTTCAGCCATGTCAGGACTCCTGCCTAGTTGCGAGGGACAACTCGGGATTCTCCTCGAGGCTTTGCAGGGCAATTGGGACGCCTTTCAAGCTGAGACGGGAGACCAAGGGTCCCTTTCCACGTGCCACAGGAATCCTGGGTCTCCTATCAAGTTTCACGAGGAGTCAGGCATCGTCTCCTTTGGAGGCACTGATCTCCGCATACCTCTGGAGTTTTCAAAGGATTTGAGGCCTCCTGTCGCGATGAGGTGGGGAACTAGGTTTTTCTCTGTGGTCTCCACAGGGGATTCAGACACCCTTTCGTCTTGGGAGATGCAAGACGAGCCTGCATTCCAGTCACTGCAGGGATATCCGGCCTTATTTCGAGTCAGGGCATCGCGGTGTCCATTCCACTTGAGGCCGCAAACTCAGGGTCCCTCTCACATACCTAGAGCTGAGAGAAGCCTCCTCTTGAGGTGCTTGTGGTAAGGTGGTATTCCTCTGGAGTCGAAGCCAGGGACTAACCTCTCATCTCGATTTGATTTTTGGTCCACGGAGCTCTTTCGTGTTGCTACAGTGACCTCAGGATCCCTCTAGCCTTGAAACAGTGTTCTTGGGGTTTCTCTGGAGTGCCATGAAGGAAATCAAGGCTCCTTTCATGTGTGATGTGCAACACAGAATTGCTCTGCACGCAGTGCAGGGGAATCGGGCCTCATCTCGCGGCGAGGGGGAAGTCTCATGGTTTTTCTCGAGTTGCGGCGGGAACCTGGGGTATATTCTCGAGTTACGACGGGGATGGCCCTTCCACACACGTGTTTGTTCAGCCACGTCAGGACTCTTGCCTAGTTGCGATACACAACTCGGGATTCTCCTCGAGGCTTGGCAAGGCCATTGGGACGCCGCTCCAGCTGAGGCGGGAGACCAAGGGTCCCTTTCCACGTGCCACAGGAATCCTGGGACTCCTATCAAGTTTCACGAGGAGTCAGGCATCGTCTCCTTTGGAGGCACTGATCTCCGCGTACCTCTGGAGTTTTCAAAGGATGTGAGGCCTCCGGTCGCGATGAGGTGGGGAACTAGGTCTTTCTCTGTGGTCTCCACAGGGGATTCAGACATCCTTTCATCTTGGGAGATGCAAGACGAGCCTGCATTCAAGTCACTGCAGGGATATCCAGCCTTATTTCGCGTCAGGGCATCGCGGTGTCCATTCCACTTGAGGCCGCAAACTCAGGGTCCCTCTCACATACCTAGAGCTGAGAGAAGCCTCCTCTTGAGGTGCTTGTGGTAAGGTGGTATTCCTCTGGAGTCGAAGCCAGGGACTAACCTCTCATCTCGAGTTGATTTTTGGCCCACGGAGCTCTTTCGTGTTGCTACAGTGACCTCAGGATCCCTCTAGCCTTGAAACAGTGTTCTTGGGGTTTCTCTGGAGTGCCATCAAGGAAATCAAGGCTCCTTTCATGTGTGATGTGCAACACGGAATTGCTCTGCACGCAGTGCAGGGGAATCGGGCCTCATCTCGCGGCGAGGGGGAAGTCTCATGGTTTTTCTCGAGTTGCGGCGGGAACCTGGGGTATATTCTCGAGTTACGACGGGGATGGCCCTTCCACCCACGTGTTTCTTCAGCGACGTCAGGACTCCTGCCTAGTTGCGAGGGACAACTCTGGATTCTCCTCGAGGCTTGGCAGGGCAATTGGGACGCCTCTCCAGCTGAGGCGGGAGACCAAGTGTCCCTTTCCAAGTGCCACAGGAATCCTGGGACTCCTATCAAGTTTCACGAGGAGTCAGGCATCGTCTCCTTTGGAGGCACTGATCTCCGCGTACCTCTGGAGTTTTCAAAGGATGTGAGGCTATCGGTCGCGATGAGGTGGGGAACTAAGTCTTTCTCTGTGCTTTCCACACGGGATTCAGACATCCTTTCGTCCTGGGAGATGCAAGACGAGCCTGCATTGAAGTCACTGCAGGGATATCCGGCCTTATTTCGAGTCAGGGCATCGCGGTGTCCATTCCACTTGAGGCCGCAAACTCAGGGTCCCTCTCACATACCTAGAGCTGAGAGAAGCCTCCTCTTGAGGTGCTTGTGGTAAGGTGGTATTCCTCTGGAGACGAATCCAGGGACTAACCTCTCTTTTCGAGTTGATTTTTGGTCCACAGAGTTCTTTCGTGTTGCTACAGTGACCTCAGGATCCCTCTATCCTTGAAACAGTGTTCTTGGGGTTTCTCTGGAGTGCCATCAAGGAAATCAAGGCTCCTTTCATGTGTGATGTGCAAGACGGAATTGCTCTGCACGCAGTACAGGGGAATCGGGCCTCATCTCGCGGCGACGGGGAAGTCTCATGGTTTTTCTCGAGTTGCGGCGGGAACCTGGGGTATATTCTCGAGTTACGACGGGGATGGCCCTTCCACCCACGTGTTTGTTCAGCCACGTCAGGACTCCTGCCTAGTTGCGAGGGACAACTCGGGATTCTCCTCGAGGCTTGGCAGGGCAATTGGAACGCCTCTCCAGCTGAGGCGGGAGACCAAGGGTCCCTTTCCACGTGCCACAAGAATCCTGGGACTCCTATCAAGTTTCACGAGGAGTCAGGCATCGTCTCCTTTGGAGGCACTGATCTCCGCGTACCTCTGGAGTTTTCAAAGGATGTGAGGCCTCCGGTCGCGATGAGGTGGGGAACTAGGTCTTTCTCTGTGGTCTCCACAGGGGATTCAGACATCCTTTCTTCTTGGGAGATGCAAGACGAGCCTGCATTCCAGTCACTGCAGGGATATCCGGCCTTATTTCGAGTCAGGGCATCGCGGTGTCCATTCCATTTGAGGCCGCAAACTCAGGATCCCTTCCACATACCTAGAGCTGAGAGAAGCCTCCTCTTGAGGTGCTTGTGGTAAGGTGGTATTCCTCAGGAGTCGAAGCCAGGGACTAACCCCTCATCTCGTGTTGATTCTTGGTCCACGGAGCTCTTTCGTGTTGCCACAGTGACCTCAGGATCCCTCTAGCCTTGAAACAGTGTTCTTGGGGTTTCTCTGGAGTGCCATCAAGGAAATCAAGGCTCCTTTCATGTGTGATGTGCAAGACGGAATTGCTCTGCACGCAGTGCAGGGGAATCGGGCCTCATCTCGCGGCGAGGGGGAAGTCTCATGGTTTTTCTCGAGTTGCGGCGGGAACCTGGGGTATATTCTCGAGTTACGACGGGGATGGCCCTTCCACACACGTGTTTGTTCAGCCACGTCAGGACTCTTGCCTAGTTGCGAGACACAACTCGGAATTCTCCTCGAGGCTTGGCAAGGCAATTGGGACGCCTCTCCAGCTGAGGCGGGAGACCAAGGGTCCCTTTCCACGTGCCACAGGAATCCTGGGACTCCTATCAAGTTTCACGAGGAGTCAGGCATCGTCTCCTTTGGAGGCACTGATCTCCGCGTACCTCTGGAGTTTTCAAAGGATTTGAGGCCTCCGGTCGCGATGAGGTGGGGAACTAGGTCTTTCTCTGTGGTCTCCACAGGGGATTCAGACATCCTTTCATCTTGGGAGATGCAAGACGAGCCTGCATTCAAGTCACTGCAGGGATATACAGCCTTATTTTGCGTCAGGGCATCGCGGTGTCCATTCCACTTGAGGCCGCAAACTCAGGGTCCCTCTCACATACCTAGAGCTGAGAGAAGCCTCCTCTTGAGGTGCTTGTGGTAAGGTGGTATTCCTCTGGAGTCGAAGCCAGGGACTAACCTCTCATCTCGAGTTGATTTTTGGCCCACGGAGCTCTTTCGTGTTGCTACAGTGACCTCAGGATCCCTCTAGCCTTGAAACAGTGTTCTTGGGGTTTCTCTGGAGTGCCATCAAGGAAATCAAGGCTCCTTTCATGTGTGATGTGCAAGACGGAATTGCTCTGCACGCAGTACAAGGGAATCGGGCCTCATCTCGCGGCGAGGGGGAAGTCTCATGGTTTTTCTCGAGTTGCGGCGGGAACCTGGGGTATATTCTCGAGTTACGACGGGGATGGCCCTTCCACACACGTGTTTGTTCAGCCACGTCAGGACTCTTGCCTAGTTGCGAGACACAACTCGGGATTCTCCTCGAGGCTTGGCAAGGCAATTGGGACGCCTCTCCAGCTGAGGCGGGAGACCAAGGGTCCCTTTCCACGTGCCACAGGAATCCTGGGACTCCTATCAAGTTTCACGAGGAGTCAGGCATCGTCTCCTTTGGAGGCACTGATCTCCGCGTACCTCTGGAGTTTTCAAAGGATGTGAGGCCTCCGGTCGCGATGAGGTGGGGAACTAGGTGTTTCTCTGTGGTCTCCACAGGGGATTCAGACATCCTTTCATCTTGGGAGATGCAAGACGAGCCTGCATTCAAGTCACTGCAGGGATATCCAGCCTTATTTCGCGTCAGGGCATCGCGGTGTCCATTCCACTTGAGGCCGCAAACTCAGGGTCCCTCTCACATACCTAGAGCTGAGAGAAGCCTCCTCTTGAGGTGCTTGTGGTAAGGTGGTATTCCTCTGGAGACGAATCCAGGGACTAACCTCTCTTTTCGAGTTGATTTTTGGTCCACAGAGTTCTTTCGTGTTGCTACAGTGACCTCAGGATCCCTCTAGCCTTGAAACAGTGTTCTTGGGGTTTCTCTGGAGTGCCATCAAGGAAATCAAGGCTCCTTTCATGTGTGATGTGCAAGACGGAATTGCTCTGCACGCAGTACAGGGGAATCGGGCCTCATCTCGCATCGAGGGGGAAGTCTCAAGGTTTTTCTCGAGTTGCGGCGGGAACCTGGGGTATATTCTCGAGTTACGACGGGGATGGCCCTTCCACACACGTGTTTGTTCAGCCACGTCAGGACTCCTGCCTAGTTGCAAGGGACAACTCGTGATTCTCCTCGAGGCTTGGCAGGGCAATTGGAACGCCTCTCCAGCTGAGGCGGGAGACCAAGGGCCCCTTTCCACGTGCCACAAGAATCCTGGGACTCCTATCAAGTTTCACGAGGAGTCAGGCATCGTCTCCTTTGGAGGCACTGATCTCCGCGTACCTCTGGAGTTTTCAAAGGATGTGAGGCCTCCGGTCGCGATGAGGTGGGGAACTAGGTCTTTCTCTGTGGTCTCCACAGGGGATTCAGACATCCTTTCTTCTTGGGAGATGCAAGACGAGCCTGCATTCAAGTCACTGCAGGGATATCCGGCCTTATTTCGAGTCAGGGCATCGCGGTGTCCATTCCACTTGAGGCCGCAAACTCAGGGTGCCACTCACATACCTAGAGCTGAGAGAAGCCTCCTCTTGAGGTGCTTGTGGTAAGGTGGTATTCCTCAGGAGTCGAAGCCAGGGACTAACCTCCCATCTCGTGTTGATTCTTGGTCCACGGAGCTCTTTCGTGTTGCTACAGTGACCTCAGGATCCCTCTAGCCTTGAAACAGTGTTCTTGGGGTTTCTCGAGAGTGCCATGAAGGAAATCAAGGCTCCTTTCATGTGTGATGTGCAACAAGGAATTGCTCTGCACGCAGTGCAGGGGAATCGGGCCTCATCTCTCGGCGAGGGGGAAGTCTCATGGTTTTTCTCGAGTTTCGGCGGGAACCTAGGGTATATTCTCGAGTTACGACGTGGATGGCCCTTCCACACACGTGTTTGTTCAGCCACGTCAGGACTCTTGCCTAGTTGCGAGACACAACTCGGGATTCTCCTCGAGGCTTGGCAAGGCCATTGGGACGCCTCTCCAGCTGAGGCGGGAGACCAAGGGTCCCTTTCCACGTGCCACAGGAATCCTGGGACTCCTATCAAGTTTCACGAGGAGTCAGGCATCGTCTCCTTTGGAGGCACTGATCTCCGCGTACCTCTGGAGTTTTCAAAGGATGTGAGGCCTCCGGTCGCGATGAGGTGGGGAACTAGGTCTTTCTCTGTGGTCTCCACAGGGGATTCAGACATCCTTTCATCTTGGGAGATGCAAGACGAGCCTGCATTCAAGTCACTGCAGGGATATCCAGCCTTATTTCGCGTCAGGGCATCGCGGTGTCCATTCCACTTGAGGCCGCAATCTCAGGATCCCTCTCACATACCTAGAGCTGAGAGAAGCCTCCTCTTGAGGTGCTTGTGGTAAGGTGGTATTCCTCAGGAGTCGGAGCCAGGGACTAACCTCTCATCTCGTGTTGATTCTTGGTCCACGGAGCTCTTTCGTGTTGCTACAGTGACCTCAAGATCCCTCTAGCCTTGAAACAGTGTTCTTGGGGTTTCTCTGGAGTGCCATCAAGGAAATCAAGGCTCCTTTCATGTGTGATGTGCAACACGGAATTGCTCTGCACGCAGTACAGGGGAATCGGGCCTCATTTCGCATCGAGGGGGAAGTCTCATGGTTTCTCTCGAGTTGCGGCGGGAACCTGGGGTATATTCTCGAGTTACGACGGGGATGGCCCTTCCACCCACGTGTTTGTTCAGCCACGTCAGGACTCCTGCCTAGTTGCGAGGGACAACTCGGGATTCTCCTCGAGGCTTGACAGGGCAATTGGAACGCCTCTCCAGCTGAGGCGGGAGACCAAGGGTCCCTTTCCACGTGCCACAAGAATCCTGGGACTCCTATCAAGTTTCACGAGGAGTCAGGCATCGTCTCCTTTGGAGGCACTGATCTCCGCGTACCTCTGGAGTTTTCAAAGGATGTGAGGCCTCCGGTCGCGATGAGGTGGGGAACTAGGTGTTTCTCTGTGGTCTCCACAGGGGACTCAGACATCCTTTCATCTTGGGAGATGCAAGACGAGCCTGCATTCAAGTCACTGCAGGGATATCCAGCCTTATTTCGCGTCAGGGCATCGCGGTGTCCATTCCACTTGAGGCCGCAAACTCAGGGTCCCTCTCACATACCTAGAGCTGAGAGAAGCCTCATCTCGAGGTGCTTGTTGTAAGGTGGTACTCCTCTGGAGTCGAAGCCAGGGACTAACCTCTCATCTCGAGTTGATTTTTGGCCCACGGAGCTCTTTCGTGTTGCTACAGTGACCTCAGGATCCCTCTAGCCTTGAAACAGTGTTCTTGGGGTTTCTCTGGAGTGCCATCAAGGAAATCAAGGCTCCTTTCATGTGTGATGTGCAACACGGAATTGCTCTGCACGCAGTGCAGGGGAATCGGGCCTCATCTCGCGGCGAGGGGGAAGTCTCATGGTTTTTCTCGAGTTGCGGCGGGAACCTGGGGTATATTCTCGAGTTACGACGGGGATGGCCCTTCCACCCACGTGTTTGTTCAGCCACGTCAGGACTCCTGCCTAGTTGCGAGGGACAACTCTGGATTCTCCTCGAGGCTTGGCAGGGCAATTGGGACGCCTCTCCAGCTGAGGCGGGAGACCAAGTGTCCCTTTTCAAGTGCCACAGGAATCCTGGGACTCCTATCAAGTTTCACGAGGAGTCAGGCATCGTCTCCTTTGGAGGCACTGATCTCCGCGTACCTCTGGAGTTTTCAAAGGATGTGAGGCTATCGGTCGCGATGAGGTGGGGAACTAAGTCTTTCTCTGTGCTTTCCACAGGGGATTCAGACATCCTTTCGTCCTGGGAGATTCAAGACGTGCCTGCATTGAAGTCACTGCAGGGATATCCGGCCTTATTTCGAGTCAGGGCATAGTGGTGTCCATTCCAATTGAGGCCGCAAACTCAGGGTCCCTCTCACATACCTAGAGCTGAGAGAAGCCTCCTCTTGAGGTGCTTGTGGTAAGGTGGTATTCCTCTGGACACGAATCCAGGGACTAACCTCTCTTTTCGAGTTGATTTTTGGTCCACAGAGTTCTTTCGTGTTGCTACAGTGACCTCAGGATCCCTATAACCTTGAAGCAGTGTTCTTGGGGTTTCTCTGAAGTGCCATCAAGGAAATCAAGGCTCCTTTCATGTGTGATGTGCAAGACGGAATTGCTCTGCACGCAGTACAGGGGAATCGGGCCTCATCTCGCATCGAGGGGGAAGTCTCATGGTTTTTCTCGAGTTGCGGCGGGAACCTGGGGTATATTCTCGAGTTACGACGGGGATGGCCCTTCCACCCACGTGTTTGTTCAGCCACGTCAGGACTCCTGCCTAGTTGCGAGGGACAACTCGGGATTCTCCTCGAGGCTTGACAGGGCAATTGGAACGCCTCTCCAGCTGAGGCGGGAGACCAAGGGTCCCTTTCCACGTGCCACAAGAATCCTGGGACTCCTATCAAGTTTCACGAGGAGTCAGGCATCGTCTCCTTTGGAGGCACTGATCTCCGCGTACCTCTGGAGTTTTCAAAGATGTGAGGCCTCCGGTCGCGATGAGGTGGGGAAGTAGGTGTTTCTCTGTGGTCTCCACAGGGGACTCAGACATCCTTTCATCTTGGGAGATGCAAGACGAGCCTGCATTCAAGTCACTGCAGGGATATCCAGCCTTATTTCGCGTCAGGGCATCGCGGTGTCCATTCCACTTGAGGCCGCAAACTCAGGGTCCCTCTCACATACCTAGAGCTGAGAGAAGCCTCATCTCGAGGTGCTTGTGGTAAGGTGGTATTCCTCTGGAGTCGAAGCCAGGGACTAACCTCTCATCTCGAGTTGATTTTTGGCCCACGGAGCTCTTTCCTGTTGCTACAGTGACCTCAGGATCCCTCTAGCCTTGAAACAGTGTTCTTGGGGTTTCTCTGGAGTGCCATCAAGGAAATCAAGGCTCCTTTCATGTGTGATGTGCAACACGGAATTGCTCTGCACGCAGTGCAGGGGAATCGGGCCTCATCTCGCGGCGAGGGGGAAGTCTCATGGTTTTTCTCGAGTTGCGGCGGGAACCTGGGGTATATTCTCGAGTTACGACGGGGATGGCCCTTCAACCCACGTGTTTGTTCAGCCACGTCAGGACTCCTGCCTAGTTGCGAGGGACAACTCTGGATTCTCCTCGAGGCTTGGCAGGGCAATTGGGACGCCTCTCCAGCTGAGGCGGGAGACCAAGTGTCCCTTTCCAAGTGCCACAGGAATCCTGGGACTCCTATCAAGTTTCACGAGGAGTCAGGCATCGTCTCCTTTGGAGGCACTGATCTCCGCGTACCTCTGGAGTTTTCAAAGGATGTGAGGCTATCGGTCGCGATGAGGTGGGGAACTAAGTCTTTCTCTGTGCTTTCCACAGGGGATTCAGACATCCTTTCGTCCTGGGAGATGCAAGACGAGCCTGCATTGAAGTCACTGCAGGGATATCCGGCCTTATTTCGAGTCAGGGCATAGTGGTGTCCATTCCAATTGAGGCCGCAAACTCAGGGTCCCTCTCACATACCTAGAGCTGAGAGAAGCCTCCTCTTGAGGTGCTTGTGGTAAGGTGGTATTCCTCTGGAGACGAATCCAGGGACTAACCTCTCTTTTCGAGTTGATTTTTGGTCCACAGAGTTCTTTCGTGTTGCTACAGTGACCTCAGGATCCCTCTAACCTTGAAACAGTGTTCTTGGGGTTTCTCTGAAGTGCCATCAAGGAAATCAAGGCTCCTTTCATGTGTGATGTGCAAGACGGAATTGCTCTGCACGCAGTACAGGGGAATCGGGCCTCATCTCGCATCGAGGGGGAAGTCTCATGGTTTTTCTCGAGTTGCGGCGGGAACCTGGGGTATATTCTCGAGTTACGACGGGGATGGCCCTTCCACCCACGTGTTTGTTCAGCCACGTCAGGACTCCTGCCTAGTTGTGAGGGACAACTCGGGATTCTCCTCGAGGCTTGGCAGGGCAATTGGAACGCCTCTCCAGCTGAGGCGGGAGACCAAGGGTCCCTTTCCACGTGCCACAAGAATCCTGGGACTCCTATCAAGTTTCACGAGGAGTCAGGCATCGTCTCCTTTGGAGGCACTGATCTCAGCGTACCTCTGGAGTTTTCAAAGGATGTGAGGCCTCCGGTAGCGATGACGTGGGGAACTAGGTGTTTCTCTGTGGTCTCCACTGGGGATTCAGACATCCTTTCTTCTTGGGAGATGCAAGACGAGCCTGCATTCAAGTCACTGCAGGGATATCCGGCCTTATTTCGAGTCAGGGCATCGCGGTGTCCATTCCACTTGAGGCCGCAATCTCAGGATCCCTCGCACATACCTAGAGCTGAGAGAAGCCTCCTCTTGAGGTGCTTGTGGTAAGGTGGTATTCCTCAGGAGTCGAAGCCAGGGACTAACCTCTCATCTCGTGTTGATTCTTGGTCCACGGAGCTCTTTCGTGTTGCTACAGTGACCTCAGGATCCCTCTAGCCTTGAAACAGTGTTCTTGGGGTTTCTCTGGAGTGCCATCAAGGAAATCAAGGCTCCTTTCATGTGTGATGTGCAAGACGGAATTGCTCTGCACGCAGTACAGGGGAATCGGGCCTCATCTCGCATCGAGGGGGAAGTCTCAAGGTTTTTCTCGAGTTGCGGCGGGAACCTGGGGTATATTCTCGAGTTACAACGGGGATGGCCCTTCCACCCACGTGTTTGTTCAGCCACGTCAGGACTCCTGCCTAGTTGCGAGGGACAACTCGGGATTCTCCTCGAGGCTTGACAGGGCAATTGGAACGCCTCTCCAGCTGAGGCGGGAGACCAAGGGTCCCTTTCCACGTGCCACAAGAATCCTGGGACTCCTATCAAGTTTCACGAGGAGTCAGGCATCGTCTCCTTTGGAGGCACTGATCTCCGCGTACCTCTGGAGTTTTCAAAGGATGTGAGGCCTCCGGTCGCGATGAGGTGGGGAACTAGGTGTTTCTCTGTGGTCTCCACAGGGGATTCAGACATCCTTTCTTCTTGGGAGATGCAAGACGAGCCTGCATTGAAGTCACTGCAGGGATAACCGGCCTTATTTCGCATCAGGGCATCGCGGTGTCCATTCCACTTGAGGCCGCAATCTCAGGATCCCTCTCACATACCTAGAGCTGAGAGAAGCCTCCTCTTGAGGTGCTTGTGGTAAGGTGGTATTCCTCTGGAGTCGAAGCCAGGGACTCACCTCTCATCTCGAGTTGATTTTTGGTCCACGGAGCTCTTTCGTGTTGCTACAGTGACCTCAGGATCCCTCTAGCCTTGAAACAGTGTTCTTGGGGTTTCTCTGGAGTGCCATGAAGGAAATCAAGGCTCCTTTCATGTGTGATGTGCAAGACGGAATTGCTCTGCACGCAGTGCAGGGGAATCGGGCCTCATCTCGCGGCGAGGGGGAAGTCTCATGGTTTTTCTCGAGTTGCGGCGGGAACCTGGGGTATATTCTCGAGTTACGACGGGGATGGCCCTTCCACACACGTGTTTGTTCAGCCACGTCAGGACTCTTGCCTAGTTGCGAGACACAACTCGGGATTCTCCTCGAGGCTTTGCAAGGCAATTGGGACGCCTCTCCAGCTGAGGCGGGAGACCAAGGGTCCCTTTCCACGTGCCACAGGAATCCTGGGACTCCTATCAAGTTTCACGAGGAGTCAGGCATCGTCTCCTTTGGAGGCACTGATCTCCGCGTACCTCTGGAGTTTTCAAAGGATGTGAGGCCTCCGGTCGCGATGAGGTGGGGAACTAGGTCTTTCTCTGTGGTCTCCACAGGGGATTCAGACATCCTTTCATCTTGGGAGATGCAAGACGAGCCTGCATTCAAGTCACTGCAGGGATATCCAGCCTTATTTCGCGTCAGGGCATCGCGGTGTCCATTCCACTTGAGCCCGCAAACTCAGGGTCCCTCTCACATACGTAGAGCTGAGAGAAGCCTCCTCTTGAGGTGCTTGTGGTAAGGTGGTATTCCTCTGGAGACGAATCCAGGGACTAACCTCTCTTTTCGAGTTGATTTTTGGTCCACAGAGTTCTTTCGTGTTGCTACAGTGACCTCAGGATCCCTCTAGCCTTGAAACAGTGTTCTTGGGGTTTCTCTGGAGTGCCATCAAGGAAATCAAGGCTCCTTTCATGTGTGATGTGCAAGACGGAATTGCTCTGCACGCAGTACAGGGGTATCGGGCCTCATCTCGCATCGAGGGGGAAGTCTCAAGGTTTTTCTCGAGTTGCGGCGGGAACCTGGGGTATATTCTCGAGTTACGACGGGGATGGCCCTTCCACCCACGTGTTTGTTCAGCCACGTCAGGACTCCTGCCTAGTTGCAAGGGACAACTCGGGATTCTCCTCGAGGCTTGGCAGGGCAATTGGAACGCCTCTCCAGCTGAGGCGGGAGACCAAGGGTCACTTTCCACGTGCCACAAGAATCCTGGGACTCCTATCAAGTTTCACGAGGAGTCAGGCATCGTCTCCTTTGGAGGCACTGATCTCCGCGTACCTCTGGAGTTTTCAAAGGATGTGAGGCCTCCGGTCGCGATGAGGTGGGGAACTAGGTCTTTCTCTGTGGTCTCCACAGGGGATTCAGACATCCTTTCTTCTTGGGAGATGCAAGACGAGCCTGCATTCAAGTCACTGCAGGGATATCCGGCCTTATTTCGAGTCAGGGCATCGCGGTGTCCATTCCACTTGAGGCCGCAACTCAGGATCCCTCTCACATACCTAGAGCTGAGAGAAGCCTCCTCTTGAGGTGCTTGTGGTAAGGTGGTATTCCTCAGGAGTCGAAGCCAGGGACTAACCTCTCATCTCGTGTTGATTCTTGGTCCACGGAGCTCTTTCGTGTTGCCACAGTGACCTCAGGATCCCTCTAGCCTTGAAACAGTGTTCTTGGGGTTTCTCTGGAGTGCCATCAAGGAAATCAAGGCTCCTTTCATGTGTGATGTGCAACACGGAATTGCTCTGCACGCAGTGCAGGGGAATCGGGCCTCATCTCGCTGCGAGGGGGAAGTCTCATGGTTTTTCTCGAGTTGCGCCGGGAACCTGGGGTATATTCTCGAGTTACGACGGGGATGGCCCTTCCACCCACGTGTTTCTTCAGCGACGTCAGGACTCCTGCCTAGTTGCGAGGGACAACTCTGGATTCTCCTCGAGGCTTGGCAGGGCAATTGGGACGCCTCTCCAGCTGAGGCGGGAGACCAAGTGTCCCTTTCCAAGTGCCACAGGAATCCTGGGACTCCTATCAAGTTTCACGAGGAGTCAGGCATCGTCTCCTTTGGAGGCACTGATCTCCGCGTACCTCTGGAGTTTTCAAAGGATGTGAGGCTATCGGTCGCGATGAGGTGGGGAACTAAGTCTTTCTCTGTGCTTTCCACAGGGGATTCAGACATCCTTTCGTCCTGGGAGATGCAAGACGAGCCTGCATTGAAGTCACTGCAGGGATATCCGGCCTTATTTCGAGTCAGGGAATCGCGGTGTCCATTCCACTTGAGGCCGCAAACTCAGGGTCCCTCTCACATACCTAGAGCTGAGAGAAGCCTCCTCTTGAGGTGCTTGTGGTAAGGTGGTATTCCTCTGGAGTCGAAGCCAGGGACTAACCTCTCATCTCGAGTTGATTTTTGGTCCACGGAGCTCTTTCGTGTTGCTACAGTGACCTCAGGATCCCTCTAGCCTTGAAACAGTGTTCTTGGGGTTTCTCTGGAGTGCCATGAAGGAAATCAAGGCTCCTTTCATGTGTGATGTGCAACACAGAATTGCTCTGCACGCAGTGCAGGGGAATCGGGCCTCATCTCGCGGCGAGGGGGAAGTCTCATGGTTTTTCTCGAGTTGCGGCGGGAACCTGGGGTATATTCTCAAGTTACGACGAGGATGGCCCTTCCACACACGTGTTTGTTCAGCCACGTCAGGACTCTTTCCTAGATGCGAGACACAACTCGGGATTCTCCTCGAGGCTTGGCAAGGCAATTGGGACGCCTCTCCAGCTGAGGCGGGAGACCAAGGGTCCCTTTCCACGTGCCACAGGAATCCTGGGACTCCTATCAAGTTTCACGAGGAGTCAGGCATCATCTCCTTTGGAGGTACTGATCTCCGCGTACCTCTGGAGTTTTCAAAGGATGTGAGGGCTCCGGTCACGATGAGGTGGGGAACTAGGTCTTTCTCTGTGGTCTCCACAGGGGATTCAGACATCCTTTCATCTTGGGAGATGCAAGACGAGCCTGCATTCAAGTCACTGTAGGGATATCCAGCCTTATTTCGCGTCAGGGCATCGCGGTGTCCATTCCACTTGAGGCCGCAAACTCAGGGTCCCTCTCACATACCTAGAGCTGAGAGAAGCCTCCTCTTGAGGTGCTTGTGGTAAGGTGGTATTCCTCTGGAGACGAATCCAGGGACTAATCTCTCTTTTCGAGTTGATTTTTGGTCCACAGAGTTCTTTCGTGTTGCTACAGTGACCTCAGGATCCCTCTCTCCTTGAAACAGTGTTCTTGGGGTTTCTCTGGAGTGCCATCAAGGAAATCAAGGCTCCTTTCATGTGTGATGTGCAAGACGGAATGGCTCTGCACGCAGTGCAGGGGAATCGGGCCTCATCTCGCGGCGAGGGGGAAGTCTCATGGTTTTTCTCGAGTTGCGGTGGGAACCTGGGGTATATTCTCGAGTTACGACGGGGATGGCCCTTCCACTCACGTGTTTGTTCAGCCACGTCAGGACTCCTGCCTAGTTGCGAGGGACAACTCGGGATTCTCCTCGAGGCTTGGCAGGGCAATTGGAACGCCTCTCCAGCTGAGGCGGGAGACCAAGGGTCCCTTTCCACGTGCCACAAGAATCCTGGGACTCCAATCAAGTTTCACGAGGAGTCAGGCATCGTCTCCTTTGGAGGCACTGATCTCCGCGTACCTCTGGAGTTTTCAAAGGATGTGGGCCTGCGGTCGCGATGAGGTGGGGAACTAGGTGTTTCTCTGTGGTCTCCACAGGGGATTCAGACATCCTTTCTTCTTGGGAGATGCAAGACGAGCCTGCATTGAAGTCACTGCAGGGATATCCGGCTTATTTCGAGTCAGGGCATCGCGGTGTCCATTCCACTTGAGGCCGCAAACTCAGGATCCCTCTCACATACCTAGAGCTGAGAGAAGCCTCCTCTTGAGGTGCTTGTGGTAAGGTGATATTCCTCAGGAGTCGAAGCCAGGGACTAACCTTTCATATCGTGTTGATTCTTGGTCCACGCAGCTCTTTCGTGTTGCTACAGTGACCTCAGGATCCCTCTAGGATTGAAACAGTGTTCTTGGGGTTTCTCTGGAGTGCCATCAAGGAAATCAAGGCTCCTTTCATGTGTGATGTGCAACACGGAATTGCTCTGCACGCAGTGCAGGGGAATCGGGCCTCATCTCGCTGCGAGGGGGAAGTCTCATGGTTTTTCTCGAGTTGCGCCGGGAACCTGGGGTATATTCTCGAGTTACGACGGGGATGGCCCTTCCACCCACGTGTTTCTTCAGCGACGTCAGGACTCCTGCCTAGTTGCGAGGGACAACTCTGGATTCTCCTCGAGGCTTGGCAGGGCAATTGGGACGCCTCTCCAGCTGAGGCGGGAGACCAAGTGTCCCTTTCCAAGTGCCACAGGAATCCTGGGACTCCTATCAAGTTTCACGAGGAGTCAGGCATCGTCTCCTTTGGAGGCACTGATCTCCGCGTACCTCTGGAGTTTTCAAAGGATGTGAGGCTATCGGTCGCGATGAGGTGGGGAACTAAGTCTTTCTCTGTGCTTTCCACAGGGGATTCAGACATCCTTTCGTCCTGGGAGATGCAAGACGAGCCTGCATTGAAGTCACTGCAGGGATATCCGGCCTTATTTCGAGTCAGGGAATCGCGGTGTCCATTCCACTTGAGGCCGCAAACTCAGGGTCCCTCTCACATACCTAGAGCTGAGAGAAGCCTCCTCTTGAGGTGCTTGTGGTAAGGTGGTATTCCTCTGGAGTCGAAGCCAGGGACTAACCTCTCATCTCGAGTTGATTTTTGGTCCACGGAGCTCTTTCGTGTTGCTACAGTGACCTCAGGATCCCTCTAGCCTTGAAACAGTGTTCTTGGGGTTTCTCTGGAGTGCCATGAAGGAAATCAAGGCTCCTTTCATGTGTGATGTGCAACACAGAATTGCTCTGCACGCAGTGCAGGGGAATCGGGCCTCATCTCGCGGCGAGGGGGAAGTCTCATGGTTTTTCTCGAGTTGCGGCGGGAACCTGGGGTATATTCTCAAGTTACGACGAGGATGGCCCTTCCACACACGTGTTTGTTCAGCCACGTCAGGACTCTTTCCTAGATGCGAGACACAACTCGGGATTCTCCTCGAGGCTTGGCAAGGCAATTGGGACGCCTCTCCAGCTGAGGCGGGAGACCAAGGGTCCCTTTCCACGTGCCACAGGAATCCTGGGACTCCTATCAAGTTTCACGAGGAGTCAGGCATCATCTCCTTTGGAGGTACTGATCTCCGCGTACCTCTGGAGTTTTCAAAGGATGTGAGGGCTCCGGTCACGATGAGGTGGGGAACTAGGTCTTTCTCTGTGGTCTCCACAGGGGATTCAGACATCCTTTCATCTTGGGAGATGCAAGACGAGCCTGCATTCAAGTCACTGTAGGGATATCCAGCCTTATTTCGCGTCAGGGCATCGCGGTGTCCATTCCACTTGAGGCCGCAAACTCAGAGTCCCTCTCACATACCTAGAGCTGAGAGAAGCCTCCTCTTGAGGTGCTTGTGGTAAGGTGGTATTCCTCTGGAGACGAATCCAGGGACTAATCTCTCTTTTCGAGTTGATTTTTGGTCCACAGAGTTCTTTCGTGTTGCTACAGTGACCTCAGGATCCCTCTCTCCTTGAAACAGTGTTCTTGGGGTTTCTCTGGAGTGCCATCAAGGAAATCAAGGCTCCTTTCATGTGTGATGTGCAAGACGGAATTGCTCTGCACGCAGTGCAGGGGAATCGGGCCTCATCTCGCGGCGAGGGGGAAGTCTCATGGTTTTTCTCGAGTTGCGGCGGGAACCTGGGGTATATTCTCGAGTTACGACGGGGATGGCCCTTCCACTCACGTGTTTGTTCAGCCACGTCAGGACTCCTGCCTAGTTGCGAGGGACAACTCGGGATTCTCCTCGAGGCTTGGCAGGGCAATTGGAACGCCTCTCCAGCTGAGGCGGGAGACCAAGGGTCCCTTTCCACGTGCCACAAGAATCCTGGGACTCCAATCAAGTTTCACGAGGAGTCAGGCATCGTCTCCTTTGGAGGCACTGATCTCCGCGTACCTCTGGAGTTTTCAAAGGATGTGGGCCTGCGGTCGCGATGAGGTGGGGAACTAGGTGTTTCTCTGTGGTCTCCACAGGGGATTCAGACATCCTTTCTTCTTGGGAGATGCAAGACGAGCCTGCATTGAAGTCACTGCAGGGATATCCGGCCTTATTTCGAGTCAGGGCATCGCGGTGTCCATTCCACTTGAGGCCGCAAACTCAGGATCCCTCTCACATACCTAGAGCTGAGAGAAGCCTCCTCTTGAGGTGCTTGTGGTAAGGTGATATTCCTCAGGAGTCGAAGCCAGGGACTAACCTTTCATATCGTGTTGATTCTTGGTCCACGCAGCTCTTTCGTGTTGCTACAGTGACCTCAGGATCCCTCTAGGATTGAAACAGTGTTCTTGGGGTTTCTCTGGAGTGCCATCAAGGAAATCAAGGCTCGTTTCATGTGTGATGTGCAACACGGAATTGCTCTGCACGCAGTGCAGGGGAATCGGGCCTCATCTCGCGGCGAGGGGGAAGTCTCATGGTTTTTCTCGAGTTGCGGCGGGAACCTGGGGTATATTCTCGAGTTACGACGGGGATGGCCCTTCCACCCACGTGTTTCTTCAGCGACGTCAGGACTCCTGCCGACTTGCGAGGGACAACTCGGGATTCTCCTCGAGGCTTTGCAGGGCAATTGGGACGCCTCTCCAGCTGAGACGGGAGACCAAGGGTCCCTTTCCACGTGCCACAGGAATCCTGGGTCTCCTATCAAGTTTCACGAGGAGTCAGGCATCGTCTCCTTTGGAGGCACTGGTCTCTGCATACCTCTGGAATTTTCAAAGGATTTGAGGCCTCCTGTCGCGATGAGGTGGGGAACTAGGTCTTTCTCTGTGGTCTCCACAGGGGATTCAGACACCCTTTCGTCTTGGGAGATGCAAGACGAGCCTGCATTCCAGTCACTGCAGGGATATCCGGCCTTATTTCGAGTCAGGTCATCGCGGTGTCCATTCCACCTGAGGCCGCAAACTCAGGGTCCCTCTCACATACCTAGAGCTGAGAGAAGCCTCCTCTTGAGGTGCTTGTGGTAAGGTGGTATTCCTCTGGAGACGAATCCAGGGACTAACCTCTCTTTTCGAGTTGATTTTTGGTCCACAGAGTTCTTTCGTGTTGCTACAGTGACCTCAGGATCCCTCTATCCTGGAAACAGTGTTCTTGGGGTTTCTCTGGAGTGCCATCAAGGAAATCAAGGCTCCTTTCATGTGTGATGTGCAAGACGGAATTGCTCTGCACGCAGTACAGGGGAATCGGGCCTCATCTCGCATCGAGGGGGAAGTCTCATGGTTTTTCTCGAGTTGCGTTGGGAACCTGGGGTATATTCTCGAGTTACGACGGGGATGGCCCTTCCACACACGTGTTTGTTCAGCCACGTCAGGACTCCTGCCTAGTTGCGAGGGACAACTCGGGATTCTCCTCGAGGCTTGGCAGGGCAATTGGAACGCCTCTCCAGCTGAGGCGGGAGACCAAGGGTTCCTTTCCACGTGCCACAAGAATCCTGGGACTCCTATCAAATTTCACGAGGAGTCAGGCATCGTCTCCTTTGGAGGCACTGATCTCCGCGTACCTCTGGAGTTTTCAAAGGATGTGAGGCCTCCGGTCGCGATGAGGTGGGGAACTAGGTGTTTCTCTGTGGTCTCCACAGGGGATTCAGACATCCTTTCTTCTTGGGAGATGCAAGACGAGCCTGCATTCAAGTCACTGCAGGGATATCCGGCCTTATTTCGAGTCAGGGCATCGCGGTGTCCATTCCACTTGAGGCCGCAACTCAGGATCCCTCTCACATACCTAGAGCTGAGAGAAGCCTCCTCTTGAGGTGCTTGTGGTAAGGTGGTATTCCTCAGGAGTCGAAGCCAGGGACTAACCTCTCATCTCGTGTTGATTCTTGGTCCACAGAGCTCTTTCGTGTTGCTACAGTGACCTCAGGATCCCTCTAGCCTTGAAACAGTGTTCTTGGGGTTTCTCTGGAGTGCCATCAAGGAAATCAAGGCTCCTTTCATGTGTGATGTGCAACACGGAATTGCTCTGCACGCAGTGCAGGGGAATCGGGCCTCATTTCGCGGCCAGGGGGAAGTCTCATGGTTTTTCTCGAGTTGCGGCGGGAACCTGGGGTATATTCTCGAGTTACGACGGGGATGGCCCTTCCACACACGTGTGTGTTCAGCCACGTCAGGACTCCTGCCTAGTTGCGAGGGACACCTCGGGATTCTCCTCGAGGCTTGGCAGGGCAATTGGAACGCCTCTCCAGCTGAGGCGGGAGACCAAGGGTCCCTTTCCACGTGCCACAAGAATCCTGGGACTCCTATCAAGTTTCACGAGGAGTCAGGCATCGTCTCCTTTGGAGGCACTGATCTCCGCGTACCTCTGGAGTTTTCAAAGGATGTGAGGCCTCCGGTCGCGATGATGTGGGGAACTAGGTCTTTCTCTGTGCTTTGCACAGGGGATTCAGACATCCTTTCTTCTTGGGAGATGCAAGACGAGCCTGCATTCAAGTCACTGCAGGGATATCCGGCCTTATTTCGAGTCAGGGCATCGCGGTGTCCATTCCACTTGAGGCCGCAAACTCAGGGTCCCTCTCACATACCTAGAGCTGAGAGAAGCCTCCTCTTGAGGTGCTTGTGGTAAGGTGGTATTCCTCTGGAGACGAATCCAGGGACTAACCTCTCTTTTCGAGTTGATTTTTGGTCCACAGAATTCTTTCGTGTTGCTACAGTGACCTCAGGATCCCTCTATCCTTGAAACAGTGTTCTTGGGGTTTCTCTGGAGTGCCATCAAGGAAATCAAGGCTCCTTTCATGTGTGATGTGCAAGACGGAATTGCTCTGCACGCAGTACAGGGGAATCGGGACTCATCTCGCATCGAGGGGGAAGTTTCATGGTTTTTCTCAAGATGCGGTGGGAACCTGGGGTATATTCTCGAGTTACGACGGGGATGGCCCTTCCACCCACGTGTTTGTTCAGCCACGACAGGACTCCTGCCTGGTTGCGAGGGACAACTCGGGATTCTCCTGGAGGCTTGGCAGGGCAATTGGGACGCCTCTCCAGCTGAGGCGGGAGACCAAGGGTCCCTTTCCACGTGCCACAAGAATCCTGGGACTCCTATCAAGTTTCACGAGGAGTCCGGCATCGTCTCCTTTGGAGGCACTGATCTCCGCGTACCTTTGGAGTTTTCAAAGGATGTGAGGCCTCCGGTCGCGATGAGGTGGGGAACTAGGTGTTTCTCTGTGGTCTCCACAGGGGATTCAGACATCCTTTCATCTTGGGAGATGCAAGACGAGCCTGCATTCAAGTCACTGCAGGGATATCCAGCCTTATTTCCCGTCAGGGCATCGCGGTGTCCATTCCACTTGAGGCCGCAAACTCAGGGTCCCTCTCACATACCTAGAGCTGAGAGAAGCCTCCTCTTGAGGTGCTTGTGGTAAGGTGGTATTCCTCTGGAGTCGAAGCCAGGGACTAACCTCTCATCTCGAGTTGATTTTGGGTCCACGGAGCTCTTTCGTGTTGCTACAGTGACCTCAGGATCCCTCTAGCCTTGAAACAGTGTTCTTGGGGTTTCTCTGGAGTGCCATCAAGGAAATCAAGGCTCCTTTCATGTGTGATGTGCAACACAGAATTGCTCTGCACGCAGTGCAGGGGAATCGGGCCTCATCTCGCGGCGAGGGGGAAGTCTCATGGTTTTTTTCGAGTTGCGGCGGGAACCTGGGGTATATTCTCGAGTTACGACGGGGATGGCTCTTCCACACATGTGTTTGTTCAGCCACGTCAGGACTCTTGCCTAGTTGCGAGACACAACTCGGGATTCTCCTCGAGGCTTGGCAAGGCAATTGGGACGCCTCTCCAGCTGAGGCGGGAGACCATGGGTCCCTTTCCACGTGCCACAGGAATCCTGGGACTCCTATCAAGTTTCACGAGGAGTCAGGCATCGTCTCCTTTGGAGGCACTGATCTCCGCGTACCTCTGGAGTTTTCAAAGGATGTGAGGCCTCCGGTCGCGATGAGGTGGGGAACTAGGTCTTTCTCTGTGGTCTCCACAGGGGATTCAGACATCCTTTCATCTTGGGAGATGCAAGACGAGCCTGCATTCAAGTCACTGCAGGGATATCCAGCCTTATTTCGCGTCAGGGCATCGCGGTGTCCATTCCACTTGAGGCCGCAAACTCAGGGTCCCTCTCACATACCTAGAGCTGAGAGAAGCCTCCTCTTGAGGTGCTTGTGGTAAGGTGGTATTCCTCTGGAGTCGAAGCCAGGGACTAACCTCTCATCTCGAGTTGATTTTTGGCCCACGGAGCTCTTTCGTGTTGCTACAGTGACCTCAGGATCCCTCTAGCCTTGAAACAGTGTTCTTGGGGTTTCTCTGGAGTGCCATCAAGGAAATCAAGGCTCCTTTCATGTGTGATGTGCAACACGGAATTGCTCTGCACGCAGTGCAGGGGAATTGGGCCTCATCTCGCGGCGAGGGGGAAGTTTCATGGTTTTTCTCGAGTTGCGGTGGGAACCTGGGGTATATTCTCGAGTTACGACGGGGATGGCCCTTCCACCATCGTGTTTGTTCAGCCACGACAGGACTCCTGTCTGGTTGCGAGGGACAACTCGGGATTCTCCTGGAGGCTTGGCAGGGCAATTGGGACGCCTCTCCAGCTGAGGCGGGAGACCAAGGGTCCCTTTCCACGTGCCACAAGAATCCTGGGACTCCTATCAAGTTTCACGAGGAGTCCGGCATCGTCTCCTTTGGAGGCACTGATCTCCGCGTAACTCTGGAGTTTTCAAAGGATGTGAGGCCTCCGGTCGCGATGAGGTGGGGAACTAGGTGTTTCTCTGTGGTCTCCACAGGGGACTCAGACATCCTTTCATCTTGGGAGATGCAAGACGAGCCTGCATTCAAGTCACTGCAGGGATATCCAGCCTTATTTCGAGTCAGGGCATCGCGGTGTCCATTCCACTTGAGGCCGCAAACTCAGGGTCCCTCTCACATACCTAGAGCTGAGAGAAGCCTCCTCTTGAGGTGCTTGTGGTAAGGTGGTATTCCTCTGGAGTCGAAGCCAGGGACTAACCTCTCATCTCGAGTTGATTTTGGGTCCACGGAGCTCTTTCGTGTTGCTACAGTGACCTCAGGATCCCTCTAGCCTTGAAACAGTGTTCTTGGGGTTTCTCTGGGGTGCCATGAAGGAAATCAAGGCTCCTTTCATGTGTGATGTGCAACACAGAATTGCTCTGCACGCAGTGCAGGGGAATCGGGCCTCATCTCGCGGCGAGGGGGAAGTTTCATGGTTTTTCTCGAGTTGCGGCGGGAACCTGGGGTATATTCTCGAGTTACGACGGGGATGGCCCTTCCACACATGTGTTTGTTCAGCCACGTCAGGACTCTTGCCTAGTTGCGAGACACAACTCGGGATTCTCCTCGAGGCTTGGCAAGGCAATTGGGACGCCTCTCCAGCTGAGGCGGGAGACCATGGGTCCCTTTCCACGTGCCACAGGAGTCCTGGGACTCCTATCAAGTTTCACGAGGAGTCAGGCATCGTCTCCTTTGGAGGCACTGATCTCCGCGTACCTCTGGAGTTTTCAAAGGATGTGAGGCCTCCGGTCGCGATGAGGTGGGGAACTAGGTCTTTCTCTGTGGTCTCCACAGGGGATTCAGACATCCTTTCATCTTGGGAGATGCAAGACGAGCCTGCATTCAAGTCACTGCAGGGATATCCAGCCTTATTTCGTGTCAGGGCATGGCGGTGTCCATTCCACTTGAGGCCGCAAACTCAGGGTCCCACTCACATACCTAGAGCTGAGAGAAGCCTCCTCTTGAGGTGCTTGTGGTAAGGTGGTATTCCTCAGGAGTCGAAGCCAGGGACTAACCTCTCATCTCGAGTTGATTTTTGGCCCACGGAGCTCTTTCGTGTTGCTACAGTGACCTCAGGATCCCTCTAGCCTTGAAACAGTGTTCTTGGGGTTTCTCTGGAGTGCCATCAAGGAAATCAAGGCTCCTTTCATGTGTGATGTGCAACACGGAATTGCTCTGCACGCAGTGCAGGGGAATCGGGCCTCATCTCGCAGCGAGGGGGAAGTCTCATGGTTTTTCTCGAGTTGCGGCGGGAACCTGGGGTATATTCTCGAGTTACGACGGGGATGGCCCTTCCACCCACGTGTTTCTTCAGCGACGTCAGGACTCCTGCCTAGTTGCGAGGGACAACTCTGGATTCTCCTCGAGGCTTGGCAGGGCAATTGGGACGCCTCTCCAGCTGAGGCGGGAGACCAAGTGTCCCTTTCCAAGTGCCACAGGAATCCTGGGACTCCTATCAAGTTTCACGAGGAGTCAGGCATCGTCTCCTTTGGAGGCACTGATCTCCGCGTACCTCTGGAGTTTTCAAAGGATGGGAGGCTATCGGTCGCGATGAGGTGGGGAACTAAGTCTTTCTCTGTGCTTTCCACAGGGGATTCAGACATCCTTTCATCCTGGGAGATGCAAGACGAGCCTGCATTGAAGTCACTGCAGGGATATCCGGCCTTATTTCGAGTCAGGGCATCGCGGTGTCCATTCCACTTGAGGCCGCAAACTCAGGGTCCCTCTCACATACCTAGAGCTGAGAGAAGCCTCCTCTTGAGGTGCTTGTGGTAAGGTGGTATTCCTCTGGAGACGAATCCAGGGACTAACCTCTCTTTTCGAGTTGATTTGTGGTCCACAGAGTTCTTTCGTGTTGCTACAGTGACCTCAGGATCCCTCTAGCCTTGAAACAGTGTTCTTGGGGTTTCTCTGGAGTGCCATCAAGGAAATCAAGGCTCCTTTCATGTGTGATGTGCAAGACGGAATTGCTCTGCACGCAGTACAGGGGAATCGGGCCTCATCCCGCGACGAGGGGGAAGTCTCATGGTTTTTCTCGAGTTGCGGCGGGAACCTGGGGTATATTCTCGAGTTACGACGGGGATGGCCCTTCCACCCACGTGTTTCTTCAGCGACGTCAGGACTCCTGCCTAGTTGCGAGGGACAATTCTGGATTCTCCTCGAGGCTTGGCAGGGCAATTGGGACGCCTCTCCAGCTGAGGCGGGAGACCAAGTGTCCCTTTCCAAGTGCCACAGGAATCCTGGGACTCCTATCAAGTTTCACGAGGAGTCAGGCATCGTCTCCTTTGGAGGCACTGATCTCCGCGTACCTCTGGAGTTTTCAAAGGATGTGAGGCTATCGGTCGCGATGAGGTGGGGAACTAAGTCTTTCTCTGTGCTTTCCACAGGGGATTCAGACATCCTTTCGTCTTGGGAGATGCAAGACGAGCCTGCATTGCAGTCACTGCAGGGATATCCGGCCTTATTTCGAGTCAGGGCATCGCGGTGTCCATTCCACTTGAGGCCGCAAACTCAGGGTCCCTCTCACATACCTAGAGCTGAGAGAAGCCTCCTCTTGAGGTGCTTGTGGTAAGGTGGTATTCCTCTGGAGACGAATCCAAGGACTAACCTCTCTTTTCGAGTTGATTTTTGGTCCACAGAGTTCTTTCGTGTTGCTACAGTGACCTCAGGATCCCTCTCGCCTTGAAACAGTGTTCTTGGGGTTTCTCTGGAGTGCCATCAAGGAAATCAAGGCTCCTTTCATGTGTGATGTGCAAGACGGAATTGCTCTGCACGCAGTACAGGGGAATCGGGCCTCATCTCGCATCGAGGGGGAAGTCTCATGGTTTTTCTCGAGTTGCGGCGGGAACCTGGGGTATATTTTCGAGTTACGACGGGGATGGCCCTTCCACCCACGTGTTTGTTCAGCCACGTCAGGACTCCTGCCTAGTTGCGAGGGACAACTCGGGATTCTCATCGAGGCTTGGCAGGGCAATTGGGACGCCTCTCCAGCTGAGGCGGGAGACCAAGTGTCCCTTTCCAAGTGCCACAGGAATCCTGGGACTCCTATCAAGTTTCACGAGAAGTCAGGCATCGTCTCCTTTGGAGGCACTGATCTCCGCGTACCTCTGGAATTTTCAAAGGATGTGAGGCTATCGCTCGCGATGAGGTGGGGAACTAAGTCTTTCTCTGTGCTTTGCACAGGGGATTCAGACATCCTTTCATCCTGGGAGATGCAAGACGAGCCTGCATTGAAGTCACTGCAGGGATATCCGGCCTTATTTCGAGTCAGGGCATCGCGGTGTCCATTCCACTTGAGGCCGCAAACTCAGGGTCCCTCTCACATACCTAGAGCTGAGAGAAGCCTCCTCTTGAGGTGCTTGTGGTAAGGTGGTATTCCTCTGGAGACGAATCCAGGGACTAACCTCTCTTTTCGAGTTGATTTGTGGTCCACAGAGTTCTTTCGTGTTGCTACAGTGACCTCAGGATCCCTCTATCCTTGAAACAGTGTTCTTGGGGTTTCTCTGGAGTGCCATCAAGGAAATCAAGGCTCCTTTCATGTGTGATGTGCAAGACGGAATTGCTGTGCACGCAGTACAGGGGAATCGGGCCTCATCTCGCATCGAGGGGGAAGTCTCATGGTTTTTCTCGAGTTGCGGCGGGAACCTGGGGTATATTCTCGAGTTACGACGGGGATGGCCCTTCCACCCACGTGTTTCTTCAGCGACGTCAGGACTCCTGCCTAGTTGCGAGGGACAACTCTGGATTCTCCTCGAGGCTTTGCAGGGCAATTGGGACGCCTCTCCAGCTGAGGCGGGAGACCAAGTGTCCCTTTCCAAGTGCCACAGGAATCCTGGGACTCCTATCAAGTTTCACGAGGAGTCAGGCATCGTCTCCTTTGGAGGCACTGATCTCCGCGTACCTCTGGAGTTTTCAAAGGATGTGAGGCTATTGGTCGCGATGAGGTG
This sequence comes from Cervus elaphus, assembly GCF_910594005.1. Classification (NCBI taxonomy): domain Eukaryota; kingdom Metazoa; phylum Chordata; class Mammalia; order Artiodactyla; family Cervidae; genus Cervus; species Cervus elaphus. The sequence continues at coordinate 70,447,659 of NC_057836.1, forward strand.
GGGAACTAAGTCTTTCTCTGTGCTTTCCACATTGGATTCAGACATGCTTTCGTCCTGGGAGATGCAAGACGAGCCTGCATTGAAGTCACTGCAGGGATATCCGGCCTTATTTCGAGTCAGGGCATCGCGGTGTCCATTCCACTTGAGGCTGCAAACTCAGGGTCCCTCTCACATACCTAGAGCTGAGAGAAGCCTCCTCTTGAGGTGCTTGTGGTAAGGTGGTATTCCTCTGGAGACGAATCCAGGGACTAACCTCTCTTTTCGAGTTGATTTTTGGTCCACAGAGTTCTTTCGTGTTGCTACAGTGACCTCAGGATCCCTCTATCCTTGAAACAGTGTTCTTGGGGTTTCTCTGGAGTGCCATCAAGGAAATCAAGGCTCCTTTCATGTGTGATGTGCAAGACGGAATTGCTCTGCACGCAGTACAGGGGAATCGGGCCTCATCTCGCATCGAGGGGGAAGTCTCTTGGTTTTTCTCGAGTTGCGGCGGGAACCTGGGGTATATTCTCGAGTTACGACGGGGATGGCCCTTCCACGCACGTGTTTGTTCAGCCACGTCAGGACTCCTGCCTAGTTGCGAGGGACAACTCGGGATTCTCATCGAGGCTTGGCACGGCAATTGGAACGCCTCTCCAGCTGAGGCGGGAGACGAAGGGTCCCTTTCCACGTGCCACAAGAATCCTGGGACTCCTATGAAGTTTCACGAGGAGTCAGGCATCGTCTCCTTTGGAGGCACTGATCTCCGCGTACCTCTGGAGTTTTCAAAGGATGTGAGGCCTCCGGTCGCGATGAGGTGGGGAACTAGGTCTTTCTCTGTGGTCTCCCCAGGGGATTCAGACACCCTTTCGTCTTGAGAGATGCAAGACGAGCCTGCATTCCAGTCACTGCAGGGATATCCGGGCTTATTTCGAGTCAGGGCATCGCGGTGTCCATTCCACTTGAGGCCGCAAACTCAGGGTCCCTCTCACATACCTAGAGCTGAGAGAAGCCTCCTCTTGAGGTGCTTGTGGTAAGGTGGTATTCCTCTGGAGTCGAAGCCAGGGACTAACCTCTCATCTCGAGTTGGTTTTTGGTCCACGGAGCTCTTTCGTGTTGCTACAGTGACCTCAGGATCCCTCTAGCCTTGAAACAGTGCTCTTGGGGTTTCTCTGGAGTGCCATCAAGGAAATCAAGGCTCCTTTCATGTGTGATGTGCAACACGGAATTGCTCTGCACGCAGTGCAGGGGAATCGGGCCTCATCTCGCGGCGAGGGGAAATCTCATGGTTTTTCTCGAGTTGCGGTGGGAACCTGGGGTATATTCTCGAGTTACGACGGGGATGGCCCTTCCACTCACGTGTTTGTTCAGCCACGTCAGCACTCTTGCCTAGTTGCGAGACACAACTCGGGATTCTCCTCGAGGCTTGGCAAGGCAATTGGGACGCCTCTCCAGCTGAGGCGGGAGACCAAGGGTGCCTTTCCACGTGCCACAGGAATCCTGGGACTCCTATCAAGTTTCACGAGGAGTCAGGCATCGTCTCCTTTGGAGGCACTGATCTCCGCGTACCTCTGGAGTTTTCAAAGGATGTGAGGCCTCCGGTCGCGATGAGGTGGGGAACTAGGTATTTCTCTGTGGTCTCCACAGGGGATTCAGACATCCTTTCATCTTGGGAGATGCAAGACGAGCCTGCATTCAAGTCACTGCAGGGATATCCAGCCTTATTTCGCGTCAGGGCATCGCGGTGTCCATTCCACTTGAGGCCGCAAACTCAGGGTCCCTCTCACATACCTAGAGCTGAGAGAAGCCTCCTCTTGAGGTGCTTGTGGTAAGGTGGTATTCCTCTGGAGTCGAAGCCAGGGACTAACCTCTCATCTCGAGTTGATTTTTGGCCCACGGAGCTCTTTCGTGTTGCTACAGTGTCCTCAGGATCCCTCTAGCCTTGAAACAGTGTTCTTGGGGTTTCTCTGGAGTGCCATCAAGGAAATCAAGACTCCTTTCATGTGTGATGTGCAACACGGAATTGCTCTGCACGCAGTGCAGGGGAATCGGGCCTCATCTCGCAGCGAGGAGGAAGTCTCATGGTTTTTCTCGAGTTTCGGCGGGAACCTGGGGTATATTCTCGAGTTACCACGGGGATGGCCCTTCCACCCACGTGTTTCTTCAGCGACGTCAGGACTCCTGCCTAGTTGCGAGGGACAACTCTGGATTCTCCTCGAGGCTTGGCAGGGCAATTGGGACGACTCTCCAGCTGAGGCGGGAGACCAAGTGTCCCTTTCCAAGTGCCACAGGAATCCTGGGACTCCTATCAAGTTTCACGAGAAGTCAGGCATCGTCTCCTTTGGAGGCACTGATCTCCGCGTACCTCTGGAGTTTTCAAAGGATGTGAGGCTATCGGTCGCGATGAGGTGGGGAACTAAGTCTTTCTCTGTGCTTTCCACAGGGGATTCAGACATCCTTTCGTCTTGGGAGATGCAAGACGAGCCTGCATTGCAGTCACTGCAGGGATATCCGGCCTTATTTCGAGTCAGGGCATCGCGGTGTCCATTCCACTTGAGGCCGCAAACTCAGGGTCCCTCTCACATACCTAGAGCTGAGAGAAGCCTCCTCTTGAGGTGCTTGTGGTAAGGTGGTATTCCTCTGGAGACGAATCCAGGGACTAACCTCTCTTTTCGAGTTGATTTTTGGTCCACAGAGTTCTTTCGTGTTGCTACAGTGACCTCAGGATCCCTCTATCCTTGAAACAGTGTTCTTGGGGTTTCTCTGGAGTGCCATCAAGGAAATCAAGGCTCCTTTCATGTGTGATGTGCAAGACGGAATTGCTCTGCACGCAGTACAGGGGAATCGGGCCTCATCTCGCATCGAGAGGGAAGTCTCATGGTTTTTCTCGAGTTGCGGCGGGAACCTGGGGTATATTTTCGAGTTACGACGGGGATGGCCCTTCCACCCACGTGTTTGTTCAGCCACGTCAGGACCCCTTCCTAGTTGCGAGGGACAACTCGGGATTCTCCTCGAGGCTTGGCAGGGCAATTGGAACGCCTCTCCAGCTGAGGCGGGAGACCAAGGGTCCCTTTCCACGTGCCACAAGAATCCTGGGACTCCTATCAAGTTTCACGAGGAGTCAGGCATCGTCTCCTTTGGAGGCACTGATCTCCGCGTACCTCTGGAGTTTTCAAAGGATGTGAGGCCTCCGGTCGCGATGAGGTGGGGAACTAGGTCTTTCTCTGTGGTCTCCACAGGGGATTCAGACATCCTTTCGTCTTGGGAGATGCAAGACGAGCCTGCATTCAAGTCACTGCAGGGATATCCGGCCTTATTTCGAGTCAGGGCATCGCGGTGTCCATTCCACTTGAGGCCGCAAACTCAGGGTCCCTCTCACATACCTAGAGCTGAGAGAAGCCTCCTCTTGAGGTGCTTGTGGTAAGGTGGTATTCCTCAGGAGTCGAAGCCAGGGACTAACCTCTCATCTCGTGTTGATTCTTGGTCCACGGAGCTCTTTCGTGTTGCTACAGTGACCTCAGGATCCCTCTAGCCTTGAAACAGTGTTCTTGGGGTTTCTCTGGAGTGCCATCAAGGAAATCAAGGCTCCTTTCATGTGTGATGTGCAACACGGAATTGCTCTGCACGCAGTGCAGGGGAATCGGGCCTCATTTTGCGGAGAAGGGGAAGTCTCATGGTTTTTCTCGAGTTGCGGCGGGAACCTGGGGTATATTCTCGAGTTCCGACGGGGATGGCCCTTCCACACACGTGTGTGTTCAGCCATGTCAGGACTCCTGCCTAGTTGCGAGGGACAACTCGGGATTCTCCTCGAGGCTTTGCAGGGCAATTGGGATGCCTCTCCAGCTGAGACGGGAGACCAAGGGTCCCTTTCCACGTGCCACAGGAATCCTGGGACTCCTATCAAGTTTCACGAGGAGTCAGGCATCGTCTCCTTTGGAGGCACTGATCTCCGCATACCTCTGGAGTTTTCAAAGGATTTGAGGCCTCCTGTCGCGATGAGGTGGGGAACTAGGTCTTTCTCTGTGGTCTCCACAGGGGATTCAGACACCCTTTCGTCTTGGGAGATGCAAGACGAGCCTGCATTCCAGTCACTGCAGGGATATCCGGCCTTATTACGAGTCAGGGCATCGCGGTGTCCATTCCACTTGAGGGCGCAAACTCAGGGTCCCTCTCACATACCTAGAGCTGGGAGAAGCCTCCTCTTGAGGTGCTTGTGGTAAGGTGGTATTCCTCTGGAGTCGAAGCCAGGGACTAACCTCTCATCTCGAGTTGATTTTTGGTCCACGGAGCTCTTTCGTGTTGCTACAGTGACCTCAGGATCCCTCTAGCCTTGAAACAGTGTTCTTGGGGTTTCTCTGGAGTGCCATCAAGGAAATCAAGGCTCCTTTCATGTGTGATGTGCAACACAGAATTGCTCTGCACGCAGTGCAGGGGAATCGGGCCTCATCTCGCGGCGAGGGGGAAGTCTCATGGTTTTTCTCGAGTTGTGGCGGGAACCTGGGGTATATTCTCGAGTTACGACGGGGATGGCCCTTCCACACACGTGTTTGTTCAGCCACGTCAGGACTCTTGCCTAGTTGCGAGACACAACTCGGGATTCTCCTCGAGGCTTGGCAAGGCAATTGGGACGCCTCTCCAGCTGAGGCGGGAGACCAAGGGTCCCTTTCCACGTGCCACAGGAATGCTGGGACTCCTATCAAGTTTCACGAGGAGTCAGGCATCGTCTCCTTTGGAGGCACTGATCTCCGCGTACCTCTGGAGTTTTCAAATGATGTGAGGCCTCCGGTCGCGATGAGGTGGGGAACTAGGTCTTTCTCTGTGGTCTCCACAGGGGATTCAGACATCCTTTCATCTTGGGAGATGCAAGACGAGCCTGCATTCAAGTCACTGCAGGGATATCGAGCCTTATTTCGCGTCAGGGCATCGCGGTGTCCATTCCACTTGAGGCCGCAAACTCAGGGTCCCTCTCACATACCTAAAGCTGAGAGAAGCCTCCTCTTGAGGTGCTTGTGGTAAGGTGGTATTCCTCTGGAGACGAAGCCAGGGACTAACCTCTCATCTCGAGTTGATTTTTGGCCCACGGAGCTCTTTCGTGTTGCTACAGTGTCCTCAGGATCCCTCTAGCCTTGAAACAGTGTTCTTGGGGTTTCTCTGGAGTGCCATCAAGGAAATCAAGGCTCCTTTCATGTGTGATGTGCAACACGGAATTGCTCTGCACGCAGTGCAGGGGAATCGGGCCTCATCTCGCAGCGAGGAGGAAGTCTCATGGTTTTTCTCGAGTTGCGGCGGGAACCTGGGGTATATTCTCGAGTTACGACGGGGATGGCCCTTCCACCCACGTGTTTCTTCAGCGACGTCAGGACTCCTGCCTAGTTGCGAGGGACAACTCTGGATGCTCCTCGAGGCTTGGCAGGGCAATTGGGACGCCTCTCCAGCTGAGGCGGGAGACCAAGTGTCCCTTTCCAAGTGCCACAGGAATCCTGGGACTCCTATCAAGTTTCACGAGGAGTCAGGCATCGTCTCCTTTGGAGGCACTGATCTCCGCGTACCTCTGGAGTTTTCAAAGGATGTGAGGCCTCCGGTCACGATGAGGTGGGGAACTAAGTCTTTCTCTGTGCTTTCCACAGGGGATTCAGACATCCTTTCGTCCTGGGAGATGCAAGGCGAGCCTGCATTGAAGTCACTGCAGGGATATCCGGCCTTATTTCGAGTCAGGGCATCACGGTGTCCATTCCACTGGAGGCCGCAAACTCAGGTTCCCTCTCACATACCTAGAGCTGAGAGAAGCCTCCTCTTGAGGTGCTTGTGGTAAGGTGTTATTCCTCTGGAGACGAATCAAGGGACTAACCTCTCTTTTCGAGTTGATTTTTGGTCCACAGAGTTCTTTCGTGTTGCTACAGTGACCTCAGGATCCCTCTATCCTTGAAACAGTGTTCTTGGGGTTTCTCTGGAGTGCCATCAAGGAAATCAAGGCTCCTTTCATGTGTGATGTGCAAGACGGAATTGCTCTGCACGCAGTACAGGGGAATCGGGCCTCATCTCGCGGCGAGGGGGAAGTCTCATGGTTTTTCTCGAGTTGCGGCGGGAACCTGGGGTATATTCTCGAGTTACGACGAGGATGGCCCTTCCACCAACGTGTTTGCTCAGCCACGTCAGGACTCCTGCCTAGTTGCGAGGGACAACTCGGGATTCTCCTCGAGGCTTGGCAGGGCAATTGGAACGCCTCTCCAGCTGAGGCGGGAGACCAAGGGTCCCTTTCCACGTGCCACAAGAATCCTGGGACTCCTATCAAGTTTCACGAGGAGTCAGGCATCGTCTCCTTTGGAGGCACTGATCTCCGCGTACCTCTGTAGTTTTCAAAGGATGTGAGGCCTCCGGTCGCGATGAGGTGGGGAACTAGGTGTTTTTCTGTGGTCTCCACAGGGGATTCAGACATCCTTTCTTCTTGGGAGATGCAAGACGAGCCTGCATTCAAGTCACTGCAGGGATATCCGGCCTTATTTCGAGTCAGGGCATCGCGGTGTCCATTCCACTTGAGGCCGCAAACTCAGGATCCCTCTCACATACCTAGAGCTGAGAGAAGCCTCCTCTTGAGGTGCTTGTGGTAAGGTGGTATTCCTCAGGAGTCGAAGCCAGGGACTAACCTCTCATCTCATGTTGATTCTTGGTCCACGGAGCTTTTTCGTGTTGCTACAGTGACCTCAGGATCCCTCTATCCTTGAAACAGTGTTCTTGGGGTTTCTCTGGAGTGCCATCAAGGATATCAAGGCTCCTTTCATGTGTGATGTGCAACACAGAATTGCTCTGCACGCAGTGCAGGGGAATCGGGCCTCATCTCGCGGCGAGGGGGAAGTCTCATGGTTTTTCTCGAGTTGCGGCGGGAACCTGGGGTATATTCTCGAGTTACGACGGGGATGGCCCTTCCACCCACGTGTTTCTTCAGTAACGTCAGGACTCCTGCCAAGTTGCGAGGGACAACTCTGGATTCTCCTCGAGGCTTGGCAGGGCAATTGGGACGCCTCTCCAGCTGAGGCGGGAGACCAAGTGTCCCTTTCCAAGTGCCACAGGAATCCTGGGACTCCTATCAAGTTTCACGAGGAGTCAGGCATCGTCTCCTTTGGAGGCACTGATCTCCGCGTACCTCTGGAGTTTTCAAAGGATGTGAGGCTATCGGTCGCGATGAGGTGGGGAACTAAGTCTTTCTCTGTGCTTTCCACAGGGGATTCAGACATCCTTTCTTCCTGGGAGATGCAAGACGAGCCTGCATTGAAGTCACTGCAGGGATATCCGGCCTTATTTCGAGTCAGGGCATCGCGGTGTCCATTCCACTTGAGGCCGCAAACTCAGGGTCCCTCTCACATACCTAGAGCTGAGAAAAGCCTCCTCTTGAGGTGCTTGTGGTAAGGTGTTATTCCTCTGGAGACGAATCCAGGGACTAACCTCTCATTTCGAGTTGATTTTTGGTCCACAGAGTTCTTTCGTGTTGCTACAGTGACCTCAGGATCCCTCTATCCTTGAAACAGTGTTCTTGGGGTTTCTCTGGAGTGCCATCAAGGAAATCAAGGCTCCTTTCATGTGTGATGTGCAAGACGGAATTGCTCTGCACGCAGTACAGGGGAATCGGGCCTCATCTCGCGGCGAGGGGAAATCTCATGGTTTTTCTCGAGTTGCGGTGGGAACCTGGGGTATATTCTCGAGTTACGACGGGGATGGCCCTTCCACACACGTGTTTGTTCAGCCACGTCAGCACTCTTGCCTAGTTGCGAGACACAACTCGGGATTCTCCTCGAGGCTTGGCAAGGCAATTGGGACGCCTCTCCAGCTGAGGCGGGAGACCAAGGGTGCCTTTCCACGTGCCACAGGAATCCTGGGACTCCTATCAAGTTTCACGAGGAGTCAGGCATCGTCTCCTTTGGAGGCACTGATCTCCGCGTACCTCTGGAGTTTTCAAAGGATGTGAGGCCTCCGGTCGCGATGAGGTGGGGAACTAGGTATTTCTCTGTGGTCTCCACAGGGGATTCAGACATCCTTTCATCTTGGGAGATGCAAGACGAGCCTGCATTCAAGTCACTGCAGGGATATCCAGCCTTATTTCGCGTCAGGGCATCGCGGTGTCCATTCCACTTGAGGCTGCAAACTCAGGGTCCCTCTCACATACCTAGAGCTGAGAGAAGCCTCCTCTTGAGGTGCTTGTGGTAAGGTGGTATTCCTCTGGAGTCGAAGCCAGGGACTAACCTCTCATCTCGAGTTGATTTTTGGCCCACGGAGCTCTTTCGTGTTGCTACAGTGTCCTCAGGATCCCTCTAGCCTTGAAACAGTGTTCTTGGGGTTTCTCTGGAGTGCCATCAAGGAAATCAAGGCTCCTTTCATGTGTGATGTGCAACACGGAATTGCTCTGCACGCAGTGCAGGGGAATCGGGCCTCATCTCGCAGCGAGGAGGAAGTCTCATGGTTTTTCTCGAGTTGCGGCGGGAACCTGGGGTATATTCTCGAGTTACGACGGGGATGGCCCTTCCACCCATGTGTTTCTTCAGCGACGTCAGGACTCCTGCCTAGTTGCGAGGGACAACTCTGGATTCTCCTCGAGGCTTGGCAGGGCAATTGGGACGCCTCTCCAGCTGAGGCGGGAGACCAAGTGTCCCTTTCCAAGTGCCACAGGAATCCTGGGACTCCTATCAAGTTTCACGAGAAGTCAGGCATCGTCTCCTTTGGAGGCACTGATCTCCGCGTACCTCTGGAGTTTTCAAAGGATGTGAGGCTATCGGTCGCGATGAGGTGGGGAACTAAGTCTTTCTCTGTGCTTTCCACAGGGGATTCAGACATCCTTTCGTCTTGGGAGATGCAAGACGAGCCTGCATTGCAGTCACTGCAGGGATATCCGGCCTTATTTCGAGTCAGGGCATCGCGGTGTCCATTCCACTTGAGGCCGCAAACTCAGGGTCCCTCTCACATACCTAGAGCTGAGAGAAGCCTCCTCTTGAGGTGCTTGTGGTAAGGTGGTATTCCTCTGGAGACGAATCCAGGGACTAACCTCTCTTTTCGAGTTGATTTTTGGTCCACAGAGTTCTTTCGTGTTGCTACAGTGACCTCAGGATCCCTCTCGCCTTGAAACAGTGTTCTTGGGGTTTCTCTGGAGTGCCATCAAGGAAATCAAGGCTCCTTTCATGTGTGATGTGCAAGACGGAATTGCTCTGCACGCAGTACAGGGGAATCGGGCCTCATCTCGCATCGAGGGGGAAGTCTCATGGTTTTTCTCGAGTTGCGGCGGGAACCTGGGGTATATTTTCGAGTTACGACGGGGATGGCCCTTCCACCCACGTGTTTGTTCAGCCACGTCAGGACTCCTTCCTAGTTGCGAGGGACAACTCGGGATTCTCCTCGAGGCTTGGCAGGGCAATTGGAACGCCTCTCCAGCTGAGGCGGGAGACCAAGGGTCCCTTTCCACGTGCCACAAGAATCCTGGGACTCCTATCAAGTTTCACGAGGAGTCAGGCATCGTCTCCTTTGGAGGCACTGATCTCCGCGTACCTCTGGAGTTTTCAAAGGATGTGAGGCTATCGGTCGCGATGAGGTGGGGAACTAGGTCTTTCTCTGTGGTCTCCACAGGGGATTCAGACATCCTTTCGTCTTGGGAGATGCAAGACGAGCCTGCATTCAAGTCACTGCAGGGATATCCGGCCTTATTTCGAGTCAGGGCATCGCGGTGTCCATTCCACTTGAGGCCGCAAACTCAGGGTCCCTCTCACATACCTAGAGCTGAGAGAAGCCTCCTCTTGAGGTGCTTGTGGTAAGGTGGTATTCCTCTGGAGACGAATCCAGGGACTAACCTCTCATTTCGAGTTGATTTTTGGTCCACAGAGTTCTTTCGTGTTGCTACAGTGACCTCAGGATCCCTCTAGCCTTGAAACAGTGTTCTTGGGTTTTCTCTGGAGTGCCATCAAGGAAATCAAGGCTCCTTTCATGTGTGATGTGCAACACAGAATTGCTCTGCACGCAGTGCAGGGGAATCGGGCCTCATCTCGCGGCGAGGGGGAAGTCTCATGGTTTTTCTCGAGTTGCGGCGGGAACCTGGGGTATATTCTCGAGTTACGACAGGGAGGGCCCTTCCACACACGTGTTTGTTCAGCCACGTCAGGACTCTTGCCTAGTTGCGAGACACAACTCGGGATTCTCCTCGAGGCTTGGCAAGGCAATTGGGACGCCTCTCCAGCTGAGGCGGGAGACCAAGGGTCCCTTTCCACGTGCCACAGGAATCCTGGGACTCCTATCAAGTTTCACGAGGAGTCAGGCATCGTCTCCTTTGGAGGCACTGATCTCCGCGTACCTCTGGAGTTTTCAAAGGATGTGAGGCCTCCGGTCGCGATGAGGTGGGGAACTAGGTCTTTCTCTGTGGTCTCCACAGGGGATTCAGACATCCTTTCGTCTTGGGAAAAGCAAGACGAGCCTGCATTCAAGTCACTACAGGGATATCCGGCCTTATTTCGAGTCAGGGCATCGCGGTGTCCATTCCACTTGAGGCCACAAACTCAGGGTCCCTCTCACATACCTAGAGCTGAGAGAAGCCTCCTCTTGAGGTGCTTGTGGTAAGGTGGTATTCCTCAGGAGTCGAAGCCAGGGACTAACCTCTCATCTCGTGTTGATTCTTGGTCCACGGAGCTCTTTCGTGTTGCTACAGTGACCTCAGGATCCCTCTAGCCTTGAAACAGTGTTCTTGGGGTTTCTCTGGAGTGCCATCAAGGAAATCAAGGCTCCTTTCATGTGTGATGTGCAACACGGAATTGCTCTGCACGCAGTGCAGGGGAATCGGGCCTCATCTCGCGGCGAGGGGGAAGTCTCATGGTTTTTCTCGAGTTGCGGCGGGTACCTGGGGTATATTCTCGAGTTACGACGGTGATGGCCCTTCCACACACGTGTTTGTTCAGCCACGTCAGGACTCTTGCCTAGTTGCGAGACACAACCTGAGATTCTCCTCGAGGCTTGGCAAGGAAATTGGGACGCCTCTCCAGCTGAGGCGGGAGACCAAGGGTCCCTTTCCACGTGCCACAGGAATCCTGGGACTCCTATCAAGTTTCACGAGGAGTCAGGCATTGTCTCCTTTGGAGGCACTGATCTCCGCGTACCTCTGGAGTTTTCAAAGGATGTGAGGCCTCCGGTCGCGATGAGGTGGGGAACTAGGTCTTTCTCTGTGGTCTCCACAGGGGATTCAGACATCCTTTCATCTTAGGAGATGCAAGACGAGCCTGCATTCAAGTCACTGCAGGGATATCCGGCCTTATTTCGAGTCAGGGCATCGCGGTGTCCATTCCACTTGAGGCCGCAAACTCAGGGTCCCTCTCACATACCTAGAGCTGAGAGAAGCCTCCTCTTGAGGTGCTTGTGGTAAGGTGGTATTCCTCTGGAGACGAATCCAGGGACTAACCTCTCATCTCGAGTTGATTTTTGCTTCACAGAGTTCTTTCGTGTTGCTACAGTGACCTCAGGATCCCTCTATCCTTGAAACAGTGTTCTTGGGGTTTCTCTGGAGTGCCATCAAGGAAATCAAGGCTCCTTTCATGTGTGATGTGCAAGACGGAATTGCTCTGCACGCAGTACAGGGGAATCGGGCCTCATCTCGCATCGAGGGGGAAGTCTCATGGTTTTTCTCGAGTTGTGGCGGGAACCTGGGGTATATTCTCGAGTTACGACGGGGATGGCCCTTCCACCCACGTGTTTGTTCAGCCACGACAGGACTCCTGCCTAGTTGCGAGGGACAACTCTGGATTCTCCTCGAGGCTTGGCAGGGCAATTGGAACGCCTCACCAGCTGAGGCGGGAGACCAAGGGTCCCTTTCCACGTGCCAAAGGAATCCTGGGTCTCCTATCAAGTTTCACGAGGAGTCAGGCATCGTCTCCTTTGGAGGCACTGATCTCCGCGTACCTCTGGAGTTTTCAAAGATTTTGAGGCCTCCTGTCACGATGAGGTGGGGAACTAGGTCTTTCTCTGTGCTTTCCACAGGGGATTCAGACACCCTTTCGTCTTGGGAGATGCAAGACGAGCGTGCATTCCAGTCACTGCAGGGATATCCGGCCTTATTAAGAGTCAGGGCATCACGGTGTCCATTCCACTTGAGGCCGCAAACTCAGGGTCCCTCTCACATACCTAGAGCTGAGAGAAGCCTCCTCTTGAGGTGCTTGTGGTAAGGTGATATTCCTCTGGAATCGAAGCCAGGGACTAACCTCTCATCTCGAGTTGATTTTTGGTCCCCGGAGCTCTTTCGTGTTGCTACAGTGACCTCAGGATCCCTCTAGCCTTGAAACAGTGTTCTTGGGGTTTCTCTGGAGTGCCATCAAGGAAATCAAGGCTCCTTTCATGTGTGATGTGCAACACAAAATTGCTCTGCACGCAGTGCAGGGAAATCGGGCCTCATCTCGGGGCGAGGGGGAAGTCTCATGGTTTTTCTCGAGTTGCGGCGGGAACCTGGGGTATATTCTCGAGTTACGACAGGGAGGGCCCTTCCACACACGTGTTTGTTCAGCCACGTCAGGACTCTTGCCTAGTTGCGAGACACAACTCGGGATTCTCCTCGAGGCTTGGCAAGGCAATTGGGACGCCTCTCCAGCTGAGGCGGGAGACCAAGGGTCCCTTTCCACGTGCCACAGGAATCCTGGGACTCCTATCAAGTTTCACGAGGAGTCAGGCATCGTCTCCTTTGGAGGCACTGATCTCCGCCTACCTCTGGAGTTTTCAAAGGATGTGAGGCCTCCGGTCGCGATGAGGTGGGGAACTAGGTCTTTCTCTGTGGTCTCCACAGGGGATTCAGACATCCTTTCATCTTGGGAGATGCAAGACGAGCCTGCATTCAAGTCACTGCAGGGATATCCAGCCTTATCTCGCGTCAGGGCATCGCGGTGTCCATTCCACTTGAGGCCGCAAACTCAGGGTCCCTCTCACATACCTAGAGCTGAGAGAAGCCTCCTCTTGAGGTGCTTGTGGTAAGGTGGTATTCCTCTGGAGTCGAAGCCAGGGACTAACCTCTCATCTCGAGTTGATTTTTGGCCCACGGAGCTCTTTCGTGTTGCTACAGTGACCTCAGGATCCCTCTAGCCTTGAAACAGTGTTCTTGGGGTTTCTCTGGAGTGCCATGAAGGAAATCAAGGCTCCTTTCATGTGTGATGTGCAACACGGAATTGCTCTGCATGCAGTGCAGGGGAATCGGGCTTCATCTCGCGGCGAGGGGGAAGTCTCATGGTTTTTCTCGAGTTGCGGCGGGAACCTGGGGTATATTCTCGAGTTACGACGGGGATGGCCCTTCCACCCACGTGTTTGTTCAGCCACGACAGGACTCCTGCCTAGTTGCGAGGGACAACTCTGGATTCTCCTCGAGGCTTGGCAGGGCAATTGGAACGCCTCTCCAGCTGAGGCGGGAGACCAAGGGTCCCTTTCCACGTGCCAAAGGAATCCTGGGTCTCCTATCAAGTTTCACGAGGAGTCAGGCATCGTCTCCTTTGGAGGCACTGATCTCCGCGTACCTCTGGAGTTTTCAAAGATTTTGAGGCCTCCTGTCACGATGAGGTGGGGAACTAGGTCTTTCTCTGTGGTCTCCACAGGGGATTCAGACACCCTTTCGTCTTGGGAGATGCAAGACGAGCCTGCATTCCAGTCACTGCAGGGATATCCGGCCTTATTTCGAGTCAGGGCATCACGGTGTCCATTCCACTTGAGGCCGCAAACTCAGGGTCCCTCTCACATACCTAGAGCTGAGAGAAGCCTCCTCTTGAGGTGCTTGTGGTAAGGTGATATTCCTCTGGAATCGAAGCCAGGGACTAACCTCTCATCTCGAGTTGATTTTTGGTCCACGGAGCTCTTTCGTGTTGCTACAGTGACCTCAGGATCCCTCTAGGCTTGAAACAGTGTTCTTGGGGTTTCTCTGGAGTGCCATCAAGGAAATCAAGGCTCCTTTCATGTGTGATGTGCAACACAAAATTGCTCTGCACGCAGTGCAGGGAAATCGGGCCTCATCTCGCGGCGAGGGGGAAGTCTCATGGTTTTTCTCGAGTTGCGGCGGGAACCTGGGGTATATTCTCGAGTTACGACAGGGAGGGCCCTTCCACACACGTGTTTGTTCAGCCACGTCAGGACTCTTGCCTAGTTGCGAGACACAACTCGGGATTCTCCTCGAGGCTTGGCAAGGCAATTGGGACGCCTCTCCAGCTGAGGCGGGAGACCAAGGGTCCCTTTCCACGTGCCACAGGAATCCTGGGACTCCTATCAAGTTTCACGAGGAGTCAGGCATCGTCTCCTTTGGAGGCACTGATCTCCGCCTACCTCTGGAGTTTTCAAAGGATGTGAGGCCTCCGGTCGCGATGAGGTGGGGAACTAGGTCTTTCTCTGTGGTCTCCACAGGGGATTCAGACATCCTTTCATCTTGGGAGATGCAAGACGAGCCTGCATTCAAGTCACTGCAGGGATATCCAGCCTTATCTCGCGTCAGGGCATCGCGGTGTCCATTCCACTTGAGGCCGCAAACTCAGGGTCCCTCTCACATACCTAGAGCTGAGAGAAGCCTCCTCTTGAGGTGCTTGTGGTAAGGTGGTATTCCTCTGGAGTCGAAGCCAGGGACTAACCTCTCATCTCGAGTTGATTTTTGGCCCACGGAGCTCTTTCGTGTTGCTACAGTGACCTCAGGATCCCTCTAGCCTTGAAACAGTGTTCTTGGGGTTTCTCTGGAGTGCCATGAAGGAAATCAAGGCTCCTTTCATGTGTGATGTGCAACACGGAATTGCTCTGCATGCAGTGCAGGGGAATCGGGCTTCATCTCGCGGCGAGGGGGAAGTCTCATGGTTTTTCTCGAGTTGCGGCGGGAACCTGGGGTATATTCTCGAGTTACGACGGGGATGGCCCTTCCACCCACGTGTTTCTTCAGCGACGTCAGGACTCCTGCCTAGTTGCGAGGGACAACTCTGGATTCTCCTCGAGGCTTGGCAGGGCAATTGGGACGCCTCTCCAGCTGAGGCGGGAGACCAAGTGTCCCTTTCCAAGTGCCACAGGAATCCTGGGACTCCTATCAAGTTTCACGAGGAGTCAGGCATCGTCTCCTTTGGAGGCACTGATCTCCGCGGACCTCTGGAGTTTTCAAAGGATGTGAGGCTATCGGTCGCGATGAGGTGGGGAACTAAGTCTTTCTCTGTGCTTTCCACAGGGGATTCAGACATCCTTTCGTCCTGGGAGATGCAAGACGAGCCTGCATTGAAGTCACTGCAGTGATATCCGGCCTTATTTCGAGTCAGGGCATCGCGGTGTCCATTCCACTTGAGGCCGCAAACTCAGGGTCCCTCTCACATACCTAGAGCTGAGAGAAGCCTCCTCTTGAGGTGCTTGTGGTAAGGTGTTATTCCTCTGGAGACGAATCCAGGGACTAACCTCTCTTTCCGAGTAGATTTTTGGTCCACAGAGTTCTTTCGTGTTGCTACAGTGACCTCAGGATCCCTCTATCCTTGAAACAGTGTTCTTAGGGTTTCTCTGGAGTGCCATCAAGGAAATCAAGGCTCCTTTCATGTGTGATGTGCAAGACGGAATTGCTCTGCACGCAGTACAGGGGAATCGGGCCTCATCTCGCATCGAGGCGGAAGTCTCATGGTTTTTCTCGAGTTGCGGCGGGAACCTGGGGTATATTCTCGAGTTACGGCGGGGATGGCCCTTCCACCCACGTGTTTGTTCAGCCACGTCAGGACTCCTGCCTAGTTGCGAGACACAACTCGGGATTCTCCTCGAGGCTTGGCAAGGCAATTGGGACGCCTCTCCAGCTGAGGCGGGAGACCAAGGGTCCCTTTCCACGTGCCACAGGAATCCTGGGACTCCTATCAAGTTTCACGAGGAGTCAGGCATCGTCTCCTTTGGAGGCACTGATCGCCGCGTACCTCTGGAGTTTTCAAAGGATGTGAGGCCTCCGGTCGCAATGAGGTGGGGAACTAGGTCTTTCTCTGTGGTCTCCACAGGGGATTCAGACATCCTTTCATCTTGGGAGATGCAAGACGAGCCTGCATTCAAGTCACTGCAGGGATATCCAGCCTTATTTCGCGTCAGGGCATCGCGGTGTCCATTCCACTTGAGGCCGCAAACTCAGGGTCCCTCTCACATACCTAGAGCTGAGAGAAGCCTCCTCTTGAGGTGCTTGTGGTAAGGTGGTATTCCTCTGGAGTCGAAGCCAGGGACTAACCTCTCATCTCGAGTTGATTTTTGGCCCACGGAGCTCTTTCGTGTTGCTACAGTGACCTCAGGATCCCTCTAGCCTTGAAACAGTGTTCTTGGGGTTTCTCTGGAGTGCCATCAAGGAAATCAAGGCTCCTTTCATGTGTGATGTGGAACACGGAATTGCTCTGCACGCAGTGCAGGGGAATCGGGCCTCATCTCGTGGGGAGGGGGAAGTCTCATGGTTTTTCTCGAGTTGCGGCGGGAACCTGGGGTATATTCTCGAGTTCCGACGGGGATGGCCCTTCCACCCACGTGTGTGTTCAGCCATGTCAGGACTCCTGCCTAGTTGCGAGGGACAACTCGGGATTCTCCTCGAGGCTTTGCAGGGCAATTGGGACGCCTCTCCAGCTGAGACGGGAGACCAAGGGTCCCTTTCCACGTGCCACAGGAATCCTGGGTCTCCTATCAAGTTTCACGAGGAGTCAGGCATCGTCTCCTTTGGAGGCACTGATCTCCGCATACCTCTGGAGTTTTCAAAGGATGTGAGGCCTCCTGTCGCGATGAGGTGGGGAACTAGGTCTTTCGCTGTGGTCTCCACAGGGGATTCAGACAACCTTTCGTCTTGGGAGATGCAAGACGAGCCTGCATTCCAGTCACTGCAGGGATATCCGGCCTTATTTCGAGTCAGGGCATCGCGGTGTCCATTCCACTTGAGGCCGCAAACTCAGGGTCCCTCTCACATACCTAGAGCTGAGAGAAGCCTCCTCTTGAGGTGCTTGTGGTAAGGTGTTATTCCTCTGGAGTCGAAGCCAGGGACTAACCTCTCATCTCGAGTTGATTTTTGGCCCACGGAGCTCTTTCGTGTTGCTACAGTGACCTCAGGATCCCTCTAGCCTTGAAACAGTGTTCTTGGGGTTTCTCTGGAGTGCCATCAAGGAAATCAAGGCTCCTTTCATGTGTGATGTGCAACACGGAATTGCTCTGCACGCAGTGCAGGGGAATCGGGCCTCATCTCGCGGCGAGGGGGAAGTCTCATGGTTTTTCTCGAGTTGCTGTGGGAACCTGGGGTATATTCTCGAGTTACGACGGGGATGGCCCTTCCACCCACGTGTTTCTTCAGCGACGTCAGGACTCCTGCCTAGTTGCGAGGGACAACTCTGGATTCTCCTCGAGGCTTGGCAGGGCAATTGGGACGCCTCTCCAGGTGAGGCGGGAGACCAAGTGTCCCTTTCCAAGTGCCACAGGAATCCTGGGACTCCTATCAAGTTTCACGAGGAGTCAGGCATCGTCTCCTTTGGAGGCACTGATCTCCGCGTACCTCTGGAGTTTTCAAAGGATGGGAGGCTATCGGTCGCGATGAGGTGGGGAACTAAGTCTTTCTCTGTGCTTTCCACAGGGGATTCAGACATCCTTTCGTCCTGGGAGATGCAAGACGAGCCTGCATTCAAGTCACTGCAGGGATATCCGGCCTCATTTCGAGTCAGGGCATCGCGGTGTCCATTCCACTTGAGGCCGCAAACTCAGGGTCCCTCTCACATACCTAGAGCTGAGAGAAGCCTCCTCTTGAGGTGCTTGTGGTAAGGTGGTATTCCTCTGGAGACGAATCCAGGGACTAACCTCTCTTTTCGAGTTGATTTTTGGTCCACAGAGTTCTTTCGTGTTGCTACAGTGACCTCAGGATCCCTCTATCCTTGAAACAGTGTTCTTGGGGTTTCTCTGGAGTGCCATCAAGGAAATCAAGGCTCCTTTCATGTGTGATGTGCAAGACGGAATTGCTCTGCACGCAGTACAGGGGAATCGGGCCTCTTCTCGCATCGAGGGGGAAGTCTCATGGTTTTTCTCGAGTTGCGGCGGGAACCTGGGGTATATTCTCGAGTTACGACGGGGATGGCCCTTCCACCCACGTGTTTGCTCAGCCACGTCAGGACTCCTGCCTAGTTGCGAGGGACAACTCTGGATTCTCCTCGAGGCTTGGCAGGGCAATTGAAACGCCTCTCCAGCTGAGGCGGGAGACCAAGGGTCCCTTTCCACGTGCCACAAGAATCCTGGGACTGCTATCAAGTTTCACGAGGAGTCAGGCATCGTCTCCTTTGGAGGCACTGATCTCCGCATACCTCTGGAATTTTCAAAGGATGTGAGGCCTCCGGTCGCGATGAGGTGGGGAACTAGGTCTTTCTCTGTGGTCTCCACAGGGGATTCAGACATCCTTTCGTCTTGGGAAATGCAAGACGAGCCTGCATTCAAGTCACTGCAGGGATATCCGGCCTTATTTCGAGTCAGGGCATCGCGGTGTCCATTCCATTTGAGGCCGCAAACTCAGGGTCCCTCTCACATACCTAGAGCTGAGAGAAGCCTCCTCTTGAGGTGCTTGTGGTAAGGTGGTATTCCTCAGGAGTCGAAGCCAGGGACTAACCTCTCATCTCGTGTTGATTCTTGGTCCACGGAGCTCTTTCGTGTTGCTACAGTGACCTCAGGATCCCTCTAGCCTTGAAACAGTGTTCTTGGGGTTTCTCTGGAGTGCCATCAAGGAAATCAAGGCTCCTTTCATGTGTGATGTGCAACACGGAATTGCTCTGCACGCAGTGCAGGGGAATCGGGCCTCATCTCGCGGCGAGGGGGAAGTCTCATGGTTTTTCTCGAGTTGCGGCGGGTACCTGGGGTATATTCTCGAGTTACGACGGGGATGGCCCTTCCACACACGTGTTTGTTCAGCCACGTCAGGACTCTTGCCTAGTTGCGAGACACAACCTGGGATTCTCCTCGAGGCTTGGCAGGGCAATTGGGACGCCTCTCCAGCTGAGGCGGGAGACCAAGGGTCCCTTTCCACGTGCCACAGGAATCCTGGGACTCCTATCAAGTTTCACGAGGAGTCAGGCATCGTCTCCTTTGGAGGCACTGATCTCCGTGTACCTCTGGAGTTTTCAAAGGATGTGAGGCCTCCGGTCGCGATGAGGTGGGGAACTAGGTCTTTCTCTGTGGTCTCCACAGGGGATTCAGACATCCTTTCATCTTAGGAGATGCAAGACGAGCCTGCATTCAAGTCACTGCAGGGATATCCAGCCTTATTTTGCGTCAGGGCATCGCGGTGTCCATTCCACTTGAGGCCGCAAACTCAGGGTCCCTCTCACATACCTAGAGCTGAGAGAAGCCTCCTCTTGAGGTGCTTGTGGTAAGGTGGTATTCCTCTGGAGTCGAAGTCATGGACTAACCTCTCATCTCGAGTTGATTTTTGGCCCACGGAGCTCTTTCGTGTTGCTACAGTGACCTCAGGATCCCTCTAGCCTTGAAACAGTGTTCTTGGGGTTTCTCTGGAGTGCCATCAAGGAAATCAAGGCTCCTTTCATGTGTGATGTGCAACACGGAATTGCTCTGCACGCAGTGCAGGGGAATCGGGCCTCATCTCGCGGCGAGGGGGAAGTCTCATGGTTTTTCTCGAGTTGCGGCGGGAACCTGGGGTATATTCTCGAGTTAAGACGGGGATGGCCCTTCCACCCACGCGTTTCTTCAGCGACGTCAGGACTCCTGCCTAGTTGCGAGGGACAACTCTGGATTCTCCTCGAGGCTTGGCAGGGCAATTGGGACGCCTCTCCAGCTGAGGCGGGAGACCAAGTGTCCCTTTCCAAGTGCCACAGGAATCCTGGGACTCCTATCAAGTTTCACGAGGAGTCAGGCATCGTCTCCTTTGGAGGCACTGATCTCCGCGTACCTCTGGAGTTTTCAAAGGATGTGAGGCTATCGGTCGCGATGAGGTGGGGAACTAAGTTTTTCTCTGTGCTTTCCACAGGGGATTCAGACATCCTTTCGTCCTGGGAGATGCAAGACGAGCCTGCATTGAAGTCACTGCAGGGATATCCGGCCTTATTTCGAGTCAGGGCATCGCGGTGTCCATTCCACTTGAGGCCGCAAACTCAGGGTCCCTCTCACATACCTAGAGCTGAGAGAAGCCTCCTCTTGAGGTGCTTGTGGTAAGGTGGTATTCCTCTGGAGACGAATCCAGGGACTAACCTCTCTTTTCGAGTTAATTTTTGGTCCACAGAGTTCTTTCGTGTTGCTACAGTGACCTCAGGATCCCTCTATCCTTGAAACAGTGTTCTTGGGGTTTCTCTGGAGTGCCATCAAGGAAATCAAGGCTCCTTTCATGTGTGATGTGCAAGACGGAATTGCTCTGCACGCAGTACAGGGGAATCGGGCCTCATCTCGCATCGAGGGGGAAGTCTCATGGTTTTTCTCGAGTTGCGGCGGGAACCTGGGGTATATTCTCGAGTTACGACGGGGATTGCCCTTCCACCCACGTGTTTCTTCAGCGACGTCAGGACTCCTGCCTAGTTGCGAGGGACAACTCTGGATTCTCCTCGAGGCTTGGCAGGGCAATTGGAACGCCTCTCCAGCTGAGGCGGGAGACCAAGGGTCCCTTTCCACGTGCCACAAGAATCCTGGGACTCCTATCAAGTTTCACGAGGAGTCAGGCATCGTCTCCTTTGGAGGCACTGATCTCCGCGTACCTCTGGAGTTTTCAAAGGATGTGAGGCCTCCGGTCGCGATGAGGTGGGGAACTAGGTCTTTCTCTGTGGTCTCCACAGGGGATTCAGACATCCTTTCTTCTTGGGAGATGCATGACGAGCCTGCATTGAAGTCACTTCAGGGATATCCGGCCTTATTTCGAGTCAGGGCATCGCGGTGTCCATTCCACTTGAGGCCACAAACTCAGGGTCCCTCTCACATACCTAGAGCTGAGAGAAGCCTCCTCTTGAGGTGCTTGTGGTAAGGTGGTATTCCTCAGGAGTCGAAGCCAGGGACTAACCTCTCATCTCGTGTTGATTCTTGGTCCACGGAGCTCTTTCGTGTTGCTACAGTGACCTCAGGATCCCTTTAGCCTTGAAACAGTGTTCTTGGGGTTTCTCTGGAGTGCCATCAAGGAAATCAAGGCTCCTTTCATGTGTGATGTGCAACACGGAATTGCTCTGCACGCAGTGCAGGGGAATCGGGCCTCATCTCGCGGCGAGGGGGAAGTCTCATGGTTTTTCTCGAGTTGCGGCGGGTACATGGGGTATATTCTCGAGTTACGACGGGGATGGCCCTTCCACACACGTGTTTGTTCAGCCACGTCAGGACTCTTGCCTAGTTGCGAGACACAACCTGGGATTCTCCTCGAGGCTTGGCAAGGAAATTGGGACGCCTCTCCAGCTGAGGCGGGAGACCAAGGGTCCCTTTCCACGTGCCACAGGAATCCTGGGACTCCTATCAAGTTTCACGAGGAGTCAGGCATCGTCTCCTTTGGAGGCACTGATCTCCGCGTACCTCTGGAGTTTTCAAAGGATGTGAGGCCTCCGGTCGCGATGAGGTGGGGAACTAGGTCTTTCTCTGTGGTCTCCACAGGGGATTCAGACATCCTTTCATCTTAGGAGATGCAAGACGAGCCTGCATTCAAGTCACTGCAGGGATATCTGGCCTTATTTCGAGTCAGGGCATCGCGGTGTCCATTCCACTTGAGGCCGCAAACTCAGGGTCCCTCTCACATACCTAGAGCTGAGAGAAGCCTCCTCTTGAGGTGCTTGTGGTAAGGTGGTATTCCTCTGGAGACGAATCCAGGGACTAACCTCTCATCTCGAGTTGATTTTTGCTTCACAGAATTCTTTCGTGTTGCTACAGTGACCTCAGGATCCCTCTATCCTTGAAACAGTGTTCTTGGGGTTTCTCTGGAGTGCCATCAAGGAAATCAAGGCTCCTTTCATGTGTGATGTGCAAGACGGAATTGCTCTGCACGCAGTACAGGGGAATCGGGCCTCATCTCGCATCGAGGGGGAAGTCTCATGGTTTTTCTCGAGTTGCGGCGGGAACATGGGGTATATTCTCGAGTTACGACGGGGATGGCCCTTCCACCACGTGTTTGTTCAGCAACGACAGGACTCCTGCCTAGTTGCGAGGGACAACTCTGGATTCTCCTCGAGGCTTGGCAGGGCAATTGGAACGCCTCTCCAGCTGAGGCGGGAGACCAAGTGTCCCTTTCCACGTGCCAAAGGAATCCTGGGTCTCCTATCAAGTTTCACGAGGAGTCAGGCATCGTCTCCTTTGGAGGCACTGATCTCCGCGTACCTCTGGAGTTTTCAAAGATTTTGAGGCCTCCTGTCACGATGAGGTGGGGAACTAGGTCTTTCTCTGTCGTCTCCACAGGGGATTCAGACACCCTTTCGTCTTGGGAGATGCAAGACGAGCCTGCATTCCAGTCACTGCAGGGATATCCGGCCTTATTTCGAGTCAGGGCATCACGGTGTCCATTCCACTTGAGGCCGCAAACTCAGGGTCCCTCTCACATACCTAGAGCTGAGAGAAGCCTCCTCTTGAGGTGCTTGTGGTAAGGTGATATTCCTCTGGAATCGAAGCCAGGGACTAACCTCTCATCTCGAGTTGATTTTTGGTCCACGGAGCTCTTTCGTGTTGCTACAGTGACCTCAGGATCCCTCTAGCCTTGAAACAGTGTTCTTGGGGTTTCTCTGGAGTGCCATCAAGGAAATCAAGGCTCCTTTCATGTGTGATGTGCAACACAAAATTGCTCTGCACGCAGTGCAGGGAAATCGGGCCTCATCTCGCGGCGAGGGGGAAGTCTCATGGTTTTTCTCGAGTTGCGGCGGGAACCTGGGGTATATTCTCGAGTTACGACAGGGAGGGCCCTTCCACACACGTGTTTGTTCAGCCACGTCAGGACTCTTGCCTAGTTGCGAGACACAACTCGGGATTCTCCTCGAGGCTTGGCAAGGCAATTGGGACGCCTCTCCAGCTGAGGCGGGAGACCAAGGGTCCCTTTCCACGTGCCACAGGAATCCTGGGACTCCTATCAAGTTTCACGAGGAGTCAGGCATCGTCTCCTTTGGAGGCACTGATCTCCGCCTACCTCTGGAGTTTTCAAAGGATGTAAGGCCTCCGGTCGCGATGAGGTGGGGAACTAGGTCTTTCTCTGTGGTCTCCACAGGGGATTCAGACATCCTTTCATCTTGGGAGATGCAAGACGAGCCTGCATTCAAGTCACTGCAGGGATATCCAGCCTTATCTCGCGTCAGGGCATCGCGGTGTCCATTCCACTTGAGGCCGCAAACTCAGGGTCCCTCTCACATAGCTAGAGCTGAGAGAAGCCTCCTCTTGAGGTGCTTCTGGTAAGGTGGTATTCCTCTGGAGTCGAAGCCATGGACTAACCTCTCATCTCGAGTTGATTTTTGGCCCACGGAGCTCTTTCGTGTTGCTACAGTGACCTCAGGATCCCTCTAGCCTTGAAACAGTGTTCTTGGGGTTTCTCTGGAGTGCCATCAAGGAAATCAAAGCTCCTTTCATGTGTGATGTGCAAGACGGAATTGCTCTGCACGCAGTACAGGGGAATCGGGCCTCATCTCGCATCGAGGGGGAAGTCTCATGGTTTTTCTCGAGTTGCGGCGGGAACCTGGGGTATATTCTCGAGTTACGACGGGGATGGCCCTTCCACCCACGTGTTTCTTCAGCGACGTCAGGACTCCTGCCTAGTTGCGAGGGACAACTCTGGATTCTCCTCGAGGCTTGGCAGGGCAATTGGAACGCCTCTCCAGCTGAGGCGGGAGACCAAGGGTCCCTTTCCACGTGCCACAGGAATCCTGGGACTCCTATCAAGTTTCACGAGGAGTCAGGCATCGTCTCCTTTGGAGGCACTGATCTCCGCGTACCTCTGGAGTTTTCAAAGGATGTGAGGCCTCCGGTCGCGATGAGGTGGGGAACTAGGTCTTTCTCTGTGGTCTCCACAGGGGATTCAGACATCCTTTCTTCTTGGGAGATGCATGACGAGCCTGCATTCAAGTCACTGCAGGGATATCCGGCCTTATTTCGAGTCAGGGCATCGCGGTGTCCATTCCACTTGAGGCCACAAACTCAGGGTCCCTCTCACATACCTAGAGCTGAGAGAAGCCTCCTCTTGAGGTGCTTGTGGTAAGGTGGTATTCCTCAGAAGTCGAAGCCAGGGACTAACCTCTCATCTCGTGTTGATTCTTGGTCCACGGAGCTCTTTCGTGTTGCTACAGTGACCTCAGGATCCCTCTAGCCTTGAAACAGTGTTCTTGGGGTTTCTCTGGAGTGCCATCAAGGAAATCAAGGCTCCTTTCATGTGTGATGTGCAACACGGAATTGCTCTGCACGCAGTGCAGGGGAATCGGGCCTCATCTCGCATCGAGGGGGAAGTCTCATGGTTTTTCTCGAGTTGCGGCGGGTACCTGGGGTATATTCTCGAGTTACGACGGGGATGGCCCTTCCACACACGTGTTTGTTCAGCCACGTCAGGACTCTTGCCTAGTTGCGAGACACAACCTGGGATTCTCCTCGAGGCTTGGCAAGGAAATTGGGACGCCTCTCCAGCTGAGGCGGGAGACCAAGGTTCCCTTTCCACGTGCCACAGGAATCCTGGGACTCCTATCAAGTTTCACGAGGAGTCAGGCATCGTCTCCTTTGGAGGCACTGATCTCCGCGTACCTCTGGAGTTTTCAAAGGATGTGAGGCCTCCGGTCGCGATGAGGTGGGGAACTAGGTCTTTCTCTGTGGTCTCCACAGGGGATTCAGACATCCTTTCATCTTAGGAGATGGAAGACGAGCCTGCATTCAAGTCACTGCAGGGATATCCGGCCTTATTTCGAGTCAGGGCATCGCGGTGTCCATTCCACTTGAGGCCGCAAACTCAGGGTCCCTCTCACATACCTAGAGCTGAGAGAAGCCTCCTCTTGAGGTGCTTGTGGTAAGGTGGTATTCCTCTGGAGACGAATCCAGGGACTAACCTCTCATCTCGAGTTGATTTTTGCTTCACAGAGTTCTTTCGTGTTGCTACAGTGACCTCAGGATCCCTCTATCCTTGAAACAGTGTTCTTGGGGTTTCTCTGGAGTGCCATCAAGGAAATCAAGGCTCCTTTCATGTGTGATGTGCAAGACGTAATTGCTCTGCACGCAGTACAGGGGAATCGGGCCTCATCTCGCATCGAGGGGGAAGTCTCATGGTTTTTCTCGAGTTGCGGCGGGAACCTGGGGTATATTCTCGAGTTACGACGGTGATGGCCCTTCCACCCACGTGTTTGTTCAGCCACGACAGGACTCCTGCCTAGTTGCGAGGGACAACTCTGGATTCTCCTCGAGGCTTGGCAGGGCAATTGGAACGCCTCTCCAGCTGAGGCGGGAGACCAAGGGTCCCTTTCCACGTGCCAAAGGAATCCTGGGTCTCCTATCAAGTTTCACGAGGAGTCAGGCATCGTCTCCTTTGGAGGCACTGATCTCCGCGTACCTCTGGAGTTTTCAAAGATTTTGAGGCCTCCTGTCACGATGAGGTGGGAAACTAGGTCTTTCTCTGTCGTCTCCACAGGGGATTCAGACACCCTTTCGTCTTGGGAGATGCAAGACGAGCCTGCATTCCAGTCACTGCAGGGATATCCGGCCTTATTTCGAGTCAGGGCATCACGGTGTCCATTCCACTTGAGGCCGCAAACTCAGGGTCCCTCTCACATACCTAGAGCTGAGAGAAGCCTCCTCTTGAGGTGCTTGTGGTAAGGTGATATTCCTCTGGAATCGAAGCCAGGGACTAACCTCTCATCTCGAGTTGATTTTTGGTCCACGGAGCTCTTTCGTGTTGCTACAGTGACCTCAGGATCCCTCTAGCCTTGAAACAGTGTTCTTGGGGTTTCTCTGGAGTGCCATCAAGGAAATCAAGGCTCCTTTCATGTGTGATGTGCAACACAAAATTGCTCTGCACGCAGTGCAGGGAAATCGGGCCTCATCTCGCGGCGAGGGGGAAGTCTCATGGTTTTTCTCGAGTTGCGGCGGGAACCTGGGGTATATTCTCGAGTTACGACAGGGAGGGCCCTTCCACACACGTGTTTGTTCAGCCACGTCAGGACTCTTGCCTAGTTGCGAGACACAACTCGGGATTCTCCTCGAGGCTTGGCAAGGCAATTGGGACGCCTCTCCAGCTGAGGTGGGAGACCAAGGGTCCCTTTCCACGTGCCACAGGAATCCTGGGACTCCTATCAAGTTTCACGAGGAGTCAGGCATCGTCTCCTTTGGAGGCACTGATCTCCGCCTACCTCTGGAGTTTTCAAAGGATGTGAGGCCTCCGGTCGCGATGAGGTGGGGAACTAGGTCTTTCTCTGTGGTCTCCACAGGGGATTCAGACATCCTTTCATCTTGGGAGATGCAAGACGAGCCTGCATTCAAGTCACTGCAGGGATATCCAGCCTTATCTCGCGTCAGGGCATCGCGGTGTCCATTCCACTTGAGGCCGCAAACTCAGGGTCCCTCTCACATACCTAGAGCTGAGAGAAGCCTCCTCTTGAGGTGCTTGTGGTAAGGTGGTATTCCTCTGGAGACGAATCCAGGGACTAACCTCTCTTTTCGAGTAGATTTTTGGTCCACAGAGTTCTTTCGTGTTGCTACAGTGACCTCAGGATCCCTCTAGCCTTGAAACAGTGTTCTTGGGGTTTCTCTGGAGTGCCATCAAGGAAATCAAGGCTCCTTTCATGTGTGATGTGCAAGACGGAATTGCTCTGCACGCAGTACAGGGGAATCGGGCCTCATCTCGCATCGAGGCGGAAGTCTCATGGTTTTTCTCGAGTTGCGGCGGGAACCTGGGGTATATTCTCGAGTTACGACGGGGATGGCCCTTCCACCCACGTGTTTGTTCAGCCACGTCAGGACTCCTGCCTAGTTGCGAGACACAACTCGGGATTCTCCTCGAGGCTTGGCAAGGCAATTGGGACGCCTCTCCAGCTGAGGCGGGAGACCAAGTGTCCCTTTCCACGTGCCACAGGAATCCTGGGACTCCTATCAAGTTTCACGAGGAGTCAGGCATCGTCTCCTTTGGAGGCACTGATCGCCGCGTACCTCTGGAGTTTTCAAAGGATGTGAGGCCTCCGGTCGCGATGAGGTGGGGAACTAGGTCTTTCTCTGTGGTCTCCACAGGGGATTCAGACATCCTGTCATCTTGGGAGATGCAAGACGAGCCTGCATTCAAGTCACTGCAGGGATATCCAGCCTTATTTCGCGTCAGGGCATCGCGGTGTCCATTCCACTTGAGGCCGCAAACTCAGGGTCCCTCTCACATACCTAGAGCTGAGAGAAGCCTCCTCTTGAGGTGCTTGTGGTAAGGTGGTATTCCTCTGGAGTCGAAGCCAGGGACTAACCTCTCATCTCGAGTTGATTTTTGGCCCACGGAGCTCTTTCGTGTTGCTACAGTGACCTCAGGATCCCTCTAGCCTTGAAACAGTGTTCTTGGGGTTTCTCTGGAGTGCCATCAAGGAAATCAAGGCTCCTTTCATGTGTGATGTGGAACACGGAATTGCTCTGCACGCAGTGCAGGGGAATCGGGCCTCATCTCGTGGCATGGGGGAAGTCTCAGGGTTTTTCTCGAGTTGCGGCGGGAACCTGGGGTATATTCTCGAGTTCCGACGGGGATGGCCCTTCCACCCACGTGTGTGTTCAGCCATGTCAGGACTCCTGCCTAGTTGCGAGGGACAACTCGGGATTCTCCTCGAGGCTTTGCAGGGCAATTGGGACGCCTCTCCAGCTGAGACGGGAGACCAAGGGTCCCTTTCCACGTGCCACAGGAATCCTGGGTCTCCTATCAAGTTTCACGAGGAGTCAGGCATCGTCTCCTTTGGAGGCACTGATCTCCGCATACCTCTGGAGTTTTCAAAGGATGTGAGGCCTCCTGTCGCGATGAGGTGGGGAACTAGGTCTTTCGCTGTGGTCTCCACAGGGGATTCAGACACCCTTTCGTCTTGGGAGATGCAAGACGAGCCTGCATTCCAGTCACTGCAGGGATATCCGGCCTTATTTCGAGTCAGGGCATCGCGGTGTCCATTCCACTTGAGGCCGCAAACTCAGGGTCCCTCTCACATACCTAGAGCTGAGAGAAGCCTCCTCTTGAGGTGCTTGTGGTAAGGTGGTATTCCTCTGGAGACGAATCCAGGGACTAACCTCTCTTTTCGAGTAGATTTTTGGTCCACAGAGTTCTTTCGTGTTGCTACAGTGACCTCAGGATCCCTCTAGCCTTGAAACAGTGTTCTTGGGGTTTCTCTGGAGTGCCATCAAGGAAATCAAGGCTCCTTTCATGTGTGATGTGCAAGACGGAATTGCTCTGCACGCAGTACAGGGGAATCGGGCCTCATCTCGCATCGAGGCGGAAGTCTCATGGTTTTTCTCGAGTTGCGGCGGGAACCTGGGGTATATTCTCGAGTTACGACGGGGATGGCCCTTCCACCCACGTGTTTGTTCAGCCACGTCAGGACTCCTGCCTAGTTGCGAGACACAACTCGGGATTCTCCTCGAGGCTTGGCAAGGCAATTGGGACGCCTCTCCAGCTGAGGCGGGAGACCAAGTGTCCCTTTCCACGTGCCACAGGAATCCTGGGACTCCTATCAAGTTTCACGAGGAGTCAGGCATCGTCTCCTTTGGAGGCACTGATCGCCGCGTACCTCTGGAGTTTTCAAAGGATGTGAGGCCTCCGGTCGCGATGAGGTGGGGAACTAGGTCTTTCTCTGTGGTCTCCACAGGGGATTCAGACATCCTGTCATCTTGGGAGATGCAAGACGAGCCTGCATTCAAGTCACTGCAGGGATATCCAGCCTTATTTCGCGTCAGGGCATCGCGGTGTCCATTCCACTTGAGGCCGCAAACTCAGGGTCCCTCTCACATACCTAGAGCTGAGAGAAGCCTCCTCTTGAGGTGCTTGTGGTAAGGTGGTATTCCTCTGGAGTCGAAGCCAGGGACTAACCTCTCATCTCGAGTTGATTTTTGGCCCACGGAGCTCTTTCGTGTTGCTACAGTGACCTCAGGATCCCTCTAGCCTTGAAACAGTGTTCTTGGGGTTTCTCTGGAGTGCCATCAAGGAAATCAAGGCTCCTTTCATGTGTGATGTGGAACACGGAATTGCTCTGCACGCAGTGCAGGGGAATCGGGCCTCATCTCGTGGCATGGGGGAAGTCTCAGGGTTTTTCTCGAGTTGCGGCGGGAACCTGGGGTATATTCTCGAGTTCCGACGGGGATGGCCCTTCCACCCACGTGTGTGTTCAGCCATGTCAGGACTCCTGCCTAGTTGCGAGGGACAACTCGGGATTCTCCTCGAGGCTTTGCAGGGCAATTGGGACGCCTCTCCAGCTGAGACGGGAGACCAAGGGTCCCTTTCCACGTGCCACAGGAATCCTGGGTCTCCTATCAAGTTTCACGAGGAGTCAGGCATCGTCTCCTTTGGAGGCACTGATCTCCGCATACCTCTGGAGTTTTCAAAGGATGTGAGGCCTCCTGTCGCGATGAGGTGGGGAACTAGGTCTTTCGCTGTGGTCTCCACAGGGGATTCAGACACCCTTTCGTCTTGGGAGATGCAAGACGAGCCTGCATTCCAGTCACTGCAGGGATATCCGGCCTTATTTCGAGTCAGGGCATCGCGGTGTCCATTCCACTTGAGGCCACAAACTCAGGGTCCCTCTCACATACCTAGAGCTGAGAGAAGCCTCCTCTTGAGGTGCTTGTGGTAAGGTGCTATTCCTCTGGAGTCGAAGCCAGGGACTAACCTCTCATCTCGAGTTGATTTTTGGTCCACGGAGCTCTTTCGTGTTGCTACAGTGACCTCAGGATCCCTCTAGCCTTGAAACAGTGTTCTTAGGGTTTCTCTGGAGTGCCATGAAGGAAATCAAGTCTCCTTTCATGTGTGATGTGCAACACAGAATTGCTCTGCACGCAGTGCAGGGGAATCGGGCCTCATCTCGCGGCGAGGGGGAAGTCTCATGGTTTTTCTCGAGTTGCGGCGGGAACCTGGGGTATATTCTCGAGTTACGACGGGGATGGCCCTTCCACACACGTGTTTGTTCAGCCACGTCAGGACTCTTGCCTAGTTGCGAGACACAACTCGGGATTCACCTCGAGGCTTGGCAAGGCAATTGGGACGCCTCTCCAGCTGAGGCGGGAGACCAAGGGTCCCTTTCCACGTGCCACAGGAATCCTGGGTCTCCTATCAAGTTTCACGAGGAGTCAGGCATCGTCTCCTTTGGAGGCACTGATCTCCGCGTACCTCTGGAGTTTTCAAAGGATGTGAGGCCTCCGGTCGCGATGAGGTGGGGAACTAGGTCTTTCTATGTGGTCTCCACAGGGGATTCAGACATCCTTTCATCTTGGGAGATGCAAGACGAGCCTGCATTCAAGTCACTGCAGGGATATCCAGCCTTATTTCGCGTCAGAGCATCGCGGTGTCCATTCCACTTGAGGCCGCAAACTCAGGGTCCCTCTCACATACCTAGAGCTGAGAGAAGCCTCCTCTTGAGGTGCTTGTGGTAAGGTGGTATTCCTCTGGAGTCGAAGCCAGGGACTAACCTCTCATCTCGAGTTGATTTTTGGCCCACGGAGCTCTTTCGTGTTGCTACAGTGACCTCAGGATCCCTCTAGCCATGAAACAGTGTTCTTGGGGTTTCTCTGGAGTGCCATCAAGGAAATCAAGGCTCCTTTCATGTGTGATGTGCAACACGGAATTGCTCTGCACGCAGTGCAGGGGAATCGGGCCTCATCTCGCGGCGAGGGGGAAGTCTCATGGTTTTTCTCGAGTTGCTGTGGGAACCTGGGGTATATTCTCGAGTTACGACGGGGATGGCCCTTCCACCCACGTGTTTCTTCAGCGACGTCAGGACTCCTGCCTAGTTGCGAGGGACAACTCTGGATTCTCCTCGAGGCTTGGCATGGCAATTTGGACGCCTCTCCAGCTGAGGCGGGAGACCAAGTGTCCCTTTCCAAGTGCGACAGGAATCCTGGGACTCCTATCAAGTTTCACGAGGAGTCAGGCATCGTCTCCTTTGGAGGCACTGATCTCCGCGTACCTCTGGAGTTTTCAAAGGATGTGAGGCTATCGGTCGCGATGAGGTGGGGAACTAAGTCTTTCTCTGTGCTTTCCACAGGGGATTCAGACATCCTTTCGTCCTGGGAGATGCAAGACGAGCCTGCATTCAAGTCACTGCAGGGATATCCGGCCTCATTTCGAGTCAGGGCATCGCGGTGTCCATTCCACTTGAGGCCGCAAACTCAGGGTCCCTCTCACATACCTAGAGCTGAGAGAAGCCTCCTCTTGAGGTGCTTGTGGTAAGGTGGTATTCCTCTGGAGACGAATCCAGGGACTAACCTCTCTTTTCGAGTTGATTTTTGGTCCACAGAGTTCTTTCGTATTGCTACAGTGACCTCAGGATTCCTCTATCCTTGAAACAGTGTTCTTGGGGTTTCTCTGGAGTGCCATCAAGGAAATCAAGGCTCCTTTCATGTGTGATGTGCAAGACGGAATTGCTCTGCACGCAGTACAGGGGAATCGGGCCTCTTCTCGCATCGAGGGGGAAGTCTCATGGTTTTTCTCGAGTTGCGGCGGGAACCTGGGGTATATTCTCGAGTTACGACGGGGATGGCCCTTCCACCCACGTGTTTGTTCAGCCACGTCAGGACTCCTGCCTAGTTGCGAGGGACAACTCTGGATTCTCCTCGAGGCTTGGCAGGGCAATTGGAACGCCTCTCCAGCTGAGGCGGGAGACCAAGGGTCCCTTTCCACGTGCCACAAGAATCCTGGGACTGCTATCAAGTTTCACGAGGAGTCAGGCATCGTCTCCTTTGGAGGCACTGATCTCCGCGTACCTCTGGAGTTTTCAAAGGATGTGAGGCCTCCGGTCGCGATGAGGTGGGGAACTAGGTCTTTCTCTGTGGTCTCCACAGGGGATTCAGACATCCTTTCGTCTTGGGAAATGCAAGACGAGCCTGCATTGAAGTCACTGCAGGGATATCCGGCCTTATTTCGAGTCAGGGCATCGCGGTGTCCATTCCACTTGAGGCCGCAAACTCAGGGTCCCTCTCACATACCTAGAGCTGAGAGAAGCCTCCTCTTGAGGTGCTTGTGGTAAGGTGGTATTCCTCAGGAGTCGAAGCCAGGGACTAACCTCTCATCTCGTGTTGATTCTTGGTCCACGGAGCTCTTTCGTGTTGCTACAGTGACCTCAGGATCCCTCTAGCCTTGAAACAGTGTTCTTGGGGTTTCTCTGGAGTGCCATCAAGGAAATCAAGGCTCCTTTCATGTGTGATGTGCAACACGGAATTGCTCTGCACGCAGTGCAGGGGAATCGGGCCTCATCTCGCATCGAGGGGGAAGTCTCATGGTTTTTCTCGAGTTGCGGCGGGTACCTGGGGTATATTCTCGAGTTAGGACGGGGATGGCCCTTCCACACACGTGTTTGTTCAGCCACGTCAGGACTCTTGCCTAGTTGCGAGACACAACCTGGGATTCTCCTCGAGGCTTGGCAAGGAAATTGGGACGCCTCTCCAGCTGAGGCGGGAGACCAAGGTTCCCTTTCCACGTGCCACAGGAATCCTGGGACTCCTATCAAGTTTCACGAGGAGTCAGGCATCGTCTCCTTTGGAGGCACTGATCTCCGCGTACCTCTGGAGTTTTCAAAGGATGTGAGGCCTCCGGTCGCGATGAGGTGGGGAACTAGGTCTTTCTCTGTGGTCTCCACAGGGGATTCAGACATCCTTTCATCTTAGGAGATGGAAGACGAGCCTGCATTCAAGTCACTGCAGGGATATCCGGCCTTATTTCGAGTCAGGGCATCGCGGTGTCCATTCCACTTGAGGCCGCAAACTCAGGGTCCCTCTCACATACCTAGAGCTGAGAGAAGCCTCCTCTTGAGGTGCTTGTGGTAAGGTGGTATTCCTCTGGAGACGAATCCAGGGACTAACCTCTCATCTCGAGTTGATTTTTGCTTCACAGAGTTCTTTCGTGTTGCTACAGTGACCTCAGGATCCCTCTATCCTTGAAACAGTGTTCTTGGGGTTTCTCTGGAGTGCCATCAAGGAAATCAAGGCTCCTTTCATGTGTGATGTGCAAGACGTAATTGCTCTGCACGCAGTACAGGGGAATCGGGCCTCATCTCGCATCGAGGGGGAAGTCTCATGGTTTTTCTCGAGTTGCGGCGGGAACCTGGGGTATATTCTCGAGTTACGACGGTGATGGCCCTTCCACCCACGTGTTTGTTCAGCCACGACAGGACTCCTGCCTAGTTGCGAGGGACAACTCTGGATTCTCCTCGAGGCTTGGCAGGGCAATTGGAACGCCTCTCCAGCTGAGGCGGGAGACCAAGGGTCCCTTTCCACGTGCCAAAGGAATCCTGGGTCTCCTATCAAGTTTCACGAGGAGTCAGGCATCGTCTCCTTTGGAGGCACTGATCTCCGCGTACCTCTGGAGTTTTCAAAGATTTTGAGGCCTCCTGTCACGATGAGGTGGGAAACTAGGTCTTTCTCTGTCGTCTCCACAGGGGATTCAGACACCCTTTCGTCTTGGGAGATGCAAGACGAGCCTGCATTCCAGTCACTGCAGGGATATCCGGCCTTATTTCGAGTCAGGGCATCACGGTGTCCATTCCACTTGAGGCCGCAAACTCAGGGTCCCTCTCACATACCTAGAGCTGAGAGAAGCCTCCTCTTGAGGTGCTTGTGGTAAGGTGATATTCCTCTGGAATCGAAGCCAGGGACTAACCTCTCATCTCGAGTTGATTTTTGGTCCACGGAGCTCTTTCGTGTTGCTACAGTGACCTCAGGATCCCTCTAGCCTTGAAACAGTGTTCTTGGGGTTTCTCTGGAGTGCCATCAAGGAAATCAAGGCTCCTTTCATGTGTGATGTGCAACACAAAATTGCTCTGCACGCAGTGCAGGGAAATCGGGCCTCATCTCGCGGCGAGGGGGAAGTCTCATGGTTTTTCTCGAGTTGCGGCGGGAACCTGGGGTATATTCTCGAGTTACGACAGGGAGGGCCCTTCCACACACGTGTTTGTTCAGCCACGTCAGGACTCTTGCCTAGTTGCGAGACACAACTCGGGATTCTCCTCGAGGCTTGGCAAGGCAATTGGGACGCCTCTCCAGCTGAGGTGGGAGACCAAGGGTCCCTTTCCACGTGCCACAGGAATCCTGGGACTCCTATCAAGTTTCACGAGGAGTCAGGCATCGTCTCCTTTGGAGGCACTGATCTCCGCCTACCTCTGGAGTTTTCAAAGGATGTGAGGCCTCCGGTCGCGATGAGGTGGGGAACTAGGTCTTTCTCTGTGGTCTCCACAGGGGATTCAGACATCCTTTCATCTTGGGAGATGCAAGACGAGCCTGCATTCAAGTCACTGCAGGGATATCCAGCCTTATCTCGCGTCAGGGCATCGCGGTGTCCATTCCACTTGAGGCCGCAAACTCAGGGTCCCTCTCACATACCTAGAGCTGAGAGAAGCCTCCTCTTGAGGTGCTTGTGGTAAGGTGGTATTCCTCTGGAGACGAATCCAGGGACTAACCTCTCTTTTCGAGTAGATTTTTGGTCCACAGAGTTCTTTCGTGTTGCTACAGTGACCTCAGGATCCCTCTAGCCTTGAAACAGTGTTCTTGGGGTTTCTCTGGAGTGCCATCAAGGAAATCAAGGCTCCTTTCATGTGTGATGTGCAAGACGGAATTGCTCTGCACGCAGTACAGGGGAATCGGGCCTCATCTCGCATCGAGGCGGAAGTCTCATGGTTTTTCTCGAGTTGCGGCGGGAACCTGGGGTATATTCTCGAGTTACGACGGGGATGGCCCTTCCACCCACGTGTTTGTTCAGCCACGTCAGGACTCCTGCCTAGTTGCGAGACACAACTCGGGATTCTCCTCGAGGCTTGGCAAGGCAATTGGGACGCCTCTCCAGCTGAGGCGGGAGACCAAGTGTCCCTTTCCACGTGCCACAGGAATCCTGGGACTCCTATCAAGTTTCACGAGGAGTCAGGCATCGTCTCCTTTGGAGGCACTGATCGCCGCGTACCTCTGGAGTTTTCAAAGGATGTGAGGCCTCCGGTCGCGATGAGGTGGGGAACTAGGTCTTTCTCTGTGGTCTCCACAGGGGATTCAGACATCCTGTCATCTTGGGAGATGCAAGACGAGCCTGCATTCAAGTCACTGCAGGGATATCCAGCCTTATTTCGCGTCAGGGCATCGCGGTGTCCATTCCACTTGAGGCCGCAAACTCAGGGTCCCTCTCACATACCTAGAGCTGAGAGAAGCCTCCTCTTGAGGTGCTTGTGGTAAGGTGGTATTCCTCTGGAGTCGAAGCCAGGGACTAACCTCTCATCTCGAGTTGATTTTTGGCCCACGGAGCTCTTTCGTGTTGCTACAGTGACCTCAGGATCCCTCTAGCCTTGAAACAGTGTTCTTGGGGTTTCTCTGGAGTGCCATCAAGGAAATCAAGGCTCCTTTCATGTGTGATGTGGAACACGGAATTGCTCTGCACGCAGTGCAGGGGAATCGGGCCTCATCTCGTGGCATGGGGGAAGTCTCAGGGTTTTTCTCGAGTTGCGGCGGGAACCTGGGGTATATTCTCGAGTTCCGACGGGGATGGCCCTTCCACCCACGTGTGTGTTCAGCCATGTCAGGACTCCTGCCTAGTTGCGAGGGACAACTCGGGATTCTCCTCGAGGCTTTGCAGGGCAATTGGGACGCCTCTCCAGCTGAGACGGGAGACCAAGGGTCCCTTTCCACGTGCCACAGGAATCCTGGGTCTCCTATCAAGTTTCACGAGGAGTCAGGCATCGTCTCCTTTGGAGGCACTGATCTCCGCATACCTCTGGAGTTTTCAAAGGATGTGAGGCCTCCTGTCGCGATGAGGTGGGGAACTAGGTCTTTCGCTGTGGTCTCCACAGGGGATTCAGACACCCTTTCGTCTTGGGAGATGCAAGACGAGCCTGCATTCCAGTCACTGCAGGGATATCCGGCCTTATTTCGAGTCAGGGCATCGCGGTGTCCATTCCACTTGAGGCCGCAAACTCAGGGTCCCTCTCACATACCTAGAGCTGAGAGAAGCCTCCTCTTGAGGTGCTTGTGGTAAGGTGGTATTCCTCTGGAGACGAATCCAGGGACTAACCTCTCTTTTCGAGTTGATTTTTGGTCCACAGAGTTCTTTCGTGTTGCTACAGTGACCTCAGGATCCCTCTAGCCTTGAAACAGTGTTCTTGGGGTTTCTCTGGAGTGCCATCAAGGAAATCAAGGCTCCTTTCATGTGTGATGTGCAAGACGGAATTGCTCTGCACGCAGTACAGGGGAATCGGGCCTCATCTCGCATCGAGGCGGAAGTCTCATGGTTTTTCTCGAGTTGCGGCGGGAACCTGGGGTATATTCTCGAGTTACGACGGGGATGGCCCTTCCACCCACGTGTTTGTTCAGCCACGTCAGGACTCCTGCCTAGTTGCGAGACACAACTCGGGATTCTCCTCGAGGCTTGGCAAGGCAATTGGGACGCCTCTCCAGCTGAGGCGGGAGACCAAGTGTCCCTTTCCACGTGCCACAGGAATCCTGGGACTCCTATCAAGTTTCACGAGGAGTCAGGCATCGTCTCCTTTGGAGGCACTGATCGCCGCGTACCTCTGGAGTTTTCAAAGGATGTGAGGCCTCCGGTCGCGATGAGGTGGGGAACTAGGTCTTTCTCTGTGGTCTCCACAGGGGATTCAGACATCCTGTCATCTTGGGAGATGCAAGACGAGCCTG
The DNA here is from genome assembly GCF_910594005.1 of Cervus elaphus. Classification (NCBI taxonomy): domain Eukaryota; kingdom Metazoa; phylum Chordata; class Mammalia; order Artiodactyla; family Cervidae; genus Cervus; species Cervus elaphus. The sequence continues at coordinate 70,484,349 of NC_057836.1, forward strand.
CATTCAAGTCACTGCAGGGATATCCAGCCTTATTTCGCGTCAGGGCATCGCGGTGTCCATTCCACTTGAGGCCGCAAACTCAGGGTCCCTCTCACATACCTAGAGCTGAGAGAAGCCTCCTCTTGAGGTGCTTGTGGTAAGGTGGTATTCCTCTGGAGTCGAAGCCAGGGACTAACCTCTCATCTCGAGTTGATTTTTGGCCCACGGAGCTCTTTCGTGTTGCTACAGTGACCTCAGGATCCCTCTAGCCTTGAAACAGTGTTCTTGGGGTTTCTCTGGAGTGCCATCAAGGAAATCAAGGCTCCTTTCATGTGTGATGTGGAACACGGAATTGCTCTGCACGCAGTGCAGGGGAATCGGGCCTCATCTCGTGGCATGGGGGAAGTCTCAGGGTTTTTCTCGAGTTGCGGCGGGAACCTGGGGTATATTCTCGAGTTCCGACGGGGATGGCCCTTCCACCCACGTGTGTGTTCAGCCATGTCAGGACTCCTGCCTAGTTGCGAGGGACAACTCGGGATTCTCCTCGAGGCTTTGCAGGGCAATTGGGACGCCTCTCCAGCTGAGACGGGAGACCAAGGGTCCCTTTCCACGTGCCACAGGAATCCTGGGTCTCCTATCAAGTTTCACGAGGAGTCAGGCATCGTCTCCTTTGGAGGCACTGATCTCCGCATACCTCTGGAGTTTTCAAAGGATGTGAGGCCTCCTGTCGCGATGAGGTGGGGAACTAGGTCTTTCGCTGTGGTCTCCACAGGGGATTCAGACACCCTTTCGTCTTGGGAGATGCAAGACGAGCCTGCATTCCAGTCACTGCAGGGATATCCGGCCTTATTTCGAGTCAGGGCATCGCGGTGTCCATTCCACTTGAGGCCACAAACTCAGGGTCCCTCTCACATACCTAGAGCTGAGAGAAGCCTCCTCTTGAGGTGCTTGTGGTAAGGTGCTATTCCTCTGGAGTCGAAGCCAGGGACTAACCTCTCATCTCGAGTTGATTTTTGGTCCACGGAGCTCTTTCGTGTTGCTACAGTGACCTCAGGATCCCTCTAGCCTTGAAACAGTGTTCTTAGGGTTTCTCTGGAGTGCCATGAAGGAAATCAAGTCTCCTTTCATGTGTGATGTGCAACACAGAATTGCTCTGCACGCAGTGCAGGGGAATCGGGCCTCATCTCGCGGCGAGGGGGAAGTCTCATGGTTTTTCTCGAGTTGCGGCGGGAACCTGGGGTATATTCTCGAGTTACGACGGGGATGGCCCTTCCACACACGTGTTTGTTCAGCCACGTCAGGACTCTTGCCTAGTTGCGAGACACAACTCGGGATTCACCTCGAGGCTTGGCAAGGCAATTGGGACGCCTCTCCAGCTGAGGCGGGAGACCAAGGGTCCCTTTCCACGTGCCACAGGAATCCTGGGTCTCCTATCAAGTTTCACGAGGAGTCAGGCATCGTCTCCTTTGGAGGCACTGATCTCCGCGTACCTCTGGAGTTTTCAAAGGATGTGAGGCCTCCGGTCGCGATGAGGTGGGGAACTAGGTCTTTCTATGTGGTCTCCACAGGGGATTCAGACATCCTTTCATCTTGGGAGATGCAAGACGAGCCTGCATTCAAGTCACTGCAGGGATATCCAGCCTTATTTCGCGTCAGAGCATCGCGGTGTCCATTCCACTTGAGGCCGCAAACTCAGGGTCCCTCTCACATACCTAGAGCTGAGAGAAGCCTCCTCTTGAGGTGCTTGTGGTAAGGTGGTATTCCTCTGGAGTCGAAGCCAGGGACTAACCTCTCATCTCGAGTTGATTTTTGGCCCACGGAGCTCTTTCGTGTTGCTACAGTGACCTCAGGATCCCTCTAGCCATGAAACAGTGTTCTTGGGGTTTCTCTGGAGTGCCATCAAGGAAATCAAGGCTCCTTTCATGTGTGATGTGCAACACGGAATTGCTCTGCACGCAGTGCAGGGGAATCGGGCCTCATCTCGCGGCGAGGGGGAAGTCTCATGGTTTTTCTCGAGTTGCTGTGGGAACCTGGGGTATATTCTCGAGTTACGACGGGGATGGCCCTTCCACCCACGTGTTTCTTCAGCGACGTCAGGACTCCTGCCTAGTTGCGAGGGACAACTCTGGATTCTCCTCGAGGCTTGGCATGGCAATTTGGACGCCTCTCCAGCTGAGGCGGGAGACCAAGTGTCCCTTTCCAAGTGCGACAGGAATCCTGGGACTCCTATCAAGTTTCACGAGGAGTCAGGCATCGTCTCCTTTGGAGGCACTGATCTCCGCGTACCTCTGGAGTTTTCAAAGGATGTGAGGCTATCGGTCGCGATGAGGTGGGGAACTAAGTCTTTCTCTGTGCTTTCCACAGGGGATTCAGACATCCTTTCGTCCTGGGAGATGCAAGACGAGCCTGCATTCAAGTCACTGCAGGGATATCCGGCCTCATTTCGAGTCAGGGCATCGCGGTGTCCATTCCACTTGAGGCCGCAAACTCAGGGTCCCTCTCACATACCTAGAGCTGAGAGAAGCCTCCTCTTGAGGTGCTTGTGGTAAGGTGGTATTCCTCTGGAGACGAATCCAGGGACTAACCTCTCTTTTCGAGTTGATTTTTGGTCCACAGAGTTCTTTCGTATTGCTACAGTGACCTCAGGATTCCTCTATCCTTGAAACAGTGTTCTTGGGGTTTCTCTGGAGTGCCATCAAGGAAATCAAGGCTCCTTTCATGTGTGATGTGCAAGACGGAATTGCTCTGCACGCAGTACAGGGGAATCGGGCCTCTTCTCGCATCGAGGGGGAAGTCTCATGGTTTTTCTCGAGTTGCGGCGGGAACCTGGGGTATATTCTCGAGTTACGACGGGGATGGCCCTTCCACCCACGTGTTTGTTCAGCCACGTCAGGACTCCTGCCTAGTTGCGAGGGACAACTCTGGATTCTCCTCGAGGCTTGGCAGGGCAATTGGAACGCCTCTCCAGCTGAGGCGGGAGACCAAGGGTCCCTTTCCACGTGCCACAAGAATCCTGGGACTGCTATCAAGTTTCACGAGGAGTCAGGCATCGTCTCCTTTGGAGGCACTGATCTCCGCGTACCTCTGGAGTTTTCAAAGGATGTGAGGCCTCCGGTCGCGATGAGGTGGGGAACTAGGTCTTTCTCTGTGGTCTCCACAGGGGATTCAGACATCCTTTCGTCTTGGGAAATGCAAGACGAGCCTGCATTGAAGTCACTGCAGGGATATCCGGCCTTATTTCGAGTCAGGGCATCGCGGTGTCCATTCCACTTGAGGCCGCAAACTCAGGGTCCCTCTCACATACCTAGAGCTGAGAGAAGCCTCCTCTTGAGGTGCTTGTGGTAAGGTGGTATTCCTCAGGAGTCGAAGCCAGGGACTAACCTCTCATCTCGTGTTGATTCTTGGTCCACGGAGCTCTTTCGTGTTGCTACAGTGACCTCAGGATCCCTCTAGCCTTGAAACAGTGTTCTTGGGGTTTCTCTGGAGTGCCATCAAGGAAATCAAGGCTCCTTTCATGTGTGATGTGCAACACGGAATTGCTCTGCACGCAGTGCAGGGGAATAGGGCCTCATCTCGCGGCGAGGGGGAAGTCTCATGGTTTTTCTCGAGTTGCGGCGGGAACCTGGGGTATATTCTCGAGTTACGACGGGGATGGCCCTTCCACCCACGTGTTTCTTCAGCGACGTCAGGACTCCTGCCTAGTTGCGAGGGACAACTCTGGATTCTCCTCGAGGCTTGGCAGGGCAATTGGGACGCCTCTCCAGCTGAGGCGGGAGACCAAGTGTCCCTTTCCAAGTGCCACAGGAATCCTGGGACTCCTATCAAGTTTCACGAGGAGTCAGGCATCGTCTCCTTTGGAGGCACTGATCTCCGCGTACCTCTGGAGTTTTCAAAGGATGTGAGGCTATCGGTCGCGATGAGGTGGGGAACTAAGTTTTTCTCTGTGCTTTCCACAGGGGATTCAGACATCCTTTCGTCCTGGGAGATGCAAGACGAGCCTGCATTGAAGTCACTGTAGGGATATCCGGCCTTATTTCGAATCAGGGCATCGCGGTGTCCATTCCACTTGAGGCCGCAAACTCAGGGTCCCTCTCACATACCTAGAGCTGAGAGAAGCCTCCTCTTGAAGTGCTTGTGGTAAGGTGGTATTCCTCTGGAGATGAATCCAGGGACTAACCTCTCTTTTCGAGTTGATTTTTGGTCCACAGAGTTCTTTCGTGTTGCTACAGTGACCTCAGGATCCCTCTATCCTTGAAACAGTGTTCTTGGGGTTTCTCTGGAGTGCCATCAAGGAAATCAAGGCTCCTTTCATGTGTGATGTGCAAGACGGAATTGCTCTGCACGCAGTACAGGGGAATCGGGCCTCATCTCGCATCGAGGGGGAAGTCTCATGGTTTTTCTCGAGTTGCGGCGGGAACCTGGGGTATATTCTCGAGTTACGACGGGGATGGCCCTTCCACCCACGTGTTTCTTCAGCGACGTCAGGACTCCTGCCTAGTTGCGAGGGACAACTCTGGATTCTCCTCGAGGCTTGGCAGGGCAATTGGAACGCCTCTCCAGCTGAGGCGGGAGACCAAGGGTCCCTTTCCACGTGCCACAAGAATCCTGGGACTCCTATCAAGTTTCACGAGGAGTCAGGCATCGTCTCCTTTGGAGGCACTGATCTCCGCGTACCTCTGGAGTTTTCAAAGGATTTGAGGCCTCCGGTCGCGATGAGGTGGGGAACTAGGTCTTTCTCTGTGGTCTCCACAGGGGATTCAGACATCCTTTCTTCTTGGGAGATGCATGACGAGCCTGCATTGAAGTCACTGCAGGGATATCCGGCCTTATTTCGCGTCAGGGCATCGCGGTGTCCATTCCACTTGAGGCCGCAAACTCAGGGTCCCTCTCACATACCTAGAGCTGAGAGAAGCCTCCTCTTGAGGTGCTTGTGGTAAGGTGGTATTCCTCAGGAGTCGAAGCCAGGGACTAACCTCTCATCTCGAGTTGATTTTTGGCCCACGGAGCTCTTTCGTGTTGCTACAGTGACCTCAGGATCCCTCTAGCCTTGAAACAGTGTTCTTGGGGTTTCTCTGGAGTGCCATCAAGGAAATCAAGGCTCCTTTCATGTGTGATGTGCAAGACGGAATTGCTCTGCACGCAGTGCAGGGGAATCGGGCCTCATCTCGCGGCGAGGGGGAAGTCTCATGGTTTTTCTCGAGTTGCGGCGGGAACCTGGGGTATATTCTCGAGTTACGACGGGGATGGCCCTTTCACCCACGTGTTTCTTCAGCGACGTCAGTACTCCTGCCTAGTTGCGAGGGACAACTCTGGATTCTCCTCGAGGCTTGGCAGGGCAATTGGGACGCCTCTCCATCTGAGGCGGGAGACCAAGTGTCCCTTTCCAAGTGCCACAGGAATCCTGGGACTCCTATCAAGTTTCACGAGGAGTCAGGCATCGTCTCCTTTGGAGGCACTGATCTCCGCGTACCTCTGGAGTTTTCAAAGGATGTGAGGCTATCGGTCGCGATGAGGTGGGGAACTAAGTCTTTCTCTGTGCTTTCCACAGGGGATTCAGACATCCTTTCGTCCTGGGAGATGCAAGACGAGCCTGCATTGAAGTCACTGCAGGGATATCCGGCCTTATTTCGAGTCAGGGCATCGCGGTGTCCATTCCACTTGAGGCCGCAAACTCAGGGTCCCTCTCACATACCTAGAGCTGAGAGAAGCCTCCTCTTGAGGTGCTTGTGGTAAGGTGGTATTCCTCTGGAGATGAATCCAGGGACTAACCTCTCTTTTCGAGTTGATTTTTGGTCCACAGAGTTCTTTCGTGTTGCTACAGTGACCTCAGGATCCCTCTAGCCTTGAAACAGTGTTCTTGGGGTTTCTCTGGAGTGCCATCAAGGAAATCAAGGCTCCTTTCATGTGTGATGTGCAAGACGGAATTGCTCTGCACGCAGTACAGGGGAATCGGGCCTCATCTCGCATCGAGGGGGAAGTCTCATGGTTTTTCTCGAGTTGCGGCGGGAACCTGGGGTATATTCTCGAGTTACGACGGGGATGGCCCTTCCACCCACGTGTTTGTTCAGCCACGTCAGGACTCCTGCCTAGTTGCGAGGGACAACTCGGGATTCTCCTCGAGGCTTGGCAGGGCAATTGGAACGCCTCTCCAGCTGAGGCGGGAGACCAAGGGTCCCTTTCCACGTGCCACAAGAATCCTGGGACTCCTATCAAGTTTCACGAGGAGTCAGGCATCATCTCCTTTGGAGGCACTGATCTCCGCATACCTCTGGAGTTTTCAAAGGATGTGAGGCCTCCGGTCGCGATGAGGTGGGGAACTAGGTCTTTCTCTGTGGTCTCCACAGGGGATTCAGACATCCTTTCTTCTTGGGAGATGCAAGACGAGCCTGCATTCAAGTCACTGCAGGGATATCCTTCCTTATTTCGAGTCAGGGCATCGCGGTGTCCATTCCACTTGAGGCCGCAAACTCAGGGTCCCTCTCACATACCTAGAGCTGAGAGAAGCCTCCTCTTGAGGTGCTTGTGGTAAGGTGGTATTCCTCTGGAGTCGAAGCCAGGGACTAACCTCTCATCTCGAGTTGATTTTTGGTCCATGGAGCTCTTTCGTGTTGCTACAGTGACCTCAGGATCCCTCTAGCCTTGAAACAGTGTTCTTGGGGTTTCTCTGGAGTGCCATGAAGGAAATCAAGGCTCCTTTCATGTGTGATGTGCAACACGGAATTGCTCTGCATGCAGTGCAGGGGAATCGGGCCTCCTTTTGCAGCGAGGGGGAAGTCTCATGGTTTTTCTCGAGTTGCGGCGGGAACCTGGGGTATATTCTCGAGTTACGATGGGGATGGCCCTTCCACACACGTGTGTGTTCAGCCATGTCAGGACTCCTGCCTAGTTGCGAGGGACAACTCGGGATTCTCCTCGAGGCTTTGCAGGGCAATTGGGACGCCCCTCCAGCTGAGACGGGAGACCAAGGGTCCCTTTCCACGTGCCACAGGAATCCTGGGTCTCCTATCAAGTTTCACGAGGAGTCAGGCATCGTCTCCTTTGGAGGCACTGATCTCCGCATACCTCTGGAGTTTTCAAAGGATTTGAGGCCTCCTGTCGCTATGAGGTGGGGAACTAGGTCTTTCTCTGTGGTCTCCACAGGGGATTCAGACACCCTTTCGTCTTGGGAGATGCAAGACGAGCCTGCATTCCAGTCACTGCAGGGATATCCGGCCTTATTTCGAGTCAGGGCATCGCGGTGTCCATTCAACTTGAGGCCGCAAACTCAGGGTCCCTCTCACATACCTAGAGCTGAGAGAAGCCTACTCTTGAGGTGCTTGTGGTAAGGTGGTATTCCTCTGGAGTCGAAGCCAGGGACTAACCTCTCTTTTCGAGTTGATTTTTGGCCCACGGAGCTCTTTCTTGTTGCTACAGTGACCTCAGGATCCCTCTATCCTTGAAACAGTGTTCTTCGGGTTTCTCTGGAGTGCCATGAAGGAAATCAAGGCTCCTTTCATGTGTGATGTGCAACACGGAATTGCTCTGCACGCAGTGCAGGGGAATCGGGCCTCATCTCGCGGCGAGGGGGAAGTCTCATGGTTTTTCTCGAGTTGCGGCGGGAACCTGGGGTATATTCTCGAGTTACGACGGGGATGGCACTTCCACCCACGTGTTTCTTCAGCGACGTCAGGACTCCTGCCTAGTTGTGAGGGACAACTCTGGATTATCCTCGAGGCTTGGCAGGGCAATTTGTACGCCTCTCCAGCTGAGGCGGGAGACCAAGTGTCCCTTTCCACGTGCCACAGGAAACCTGGGACTCCTATCAAGTTTCACGAGGAGTCAGGCATCGTCTCCTTTGGAGGCACTGATCTCCGCATACCTCTGGAGTTTTCAAAGGATGTGAGGCTATCGGTCGCGATGAGGTGGGGAACTAAGTCTTTCTCTGTGCTTTCCACAGGGGATTCAGACATCCTTTCGTCCTGGGAGATGCAAGACGAGCCTGCATTGAAGTCACTGCAGGGATATCCGGCCTTATTTCGAGTCAGGGCATCGCAGTGTCCATTCCACTTGAGGCTGCAAACTCAGGGTCCCTCTCACATACCTAGAGCTGAGAGAAGCCTCCTCTTGAGGTGCTTGTGGTAAGGTGGTATTCCTCTGGAGACGAATCCAGGGACTAACCTCTCTTTTCGAGTTGATTTTTGGTCCACAGAGTTCTTTCGTGTTGCTACAGTGACCTCAGGATCCCTCTATCCTTGAAACAGTGTTCTTGGGGTTTCTCTGGAGTGCCATCAAGGAAATCAAGGCTCCTTTCATGTGTGATGTGCAAGACGGAATTGCTCTGCACGCAGTACAGGGGACTCGGGCCTCATCTCGCATCGAGGGGGAAGTCTCATGGTTTTTCTCGAGTTGCGGCGGGAACCTGGGGTATATTCTCGAGTTACGACGGGGATGGCCCTTCCACCCACGTGTTTGTTCAGCCACGTCAGGACTCCTGCCTAGTTGCGAGGGACAACTCGGGATTCTCCTCGAGGCTTGGCAGGGCAATTGGAACGCCTCTCCAGCTGAGGCGGGAGACCAAGGGTCCCTTTCCACGTGCCACAAGAATTCTGGGACTGCTATCAAGTTTCACGAGGAGTCAGGCATCGTCTCCTTTGGAGGCACTGATCTCCGCGTACCTCTGGAGTTTTCAAAGGATGTGAGGCCTCCGGTCGCGATGAGGTGGGGAACTAGGTGTTTCTCTGTGGTCTCCACAGGGGATTCAGACATCCTTTCTTCTTGGGAGATGCAAGACGAGCCTGCATTCAAGTCACTGCAGGGATATCCGGCCTTATTTCGAGTCAGGGCATCGCGGTGTCCATTCCACTTGAGGCCGCAAACTCAGGATCCCTCTCACATACCTAGAGCTGAGAGAAGCCTCCTCTTGAGGTGCTTGTGGTAAGGTGGTATTCCTCTGGAGTCGAAGCCAGGGACTAACCTCTCATCTCGAGTTGATTTTTGGTCCACGGAGCTCTTTCGTGTTGCTACAGTGACCTCAGGATCCCTCTAGCCTTGAAACAGTGTTCTTGGGGTTTCTCTGGAGTGCCATCAAGGAAATCAAGGATCCTTTCATGTGTGATGTGCAACACAGAATTGCTCTGCACGCAGTGCAGGGAAATCGGGCCTCATCTCGCGGCGAGGGGGAAGTCTCATGGTTTTTCTCGAGTTGCGGCGAGAACCTGGGGTATATTCTCGAGTTACGACGGGGATGCCCCTTCCACACACGTGTTTGTTCAGCCACGTCAGGACTCTTGCCTAGTTGCGAGACACAACTCGGGATTCTCCTCGAGGCTTGGCAAGGCAATTGGGACGCCTCTCCAGCTGAGGCGGGAGACCAAGGGTCCCTTTCCACGTGCCACAGGAGTCCTGGGACTCCTATCAAGTTTCACGAGGAGTCAGGCATCGTCTCCTTTGGAGGCACTGATCTCCGCGTACCTCTGGAGTTTTCAAAGGATGTGAGGCCTCCGGTCGCGATGAGGTGGGGAACTAGGTCTTTCTCTGTGGTCTCCACAGGGGATTCAGACATCCTTTCATCTTGGGAAATGCAAGACGAGCCTGCATTCAAGTCACTGCAGGGATATCCAGCCTTATTTCGCGTCAGGGCATCGCGGTGTCCATTCCACTTGAGGCCGCAAACTCAGGGTCCCTCTCACATACCTAGAGCTGAGAGAAGCCTCCTCTTGAGGTGCTTGTGGTTAGGTGGTATTCCTCTGGTGTCGAAGCCAGGGACTAACCTCTCATCTCGAGTTGATTTTTGGCCAACGGAGCTCTTTCATGTTGCTACAGTGACCTCAGGATTCCTCTAGCCTTGAAACAGTGTTCTTGGGGTTTCTCTGGAGTGCCATCAAGGAAAACAAGGCTCCTTTCATGTGTGATGTGCAACACGGAATTGCTCTGCACGCAGTGCAGGGGAATCGGGCCTCATCTCGCGGCGAGGGGGAAGTCTCATGGTTTTTCTCGAGTTGCGGCGGGAACCTGGGGTATATTCTCGAGTTACGACGGGGATGGCCCTTCCACCCACGTGTTTCTTCAGCGACGTCAGGACTCCTGCCTAGTTGCGAGGGACAACTCTGGATTCACCTCGAGGCTTGGCAGGGCAATTGGGACGCCTCTCCAGCTGAGGCGGGAGACCAAGTGTCCCTTTCCAAGTGCGACAGGAATCCTGGGACTCCTATCAAGTTTCACGAGGAGTCAGGCATCGTCTCCTTTGGAGGCACTGATCTCCGCGTACCTCTGGAGTTTTCAAAGGATGTGAGGCTATCGGTCGCGATGAGGTGGGGAACTAAGTCTTTCTCTGTGCTTTCCACAGGGGATTCAAACATCCTTTCGTCCTGGGAGATGCAAGACGAGCCTGCATTGAAGTCACTTCAGGGATATCCGGCCTTATTTCGAGTCAGGGCATCGCGGTGTCCATTCCACTTGAGGCCGCAAACTCAGGGTCCCTCTCACATACCTAGAGCTGAGAGAAGCCTCCTCTTGAGGTGCTTGTGGTAAGGTGGTATTCCTCTGGAGACGAATCCAGGGACTAACCTCTCTTTTCGAGTTGATTTTTGGTCCACGGAGCTCTTTCGTGTTGCTACAGTGACCTCAGGATCCCTCTAGCCTTGAAACAGTGTTCTTGGGGTTTCTCTGGAGTGCCATCAAGGAAATTAAGGCTCCTTTCATGTGTGATGTGCAAGACGGAATTGCTCTGCACGCAGTACAGGGGAATCGGGCCTCATCTCGCATCGAGGGGGAAGTCTCATGGTTTTTCTCGATTTGCGGCGGGAACCTGGGGTATATTCTCGAGTTACGACGGGGATGGCCCTTCCACCCACGTGTTTGTTCAGCCACGTCAGGACTCCTGCCTAGTTGCGAGGGACAACTCGGGATTCTCCTCGAGGCTTGGCAGGGCAATTGGAACGCCTCTCCAGCTGGAACGGGAGACCAAGGGTCCCTTTCCACGTGCCACAGGAATCCTGGGTCTCCTATCAAGTTTCTCGAGGAGTCAGGCATCGTCTCCTTTGGAGGCACTGATCTCCGCATACCTCTGGAGTTTTCAAAGGATTTGAGGAGTCCTGTCGCGATGAGGTGGGGAACTAGGTCTTTTTCTGTGGTCTCCACAGGGTATTCAGACACCCTTTCGTCTTGGGAGATGCAAGACGAGCCTGCATTCCAGTCACTGCAGGGATATCCGGCCTTATTTCGAGTCAGGGCATCGCGGTGTCCATTCCACTTGAGGCCGCAAACTCAGGGTCCCTCTCACATACCTAGAGCTGAGAGAAGCCTCCTCTTGAGGTGCTTGTGGTAAGGTGGTATTGCTCAGGAGTCGAAGCCAGGGACTAACCTCTCATCTCGAGTTGATTCTTGGTCCACGGAGTTCTTTCGTGTTGCTACAGTGACCTCAGGATCCCTCTAGCCTTGAAACAGTGTTCTTGGGGTTTCTCTGGAGTGCCATCAAGGAAATCAAGGGTCCTTTCATGTGTGATGTGCAACACGGAATTGCTCTGCACGCAGTGCAGGGGAATCGGGCCTCATCTCACGGCGAGGGGGAAGTCTCATGGTTTTTCTCGAGTTGCGGCGGTAACCTGGGGTATATTCTCGAGTTACGACGGGGATGGCCCTTCCACACACGTGTTTGTTCAGCCACGTCAGGACTCTTGCCTAGTTGCGAGACACAACTCGGGATTCTCCTCGAGGCTTGGCAAGGCAATTGGGACGCCTCTCCAGCTGAGGCGGGAGACCAAGGGTCCCTTTCCACGTGCCACAGGAATCCTGGGACTCCTATCAAGTTTCACGAGGAGTCAGGCATCGTCTCCTTTGGAGGCACTGATCTCCGCGTACCTCTGGAGTTTTCAAAGGATGTGAGGCCTCCGGTCGCGATGAGGTGGGGAACTAGGTGTTTCTCTGTGGTCTCCACAGGGGATTCAGACATCCTTTCATCTTGGGAAATGCAAGACGAGCCTGCATTCAAGTCACTGCAGGGATATCCAGCCTTATTTCGCGTCAGGGCATCGCGGTGTCCATTCCACTTGAGGCCGCAAACTCAGGGTCCCTCTCACATACCTAGAGCTGAGAGAAGCATCCTCTTGAGGTGCTTGTGGTAAGGTGGTATTCCTCTGGAGTCGAAGCCAGGGACTAACCTCTCATCTCGAGTTGATTTTTGGCCCACGGAGCTCTTACGTGTTGCTACAGTGACCTCAGGATCCCTCTATCCTTGAAACAGTGTTCTTGGGGTTTCTCTGGAGTGCCATCAAGGAAATCAAGGCTCCTTTCATGTGTGATGTGCAACACGGAATTGCTCTGCACGCAGTGCAGGGGAATCGGGCCTCATCTCGCGGCGAGGGGGAAGTCTCATGGTTTTTCTCGAGTTGCGGCGGGAACCTGGGGTATATTCTCGAGTTACGACGGGGATGGCCCTTCCACCCACGTGTTTCTTCAGCGAAGTCAGGACTCCTGCCTAGTTGCGAGGGACAACTCTGGATTCTCCTCGAGGCTTGGCAGGGCAATTGGGACGCCTCTCCAGCTGAGGCGGGAGACCAAGTGTCCCTTTCCAAGTGCCACAGGAATCCTGGGACTCCTATCAAGTTTCACGAGGAGTCAGGCATCGTCTTCTTTGGAGGCACTGATCTCCGCGGACCTCTGGAGTTTTCAAAGGATGTGAGGCTATCGGTCGCGATGAGGTGGGGAACTAAGTCTTTCTCTGTTCTTTCCACAGGGGATTCAGACATCCTTTCGTCCTGGGAGATGCAAGAAGAGCCTGCATTGAAGTCACTGCAGGGATATCCTGCCTTATTTCGAGTCAGGGCATCGCGGTGTCCATTCCAATTGAGGTCGCAAACTCAGGGTCCCTCTCACATACCTAGAGCTGAGAGAAGCCTCCTCTTGAGGTGCTTGTGGTAAGGTGTTATTTCTCTGGAGACGAATCCAGGGACTAACCTCTCTTTTCGAGTAGATTTTTGGTCCACAGAGTTCTTTCGTGTTGCTACAGTGACCTCAGGATCCCTCTATCCTTGAAAGAGTGTTCTTGGGGTTTCTCTGGAGTGCCATCAAGGAAATCAAGGCTCCTTTCATGTGTGATGTGCAAGACGGAATTGCTCTGCACGCAGTACAGGGGAATCGGGCCTCATCTCGCATCGAGGGGGAAGTCTCATGGTTTTTCTCGAGTTGCGGCGGGAACCTGGGGTATATTCTCGAGTTACGAAGGGGATGGCCCTTCCACCCACGTGTTTGTTCAGCCACGTCAGGACTCCTGCCTAGTTGCGAAGGACAACTCGGGATTCTCCTCGAGGCTTGGCAGGGCAATTGGAACGCCTCTCCAGCTGAGGCGGGAGACCAAGTGTCCCTTTCCACGTGCCACAAGAATCCTGGGAATCCTATCAAGTATCACGAGGAGTCAGGCATCGTCTCCTTTGGAGGCACTGATCTCCGCGTACCTCTGGAGTTTTCAAAGGATGTGAGGCCTCCGGTCGCGATGAGGTGGGGAATTAGGTGTTTCTCTGTGGTCTCCACAGGGGATTCAGACATCCTTTCTTCTTGGGAGATGCAAGACGAGCCTGCATTCCAGTCACTGCAGGGATATCCGGCCTTATTTCGAGTCAGGGCATCGCGGTGTCCATTCCACTTGAGGCCGCAAACTCAGGATCCCTCTCACATACCTAGAGCTGAGAGAAGCCTCCTCTTGAGGTGCTTGTGGTAAGGTGGTATTCCTCTGGAGTCGAAGCCAGGGACTAACCTCTCATCTCGAGTTGATTTTTGGTCCACGGAGCTCTTTCGTGTTGCTACAGTGACCTCAGGATCCCTCTAGCCTTGAAACAGTGTTCTTGGAATTTCTCTGGAGTGCCATCAAGGAAATCAAGGCTCCTTTCATGTGTGATGTGCAACACAGAATTGCTCTGCACGCAGTGCAGGGGAATCGGGCCTCATCTCGCGGCGAGGGGGAAGTCTCATGGTTTTTCTCGAGTTGCGGCGGGAACCTGGGGTATATTCTCGAGTTACGACGGGGATGGCCCTTCCACACACGTGTTTGTTCAGCCACGTCAGGACTCCTGCCTAGTTGCGAGGGACAACTCGGGATTCTCCTCGAGGCTTTGCAGGGCAATTGGGACGCCTCTCCAGCTGAGACGGGAGACCAAGGGTCCCATTCCACGTGCCACAAGAATCCTGGGACTCCTATCAAGTTGAACGAGGAGTCAGGCATCGTCTCCTTTGGAGGCACTGATCTCCGCGTACCTCTGGAGTTTTCAAAGGATGTGAGGCCTCCGGTCGCGATGAGGTGGGGAACTAGGTGTTTCTCTGTGGTCTCCACAGGGGATTCAGACATCCTTTCTTCTTGGGAGATGCAAGACGAGCCTGCATTCAAGTCACTGCAGGGATATCCGGCCTTATTTCGAGTCAGGGCATCGCGGTGTCAAATCCACTTGAGGCCGCAAACTCAGGGTCCCTCTCACATACCTAGAGCTGAGAGAAGCCTCCTCTTGAGGTGCTTGTGGTAAGGTGGTATTCCTCTGGAGTCGAAGCCAGGGACTAACCTCTCATCTCGAGTTGATTTTTGGCGCACGGAGCTCTTTCGTGTTGCTACAGTGACCTCAGGATCCCTCTATCCTTGAAACAGTGTTCTTGGGGCTTCTCTGGAGTGCCATCAAGGAAATCAAGGCTCCTTTCATGTGTGATGTGCAACACGGAATTTCTCTGCACGCAGTGCAGGGTAATCGGGCCTCATCTCGCGGCGAGGGGGAAGTCTCATGGTTTTTCTCGAGTTGCGGCGGGAACCTGGGGTATATTCTCGAGTTACGACGGGGATGGCCCTTCCACCCACGTGTTTCTTCAGCGACGTCAGGATACCTGCCTAGTTGCGAGGGACAACTCTGGATTCTCCTCGAGGCTTGGCAGGGCAATTGGGACGCCTCTCCAGCTGAGGCGGGAGACCAAGTGTCCCTTTCCAAGTGCCACAGGAATCCTGGGACTCCTATCAAGTTTCACGAGGAGTCAGGCATCGTCTCCTTTGGAGGCACTGATCTCCGCGTACCTCTGGAGTTTTCAAAGGATGTGAGGCTACCGGTCGCGATGAGGTGGGGAACTAAGTCTTTCTCTGTGCTTTCCACAGGGGATTCAGACATCCTTTCGTCCTGGGAGATGCAAGACGAGCCTGCATTGAAGTCACTTCAGGGATATCCGGCCTTATTTCGAGTCAGGGCATCGCGGTGTCCATTCCACTTGAGGCCGCAAACTCAGGGTCCCTCTCACATACCTAGAGCTGAGAGAAGCCTCCTCTTGAGGTGCTTGTGGTAAGGTGGTATTCCTCTGGAGACGAATCCAGGGACTAACCTCTCTTTTCGAGTTGATTTTTGGTCCACAGAGTTCTTTCGTGTTGCTACAGTGACCTCAGGATCCCTCTCTCCTTGAAACAGTGTTCTTGGGGTTTCTCTGGAGTGCCATCAAGGAAATCAAGGCTCCTTTCATGTGTGATGTGCAAGACGGAATTGCTCTGCACGCAGTACAGGGGAATCGGGCCTCATCTCGCATCGAGGGGGAAGTCTCATGGTTTTTCTCGAGTTGCGGCGGGAACCTGGGGTATATTCTCGAGTTACGACGGGGATGGCTCTTCCACACACGTGTTTGTTCAGCCACGTCAGGACTCCTGCCTAGTTGCGAGGGACAACTCGGGATTCTCCTCGAGGCTTGGCAGGGCAATTGGAATGCCTCTCCAGCTGAGGCGGGAGACCAAGGGTCCCTTTCCACGTGCCACAAGAATCCTGGGACTCCTATCAAGTTTCACGAGGAGTCAGGCATCGTCTCCTTTGGAGGCCCTGATCTCCTCGTACCTCTGGAGTTTTCAAAGGATGTGAGGCCTCCGGTCGCGATGAGGTGGGGAACTAGGTGTTTCTCTGTGGTCTCCACAGGGGATTCAGACATCCTTTCTTCTTGGGAGATGCAAGACGAGCCTGCATTGAAGTCACTGCAGGGATATCCAGCCTTATTTCGAGTCAGGGCATCGCGGTGTCCATTCCACTTGAGGCCGCAAACTCAGGATCCCTCTCACATACCTAGAGCTGAGAGAAGCCTCCTCTTGAGGTGCTTGTGGTAAGGTGGTATTCCTCAGGAGTCGAAGCCAGGGACTAACCTCTCATTTCGTGTTGATTCTTGGTCCACGGAGCTCTTTCGTGTTGCTACAGTGACCTCAGGATCCCTCTAGCCTTGAAACAGTGTTCTTGGGGTTTCTCTGGAGTGCCATCAAGGAAATCAAGGCTCCTTTCATGTGTGATGTGCAACACGGAATTGCTCTGCACGCAGTGCAGGGGAATCGGGCCTCATCTCGCGGCGAGGGGGAAGTCTCATGGTTTTTCTCGAGTTGCGGCGGGAACCTGGGGTATATTCTCGAGTTATGACGGGGATGGCCCTTCCACACACGTGTTTCTTCAGCGACGTCAGGACTCCTGCCTAGTTGCGAGGGACAACTCGGGATTCTCCTCGAGGCTTTGCAGGGCAATTGGGATGCCTCTCCAGCTGAGACGGGAGACTAAGGGTCCCTTTCCACGTGCCACAGGAATCCTGGGTCTCCTATCAAGTTTCACGAGGAGTCAGGCATCGTCTCCTTTGGAGGCACTGATCTCCGCATACCTCTGGAGTTTTCAAAGGATTTGAGGCCTCCTGTCGCGATGAGGTGGGCAACTAGGTCTTTCTCTGTGGTCTCCACAGGGGATTCATACACCCTTTCGTCTGTGGAGATGCAAGACGAGCCTGCATTCCAGTCACTGCAGGGATATCCGGCCTTATTTCGAGTCAGGGCATCGCGGTGTCCATTCCACTTGAGGCCGCAAACTCAGGGTCCCTCTCACATACCTAGAGCTGAGAGAAGCCTCCTCTTGAGGTGCTTGTGGTAAGGTGGTATTCCTCTGGAGTCGAAGCCAGGGACTAACCTCTCATCTCGAGTTGATTTTTGGTCCACGGAGCTCTTTCGTGTTGCTACAGTGACCTCAGGATCCCTCCAGCCTTGAAACAGTGTTCTTGGGGTTTCTCTGGAGTGCCATGAAGGAAATCAAGGCTCCTTTCATGTGTGATGTGCAACACAGAATTGCTCTGCACGCAGTGCAGGGGAATCGGGCCTCATCTCGCGGCGAGGGGGAAGTCTCATGGTTTTTCTCGAGTTGCGGCGGGAACCTGGGGTATATTCTCGAGTTACGACGGGGATGGCCCTTCCACACACGTGTTTGTTCAGCCACGTCAGGACTCTTGCCTATGTGCGAGACACAACTGGGGATTCTTCTCGAGGCTTGGCAAGTCAATTGGGACGCCTCTCCAGCTGAGGCGGGAGACCAAGGGTCCCTTTCCACGTGCCACAAGAATCCTGGGACTCCTATCAAGTTTCACGAGGAGTCAGGCATCGTCTCCTTTGGAGGCACTGATCTCCGCGTACCTCTGGAGTTTTCAAAGGATGTGAGGCCACCGGTCGCGTTGAGGTGTGGAACTAGGTCTTTCTCTGTGGTCTCCACAGGGGATTCAGACATCCTTTCATCTTGGGAGATGCAAGACGTGCCTGCATTCAAGTCACTGCAGGGATATCCAGCCTTATTTCGCGTCAGGGCATCGCGGTGTCCATTCCACTTGAGGCCGCAAACTCAGGGTCCCTCTCACATACCTAGAGCTGAGAGAAGCCTCCTCTTGAGGTGCTTGTGGTAAGGTGGTATTCCTCTGGAGTCGAAGCCAGGGACTAACCTCTCATCTCGAGTTGATTTTTGGTCCACGGAGCTCTTTCGTGTTGCTACAGTGACCTCAGGATCCCTCTAGCCTTGAAACAGTGTTCTTGGGGTTTCTCTGGAGTGCCATGAAGGAAATCAAGTCTCCTTTCATGTGTGATGTGCAACACAGAATTGCTCTGCACGCAGTGCAGGGGAATCGGGCCTCATCTCGCGGCGAGGGGGAAGTCTCATGGTTTTTCTCGAGTTGCGGCGGGAACCTGGGGTATATTCTCGAGTTACGACGGGGATGGCCCTTCCACCCACGTGTTTCTTCAGCGACGTCAGGATTCCTGCCTAGTTGCGAGGGACAACTCTGGATTCTCCTCGAGGCTTGTCAGGGCAATTGGGACGCCTCTCCAGGTGAGGCGGGAGACCAAGTGTCCCTTTCCACGTGCCACAGGAATCCTGGGACTCCTATCAAGTTTCACGAGGAGTCAGGCATCGTCTCCTTTGGAGGCACTGATCTCCGCGTACCTCTGGAGTTTTCAAAGGATGTGAGGCTATCGGTCGCGATGAGGTGGGGAACTAAGTCTTTCTCTGTGCTTTCCACAGGGGATTCAGACATCCTTTCGTCCTGGGAGATGCAAGACGAGCCTGCATTGAAGTCACTGCAGGGATATCCGGCCTTATTTCGAGTCAGGGCATCGCGGTGTCCATTCCACTTGAGGCCGCAAACTCAGGGTCCCTCTCACATACCTAGAGCTGAGAGAAGCCTCTTCTTGAGGTGCTTGTGGTAAGGTGGTATTCCTCTGGAGACGAATCCAGGGACTAACCTCTCTTTTCGAGTTGATTTTTGGTCCACAGAGTTCTTTCGTGTTGCTACAGTGACCTCAGGATCTCTCTAGCCTTGAAACAGTGTTCTTGGGGTTTCTCTGGAGTGCCATCAAGGAAATCAAGGCTCCTTTCATGTGTGATGTGCAAGACGGAATTGCTCTGCACGCAGTACAGGGGAATCGGGCCTCATCTCGCATCGAGGGGGAAGTCTCATGGTTTTTCTCGAGTTGCGGCGGGAACCTGGGGTATATTCTCGAGTTACGACGGGGATGGCCCTTCCACCCACGTGTTTGTTCAACCACGTCAGGACTCCTGCCTAGTTGCGAGGGACAACTCGGGATTCTCCTCGAGGCTTGGCAGGGCAATTGGAATGCCTCTCCAGCTGAGGCGGGAGACCAAGGGTCCCTTTCCACGTGCCACAAGAATCCTGGGACTCCTATCAAGTTTCACGAGGAGTCAGGCATCGTCTCCTTTGGAGGCACTGATCTCCTCGTACCTCTGGAGTTTTCAAAGGATGTGAGGCCTCCGGTCGCGATGAGGTGGGGAACTAGGTGTTTCTCTGTGGTCTCCACAGGGGATTCAGACATCCTTTCTTCTTGGGAGATGCAAGACGAGCCTGCATTCAAGTCACTGCAGGCATATCCGGCCTTATTTCGAGTCAGGGCATCGCGGTGTCCATTCCACTTGAGGCCGCAAACTCAGGATCCCTCTCACATACCTAGAGCTGAGAGAAGCCTCCTCTTGAGGTGCTTGTGGTAAGGTGGTATTCCTCAGGAGTCGACGCCAGGGACTAACCTCTCATCTCGTGTTGATTCTTGGTCCACGGAGCTCTTTCGTGTTGCTACAGTGACCTCAGGATCCCTCTAGCCTTGAAACAGTGTTCTTGGGGTTTCTCTGGAGTGCCATCAAGGAAATCAAGGCTCCTTTCATGTGTGATGTGCAACACGGAATTGCTCTGCACGCAGTGCAGGGGAATCGGGCCTCATCTCGCAGCGAGGGGGAAGTCTCATGGTTTTTCTCGAGTTGCGGCGGGAACCTGGGGTATATTCTCGAGTTACGACGGGGATGGCCCTTCCACCCACGTGTTTCTTCAGCGACGTCAGGACTCCTGCCTAGTTGCGAGGGACAACTCGGGATTCTCCTCGAGCCTTTGCAGGGCAAATGGGACGCCTCTCCAGCTGAGACGGGAGACCAAGTGTCCCTTTCCACGTGCCACAGGAATCCTGGGTCTCCTATCAAGTTTCACGAGGAGTCAGGCATCGTCTCCTTTGGAGGCACTGATCTCCGCATACCTCTGGAGTTTTCAAAGGATTTGAGGCCTCCTGTCGCGATGAGGTGGGGAACTAGGTCTTTCTCTGTGGTCTCCACAGGGGATTCAGACACCCTTTCGTCTTGGGAGATGCAAGACGAGCCTGCATTCCAGTCACTGCAGGGATATCCGGCCTTATTTCGAGTCAGGGCATCGCGGTGTCCATTCCACTTGAGGCCGCAAACTCAGGGTCCCTCTCACATACCTAGAGCTGAGAGAAGCCTCCTCTTGAGGTGCTTGTGGTAAGGTGGTATTCCTCTGGAGTCGAAGCCAGGGACTAACCTCTCATCTCGAGTTGATTTTTGGTCCACGGAGCTCTTTCGTGTTGCTACAGTGACCTCAGGATCCCTCTAGCCTTGAAACAGTGTTCTTGGGGTTTCTCTGGAGTGCCATGAAGGAAATCAAGGCTCCTTTCATGTGTGATGTGCAACACAGAATTGCTCTGCACGCAGTGCAGGGGAATCGGGCCTCATCTCGCGGCGAGGGGGAAGTCTCATGGTTTTTCTCGAGTTGCGGCGGGAACCTGGGGTATATTCTCGAGTTACGACGGGGATGGCCCTTCCACACACGTGTTTGTTCAGCCACGTCAGGACTCTTTCCTAGGTGCGAGACACAACTGGGGATTCTTCTCGAGGCTTGGCAAGTCAATTGGGACGCCTCTCCAGCTGAGGCGGGAGACCAAGGGTCCCTTTCCACGTGCCACAGGAATCCTGGGACTCCTATCAAGTTTCACAAGGAGTCAGGCATCGTCTCCTTTGGAGGCACTGATCTCCGCGTACCTCTGGAGTTTTCAAAGGATGTGAGGCCACCGGTCGCGTTGAGGTGTGGAACTAGGTTTTTCTCTGTGGTCTCCACAGGGGATTCAGACATCCTTTCATCTTGGGAGATGCAAGACGTGCCTGCATTCAAGTCACTGCAGGGATATCCAGCCTTATTTCGCGTCAGGGCATCGCGGTGTCCATTCCACTTGAGGCCGCAAACTCAGGGTCCCTCTCACATACCTAGAGCTGAGAGAAGCCTCCTCTTGAGGTGCTTGTGGTAAGGTGGTATTCCTCTGGAGTCGAAGCCAGGGACTAACCTCTCATTTCGAGTTGATTTTTGGTCCACGGAGCTCTTTCGTGTTGCTACAGTGACCTCAGGATCCCTCTTGCCTTGAAACAGTGTTCTGGGGGTTTCTCTGGAGTGCCATGAAGGAAATCAAGGCTCCTTTCATGTGTGATGTGCAACACAGAATTGCTCTGCACACAGTGCAGGGGAATCGGGCCTCATCTCGCGGCGAGGGGGAAGTCTCATGGTTTTTCTCGAGTTGCGGCGGGAACCTGGGGTATATTCTCGAGTTACGACGGGGATGGCCCTTCCACCCACGTGTTTCTTCAGCGACGTCAGGATACCTGCCTAGTTGCGAGGGACAACTCTGGATTCTCCTCGAGGCTTGTCAGGGCAATTGGGACGCCTCTCCAGCTGAGGCGGGAGACCAAGTGTCCCTTTCCAAGTGCCACAGGAATCCTGGGACTCCTATCAAGTTTCACGAGGAGTCAGGCATCGTCTCCTTTGGAGGCACTGATCTCCGCGTACCTCTGGAGTTTTCAAAGGATGTGAGGCTACCGGTCGCGATGAGGTGGGGAACTAAGTCTTTCTCTGTGCTTTCCACAGGGGATTCAGACATCCTTTCGTCCTGGGAGATGCAAGGCGAGCCTGCATTGAAGTCACTGCAGGGATATCCGGCCTTATTTCGAGTCAGGGCATCGCGGTGTCCATTCCACTTGAGGCCGCAAACTCAGGGTCCCTCTCACATACCTAGAGCTGAGAGAAGCCTCCTCTTGAGGTGCTTGTGGTAAGGTGGTATTCCTCTGGAGACGAATCCAGGGACTAACCTCTCTTTTCGAGTTGATTTTTGGTCCACAGAGTTCTTTCGTGTTGCTACAGTGACCTCAGGATCCCTCTCTCCTTGAAACAGTGTTCTTGGGGTTTCTCTGGAGTGCCATCAAGGAAATCAAGGCTCCTTTCATGTGTGATGTGCAAGACGGAATTGCTCTGCACGCAGTACAGGGGAATCGGGCCTCATCTCGCATCGAGGGGGAAGTCTCATGGTTTTTCTCGAGTTGCGACGGGAACCTGGGGTATATTCTCGAGTTACGACGGGGATGGCTCTTCCACACACGTGTTTGTTCAGCCACGTCAGGACTCCTGCCTAGTTGCGAGGGACAACTCGGGATTCTCCTCGAGGCTTGGCAGGGCAATTGGAATGCCTCTCCAGCTGAGGCGGGAGACCAAGGGTCCCTTTCCACGTGCCACAAGAATCCTGGGACTCCTATCAAGTTTCACGAGGAGTCAGGCATCGTCTCCTTTGGAGGCACTGATCTCCTCGTACCTCTGGAGTTTTCAAAGGATGTGAGGCCTCCGGTCGCGATGAGGTGGGGAACTAGGTGTTTCTCTGTGGTCTCCACAGGGGATTCAGACATCCTTTCTTCTTGGGAGATGCAAGACGAGCCTGCATTGAAGTCACTGCAGGGATATCCAGCCTTATTTCGAGTCAGGGCATCGCGGTGTCCATTCCACTTGAGGCCGCAAACTCAGGATCCCTCTCACATACCTAGAGCTGAGAGAAGCCTCCTCTTGAGGTGCTTGTGGTAAGGTGGTATTCCTCAGGAGTCGAAGCCAGGGACTAACCTCTCATTTCGTGTTGATTCTTGGTCCACGGAGCTCTTTCGTGTTGCTACAGTGACCTCAGGATCCCTCTAGCCTTGAAACAGTGTTCTTGGGGTTTCTCTGGAGTGCCATCAAGGAAATCAAGGCTCCTTTCATGTGTGATGTGCAACACGGAATTGCTCTGCACGCAGTGCAGGGGAATCGGGCCTCATCTCGCGGCGAGGGGGAAGTCTCATGGTTTTTCTCGAGTTGCGGCGGGAACCTGGGGTATATTCTCGAGTTATGACGGGGATGGCCCTTCCACACACGTGTTTCTTCAGCGACGTCAGGACTCCTGCCTAGTTGCGAGGGACAACTCGGGATTCTCCTCGAGGCTTTGCAGGGCAATTGGGATGCCTCTCCAGCTGAGACGGGAGACCAAGGGTCCCTTTCCACGTGCCACAGGAATCCTGGGTCTCCTATCAAGTTTCACGAGGAGTCAGGCATCGTCTCCTTTGGAGGCACTGATCTCCGCATACCTCTGGAGTTTTCAAAGGATTTGAGGCCTCCTGTCGCGATGAGGTGGGGAACTAGGTCTTTCTCTGTGGTCTCCACAGGGGATTCAGACACCCTTTCGTCTTGGGAGATGCAAGACGAGCCTGCATTCCAGTCACTGCAGGGATATCCGGCCTTATTTCGAGTCAGGGCATCGCGGTGTCCATTCCACTTGAGGCCGCAAACTCAGGGTCCCTCTCACATACCTAGAGCTGAGAGAAGCCTCCTCTTGAGGTGCTTGTGGTAAGGTGGTATTCCTCTGGAGTCGAAGCCAGGGACTAACCTCTCATCTCGAGTTGATTTTTGGCCCACGGAGCTCTTTCGTGTTGCTACAGGGACCTCAGGATCCCTCTAGCCTTGAAACAGTGTTCTTGGGGTTTCTCTGGAGTGACATGAAGGAAATCAAGGCTCCTTTCATGTGTGATGTGCAACACAGAATTGCTCTGCACGCAGTGCAGGGGAATCGGGCCTCATCTCGCGGCGAGGGGGAAGTCTCATGGTTTTTCTCGAGTTGCGGCGGGAACCTGGGGTATATTCTCGAGTTACGACGGGGATGGCCCTTCCACACACGTGTTTGTTCAGCCACGTCAGGACTATTGCCTAGTTGCGAGACACAACTCGGGATTCTCCTCGAGGCTTGGCAGGGCAATTGGGACGCCTCTCCAGCTGATGCGGGAGACCAAGGGTCCCTTTCCACGTGCCACAGGAATCCTGGGACTCCTATCAAGTTTCACGAGGAGTCAGGCATCGTCTCCTTTGGAGGCACTGATCTCCGCGTACCTCTGGAGTTTTCAAAGGATGTGAGGCTATCGGTCGCGATGAGGTGGGGAACTAAGTCTTTCTCTGTGCTTTCCACAGGGGATTCAGACATCCTTTCGTCCTGGGAGATGCAAGACGAGCCTGCATTGAAGTCACTGCAGGGATAACCGGCCTTATTTCGAGTCAGGGCATCGCGGTGTCCATTCCACTTGAGGCCGCAAACTCAGGGTCCCTCTCACATACATAGAGCTGGGAGAAGCCTCCTCTTGAGGTGCTTGTGGTAAGGTGGTATTCCTCTGGAGACGAATCCAGGGACTAACCTCTCTTTTCGAGTTGATTTTTGGTCCACAGAGTTCTTTCGTGTTGCTACAGTGACCTCAGGATCCCTCTATCCTTGAAACAGTGTTCTTGGGGTTTCTCTGGAGTGCCATCAAGGAAATCAAGGCTCCTTTCATGTGTGATGTGCAAGACGGAATTGCTCTGCACGCAGTACAGGGGAATCGGGCCTCATCTCGCATCGAGGGGGAAGTCTCATGGTTTTTCTCGAGTTGCGGCGGGAACCTGGGGTATATTCTCGAGTTACGACGGGGATGGCCCTTCCACCTACGTGTTTGTTCAGCCACGTCAGGACTCCTGCCTAGTTGCGAGGGACAACTCGGGATTCTCCTCGAGGCTTGGCAGGGCAGTTGGAACGCCTCTCCAGCTGAGGCGGGAGACCAAGTGTCCCTTTCCACGTGCCACAAGAATCCTGGGACTCCTATCAAGTTTCACGAGGAGTCAGGCATCGTCTCCTTTGGAGGCACTGATCTCCGCGTACCTCTGGAGTTTTCAAAGGATGTGAGGCCTCCGGACGCGATGAGGTGGGGAACTAGGTCTTTCTCTGTGGTCTCCACATGGGATTCAGACATCCTTTCGTCTTGGGAGATGCAAGACGAGCCTGCATTCAAGTCACTGCAGGGATATCCGGCCTTATTTCGAGTCAGGGCATCGCGGTGTCCATTCCACTTGAGGCCGCAAACTCAGGATCCCTCTCACATACCTAGAGCTGAGAGAAGCCTCCTCTTGAGGTGCTTGTGGTAAGGTGGTATTCCTCAGGAGTCGAAGCCAGGGACTAACCTCTCATCTCGTGTTGATTCTTGGTCCACGGAGCTCTTTCGTGTTGCTACAGTGACCTCAGGATCCCTCTAGCCTTGAAACAGTGTTCTTGGGGTTTCTCTGGAGTGCCATCAAAGAAATCAACGCTCCTTTCATGTGTGATGTGCAACACGGAACTGCTCTGCACGCAGTGCAGGGGAATCGGGCCTCATCTCACGGCGAGGGGGAAGTCTCATGGTTTTTCTCGAGTTGCGGCGGGAACCTGGGGTATATTCTCGAGTTACGACGGGGATTGCCCTTCCACACACGTGTGTGTTCAGCCATGTCAGGACTCCTGCCTAGTTGAGAGGGACAATTCGGGATTCTCCTAGAGGCTTTGCAGGGCAATTGGGACGCCTCTCCAGCTGAGACGGGAGACCAAGGGTCCCTTTCCACGTGCCACAGGAATCCTGGGTCTCCTATCAAGTTTCACGAGGAGTCAGGCATCGTCTCCTTTGGAGGCCCTGATCTCCGCATACCTCTGGAGTTTTCAAAGGATTTGAGGCCTCCTGTCGCGATGAGGTGGGGAACTAGGTCTTTCTCTGTGGTCTCCACAGGGGATTCAGACACCCTTTCGTCTTGGGAGATGCAAGACGAGCCTGCATTCAAGTCACTGCAGGGATATCCGGCCTTATTTCGAGTCAGGGCATCGCGGTGTCCATTCCACTTGAGGCCGCAAACTCAGGGTCCCTCTCACATACCTAGAGCTGAGAGAAGCCTCCTCTTGAGGTGCTTGTGGTAATGTGGTATTCCTCTGGAGTCGAAGCCAGGGACTAACCTCTCATCTCGAGTTGAATTTTGGCCCACGGAGCTCTTTCGTGTTGCTACAGTGACCTCAGGATCCCTCTAGCCTTGAAACAGTGTTCTTGGGGTTTCTCTGGAGTGCCATCAAGGAAATCAAGGCTCCTTTCATGTGTGATGTGCAACACGGAATTGCTCTGCACGCAGTGCAGGGAAATCGGGCCTCATCTCGCGGCGAGGGGGAAGTCTCATGGTTTTTCTCGAGTTGCGGCGGGAACCTGGGGTATATTCTCGAGTTACGACGGGGATGGCCCTTCCACCCACGTGTTTCTTCAGCGACGTCAGGACTCCTGCCTAGTTGCGAGGGACAACTCGGGATTCTCCTCGAGGCTTGGCAGGGCAATTGGGACGCCTCTCCAGCTGAGGCGGGAGACCAAGTGTCCCTTTCCAAGTGCCACAGGAATCCTGGGACTCCTATCAAGTTTCACGAGGAGTCAGGCATCGTCTCCTTTGGAGGCACTGATCTCCGCGTACCTCTGGAGTTTTCAAAGGATGTGAGGCTATCGGTCGCGATGAGGTGGGGAACTAAGTCTTTCTCTGTACTTTCCACAGGGGATTCAGACATCCTTTCGTTCTGGGAGATGCAAGACGAGCCTGCATTGAAGTCACTGCAGGGATATCCGGCCTTATTTCGAGTCAGGGCATCGCGGTGTCCATTCCACTTGAGGCCGCAAACTCAGGGTCCCTCTCACTTACCTAGAGCTGAGAGAAGCCTCCTCTTGAGGTGCTTGTGCTAAGGTGGTATTCCTCTGGAGACGAATCCAGGGACTAACCTCTCTTTTCTAGTTGATTTTTGGTCCACAGAGTTCTTTCGTGTTGCTACAGTTACCTCAGGATCCCTCTATCCTTGAAACAGTGTTCTTGGGGTTTCTCTGGAGTGCCATCAAGGAAATCAAGGCTCCTTTCATGTGTGATGTGCAAGACGGAATTGCTCTGCACGCAGTACAGGGGATTCGGGC
This sequence comes from Cervus elaphus, assembly GCF_910594005.1. Lineage (NCBI taxonomy): Eukaryota > Metazoa > Chordata > Mammalia > Artiodactyla > Cervidae > Cervus > Cervus elaphus. The sequence continues at coordinate 70,510,979 of NC_057836.1, forward strand.
CTCATCTCGCATCGAGGGGGACGTCTCATGGTTTTTCTCGAGTTGCGGCGGGAACCTGGGGTATATTCTCGAGTTACGACGGGGATGGCCCTTCGACCCACGTGTTTGTTCAGCCACGTCAGGACTCCTGCCTAGTTGCGAAGGACAACTCGGGATTCTCCTCGAGGCTTGGCAGGGCAATTGGAACGCCTCTCCAGCTGAGGCGGGAGACCAAGGGTCCCTTTCCACGTGCCACAAGAATCCTGGGACTCCTATCAAGTTTCACGAGGAGTCAGGCATCGTCTCCTTTGGAGGCACTGATCTCCGCGTACCTCTGGAGTTTTCAAAGGATGTGAGGCTATCGGTCGCGATGAGGTGGTTAATTAGGTGTTTCTCTGTGGTCTCCACAGGGGATTCAGACATCCTTTCTTCTTGGGAGATGCAAGACGAGCCTGCATTCAAGTCACTGCAGGGATATCCGGCCTTATTTCGAGTCAGGGCATCGCGGTGTCCATTCCACTTGAGGCCGCAAACTCAGGATCCCTCTCACATACCTAGAGCTGAGAGAAGCCTCCTCTTGAGGTGCTTGTGGTAAGGTGGTATTCCTCAGGAGTCGAAGCCAGGGACTAACCTCTCATCTCGTGTTGATTCTTGGTCCACGGAGCTCTTTCGTGTTGCTACAGTGACCTCAGGATCCCTCTAGCCTTGAAACAGTGTTCTTGGGGTTTCTCTGGAGTGCCATCAAGGAAATCAAGGCTCCTTTCATGTGTGATGTGCAACACGGAATTGCTCTGCACGCAGTGCAGGGGAATCGGGCCTCATCTCGCGGCGAGGGGGAAGTCTCATGGATTTTCTCGAGTTGCGGCGGGAACCTGGGGTATATTCTCGAGTTACGACGGGGATGGCCCTTCCACCCACGTGTTTCTTCAGCGACGTCAGGACTCCTGCCTAGTTGCGAGGGACAACTCTGGATTCTCCTCGAGGCTTGGGAGGGCAATTGGGACGCCTCTCCAGCTGAGGCGGGAGACCAAGTGTCCCTTTCCAAGTGCCACAGGAATCCTGGGACTCCTATCAAGTTTCACGAGGAGTCAGGCATCGTCTCCTTTGGAGGCACTGATCTCCGCGTACCTCTTGAGTTTTCAAAGGATGTGAGGCTATCGGTCGCGATGAGGTGGGGAACTAAGTCTTTCTCTGTGCTTTCCACAGGGGATTCAGACATCCTTTCGTCCTGGGAAATGCAAGACGAGCCTGCATTGAAGTCACTGCAGGGATATCCAGCCTTATTTCGAGTCAGGGCATCGCGGTGTCCATTCCACTTGAGGCCGCAAACTCAGGGTCCCTCTCATATACCTAGAGCTGAGAGAAGCCTCCTCTTGAGGTGCTTGTGGTAAGGTGGTATTCCTCTGGAGACGAATCCAGGGACTAACCTCTCTTTTCGACTTGATTTTTGGTCCACAGAGTTCTTTCGTGTTGCTACAGTGACCTCAGGATCCCTCTATCCTTGAAACAGTGTTCTTGGGGTTTCTCTGGAGTGCCATGAAGGAAATCAAAGCTTCTTTCATATGTGATGTGCAAGACGGAATTGCTCTGCACGCAGTACAGTGGAATCGGGCCTCATCTCGCATCGAGGGGGAAGTCTCATGGTTTTTCTCGAGTTGCGGCGGGAACCTGGGGTATATTCTCGAGTTCCGACGGGGATGGCCCTTCCACCCACGTGTTTGTTCAGCCACGTCAGGACTCCTGCCTAGTTGCGAGGGACAACTCGGGATTCTCCTCGAGGCTTGGCACGGCAATTGGAACGCCTCTCCAGCTGAGGCGGGAGACCAAGGGTACCTTTCCACGTGCCACAAGAATCCAGGGACTCCTATCAAGTTTCACGAGGAGTCAGGCATCGTCTCCTTTGGAGGCACTGATCTCCGCGTACCTCTGGAGTTTTCAAAGGATGTGAGGCCTCCGGTCGCGATGAGGTGGGGAACTAGGTGTTTCTCTGTGGTCTCCACAGGGGATTCAGACATCCTTTCTTCTTGGGAGATGCAAGACGAGCCTGCATTCAAGTCACTGCAGGGATATCCGGCCTTATTTCGAGTCAGGGCATCGCGGTGTCCATTCCACTTGAGGCCGCAAACTCAGGGTCCCTCTCACATACCTAGAGCTGAGAGAAGCCTCCTCTTGAGGTGCTTGTGGTAAGGTGGTATTCCTCTGGAGACGAATCCAGGGACTAACCTCTCTTTTCGAGTTGATTTTTGTTCCACAGAGTTCTTTCGTGTTGCTACAGTGACCTCAGGATCCCTCTATCCTTGAAACAGTGTTCTTGGGGTTTCTCTGGAGTGCCATCAAGGAAATCAAGGCTCCTTTCATGTGTGATGTGCAAGACGGAATTGCTCTGCAAGCAGTACAGGGGAATCGGGCCTCATCTCGCATCGAGGGGGAAGTCTCATGGTTTTTCTCGAGTTGAGGCGGAAACCTGGGGTATATTCTCGAGTTACGACGGGGATGGCCCTTCCACCCACGTGTTTGTTCAGCCACGTCAGGACTCCTGCCTAGTTGCGAGGGACAACTCGGGATTCTCCTCGAGGCTTGGCAGGGCAATTGGAACGCCTCTCCAGCTGAGGCGGGAGACCAAGGGTCCCTTTCCAAGTGCCACAAGAATCCTGGGACTCCTATCAAGTTTCACGAGGAGTCAGGCATCGTCTCCTTTGGAGGCACTGATCTCCGCGTACCTCTGGAGTTTTCAAAGGATGTGAGGCCTCCGGTCGCGATGAGGTGGGGAACTAGGTGTTTCTCTGTGGTCTCCACAGGGCATTCAGACATCCTTTCGTCCTGGGAAATGCAAGACGAGCCTGCATTGAAGTCACTGCAGGGATATCCGGCCTTATTTCGAGTCAGGGCATCGCGGTGTCCATTCCACTTGAGGCCGCAAACTCAGAATCCCTCTCACATACCTAGAGCTGAGAGAAGCCTCCTCTTGAGGTGCTTGTGGTAAGGTGGTATTCCTCAGGAGTCGAAGCCAGGGACTAACCTCTCATCTCGTGTTGATTCTTGGTCCACGGAGCACTTTCGTGTTGCTACAGTGACCTCAGGATCCCTCTAGCCTTGAAACAGTGTTCTTGGGGTTTCTCTGAAGTGCCATGAAGGAAATCAAGGCTCCTTTCATGTGTGATGTGCAAGACGGAATTGCTCTGCACGCAGTGCAGGGGAATCGGGCCTCATCTCGCGGCGAGGGGGAAGTCTCATGGTTTTTCTCGAGTTGCGGCGGGAACCTGGGGTATATTCTCGAGTTACGACGGGGATGGCCCTTCCACACACGTGTTTGTTCAGCCATGTCAGGACTCCTGCCTAGTTGCGAGGAACAACTCTGGATTCTCCTCGAGGCTTTGCAGGGCAATTGGGACGCCTCTCCAGCTGAGGGGGGAGACCAAGGGTCCCTTTCCACGTGCCACAGGAATCCTGGGTCTCCTATCAAGTTTCAAGAGGAGTCAGGCATCGTCTCCTTTGGAGGCACTGATCTCCGCATACCTCTGGAGTTTTCAAAGGATTTGAGGCCTCCTGTCGCGATGAGGTGGGGAACTAGGTCTTTCTCTGTGGTCTCCACAGGGGATTCAGACATCCTTTCATCTTGGGAAATGCAAGACGAGCCTGCATTCAAGTCACTGCAGGGATATCCAGCCTTATTTCGCGTCAAGGCATCGCGGTGTCCATTCCACTTGAGGCCGTAAACTCAGGGTCCCTCTCACATACCTAGAGCTGAGTGAAGCCTCCTCTTGAGGTGCTTGTGGTAAGGTGGTATTCCTCTGGAGTCGAAGCCAGGGACTAACCTCTCATCTCCAGTTGATTTTTGGCCCACGGAGCTCTTTTGTGTTGCTACAGTGACCTCAGGATCCCTCTAGCCTTGAAACAGTGTTCTTGGGGTTTCTCTGGAGTGCCATCAAGGAGATCAAGGCTCCTTTCATGTGTGATGTGCACAACGGAATTGCTCTGCACGCATTGCAGGGGAATCGGGCCTCATCTCGCGGCGAGGGGGAAGTCTCATGGTTTTTCTCGAGTTGCGGCGGGAACCTGGGGTATATTCTCGAGTTACGACGGGGATGGTCCTTCCACCCACGTGTTTCTTCAGCGACGTCAGGACTCCTGCCTAGTTGGGAGGGACAACTCTGGATTCTCCTCGAGGCTTGGCAGGGCAATTGGGACGCCTCTCCACCTGAGGCGGGAGACCAAGTGTCCCTTTCCAAGTGCCACAGGAATCCTGGGACTCCTATCAAGTTTCACGAGGAGTCAGGCATCGTCTCCTTTGGAGGCACTGATCTCCGCGTACCTCTGGAGTTTTCAAAGGATGTGAGGCTATCGGTCGCGATGAGGTGGGGAACTAAGTCTTTTTCTGTGCTTTCCACAGGGGATTCAGACATCCTTTCGTCCTGGGAGATGCAAGACGAGCCTGCATTGAAGTCACTGCAGGGATATCCGGCCTTATTTCGAGTCAGGGCATCGCGGTGTCCATTCCACTTGAGGCCGCAAACTCAGGGTCCCTCTCACATACCTAGAGCTGAGAGAAGCCTCCTCTTGAGGTGCTTGTGGTAAGGTGGTATTCCTCTGGAGACGAATCCAGGGACTAACCTCTCTTTTCGAGTTGATTTTTGGTCCACAGAGTTCTTTCGTGTTGCTACAGTGACCTCAGGATCCCTCTATCCTTGAAACAGTGTTCTTGGGGTTTCTCTGGAGTGCCATCAAGGAAATCAAGGCTCCTTTCATGTGTGATGTGCAAGACGGAATTGCTCTGCACGCAGTGCAGGGGAATCGGGCCTCATCTCGCATCGAGTGGGAAGTCTCATGGTTTTTCTCGAGTTGCGGCGGGAACCTGGGGTATATTCTCGAGTTACGACGGGGATGGCCCTTCCACCCACGTGTTGGTTCAGCCACGTCAGGACTCCTGCCGAGTTGCGAAGGACAACTCTGGATTCTCCTCGAGGCCTGGCAGGGCAATTGGAATGCCTCTCCAGCTGAGGCGGGAGACCAAGGGTCCCTTTCCACGTGCCACAAGAATCCTGGGACTCCTATCAAGTTTCACGAGGAGTCAGGCATCGTCTCCTTTGGAGGCACTGATCTCCGCGTACCTCTGGAGTTTTCAAAGGATGTGAGGCCTCCGGTCGCGATGAGGTGGGGAATTAGGTGTTTCTCTGTGGTCTCCACAGGGGATTCAGACATCCTTTCTTCTTGGGAGATGCAAGACGAGCCTGCATTCAAATCACTGCAGGGATATCCGGCCTTATTTCGAGTCAGGGCATCGCGGTGTCCATTCCACTTGATGCCGCAAACTCAGGATCCCTCTCACATACCTAGAGCTGAGAGAAGCCTCCTCTTGAGGTGCTTGTGGTAAGTTGGTATTCCTCAGGAGTCGAAGCCAGGGACTAACCTCTCATCTCGTGTTGATTCTTGGTCCACGGAGCTCTTTCGTGTTGCTACAGTGACCTCACGATCCCTCTAGCCTTGAAACAGTGTTCTTGGGGTTTCTCTGGAGTGCCATCAAGGAAATCAAGGCTCCTTTCATGTGTGATGTGCAACACAGAATTGCTCTGCACGCAGTGCAGGGGAATCGGGCCTCATCTCGCGGCGAGGGGGAAGTCTCATGGTTTTTCTCGAGTTGCGGCGGGAACCTGGGGTATATTCTCGAGTTACGACGGGGATGGCCCTTCCACACACGTGTTTGTTCAGCCACGTCAGGACTCTTGCCTAGTTGCGAGGGACAACTCTGGATTCTCCTCGAGGCTTGGCAGGGCAATTGGGACGCCTCTCCAGCTGAGGCGGGAGACCAAGTGTCCCTTTCCAAGTGCCACAGGAATCCTGGGACTCCTATCAAGTTTCACGAGGAGTCAGGCATCGTCTCCTTTGGAGGCACTGATCTCCGCGTACCTCTGGAGTTTTCAAAGGATGTGAGGCTATCGGTCGCGATGAGGTGGGGAACTAAGTCTTTCTCTGTGCTATCCACAGGGGATTCAGACATCCTTTCGTCCTGGGAAATGCAAGACGAGCCTGCATTGAAGTCACTGCAGGGATATCCAGCCTTATTTCGAGTCAGGGCATCGCGGTGTCCATTCCACTTGAGGCCGCAAATTCAGGGTCCCTCTCACATACCTAGAGCTGAGAGAAGCCTCCTCTTGAGGTGCTTGTGGTAAGGTGGTATTCCTCTGGAGACGAATCCAGGGACTAACCTCTCTTTTCGAGTTGATTTTTGGTCCACAGAGTTCTTTCGTGTTGCTACAGTGACCTCAGGATCCCTCTATCCTTGAAACAGTGTTCTTGGGGTTTCTCTGGAGTGCCATCAAGGAAATCAAGGCTCCTTTCATGTGTGATGTGCAAGACGGAATTGCTCTGCACGCAGTACAGTGGAATCGGGCCTCATCTCGCATCGAGAGGGAAGTCTCATGGTTTTTCTCGAGTTGCGGCGGGAACCTGGGGTATATTCTCGAGTTACGACGGGGATGGCCCTTCCACCCACGTGTTTGTTCAGCCACGTCAGGACTCCTGCCTAGTTGCGAGGGACAACTCGGGATTCTCCTCGAGGCTTGGCACGGCAATTGGAACGCCTCTCCAGCTGAGGCGGGAGACCAAGGGTCCCTTTCCACGTGCCACAAGAATCCTGGGACTCCTATCAAGTTTCACGAGGAGTCAGGCATCGTCTCCTTTGGAGGCACTGATCTCCGCGTACCTCTGGAGTTTTCAAAGGATGTGAGGCCTCCGGTCGCGATGAGGTGGGGAACTAGTTGTTTCTCGGTGGTCTCCACATGGGATTCAGACATCCTTTCTTCTTGGGAGATGCAAGACGAGCCTGCATTCAAGTCACTGCAGGGATATCCGGCCTTATTTCGAGTCAGGGCATCGCGGTGTCCATTCCACTTGAGGCCGCAAACTCAGAATCCCTCTCACATACATAGAGCTGAGAGAAGCCTCCTCTTGAGGTGCTTGTGGTAAGGTGGTATTCCTCAGGAGTCGAAGCCAGGGACTAACCTCTCATCTCGTGTTGATTCTTGGTCCACGGAGCACTTTCGTGTTGCTACAGTGACCTCAGGATCCCTCTAGCCTTGAAACAGTGTTCTTGGGGTTTCTCTGGAGTGCCATGAAGGAAATCAAGGCTCCTTTCATGTGTGATGTGCAAGACGGAATTGCTCTGCACGCAGTGCAGGGGAATCGGGCCTCATCTCGCGGCGAGGGGGAAGTCTCATGGTTTTTCTCGAGTTGCGGCGGGAACCTGGGGTATATTCTCGAGTTACGACGGGGATGGCCCTTCCACACACGTGTTTGTTCAGCCATGTCAGGACTCCTGCCTAGTTGCGAGGGACAACTCTGGATTCTCCTCGAGGCTTTGCAGGGCAATTGGGACGCCTCTCCAGCTGAGGCGGGAGACCAAGGGTCCCTTTCCAAGTGCCACAGGAATCCTGGGACTCCTATCAAGTTTCAAGAGGAGTCAGGCATCGTCTCCTTTGGAGGCACTGATCTCCGCATACCTCTGGAGTTTTCAAAGGATTTGAGGCCTCCTGTCGCGATGAGGTGGGGAACTAGGTCTTTCTCTGTGGTCTCCACAGGGGATTCAGACATCCTTTCATCTTGGGAGATGCAAGACGAGCCTGCATTCAAGTCACTGCAGGGATATTCAGCCTTATTTCGCGTCAAGGCATCGCGGTGTCCATTCCACTTGAGGCCGTAAACTCAGGGTCCCTCTCACATACCTAGAGCTGAGTGAAGCCTCCTCTTGAGGTGCTTGTGGTAAGGTGGTATTCCTCTGGAGTCGAAGCCAGGGACTAACCTCTCATCTCCAGTTGATTTTTGGCCCACGGAGCTCTTTTGTGTTGCTACAGTGACCTCAGGATCCCTCTAGCCTTGAAACAGTGTTCTTGGGGTTTCTCTGGAGTGCCATCAAGGAGATCAAGGCTCCTTTCATGTGTGATGTGCACAACGGAATTGCTCTGCACGCATTGCAGGGGAATCGGGCCTCATCTCGCGGCGAGGGGGAAGTCTCATGGTTTTTCTCGAGTTGCGGCGGGAACCTGGGGTATATTCTCGAGTTACGACGGGGATGGCCCTTCCACCCACGTGTTTCTTCAGCGACGTCAGGACTCCTGCCTAGTTGGGAGGGACAACTCTGGATTCTCCTCGAGGCTTGGCAGGGCAATTGGGACGCCTCTCGACCTGAGGCGGGAGACCAAGTGTCCCTTTCCAAGTGCCACAGGAATCCTGGGACTCCTATCAAGTTTCACGAGGAGTCAGGCATCGTCTCCTTTGGAGGCACTGATCTCCGCGTACCTCTGGAGTTTTCAAAGGATGTGAGGCTATCGGTCGCGATGAGGTGGGGAACTAAGTCTTTTTCTGTGCTTTCCACAGGGGATTCAGACATCCTTTCGTCCTGGGAGATGCAAGACGAGCCTGCATTGAAGTCACTGCAGGGATATCCGGCCTTATTTCGAGTCAGGGCATCGCGGTGTCCATTCCACTTCAGGCCGCAAACTCAGGGTCCCTCTCACATACCTAGAGCTGAGAGAAGCCTCCTCTTGAGGTGCTTGTGGTAAGGTGGTATTCCTCTGGAGACGAATCCAGGGACTAACCTCTCTTTTCGAGTTGATTTTTGGTCCACAGAGTTCTTTCGTGTTGCTACAGTGACCTCAGGATCCCTCTAGCCTTGAAACAGTGTTCTTGGGGTTTCTCTGGAGTGCCATCAAGGAAATCAAGGCTCCTTTCATGTGTGATGTGCAAGACGGAATTGCTCTGCACGCAGTGCAGGGGAATCGGGCCTCATCTCGCATCGAGTGGGAAGTCTCATGGTTTTTCTCGAGTTGCGGCGGGAACCTGGGGTATATTCTCGAGTTACGACGGGGATGGCCCTTCCACCCACGTGTTGGTTCAGCCACGTCAGGACTCCTGCCGAGTTGCGAAGGACAACTCTGGATTCTCCTCGAGGCCTGGCAGGGCAATTGGAATGCCTCTCCAGCTGAGGCGGGAGACCAAGGGTCCCTTTCCACGTGCCACAAGAATCCTGGGACTCCTATCAAGTTTCACGAGGAGTCAGGCATCGTCTCCTTTGGAGGCACTGATCTCCGCGTACCTCTGGAGTTTTCAAAGGATGTGAGGCCTCCGGTCGCGATGAGGTGGGGAATTAGGTGTTTCTCTGTGGTCTCCACAGGGGATTCAGACATCCTTTCTTCTTGGGAGATGCAAGACGAGCCTGCATTCAAGTCACTGCAGGGATATCCGGCCTTATTTCGAGTCAGGGCATCGCGGTGTCCATTCCACTTGATGCCGCAAACTCAGGATCCCTCTCACATACCTAGAGCTGAGAGAAGCCTCCTCTTGAGGTGCTTGTGGTAAGTTGGTATTCCTCAGGAGTCGAAGCCAGGGACTAACCTCTCATCTCGTGTTGATTCTTGGTCCACGGAGCTCTTTCATGTTGCTACAGTGACCTCAGGATTCCTCTAGCCTTGAAACAGTGTTCTTGGGGTTTCTCTGGAGTGCCATCAAGGAAATCAAGGCTCCTTTCATGTGTGATGTGCAACACGGAATTGCTCTGCACGCAGTGCAGGGGAATCGGGTCTCATCTCGCGGCGAGGGGGAAGTCTCATGGTTTTTCTCGAGTTGCGGCGGGAACCTGGGGTATATTCTCGAGTTACAACGGGGATGGCCCTTCCACACACGTGTTTCTTCAGCGACGTCAGGACTCCTGCCTAGTTGGGAGGGACAACTTCGTATTCTCCTCGAGGCTTTGCAGGGCAATTGGGACGCCTCTCCAGCTGAGACGGGAGACCAAGTGTCCCTTTCCACGTTCCACAGGAATCCTGGGTCTCCTATCAAGTTTCACGAGGAGTCAGGCATCGTCTCCTTTGGAGGCACTGATCTCCGCATACCTCTGGAGTTTTCAAAGGATTTGAGGCCTCCTGTCGCGATGAGGTGGGGAACTAGGTCTTTCTCTGTGGTCTCCACAGGGGATTCAGACACCCTTTCGTCTTGGGAGATGCAAGACGAGCCTGCATTCCAGTCACTGCAGGGATATCCGCCCTTATTTCGAGTCAGGGCATCGCGGTGTCCATTCCACTTTAGGCCGCAAACTCAGGGTCCCTCTCACATACCTAGAGCTGAGAGAAGCCTCCTCTTGAGGTGCTTGTGGTAAGGTGGTATTCCTCTGGAGTCGAAGCCAGGGACTAACCTCTCATCTCGAGTTGATTTTTGGCCCACGGAGCTCTTTCGTGTTGCTACAGTGACCTCAGGATCCCTCTAGCCTTGAAACAGTGTTCTTGGGGTTTCTCTGGAGTGCCATCAAGGAAATCAAGGCTCCTTTCATGTGTGATGTGCAACACGGAATTGCTCTGCACGCAGTGCAGGGGAATCGGGCCTCATCTCGCGGCGAGGGGGAAGTCTCATGGTTTTTCTCGAGTTGCGGCGGGAACCTGGGGTATATTCTCGAGTTACGACGGGGATGGCCCTTCCACACACGTGTTTCTTCAGCGACGTCAGGACTCCTGCCTAGTTGCGAGGGACAACTCGGGATTCTCCTCGAGGCTTTGCAGGGCAATTGGGACGCCTCTCCAGCTGAGACGGGAGACCAAGGGTCCCTTTCCACGTGTCACAGGAATCCTGGGTCTCCTATCAAGTGTCACGAGGAGTCAGGCATCGTCTCCTTTGGAGGCACTGATCTCCGCATACCTCTGGAGTTTTCAAAGGATTTGAGGCCTCCTGTCGCGATGAGGTGGGGAACTAGGTCTTTCTCTGTGGTCTCCACTGGGGATTCAGACACCCTTTCGTCTTGGGAGATGCAAGACGAGCCTGCATTCCAGTCACTGCAGGGATATCCGGCCTTATTTCGAGTCAGGGCATCGCGGTGTCCATTCCACTTGAGGCCGCAAACTCAGGGTCCCTCTCACATACCTAGAGCTGAGAGAAGCCTCCTCTTGAGGTGCTTGTGGTAAGGTGGTATTCCTCTGGAGTCGAAGCCAGGGACTAACCTCTCATCTCGAGTTGATTTTTGGTCCACGGAGCTCTTTCGTGTTGCTACAGTGACCTCACGATCCCTCTAGCCTTGAAACAGTGTTCTTGGGGTTTCTCTGGAGTGCCATGAAGGAAATCAAGGCTCCTTTCATGTGTGATGTGCAACACAGAATTGCTCTGCACACAGTGCAGGGGAATCGGGCCTCATCTCGCGGCGAGGGGGAAGTCTCATGGTTTTTCTCGAGTTGCGGCGGGAACCTGGGGTATATTCTCGAGTTACGACGGGGATGGCCCTTCCACACACGTGTTTGTTCAGCCACGTCAGGACTCTTGCCTAGTTGCGAGGGACAACTCTGGATTCTCCTCGAGGCTTGGCAGGGCAATTGGGACGCCTCTCCAGCTGAGGCGGGAGACCAAGTGTCCCTTTCCAAGTGCCACAGGAATCCTGGGACTCCTATCAAGTTTCACGAGGAGTCAGGCATCGTCTCCTTTGGAGGCACTGATCTCCGCGTACCTCTGGAGTTTTCAAAGGATGTGAGGCTATCGGTCGCGATGAGGTGGGGAACTAAGTCTTTCTCTGTGCTATCCACAGGGGATTCAGACATCCTTTCGTCCTGGGAAATGCAAGACGAGCCTGCATTGAAGTCACTGCAGGGATATCCAGCCTTATTTCGAGTCAGGGCATCGCGGTGTCCATTCCACTTGAGGCCGCAAATTCAGGGTCCCTCTCACATACCTAGAGCTGAGAGAAGCCTCCTCTTGAGGTGCTTGTGGTAAGGTGGTATTCCTCTGGAGACGAATCCAGGGACTAACCTCTCTTTTCGAGTTGATTTTTGGTCCACAGAGTTCTTTCGTGTTGCTACAGTGACCTCAGGATCCCTCTATCCTTGAAACAGTGTTCTTGGGGTTTCTCTGGAGTGCCATCAAGGAAATCAAGGCTCCTTTCATGTGTGATGTGCAAGACGGAATTGCTCTGCACGAAGTACAGTGGAATCGGGCCTCATCTCGCATCGAGAGGGAAGTCTCATGGTTTTTCTCGAGTTGCGGCGGGAACCTGGGGTATATTCTCGAGTTCCGACGGGGATGGCCCTTCCACCCACGTGTTTGTTCAGCCACGTCAGGACTCCTGCCTAGTTGCGAGGGACAACTCGGGATTCTCCTCGAGGCTTGGCACGGCAATTGGAACGCCTCTCCAGCTGAGGCGGGAGACCAAGGGTCCCTTTCCACGTGCCACAAGAATCCTGGGACTCCTATCAAGTTTCACGAGGAGTCAGGCATCGTCTCCTTTGGAGGCACTGATCTCCGCGTACCTCTGGAGTTTTCAAAGGATGTGAGGCCTCCGGTCGCGATGAGGTGGGGAACTAGTTGTTTCTCGGTGGTCTCCACATGGGATTCAGACATCCTTTCTTCTTGGGAGATGCAAGACGAGCCTGCATTCAAGTCACTGCAGGGATATCCGGCCTTATTTCGAGTCAGGGCATCGCGGTGTCCATTCCACTTGAGGCCGCAAACTCAGGGTCCCTCTCACATACCTAGAGCTGAGAGAAGCCTCCTCTTGAGGTGCTTGTGGTAAGGTGGTATTCCTCTGGATTCGAAGCCAGGGACTAACCTCTCATCTCGAGTTGATTTTTGGTCCACGGAGCTCTTTCGTGTTGCTACAGTGACCTCAGGATCCCTCTAGCCTTGAAACAGTGTTCTTGGGGTTTCTCTGGAGTGCCATCAAGGAAATCAAGGCTCCTTTCATGTGTGATGTGCAACACGGAATTGCTCTGCACGCAGTGCAGGGGAATCGGGCCTCATCTCGCGGCGAGGGGGAAGTCTCATGGTTTTTCTCGAGTTGCGGCGGGAACCTGGGGTATATTCTCGAGTTACGACGGGAATGGCCCTTCCACACACGTGTTTCTTCAGCGACGTCAGGACTCCTGCCTAGTTGCGAGGGACAACTCGGGATTCTCCTCGAGGCTTGGCAGGGCAATTGGGACGCCTCTCCAGCTGAGACGGGAGACCAAGGGTCCCTTTCCACATGCCACAGGAATCCTGGGTCTCCTATCAAGTTTCACGAGGAGTCAGGCATCGTCTCCTTTGGAGGCACTGATCTCCGCGTACCTCTGGAGTTTTCAAAGGATGTGAGGCTATCGGTCGCGATGAGGTGGGGAACTAGGTCTTTCTCTGTGGTCTCCACAGGGGATTCAGACATCCTTTCGTCTTGGGAGATGCAAGACGAGCCTGCATTCCAGGCACTGCAGGGATATCCGGCCTTATTTCGAGTCAGGGCATCGCGGTGTCCATTCCACTTGAGGCCGCAAACTCAGGGTCCCTCTCACATACCTAGAGCTGAGAGAAGCCTCCTCTTGAGGTGCTTGTGGTAAGGTGGTATTCCTCTGGAGTCGAAGCCAGGGACTAACCTCTCATCTCGAGTTGATTTTTGGTCCATGGAGCTCTTTCGTGTTGCTACAGTGACCTCAGGATCCCTCTAGCATTGAAACAGTGTTCTTGGGGTTTCTCTGGAGTGCCATGAAGGAAATCAAGGCTCCTTTCATGTGTGATGTGCAACACAGAATTGCTCTGCACGCAGTGCAGGGGAATCGGGCCTCATCTCGCGGCGAGGGGGAAGTCTCATGGTTTTTCTCGAGTTGCGGCGGGAACCTGGGGTATATTCTCGAGTTACGACGGGAATGGCCCTTCCACCCACGTGTTTCTTCAGTGACGTCAGGACTCTTGCCTAGTTGCGAGGGACAACTCTGGATTCTCCTCGAGGCTTGGCAGGGCAATTGGGACGCCTCTCCAGCTGAGGCGGGAGACCAAGTGTCCCTTTCCAAGTGCCACAGGAATCCTGGGACTCCTATCAAGTTTCACGAGGAGTCAGGCATCGTCTCCCTTGGAGGCACTGATCTCCGCGTACCTCTGGAGTTTTCAAAGGATGTGAGGCTATCGGTCGCGATGAGGTGGGGAACTAAGTCTTTCTCTGTGCTTTCCACAGGGGATTCAGACATCCTTTCGTCCTGGGAAATGCATGACGAGCCTGCATTGAAGTCACTGCAGGGATATCCGGCCTTATTTCGAGTCAGGGCATCGCGGTGTCCATTCCACTTGAGGCCGCAAACTCAGGGTCCCTCTCACATACCTAGAGCTGAGAGAAGCCTCCTCTTGAGGTGCTTGTGGTAAGGTGGTATTCCTCTGGAGACGAATCCAGGGACTAACCTCTCTTTTCGAGTTGATTTTTGGTCCACAGAGTTCTTTCGTGTTGCTACAGTGACCTCAGGATCCCTCTAGCCTTGAAACAGTGTTCTTGGGGTTTCTCTGGAGTGCCATCAAGGAAATCAAGGCTCCTTTCATGTGTGATGTGCAAGACGGAATTGCTCTGCACGCAGTACAGGGGAATCGGGCCTCATCTCGCATCGAGGGGGAAGTCTCATGGTTTTTCTCGAGTTGCGGCGGGAACCTGGGGTATATTCTCGAGTTACGACGGGGATGGCCCTTCCACACACGTGTTTGTTCAGCCACGTCAGGACTCTTGCCTAGTTGCGAGGGACAACTCTGGATTCTCCTCGAGGCTTGGCAGGGCAATTGGGACGCCTCTCCAGCTGAGGCGGGAGACCAAGGGTCCCTTTCCACGTGCCACAGGAATCCTGGGTCTCCTATCAAGTTTCACGAGGAGTCAGGCATCGTCTCCTTTGGAGGCACTGATCTCCGCATACCTCTGGAGTTTTCAAAGGATTTGAGGCCTCCTGTCGCGATGAGGTGGGGAACTAGGTCTTTCTCTGTGGTCTCCACAGGGGATTCAGACACCCTTTCGTCTTGGGAGATGCAAGACGAGCCTGCATTCCAGTCACTGCAGGGATATCCGGCCTTATTTCGAGTCAGGGCATCACGGTGTCCATTCCACTTGAGGCCGCAAACTCAGGGTCCCTCTCACATACCTAGAGCTGAGAGAAGCCTCCTCTTGAGGTGCTTGTGGTAAGGTGGTATTCCTCTGGAGTCGAAGCCAGGGACTAACCTCTCATCTCGAGTTGATTTTTGGTCCACGGAGCTCTTTCGTGTTGCTACAGTGACCTCAGGATCCCTCTAGCCTTGAAACAGTGTTCTTGGGGTTTCTCTGGAGTGCCATGAAGGAAATCAAGGCTCCTTTCATGTGTGATGTGCAACACGGAATTGCTCTGCACGCAGTGCAGGGGAATCGGGCCTCATCTCGCGGCGAGGGGGAAGTCTCATGGTTTTTCTCGAGTTGCGGCGGGAACCTGGGGTATATTCTCGAGTTACGACGGGGATGGCCCTTCCACACACGTGTTTGTTCAGCCACGTCAGGACTCTTGCCTAGTTGCGAGACACAACTCGGGATTCTCCTCGAGGCTTGGCAAGGCAATTGGGACCCCTCTCCAGCTGAGGCGGGAGACCAAGGGTCCCTTTCCACGTGCCACAGGAATCCTGGGACTCCTATCAAGTTTCACGAGGAGTCAGGCATCGTCTCCTTTGGAGGCACTGATCTCCGCGTACCTCTGGAGTTTTCAAAGGATGTGAGGCCTCCGGTCGCGATGAGGTGGGGAACTTGGTCTCTCTCTGTGGTCTCCACAGGGGATTCAGACATCCTTTCATCTTGGGAGATGCAAGACGAGCCTGCATTCAAGTCACTGCAGGGATATCCGGCCTTATTTCGCGTCCGGGCATCGCGGTGTCCATTCCACTTGAGGCCGCAAACTCAGGGTCCCTCTCACATACCTAGAGCTGAGAGAAGCCTCCTCTTGAGGTGCTTGTGGTAAGGTGGTATTCCTCTGGAGTCGAAGCCAGGGACTAACCTCTCATCTCGAGTTAATTTTTGGCCCACGGAGCTCTTTCGTGTTGCTACAGTGACCTCAGGATCCCTCTAGCCTTGAAACAGTGTTCTTGGGGTTTCTCTGGAGTGCCATCAAGGAAATCAAGGCTCCTTTCATGTGTGATGTGCAACACGGAATTGCTCTGCACGCAGTGCAGGGGAATCGGGCCTCATCTCACGGCGAGGGGGAAGTCTCATGGTTTTTCTCGAGTTGCGGCGGGAACCTGGGATATATTCTCGAGTTACGACGGGGATGGCCCTTCCACCCACGTGTTTCTTCAGCGACGTCAGGACTCCTGCCTATTTGCGAGGGACAACTCTGGATTCTCCTCGAGGCTTGGCAGGGCAATTGGGACGCCTCTCCAGCTGAGGCGGGAGACCAAGTGTCCCTTTCCAAGTGCCACAGGAATCCTGGGACTCCTATCAAGTTTCACGAGGAGTCAGGCATCGTCTCCTTTGGAGGCACTGATCTCCGCGTACCTCTGGAGTTTTCAAAGGATGTGAGGCTATCGGTCGCGATGAGGTGGGGAACTAAGTCTTTCTCTGTGCTTTCCACAGGGGATTCAGACATCCTTTCGTCCTGGGAAATGCAAGACGAGCCTGCATTGAAGTCACTGCAGGGATATCCAGCCTTATTTCGAGTCAGGGCATCGCGGTGTCCATTCCACTTGAGGCCGCAAATTCAGGGTCCCTCTCACATACCTAGAGCTGAGAGAAGCCTCCTCTTGAGGTGCTTGTGGTAAGGTGGTATTCCTCTGGAGACGAATCCAGGGACTAACCTCTCTTTTCGAGTTGATTTTTGGTCCAAGGAGTTCTTTCGTGTTGCTACAGTGACCTCAGGATCCCTCTATCCTTGAAACAGTGTTCTTGGGGTTTCTCTGGAGTGCCATGAAGGAAATCAAGGCTCCTTTCATGTGTGATGTGCAAGACGGAATTGCTCTGCACGCAGTACAGTGGAATCGGGACTCATCTCGCATCGAGGGGGAAGTCTCATGGTTTTTCTCGAGTTGCGGCGGGAACCTGAGGTATATTCTCGAGTTACGACGGGGATGGCCCTTCCACCCACGTGTTTGTTCAGCCACGTCAGGACTCCTGCCTAGTTGCGAGGGACAACTCGGGATTCTCCTCGAGGCTTGGCACGGCAATTGGAACGCCTCTCCAGCTGAGGCGGGAGACCAAGTGTCCCTTTCCACGTGCCACAAGAATCCTGGGACTCCTATCAAGTTTCACGAGGAGTCAGGCATCGTCTCCTTTGGAGGCACTGATCTCCGCGTACCTCTGGAGTTTTCAAAGGATGTGAGGCATCCGGTCGCGATGAGGTGGGGAACTAGGTCTTTCTCTGTGGTCTCCACAGGGGATTCAGACATCCTTTCGTCTTGGGAGATGCAAGACGAGCCTGCATTCCAGGCACTGCAGGGATATCCGGCCTTATTTCGAGTCAGGGCATCGCGGTGTCCATTCCACTTGAGGCCGCAAACTCAGGGTCCCTCTCACATACCTAGAGCTGAGAGAAGCCTCCTCTTGAGGTGCTTGTGGTAAGGTGGTATTCCTCTGGAGTCGAAGCCAGGGACTAACCTCTCATCTCGAGTTGATTTTTGGTCCATGGAGCTCTTTCGTGTTGCTACAGTGACCTCAGGATCCCTCTAGCATTGAAACAGTGTTCTTGGGGTTTCTCTGGAGTGCCATGAAGGAAATCAAGGCTCCTTTCATGTGTGATGTGCAACACAGAATTGCTCTGCACGCAGTGCAGGGGAATCGGGCCTCATCTCGCGGCGAGGGGGAAGTCTCATGGTTTTTCTCGAGTTGCGGCGGGAACCTGGGGTATATTCTCGAGTTACGACGGGGATGGCCCTTCCACCCACGTGTTTCTTCAGCGACGTCAGGACTCCTGCCTAGTTGCGAGGGACAACTCTGGATTCTCCTCGAGGCTTGGCAGGGCAATTGGGACGCCTCTCCAGCTGAGGCGGGAGACCAAGCGTCCCTTTCCAAGTGCCACAGGAATCCTGGGACTCCTATCAAGTTTCACGAGGAGTCAGGCATCGTCTCCCTTGGAGGCACTGATCTCCGCGTACCTCTGGAGTTTTCAAAGGATGTGACGCTATCGGTCGCGATGAGGTGGGGAACTAAGTCTTTCTCTGTGCTTTCCACAGGGGATTCAGACATCCTTTCGTCCTGGGAAATGCATGACGAGCCTGCATTGAAGTCACTGCAGGGATATCCGGCCTTATTTCGAGTCAGGGCATCGCGGTGTCCATTCCACTTGAGGCCGCAAACTCAGGGTCCCTCTCACATACCTAGAGCTGAGAGAAGCCTCCTCTTGAGGTGCTTGTGGTAAGGTGGTATTCCTCTGGAGTCGAAGCCAGGGACTAACCTCTCATCTCGAGTTGATTTTTGGTCCACGGAGCTCTTTCGTGTTGCTACAGGGACCTCAGGATCCCTCTAGCCTTGAAAGAGTGTTCTTGGGGTTTCTCTGGAGTGCCATCAAGGAAATCAAGGCTCCTTTCATGTGTGATGTGCAACACAGAATTGCTCTGCACGAGGTGCAGGGGAATCGGGCCTCATCTCGCGGCGAGGGGGAAGTCTCATGGTTTTTCTCGAGTTGCGGCGGGAACCTGGGGTATATTCTCGAGTTACGACGGGGATGGCCCTTCCACACACGTGTTTGTTCAGCCACGTCAGGACTCTTGCCTAGTTGCGAGACACAACTCGGGATTCTCCTCGAGGCTTGGCAAGGCAATTGGGACCCCTCTCCAGCTGAGGCGGGAGACCAAGGGTCCCTTTCCACGTGCCACAGGAATCCTGGGACTCCTATCAAGTTTCACGAGGAGTCAGGCATCGTCTCCTTTGGAGGCACTGATCTCCGCGTACCTCTGGAGTTTTCAAAGGATGTGAGGCCTCCGGTCGCGATGAGGTGGGGAACTTGGTCTTTCTCTGTGGTCTCCACAGGGGATTCAGACATCCTTTCATCTTGGGAGATGCAAGACGAGCCTGCATTCAAGTCACTGCAGGGATATCCGGCCTTATTTCGCGTCCGGGCATCGCGGTGTCCATTCCACTTGAGGCCGCAAACTCAGGGTCCCTCTCACATACCTAGAGCTGAGAGAAGCCTCCTCTTGAGGTGCTTGTGGTAAGGTGGTATTCCTCTGGAGTCGAAGCCAGGGACTAACCTCTCATCTCGAGTTAATTTTTGGCCCACGGAGCTCTTTCGTGTTGCTACAGTGACCTCAGGATCCCTCTAGCCTTGAAACAGTGTTCTTGGGGTTTCTCTGGAGTGCCATCAAGGAAATCAAGGCTCCTTTCATGTGTGATGTGCAACACGGAATTGCTCTGCACACAGTGCAGGGGAATCGGGCCTCATCTCACGGCGAGGGGAAAGTCTCATGGTTTTTCTCGAGTTGCGGCGGGAACCTGGGGTATATTCTCGAGTTACGACGGGGATGGCCCTTCCACCCACGTGTTTCTTCAGCGACGTCAGGACTCCTGCCTATTTGCGAGGGACAACTCTGGATTCTCCTCGAGGCTTGGCAGGGCAATTGGGACGCCTCTCCAGCTGAGGCGGGAGACCAAGTGTCCCTTTCCAAGTGCCACAGGAATCCTGGGACTCCTATCAAGTTTCACGAGGAGTCAGGCATCGTCTCCTTTGGAGGCACTGATCTCCGCGTACCTCTGGAGTTTTCAAAGGATGTGAGGCTATCGGTCGCGATGAGGTGGGGAACTAAGTCTTTCTCTGTGCTTTCCACAGGGGATTCAGACATCCTTTCGTCCTGGGAAATGCAAGACGAGCCTGCATTGAAGTCACTGCAGGGATATCCAGCCTTATTTTGAGTCAGGGCATCGCGGTGTCCATTCCACTTGAGGCCGCAAATTCAGGGTCCCTCTCACATACCTAGAGCTGAGAGAAGCCTCCTCTTGAGGTGCTTGTGGTAAGGTGGTATTCCTCTGGAGACGAATCCAGGGACTAACCTCTCTTTTCGAGTTGATTTTTGGTCCAAGGAGTTCTTTCGTGTTGCTACAGTGACCTCAGGATCCCTCTATCCTTGAAACAGTGTTCTTGGGGTTTCTCTGGAGTGCCATCAAGGAAATCAAGGCTCCTTTCATGTGTGATGTGCAAGACGGAATTGCTCTGCACGCAGTACAGTGGAATCGGGACTCATCTCGCATCGAGGGGGAAGTCTCATGGTTTTTCTCGAGTTGCGGCGGGAACCTGAGGTATATTCTCGAGTTACGACGGGGATGGCCCTTCCACCCACGTGTTTGTTCAGCCACGTCAGGACTCCTGCCTAGTTGCGAGGGACAACTCGGGATTCTCCTCGAGGCTTGGCACGGCAATTGGAACGCCTCTCCAGCTGAGGCGGGAGACCAAGGGTCCCTTTCCACGTGCCACAGGAATCCTGGGACTCCTATCAAGTTTCACGAGGAGTCAGGCATCGTCTCCTTTGGAGGCACTGATCTCCGCGTACCTCTGGAATTTTCAAAGGATGTGAGGCATCCGGTCGCGATGAGGTGGGGAACTAGGTCTTTCTCTGTGGTCTCCACAGGGGATTCAGACATCCTTTCGTCTTGGGAGATGCAAGACGAGCCTGCATTCCAGGCACTGCAGGGATATCCGGCCTTATTTCGAGTCAGGGCATCGCGGTGTCCATTCCACTTGAGGCCGCAAACTCAGGGTCCCTCTCACATACCTAGAGCTGAGAGAAGCCTCCTCTTGAGGTGCTTGTGGTAAGGTGGTATTCCTCTGGAGTCGAAGCCAGGGACTAACCTCTCATCTCGAGTTGATTTTTGGTCCATGGAGCTCTTTCGTGTTGCTACAGTGACCTCAGGATCCCTCTAGCATTGAAACAGTGTTCTTGGGGTTTCTCTGGAGTGCCATGAAGGAAATCAAGGCTCCTTTCATGTGTGATGTGCAACACAGAATTGCTCTGCACGCAGTGCAGGGGAATCGGGCCTCATCTCGCGGCGAGGGGGAAGTCTCATGGTTTTTCTCGAGTTGCGGCGGGAACCTGGGGTATATTCTCGAGTTACGACGGGGATGGCCCTTCCACCCACGTGTTTCTTCAGCGACGTCAGGACTCCTGCCTAGTTGCGAGGGACAACTCTGGATTCTCCTCGAGGCTTGGCAGGGCAATTGGGACGCCTCTCCAGCTGAGGCGGGAGACCAAGCGTCCCTTTCCAAGTGCCACAGGAATCCTGGGACTCCTATCAAGTTTCACGAGGAGTCAGGCATCGCCTCCCTTGGAGGCACTGATCTCCGCGTACCTCTGGAGTTTTCAAAGGATGTGACGCTATCGGTCGCGATGAGGTGGGGAACTAAGTCTTTCTCTGTGCTTTCCACAGGGGATTCAGACATCCTTTCGTCCTGGGAAATGCATGACGAGCCTGCATTGAAGTCACTGCAGGGATATCCGGCCTTATTTCGAGTCAGGGCATCGCGGTGTCCATTCCACTTGAGGCCGCAAACTCAGGGTCCCTCTCACATACCTAGAGCTGAGAGAAGCCTCCTCTTGAGGTGCTTGTGGTAAGGTGGTATTCCTCTGGAGTCGAAGCCAGGGACTAACCTCTCATCTCGAGTTGATTTTTGGTCCACGGAGCTCTTTCGTGTTGCTACAGGGACCTCAGGATCCCTCTAGCCTTGAAACAGTGTTCTTGGGGTTTCTCTGGAGTGCCATCAAGGAAATCAAGGCTCCTTTCATGTGTGATGTGCAACACAGAATTGCTCTGCACGCAGTGCAGGGGAATCGGGCCTCATCTCGCGGCGAGGGGGAAGTCTCATGGTTTTTCTCGAGTTGCGGCGGGAACCTGGGGTATATTCTCGAGTTACGACGGGGATGGCCCTTCCACACACGTGTTTGTTCAGCCATGTCAGGACTCTTGCCTAGTTGCGAGACACAACTCGGGATTCGCCTCGAGGCATGGCAAGGCAATTGGGACGCCTCTCCAGCTGAGGCGGGAGACCAAGGGTCCCTTTCCACGTGCCACAGGTATCCTGGGACTCCTATCAAGTTTCACGAGGAGTCAGGCATCGTCTCCTTTGGAGGCACTGATCTCCGCGTACCTCTGGAGTTTTCAAAGGATGTGAGGCCTCCGGTCGCGATGAGGTGGGGAACTAGGTCTTTCTCTGTGGTCTCCACAGGGGATTCAGACATCCTTTCATCTTGGGAGATGCAAGACGAGCCTGCATTCAAGTCACTGCAGGGATATCCAGCCTTATTTCGCGTCAGGGCACCGCGGTGTCCATTCCACTTGAGGCCGCAAACTCAGGGTCCCTCTCACATACCTAGAGCTGAGAGAAGCCTCCTCTTGAGGTGCTTGTGGTAAGGTGGTATTCCTCTGGAGTCGAAGCCAGGGACTAACCTCTCATCTCGAGTTGATTTTTGGCCCACGGAGCTCTTTCGTGTTGCTACAGTGACCTCAGGATCCCTCTAGCCTTGAAACAGTGTTCTTGGGGTTTCTCTGGAGTGCCATCAAGGAAATCAAGGCTCCTTTCATGTGTGATGTGCAACACGGAATTACTCTGCACGCAGTGCAGGGGAATCAGGCCTCATCTCGCGGCGAGGTGGAAGTCTCATGGTTTTTCTCGAGTTGCGGCGGGAACCTGGGGTATATTCTCGAGTTACGACGGGGATGGCCCTTCCACCCACGTGTTTCTTCAGCGACGTCAGGACTCCTGCCTAGTTGCGAGGGACAACTCTGGATTCTTCTCGAGGCTTGGCAGGGCAATTGGGACGCCTCTCCAGCTGAGGCGGGAGACCAAGTGTCCCTTTCCAAGTGCCACAGGTATCCTGGGACTCCTATCAAGTTTCACGAGGAGTCAGGCATCGTCTCCTTTGGAGGCACTGATCTCCGCGTACCTCTGGAGTTTTCAAAGGATGTGAGGCTATCGGTCGCGATGAGGTGGGGAACTAAGTCTTTCTCTGTGCTTTCCACAGGGGATTCAGACATCCTTTCCTCCTGGGAGATGCAAGACGAGCCTGCATTGAAGTCACTGCAGGGATATCCGGCCTTATTTCGAGTCAGGGCATCGCGGTGTCCATTCCACTTGAGGCCGCAAACTCAGGGTCCCTCTCACATACCTAGAGCTGAGAGAAGCCTCCTCTTGAGGTGCTTGTGGTAAGGTGGTATTCCTCTGGAGACGAATCCAGAGACTAACCTCTCTTTTCGAGTTGATTTTTGGTCCACAGAGTTCTTTCGTGTTGCTACAGTGACCTCAGGATCCCTCTAGCCTTGAAACAGTGTTCTTGGGGTTTCTCTGGAGTGCCATCAAGGAAATCAAGGCTCCTTTCATGTGTGATGTGCAAAACGGAATTGCTCTGCACGCAGTACCGGGGAATCGGGCCTCACCTCGCATCGAGGGGGAAGTCTCATGGTTTTTCTCGAGTTGCGGCGGGAACCTGGGGTATATTCTCGATTTACGACGGGGATGGCCCTTCCACCCACGTGTTTGTTCAGCCAGGTCAGGACTCCTGCCTAGTTGCGAGGGACAACTCGGGATTCTCCTCGAGGCTTGACAGGGCAATTGGAACGCCTCTCCAGCTGAGGCGGGAGACCAAGGGTCCCTTTCCAAGTGCCACAGGAATCCTGGGACTCCTATCAAGTTTCACGAGGAGTCAGGCATCGTCTCCTTTGGAGGCACTGATCTCCGCGTACCTCTGGAGTTTTCAAAGGATGTGAGGCTATCGGTCGCGATGAGGTGGGGAACTAAGTCTTTCTCTGTGCTTTCCACAGGGGATTCAGACATCCTTTCGTCCTGGGAGATGCAAGACGAGCCTGCATTGAAGTCACTGCAGGGATATCCGGCCTTATTTCGAGTCAGGGCATCGCGGTGTCCATTCCACTTGAGGCCGCAAACTCAGGGTCCCTCTCACATACCTAGAGCTGAGAGAAGCCTCCTCTTGAGGTGCTTGTGGTAAGGTGGTATTCCTCTGGAGACGAATCCAGGGACTAACCTCTCTTTTCGAGTTGATTTTTGGTCCACAGAGTTCTTTCGTGTTGCTACAGTGACCTCAGGATCCCTCTAGCCTTGAAACAGTGTTCTTGGGGTTTCTCTGGAGTGCCATCAAGGAAATCAAGGCTCCTTTCATGTGTGATGTGCAAGACGGAATTGCTCTGCACGCAGTGCAGGGGAATCGGGCCTCATCTCGCGGCGAGGGGGAAGTCTCATGGTTTTTCTCGAGTTGCGGCGGGAACCTGGGGTATATTCTCAAGTTACGACGGGGATGGCCCTTCCACAAACGTGTGTGTTCAGCCATGTCAGGACTCCTGCCTAGTTGCGAGGGACAACTCGGGATTCTCCTCGAGGCTTTGCAGGGCAATTGGGACGCCTCTCCAGCTGAGACGGGAGACCAAGGGTCCCTTTCCAAGTGCCACAGGAATCCTGGGTCTCCTATCAAGTTTCACGAGGAGTCAGGCATCGTCTCCTTTGGAGGCACTGATCTCCGCATACCTCTGGAGTTTTCAAAGGATTTGAGGCCTCCTGTCGCGATGAGGTGGGGAACTAGGTCTTTCTCTGTGGTCTCCACAGGGGATTCAGACACCCTTTCGTCTTGGGAGATGCAAGACGAGCCTGCATTCCAGTCACTGCAGGGATATCCGGCCTTATTTCGAGTCAGGGCATTGCGGTGTCCATTCCACTTGAGGCCGCAAACTCAGGGTCCCTCTCACATACCTAGAGCTGAGAGAAGCCTCCTCTTGAGGTGCTTGTGGTAAGGTGGTATTCCTCTGGAGTCGAAGCCAGGGATTAACCTCTCATCTCGAGTTGATTTTTGGTCCACGGAGCTCTTTCGTGTTGCTACAGGGACCTCAGGATCCCTCTAGCCTTGAAACAGTGTTCTTGGGGTTTCTCTGGAGTGCCATCAAGGAAATCAAGGCTCCTTTCATGTGTGATGTGCAACACAGAATTGCTCTGCACGCAGTGCAGGGGAATCGGGCCTCATCTCGCGGCGAGGGGGAAGTCTCATGGTTTTTCTCGAGTTGCGGCGGGAACCTGGGGTATATTCTCGAGTTACGACGGGGATGGCCCTTCCACACACGTGTGTGTTCAGCCATGTCAGGACTCTTGCCTAGTTGCGAGACACAACTCGGGATTCTCCTCGAGGCATGGCAAGGCAATTGGGACGCCTCTCCAGCTGAGGCGGGAGACCAAGGGTCCCTTTCCACGTGCCACAGGAATCCTGGGACTCCTATCAAGTTTCACGAGGAGTCAGGCATCGTCTCCTTTGGAGGCACTGATCTCCGCGTACCTCTGGAGTTTTCAAAGGATGTGAGGCCTCCGGTCGCGATGAGGTGGGGAACTAGGTCTTTCTCTGTGGTCTCCACAGGGGATTCAGACATCCTTTCATCTTGGGAGATGCAAGACGAGCCTGCATTCAAGTCACTGCAGGGATATCCAGCCTTATTTCGCGTCAGGGCACCGCGGTGTCCATTCCACTTGAGGCCGCAAACTCAGGGTCCCTCTCACATACCTAGAGCTGAGAGAAGCCTCCTCTTGAGGTGCTTGTGGTAAGGTGGTATTCCTCTGGAGTCGAAGCCAGGGACTAACCTCTCATCTCGAGGTGATTTTTGGCCCACGGAGCTCTTTCGTGTTGCTACTGTGACCTCAGGATCCCTCTAGCCTTGAAACAGTGTTCTTGGGGTTTCTCTGGAGTGCCATCAAGGAAATCAAGGCTCCTTTCATGTGTGATGTGCAACACGGAATTGCTCTGCACGCAGTGCAGGGGAATCGGGCCTCACCTCGCATCGAGGGGGAAGTCTCATGGTTTTTCTCGAGTTGCGGCGGGAACCTGGGGTATATTCTCGAGTTACGACGGGGATGGCCCTTCCACCCACGTGTTTCTTCAGCGACGTCAGGACTCCTGCCTAGTTGCGAGGGACAACTCTGGATTCTCCTCGAGGCTTGGCAGGGCAATTGGGACGCCTCTCCAGCTGAGGCGGGAGACCAAGTGTCCCTTTCCAAGTGCCACAGGTATCCTGGGACTCCTATCAAGTTTCACGAGGAGTCAGGCATCGTCTCCTTTGGAGGCACTGATCTCCGCGTACCTCTGGAGTTTTCAAAGGATGTGAGGCCTCCGGTCGCGATGAGGTGGGGAACAAGGTGTTTCTCTGTGGTCTCCACAGGGGATTCAGACATCCTTTCTTCTTGGAAGATGCAAGACGAGCCTGCATTCAAGTCACTGCAGGGATATCCGGCCTTATTTCGAGTCAGGGCATCGCGGTGTCCATTCCACTTGAGGCCGCAAATTCAGGGTCCCTCTCACATACCTAGAGCTGAGAGAAGCCTCCTCTTGAGGTGCTTGTGGTAAGGTGGTATTCCTCTGGAGTCGAAGCCAGGGACTAACCTCTCATCTCGAGTTGATTTTTGGTCCACAGAGCTCTTTCATGTTGCTACAGTGACCTCAGGATCCCTCTAGCCTTGAAACAGTGTTCTTGGGGTTTCTCTGGAGTGCCATGAAGGGAATCAAGGCTCCTTTCATGTGTGATGTGCAACACAGAATTGCTCTGCACGCAGTGCAGGGGAATCGGGCCTCATCTCGCGGCGAGGGGGAAGTCTCATGGTTTTTCTCGAGTTGCGGCGGGAACCTGGGGTATATTCTCGAGTTACGACGGGGATGGCCCTTCCACCCACGTGTTTGTTCAGCCACGTCAGTACTCCTGCCTAGTTGCGAGGGACAACTCGGGATTCTCCTCGAGGCTTGGCACGGCAATTGGAACGCCTCTCCAGCTGAGGCGGGAGACCAAGGGTCCCTTTCCACGTGCCACGAGAATCCTGGGACTCCTATCAAGTTTCACGAGGAGTCAGGCATCGTCTCCTTTGGAGGCACTCATCTCCGCATACCTCTGGAGTTTTCAAAGGATTTGAGGCCTCCTGTCGCGATGAGGTGGGGAGCTAGGTCTTTCTCTGTGGTCTCCACAGGGGATTCAGACACCCTTTCGTCTTGGGAGATGCAAGACGAGCCTGCATTCCAGTCACTGCAGGGATATCCGGCCTCATTTCGAGTCAGGGCATCGCGGTGTCCATTCCACTTGAGGCCGCAAACTCAGGGTCCCTCTCACATACCTAGAGCTGAGAGAAGCCTCCTCTTGAGGTGCTTGTGGTAAGGTGGTATTCCTCTGGAGTCGAAGCCAGGGACTAACCTCTCATCTCGAGTTGATTTTTGGCCCACGGAGCTCTTTCGTGTTGCTACAGTGACCTCAGGATCCCTCTAGCCTTGAAACAGTGTTCTTGGGGTTTCTCTGGAGTGCCATCAAGGAAATCAAGGCTCCTTTCATGTGTGATGTGCAACACGGAATTACTCTGCACGCAGTGCAGGGGAATCAGGCCTCATCTCGCGGCGAGGTGGAAGTCTCATGGTTTTTCTCGAGTTGCGGCGGGAACCTGGGGTATATTCTCGAGTTACGACGGGGATGGCCCTTCCACCCACGTGTTTCTTCAGCGACGTCAGGACTCCTGCCTAGTTGCGAGGGACAACTCTGGATTCTTCTCGAGGCTTGGCAGGGCAATTGGGACGCCTCTCCAGCTGAGGCGGGAGACCAAGTGTCCCTTTCCAAGTGCCACAGGTATCCTGGGACTCCTATCAAGTTTCACGAGGAGTCAGGCATCGTCTCCTTTGGAGGCACTGATCTCCGCGTACCTCTGGAGTTTTCAAAGGATGTGAGGCTATCGGTCGCGATGAGGTGGGGAACTAAGTCTTTCTCTGTGCTTTCCACAGGGGATTCAGACATCCTTTCCTCCTGGGAGATGCAAGACGAGCCTGCATTGAAGTCACTGCAGGGATATCCGGCCTTATTTCGAGTCAGGGCATCGCGGTGTCCATTCCACTTGAGGCCGCAAACTCAGGGTCCCTCTCACATACCTAGAGCTGAGAGAAGCCTCCTCTTGAGGTGCTTGTGGTAAGGTGGTATTCCTCTGGAGACGAATCCAGAGACTAACCTCTCTTTTCGAGTTGATTTTTGGTCCACAGAGTTCTTTCGTGTTGCTACAGTGACCTCAGGATCCCTCTAGCCTTGAAACAGTGTTCTTGGGGTTTCTCTGGAGTGCCATCAAGGAAATCAAGGCTCCTTTCATGTGTGATGTGCAAAACGGAATTGCTCTGCACGCAGTACCGGGGAATCGGGCCTCACCTCGCATCGAGGGGGAAGTCTCATGGTTTTTCTCGAGTTGCGGCGGGAACCTGGGGTATATTCTCGATTTACGACGGGGATGGCCCTTCCACCCACGTGTTTGTTCAGCCAGGTCAGGACTCCTGCCTAGTTGCGAGGGACAACTCGGGATTCTCCTCGAGGCTTGACAGGGCAATTGGAACGCCTCTCCAGCTGAGGCGGGAGACCAAGGGTCCCTTTCCAAGTGCCACAGGAATCCTGGGACTCCTATCAAGTTTCACGAGGAGTCAGGCATCGTCTCCTTTGGAGGCACTGATCTCCGCGTACCTCTGGAGTTTTCAAAGGATGTGAGGCTATCGGTCGCGATGAGGTGGGGAACTAAGTCTTTCTCTGTGCTTTCCACAGGGGATTCAGACATCCTTTCGTCCTGGGAGATGCAAGACGAGCCTGCATTGAAGTCACTGCAGGGATATCCGGCCTTATTTCGAGTCAGGGCATCGCGGTGTCCATTCCACTTGAGGCCGCAAACTCAGGGTCCCTCTCACATACCTAGAGCTGAGAGAAGCCTCCTCTTGAGGTGCTTGTGGTAAGGTGGTATTCCTCTGGAGACGAATCCAGGGACTAACCTCTCTTTTCGAGTTGATTTTTGGTCCACAGAGTTCTTTCGTGTTGCTACAGTGACCTCAGGATCCCTCTAGCCTTGAAACAGTGTTCTTGGGGTTTCTCTGGAGTGCCATCAAGGAAATCAAGGCTCCTTTCATGTGTGATGTGCAAGACGGAATTGCTCTGCACGCAGTGCAGGGGAATCGGGCCTCATCTCGCGGCGAGGGGGAAGTCTCATGGTTTTTCTCGAGTTGCGGCGGGAACCTGGGGTATATTCTCAAGTTACGACGGGGATGGCCCTTCCACACACGTGTGTGTTCAGCCATGTCAGGACTCCTGCCTAGTTGCGAGGGACAACTCGGGATTCTCCTCGAGGCTTTGCAGGGCAATTGGGACGCCTCTCCAGCTGAGACGGGAGACCAAGGGTCCCTTTCCAAGTGCCACAGGAATCCTGGGTCTCCTATCAAGTTTCACGAGGAGTCAGGCATCGTCTCCTTTGGAGGCACTGATCTCCGCATACCTCTGGAGTTTTCAAAGGATTTGAGGCCTCCTGTCGCGATGAGGTGGGGAACTAGGTCTTTCTCTGTGGTCTCCACAGGGGATTCAGACACCCTTTCGTCTTGGGAGATGCAAGACGAGCCTGCATTCCAGTCACTGCAGGGATATCCGGCCTTATTTCGAGTCAGGGCATTGCGGTGTCCATTCCACTTGAGGCCGCAAACTCAGGGTCCCTCTCACATACCTAGAGCTGAGAGAAGCCTCCTCTTGAGGTGCTTGTGGTAAGGTGGTATTCCTCTGGAGTCGAAGCCAGGGATTAACCTCTCATCTCGAGTTGATTTTTGGTCCACGGAGCTCTTTCGTGTTGCTACAGGGACCTCAGGATCCCTCTAGCCTTGAAACAGTGTTCTTGGGGTTTCTCTGGAGTGCCATCAAGGAAATCAAGGCTCCTTTCATGTGTGATGTGCAACACAGAATTGCTCTGCACGCAGTGCAGGGGAATCGGGCCTCATCTCGCGGCGAGGGGGAAGTCTCATGGTTTTTCTCGAGTTGCGGCGGGAACCTGGGGTATATTCTCGAGTTACGACGGGGATGGCCCTTCCACACACGTGTGTGTTCAGCCATGTCAGGACTCTTGCCTAGTTGCGAGACACAACTCGGGATTCTCCTCGAGGCATGGCAAGGCAATTGGGACGCCTCTCCAGCTGAGGCGGGAGACCAAGGGTCCCTTTCCACGTGCCACAGGAATCCTGGGACTCCTATCAAGTTTCACGAGGAGTCAGGCATCGTCTCCTTTGGAGGCACTGATCTCCGCGTACCTCTGGAGTTTTCAAAGGATGTGAGGCCTCCGGTCGCGATGAGGTGGGGAACTAGGTCTTTCTCTGTGGTCTCCACAGGGGATTCAGACATCCTTTCATCTTGGGAGATGCAAGACGAGCCTGCATTCAAGTCACTGCAGGGATATCCAGCCTTATTTCGCGTCAGGGCACCGCGGTGTCCATTCCACTTGAGGCCGCAAACTCAGGGTCCCTCTCACATACCTAGAGCTGAGAGAAGCCTCCTCTTGAGGTGCTTGTGGTAAGGTGGTATTCCTCTGGAGTCGAAGCCAGGGACTAACCTCTCATCTCGAGGTGATTTTTGGCCCACGGAGCTCTTTCGTGTTGCTACTGTGACCTCAGGATCCCTCTAGCCTTGAAACAGTGTTCTTGGGGTTTCTCTGGAGTGCCATCAAGGAAATCAAGGCTCCTTTCATGTGTGATGTGCAACACGGAATTGCTCTGCACGCAGTGCAGGGGAATCGGGCCTCACCTCGCATCGAGGGGGAAGTCTCATGGTTTTTCTCGAGTTGCGGCGGGAACCTGGGGTATATTCTCGAGTTACGACGGGGATGGCCCTTCCACCCACGTGTTTCTTCAGCGACGTCAGGACTCCTGCCTAGTTGCGAGGGACAACTCTGGATTCTCCTCGAGGCTTGGCAGGGCAATTGGGACGCCTCTCCAGCTGAGGCGGGAGACCAAGTGTCCCTTTCCAAGTGCCACAGGTATCCTGGGACTCCTATCAAGTTTCACGAGGAGTCAGGCATCGTCTCCTTTGGAGGCACTGATCTCCGCGTACCTCTGGAGTTTTCAAAGGATGTGAGGCCTCCGGTCGCGATGAGGTGGGGAACAAGGTGTTTCTCTGTGGTCTCCACAGGGGATTCAGACATCCTTTCTTCTTGGAAGATGCAAGACGAGCCTGCATTCAAGTCACTGCAGGGATATCCGGCCTTATTTCGAGTCAGGGCATCGCGGTGTCCATTCCACTTGAGGCCGCAAATTCAGGGTCCCTCTCACATACCTAGAGCTGAGAGAAGCCTCCTCTTGAGGTGCTTGTGGTAAGGTGGTATTCCTCTGGAGTCGAAGCCAGGGACTAACCTCTCATCTCGAGTTGATTTTTGGTCCACAGAGCTCTTTCATGTTGCTACAGTGACCTCAGGATCCCTCTAGCCTTGAAACAGTGTTCTTGGGGTTTCTCTGGAGTGCCATGAAGGGAATCAAGGCTCCTTTCATGTGTGATGTGCAACACAGAATTGCTCTGCACGCAGTGCAGGGGAATCGGGCCTCATCTCGCGGCGAGGGGGAAGTCTCATGGTTTTTCTCGAGTTGCGGCGGGAACCTGGGGTATATTCTCGAGTTACGACGGGGATGGCCCTTCCACCCACGTGTTTGTTCAGCCACGTCAGTACTCCTGCCTAGTTGCGAGGGACAACTCGGGATTCTCCTCGAGGCTTGGCACGGCAATTGGAACGCCTCTCCAGCTGAGGCGGGAGACCAAGGGTCCCTTTCCACGTGCCACGAGAATCCTGGGACTCCTATCAAGTTTCACGAGGAGTCAGGCATCGTCTCCTTTGGAGGCACTCATCTCCGCATACCTCTGGAGTTTTCAAAGGATTTGAGGCCTCCTGTCGCGATGAGGTGGGGAGCTAGGTCTTTCTCTGTGGTCTCCACAGGGGATTCAGACACCCTTTCGTCTTGGGAGATGCAAGACGAGCCTGCATTCCAGTCACTGCAGGGATATCCGGCCTCATTTCGAGTCAGGGCATCGCGGTGTCCATTCCACTTGAGGCCGCAAACTCAGGGTCCCTCTCACATACCTAGAGCTGAGAGAAGCCTCCTCTTGAGGTGCTTGTGGTAAGGTGGTATTCCTCTGGAGTCGAAGCCAGGGACTAACCTCTCATCTCGAGTTGATTTTTGGTCCACAGAGTTCTTTCGTGTTGATACAGTGACCTCAGGATCCCTCTATCCTTGAAACAGTGTTCTTGGGGTTTCTCTGGAGTGCCATGAAGGAAATCAAGGCTCCTTTCATGTGTGATGTGCAACACAGAATAGCTCTGAACGCAGTGCAGGGGAATCGGGCTTCATCTCGCGGCGAGGGGGAAGTCTCATGGTTTTTCTCGAGTTGCGGCGGGAACCTGGGGTATATTCTCGAGTTACGACGGGGATGGCCCTTCCACACACGTGTTTGTTCAGCCACGTCAGGAGTCTTTCCTAGTTGCGAGACACAACTCGGGATTCTCCTCGAGGCTTGGAAAGGCAATTGGGACGCCTCTCCAGCTGAGGCGGGAGACCAAGGGTAACTTTCCAAGTGCCACAGGAATCCTGGGACTCCTATCAAGTTTCACGAGGAGTCAGGCATCGTCTCCTTTGGAGGCACTGATCTCCGCGTACCTCTGGAGTTTTCAAAGGATGTGAGGCCTCCGGTCGCGATGAGGTGGGGAACTAGGTCTTTCTCTGTGGTCTCCACAGGGGATTCAGACATCCTTTCATCTTGGGAGATGCAAGACGAGCCTGCATTCAAGTCACTGCAGGGATATCCAGCCTTATTTCGCGTCAGGGCATCGCGGTGTCCATTCCACTTGAGGCCGCAAACTCAGGGTCCCTCTCACATACCTAGAGCTGAGTGTAGCCTCCTCTTGAGGTGCTTGTAGTAAGGTGGTGTTCCTCTGGAGTCGAAGCCAGGGACTAACCTCTCATCTCGAGTTGATTTTTGGCCCACGGAGCTCTTTCGTGTTGCTACAGTGACCTCAGGATCCCTCTAGCCTTGAAACAGTGTTCTTGGGGTTTCTCTGGAGTGCCATCAAGGAAATCAAGGCTCCTTTCATGTGTGATGTGCAAAACGGAATTGCTCTGCACGCAGTACCGGGGAATCGGGCCTCACCTCGCATCGAGGGGGAAGTCTCATGGTTTTTCTCGAGTTGCGGCGGGAACCTGGGGTATATTCTCGATTTACGACGGGGATGGCCCTTCCACCCACGTGTTTGTTCAGCCAGGTCAGGACTCCTGCCTAGTTGCGAGGGACAACTCGGGATTCTCCTCGAGGCTTGACAGGGCAATTGGAACGCCTCTCCAGCTGAGGCGGGAGACCAAGGGTCCCTTTCCAAGTGCCACAGGAATCCTGGGACTCCTATCAAGTTTCACGAGGAGTCAGGCATCGTCTCCTTTGGAGGCACTGATCTCCGCGTACCTCTGGAGTTTTCAAAGGATTTGAGGCCTCCTGTCGCGATGAGGTGGGGAACTAGGTCTTTCTCTGTGCTTTCCACAGGGGATTCAGACATCCTTTCGTCCTGGGAAATGCAAGACGAGCCTGCATTGAAGTCACTGCAGGGATATCCAGCCTTATTTCGAGTCAGGGCATCGCGGTGTCCATTCCACTTGAGGCCGCAAATTCAGGGTCCCTCTCACATACCTAGAGCTGAGAGAAGCCTCCTCTTGAGGTGCTTGTGGTAAGGTGGTATTCCTCTGGAGACGAATCCAGGGACTAACCTCTCTTTTCGAGTTGATTTTTGGTCCAAGGAGTTCTTTCGTGTTGCTACAGTGACCTCAGGATCCCTCTATCCTTGAAACAGTGTTCTTGGGGTTTCTCTGGAGTGCCATGAAGGAAATCAAGGCTCCTTTCATGTGTGATGTGCAAGACGGAATTGCTCTGCACGCAGTACAGTGGAATCGGGACTCATCTCGCATCGAGGGGGAAGTCTCATGGTTTTTCTCGAGTTGCGGCGGGAACCTGAGGTATATTCTCGAGTTACGACGGGGATGGCCCTTCCACCCACGTGTTTGTTCAGCCACGTCAGGACTCCTGCCTAGTTGCGAGGGACAACTCGGGATTCTCCTCGAGGCTTGGCACGTCAATTGGAACGCCTCTCCAGCTGAGGCGGGAGACCAAGTGTCCCTTTCCACGTGCCACAAGAATCCTGGGACTCCTATCAAGTTTCACGAGGAGTCAGGCATCGTCTCCTTTGGAGGCACTGATCTCCGCGTACCTCTGGAGTTTTCAAAGGATGTGAGGCATCCGGTCGCGATGAGGTGGGGAACTAGGTCTTTCTCTGTGGTCTCCACAGGGGATTCAGACATCCTTTCGTCTTGGGAGATGCAAGACGAGCCTGCATTCCAGGCACTGCAGGGATATCCGGCCTTATTTCGAGTCAGGGCATCGCGGTGTCCATTCCACTTGAGGCCGCAAACTCAGGGTCCCTCTCACATACCTAGAGCTGAGAGAAGCCTCCTCTTGAGGTGCTTGTGGTAAGGTGGTATTCCTCTGGAGTCGAAGCCAGGGACTAACCTCTCATCTCGAGTTGATTTTTGGTCCATGGAGCTCTTTCGTGTTGCTACAGTGACCTCAGGATCCCTCTAGCATTGAAACAGTGTTCTTGGGGTTTCTCTGGAGTGCCATGAAGGAAATCAAGGCTCCTTTCATGTGTGATGTGCAACACAGAATTGCTCTGCACGCAGTGCAGGGGAATCGGGCCTCATCTCGCGGCGAGGGGGAAGTCTCATGGTTTTTCTCGAGTTGCGGCGGGAACCTGGGGTATATTCTCGAGTTACGACGGGGATGGCCCTTCCACCCACGTGTTTCTTCAGCGACGTCAGGACTCCTGCCTAGTTGCGAGGGACAACTCTGGATTCTCCTCGAGGCTTGGCAGGGCAATTGGGACGCCTCTCCAGCTGAGGCGGGAGACCAAGCGTCCCTTTCCAAGTGCCACAGGAATCCTGGGACTCCTATCAAGTTTCACGAGGAGTCAGGCATCGTCTCCCTTGGAGGCACTGATCTCCGCGTACCTCTGGAGTTTTCAAAGGATGTGACGCTATCGGTCGCGATGAGGTGGGGAACTAAGTCTTTCTCTGTGCTTTCCACAGGGGATTCAGACATCCTTTCGTCCTGGGAAATGCATGACGAGCCTGCATTGAAGTCACTGCAGGGATATCCGGCCTTATTTCGAGTCAGGGCATCGCGGTGTCCATTCCACTTGAGGCCGCAAACTCAGGGTCCCTCTCACATACCTAGAGCTGAGAGAAGCCTCCTCTTGAGGTGCTTGTGGTAAGGTGGTATTCCTCTGGAGTCGAAGCCAGGGACTAACCTCTCATCTCGAGTTGATTTTTGGTCCACGGAGCTCTTTCGTGTTGCTACAGGGACCTCAGGATCCCTCTAGCCTTGAAAGAGTGTTCTTGGGGTTTCTCTGGAGTGCCATCAAGGAAATCAAGGCTCCTTTCATGTGTGATGTGCAACACAGAATTGCTCTGCACGAGGTGCAGGGGAATCGGGCCTCATCTCGCGGCGAGGGGGAAGTCTCATGGTTTTTCTCGAGTTGCGGCGGGAACCTGGGGTATATTCTCGAGTTACGACGGGGATGGCCCTTCCACACACGTGTTTGTTCAGCCACGTCAGGACTCTTGCCTAGTTGCGAGACACAACTCGGGATTCTCCTCGAGGCTTGGCAAGGCAATTGGGACCCCTCTCCAGCTGAGGCGGGAGACCAAGGGTCCCTTTCCACGTGCCACAGGAATCCTGGGACTCCTATCAAGTTTCACGAGGAGTCAGGCATCGTCTCCTTTGGAGGCACTGATCTCCGCGTACCTCTGGAGTTTTCAAAGGATGTGAGGCCTCCGGTCGCGATGAGGTGGGGAACTTGGTCTTTCTCTGTGGTCTCCACAGGGGATTCAGACATCCTTTCATCTTGGGAGATGCAAGACGAGCCTGCATTCAAGTCACTGCAGGGATATCCGGCCTTATTTCGCGTCCGGGCATCGCGGTGTCCATTCCACTTGAGGCCGCAAACTCAGGGTCCCTCTCACATACCTAGAGCTGAGAGAAGCCTCCTCTTGAGGTGCTTGTGGTAAGGTGGTATTCCTCTGGAGTCGAAGCCAGGGACTAACCTCTCATCTCGAGTTAATTTTTGGCCCACGGAGCTCTTTCGTGTTGCTACAGTGACCTCAGGATCCCTCTAGCCTTGAAACAGTGTTCTTGGGGTTTCTCTGGAGTGCCATGAAGGAAATCAAGGCTCCTTTCATGTGTGATGTGCAACACGGAATTGCTCTGCACGCAGTGCAGGGGAATCGGGCCTCATCTCACGGCGAGGGGAAAGTCTCATGGTTTTTCTCGAGTTGCGGCGGGAACCTGGGGTATATTCTCGAGTTACGACGGGGATGGCCCTTCCACCCACGTGTTTCTTCAGCGACGTCAGGACTCCTGCCTATTTGCGAGGGACAACTCTGGATTCTCCTCGAGGCTTGGCAGGGCAATTGGGACGCCTCTCCAGCTGAGGCGGGAGACCAAGTGTCCCTTTCCAAGTGCCACAGGAATCCTGGGACTCCTATCAAGTTTCACGAGGAGTCAGGCATCGTCTCCTTTGGAGGCACTGATCTCCGCGTACCTCTGGAGTTTTCAAAGGATGTGAGGCTATCGGTCGCGATGAGGTGGGGAACTAAGTCTTTCTCTGTGCTTTCCACAGGGGATTCAGACATCCTTTCGTCCTGGGAAATGCAAGACGAGCCTGCATTGAAGTCACTGCAGGGATATCCAGCCTTATTTTGAGTCAGGGCATCGCGGTGTCCATTCCACTTGAGGCCGCAAATTCAGGGTCCCTCTCACATACCTAGAGCTGAGAGAAGCCTCCTCTTGAGGTGCTTGTGGTAAGGTGGTATTCCTCTGGAGACGAATCCAGGGACTAACCTCTCTTTTCGAGTTGATTTTTGGTCCAAGGAGTTCTTTCGTGTTGCTACAGTGACCTCAGGATCCCTCTATCCTTGAAACAGTGTTCTTGGGGTTTCTCTGGAGTGCCATCAAGGAAATCAAGGCTCCTTTCATGTGTGATGTGCAAGACGGAATTGCTCTGCACGCAGTACAGTGGAATCGGGACTCATCTCGCATCGAGGGGGAAGTCTCATGGTTTTTCTCGAGTTGCGGCGGGAACCTGAGGTATATTCTCGAGTTACGACGGGGATGGCCCTTCCACCCACGTGTTTGTTCAGCCACGTCAGGACTCCTGCCTAGTTGCGAGGGACAACTCGGGATTCTCCTCGAGGCTTGGCACGGCAATTGGAACGCCTCTCCAGCTGAGGCGGGAGACCAAGTGTCCCTTTCCACGTGCCACAAGAATCCTGGGACTCCTATCAAGTTTCACGAGGAGTCAGGCATCGTCTCCTTTGGAGGCACTGATCTCCGCGTACCTCTGGAATTTTCAAAGGATGTGAGGCATCCGGTCGCGATGAGGTGGGGAACTAGGTCTTTCTCTGTGGTCTCCACAGGGGATTCAGACATCCTTTCGTCTTGGGAGATGCAAGACGAGCCTGCATTCCAGGCACTGCAGGGATATCCGGCCTTATTTCGAGTCAGGGCATCGCGGTGTCCATTCCACTTGAGGCCGCAAACTCAGGGTCCCTCTCACATACCTAGAGCTGAGAGAAGCCTCCTCTTGAGGTGCTTGTGGTAAGGTGGTATTCCTCTGGAGTCGAAGCCAGGGACTAACCTCTCATCTCGAGTTGATTTTTGGTCCATGGAGCTCTTTCGTGTTGCTACAGTGACCTCAGGATCCCTCTAGCATTGAAACAGTGTTCTTGGGGTTTCTCTGGAGTGCCATGAAGGAAATCAAGGCTCCTTTCATGTGTGATGTGCAACACAGAATTGCTCTGCACGCAGTGCAGGGGAATCGGGCCTCATCTCGCGGCGAGGGGGAAGTCTCATGGTTTTTCTCGAGTTGCGGCGGGAACCTGGGGTATATTCTCGAGTTACGACGGGGATGGCCCTTCCACCCACGTGTTTCTTCAGCGACGTCAGGACTCCTGCCTAGTTGCGAGGGACAACTCTGGATTCTCCTCGAGGCTTGGCAGGGCAATTGGGACGCCTCTCCAGCTGAGGCGGGAGACCAAGCGTCCCTTTCCAAGTGCCACAGGAATCCTGGGACTCCTATCAAGTTTCACGAGGAGTCAGGCATCGTCTCCCTTGGAGGCACTGATCTCCGCGTACCTCTGGAGTTTTCAAAGGATGTGACGCTATCGGTCGCGATGAGGTGGGGAACTAAGTCTTTCTCTGTGCTTTCCACAGGGGATTCAGACATCCTTTCGTCCTGGGAAATGCATGACGAGCCTGCATTGAAGTCACTGCAGGGATATCCGGCCTTATTTCGAGTCAGGGCATCGCGGTGTCCATTCCACTTGAGGCCGCAAACTCAGGGTCCCTCTCACATACCTAGAGCTGAGAGAAGCCTCCTCTTGAGGTGCTTGTGGTAAGGTGGTATTCCTCTGGAGTCGAAGCCAGGGACTAACCTCTCATCTCGAGTTGATTTTTGGTCCACGGAGCTCTTTCGTGTTGCTACAGGGACCTCAGGATCCCTCTAGCCTTGAAACAGTGTTCTTGGGGTTTCTCTGGAGTGCCATCAAGGAAATCAAGGCTCCTTTCATGTGTGATGTGCAACACAGAATTGCTCTGCACGCAGTGCAGGGGAATCGGGCCTCATCTCGCGGCGAGGGGGAAGTCTCATGGTTTTTCTCGAGTTGCGGCGGGAACCTGGGGTATATTCTCGAGTTACGACGGGGATGGCCCTTCCACACACGTGTTTGTTCAGCCATGTCAGGACTCTTGCCTAGTTGCGAGACACAACTCGGGATTCGCCTCGAGGCATGGCAAGGCAATTGGGACGCCTCTCCAGCTGAGGCGGGAGACCAAGGGTCCCTTTCCACGTGCCACAGGTATCCTGGGACTCCTATCAAGTTTCACGAGGAGTCAGGCATCGTCTCCTTTGGAGGCACTGATCTCCGCGTACCTCTGGAGTTTTCAAAGGATGTGAGGCTATCGGTCGCGATGAGGTGGGGAACTAAGTCTTTCTCTGTGCTTTCCACAGGGGATTCAGACATCCTTTCGTCCTGGGAGATGCAAGACGAGCCTGCATTGAAGTCACTGCAGGGATATCCGGCCTTATTTCGAGTCAGGGCATCGCGGTGTCCATTCCACTTGAGGCCGCAAACTCAGGGTCCCTCTCACATACCTAGAGCTGAGAGAAGCCTCCTCTTGAGGTGCTTGTGGTAAGGTGGTATTCCTCTGGAGACGAATCCAGGGACTAACCTCTCTTTTCGAGTTGATTTTTGGTCCACAGAGTTCTTTCGTGTTGCTACAGTGACCTCAGGATCCCTCTAGCCTTGAAACAGTGTTCTTGGGGTTTCTCTGGAGTGCCATCAAGGAAATCAAGGCTCCTTTCATGTGTGATGTGCAAGACGGAATTGCTCTGCACGCAGTGCAGGGGAATCGGGCCTCATCTCGCGGCGAGGGGGAAGTCTCATGGTTTTTCTCGAGTTGCGGCGGGAACCTGGGGTATATTCTCAAGTTACGACGGGGATGGCCCTTCCACAAACGTGTGTGTTCAGCCATGTCAGGACTCCTGCCTAGTTGCGAGGGACAACTCGGGATTCTCCTCGAGGCTTTGCAGGGCAATTGGGACGCCTCTCCAGCTGAGACGGGAGACCAAGGGTCCCTTTCCAAGTGCCACAGGAATCCTGGGTCTCCTATCAAGTTTCACGAGGAGTCAGGCATCGTCTCCTTTGGAGGCACTGATCTCCGCATACCTCTGGAGTTTTCAAAGGATTTGAGGCCTCCTGTCGCGATGAGGTGGGGAACTAGGTCTTTCTCTGTGGTCTCCACAGGGGATTCAGACACCCTTTCGTCTTGGGAGATGCAAGACGAGCCTGCATTCCAGTCACTGCAGGGATATCCGGCCTTATTTCGAGTCAGGGCATTGCGGTGTCCATTCCACTTGAGGCCGCAAACTCAGGGTCCCTCTCACATACCTAGAGCTGAGAGAAGCCTCCTCTTGAGGTGCTTGTGGTAAGGTGGTATTCCTCTGGAGTCGAAGCCAGGGATTAACCTCTCATCTCGAGTTGATTTTTGGTCCACGGAGCTCTTTCGTGTTGCTACAGGGACCTCAGGATCCCTCTAGCCTTGAAACAGTGTTCTTGGGGTTTCTCTGGAGTGCCATCAAGGAAATCAAGGCTCCTTTCATGTGTGATGTGCAACACAGAATTGCTCTGCACGCAGTGCAGGGGAATCGGGCCTCATCTCGCGGCGAGGGGGAAGTCTCATGGTTTTTCTCGAGTTGCGGCGGGAACCTGGGGTATATTCTCGAGTTACGACGGGGATGGCCCTTCCACACACGTGTGTGTTCAGCCATGTCAGGACTCTTGCCTAGTTGCGAGACACAACTCGGGATTCTCCTCGAGGCATGGCAAGGCAATTGGGACGCCTCTCCAGCTGAGGCGGGAGACCAAGGGTCCCTTTCCACGTGCCACAGGAATCCTGGGACTCCTATCAAGTTTCACGAGGAGTCAGGCATCGTCTCCTTTGGAGGCACTGATCTCCGCGTACCTCTGGAGTTTTCAAAGGATGTGAGGCCTCCGGTCGCGATGAGGTGGGGAACTAGGTCTTTCTCTGTGGTCTCCACAGGGGATTCAGACATCCTTTCATCTTGGGAGATGCAAGACGAGCCTGCATTCAAGTCACTGCAGGGATATCCAGCCTTATTTCGCGTCAGGGCACCGCGGTGTCCATTCCACTTGAGGCCGCAAACTCAGGGTCCCTCTCACATACCTAGAGCTGAGAGAAGCCTCCTCTTGAGGTGCTTGTGGTAAGGTGGTATTCCTCTGGAGTCGAAGCCAGGGACTAACCTCTCATCTCGAGGTGATTTTTGGCCCACGGAGCTCTTTCGTGTTGCTACTGTGACCTCAGGATCCCTCTAGCCTTGAAACAGTGTTCTTGGGGTTTCTCTGGAGTGCCATCAAGGAAATCAAGGCTCCTTTCATGTGTGATGTGCAACACGGAATTGCTCTGCACGCAGTGCAGGGGAATCAGGCCTCATCTCGCGGCGAGGTGGAAGTCTCATGGTTTTTCTCGAGTTGCGGCGGGAACCTGGGGTATATTCTCGAGTTACGACGGGGATGGCCCTTCCACCCACGTGTTTCTTCAGCGACGTCAGGACTCCTGCCTAGTTGCGAGGGACAACTCTGGATTCTCCTCGAGGCTTGGCAGGGCAATTGGGACGCCTCTCCAGCTGAGGCGGGAGACCAAGTGTCCCTTTCCAAGTGCCACAGGTATCCTGGGACTCCTATCAAGTTTCACGAGGAGTCAGGCATCGTCTCCTTTGGAGGCACTGATCTCCGCGTACCTCTGGAGTTTTCAAAGGATGTGAGGCCTCCGGTCGCGATGAGGTGGGGAACAAGGTGTTTCTCTGTGGTCTCCACAGGGGATTCAGACATCCTTTCTTCTTGGAAGATGCAAGACGAGCCTGCATTCAAGTCACTGCAGGGATATCCGGCCTTATTTCGAGTCAGGGCATCGCGGTGTCCATTCCACTTGAGGCCGCAAATTCAGGGTCCCTCTCACATACCTAGAGCTGAGAGAAGCCTCCTCTTGAGGTGCTTGTGGTAAGGTGGTATTCCTCTGGAGTCGAAGCCAGGGACTAACCTCTCATCTCGAGTTGATTTTTGGTCCACAGAGCTCTTTCATGTTGCTACAGTGACCTCAGGATCCCTCTAGCCTTGAAACAGTGTTCTTGGGGTTTCTCTGGAGTGCCATGAAGGGAATCAAGGCTCCTTTCATGTGTGATGTGCAACACAGAATTGCTCTGCACGCAGTGCAGGGGAATCGGGCCTCATCTCGCGGCGAGGGGGAAGTCTCATGGTTTTTCTCGAGTTGCGGCGGGAACCTGGGGTATATTCTCGAGTTACGACGGGGATGGCCCTTCCACCCACGTGTTTGTTCAGCCACGTCAGTACTCCTGCCTAGTTGCGAGGGACAACTCGGGATTCTCCTCGAGGCTTGGCACGGCAATTGGAACGCCTCTCCAGCTGAGGCGGGAGACCAAGGGTCCCTTTCCACGTGCCACGAGAATCCTGGGACTCCTATCAAGTTTCACGAGGAGTCAGGCATCGTCTCCTTTGGAGGCACTCATCTCCGCATACCTCTGGAGTTTTCAAAGGATTTGAGGCCTCCTGTCGCGATGAGGTGGGGAGCTAGGTCTTTCTCTGTGGTCTCCACAGGGGATTCAGACACCCTTTCGTCTTGGGAGATGCAAGACGAGCCTGCATTCCAGTCACTGCAGGGATATCCGGCCTCATTTCGAGTCAGGGCATCGCGGTGTCCATTCCACTTGAGGCCGCAAACTCAGGGTCCCTCTCACATACCTAGAGCTGAGAGAAGCCTCCTCTTGAGGTGCTTGTGGTAAGGTGGTATTCCTCTGGAGTCGAAGCCAGGGACTAACCTCTCATCTCGAGTTGATTTTTGGTCCACAGAGTTCTTTCGTGTTGATACAGTGACCTCAGGATCCCTCTATCCTTGAAACAGTGTTCTTGGGGTTTCTCTGGAGTGCCATGAAGGAAATCAAGGCTCCTTTCATGTGTGATGTGCAACACAGAATAGCTCTGAACGCAGTGCAGGGGAATCGGGCTTCATCTCGCGGCGAGGGGGAAGTCTCATGGTTTTTCTCGAGTTGCGGCGGGAACCTGGGGTATATTCTCGAGTTACGACGGGGATGGCCCTTCCACACACGTGTTTGTTCAGCCACGTCAGGAGTCTTTCCTAGTTGCGAGACACAACTCGGGATTCTCCTCGAGGCTTGGAAAGGCAATTGGGACGCCTCTCCAGCTGAGGCGGGAGACCAAGGGTAACTTTCCAAGTGCCACAGGAATCCTGGGACTCCTATCAAGTTTCACGAGGAGTCAGGCATCGTCTCCTTTGGAGGCACTGATCTCCGCGTACCTCTGGAGTTTTCAAAGGATGTGAGGCCTCCGGTCGCGATGAGGTGGGGAACTAGGTCTTTCTCTGTGGTCTCCACAGGGGATTCAGACATCCTTTCATCTTGGGAGATGCAAGACGAGCCTGCATTCAAGTCACTGCAGGGATATCCAGCCTTATTTCGCGTCAGGGCATCGCGGTGTCCATTCCACTTGAGGCCGCAAACTCAGGGTCCCTCTCACATACCTAGAGCTGAGTGTAGCCTCCTCTTGAGGTGCTTGTAGTAAGGTGGTGTTCCTCTGGAGTCGAAGCCAGGGACTAACCTCTCATCTCGAGTTGATTTTTGGCCCACGGAGCTCTTTCGTGTTGCTACAGTGACCTCAGGATCCCTCTAGCCTTGAAACAGTGTTCTTGGGGTTTCTCTGGAGTGCCATCAAGGAAATCAAGGCTCCTTTCATGTGTGATGTGCAAAACGGAATTGCTCTGCACGCAGTACCGGGGAATCGGGCCTCACCTCGCATCGAGGGGGAAGTCTCATGGTTTTTCTCGAGTTGCGGCGGGAACCTGGGGTATATTCTCGATTTACGACGGGGATGGGCCTTCCACCCACGTGTTTGTTCAGCCAGGTCAGGACTCCTGCCTAGTTGCGAGGGACAACTCGGGATTCTCCTCGAGGCTTGACAGGGCAATTGGAACGCCTCTCCAGCTGAGGCGGGAGACGAAGGGTCCCTTTCCAAGTGCCACAGGAATCCTGGGACTCCTATCAAGTTTCACGAGGAGTCAGGCATCGTCTCCTTTGGAGGCACTGATCTCCGCGTACCTCTGGAGTTTTCAAAGGATGTGAGGCTATCGGTCGCGATGAGGTGGGGAACTAAGTCTTTCTCTGTGCTTTCCACAGGGGATTCAGACATCCTTTCGTCCTGGGAGATGCAAGACGAGCCTGCATTGAAGTCACTGCAGGGATATCCGGCCTTATTTCGAGTCAGGGCATCGCGGTGTCCATTCCACTTGAGGCCGCAAACTCAGGGTCCCTCTCACAT
Source organism: Cervus elaphus (assembly GCF_910594005.1). Classification (NCBI taxonomy): domain Eukaryota; kingdom Metazoa; phylum Chordata; class Mammalia; order Artiodactyla; family Cervidae; genus Cervus; species Cervus elaphus. The sequence goes on from NC_057836.1 coordinate 70,554,494, forward strand.
ACCTAGAGCTGAGAGAAGCCTCCTCTTGAGGTGCTTGTGGTAAGGTGGTATTCCTCTGGAGACGAATCCAGGGACTAACCTCTCTTTTCGAGTTGATTTTTGGTCCACAGAGTTCTTTCGTGTTGCTACAGTGACCTCAGGATCCCTCTAGCCTTGAAACAGTGTTCTTGGGGTTTCTCTGGAGTGCCATCAAGGAAATCAAGGCTCCTTTCATGTGTGATGTGCAAGACGGAATTGCTCTGCACGCAGTGCAGGGGAATCGGGCCTCATCTCGCGGCGAGGGGGAAGTCTCATGGTTTTTCTCGAGTTGCGGCGTGAACCTGGGGTATATTCTCAAGTTACGACGGGGATGGCCCTTCCACAAACGTGTGTGTTCAGCCATGTCAGGACTCCTGCCTAGTTGCGAGGGACAACTCGGGATTCTCCTCGAGGCTTTGCAGGGCAATTGGGACGCCTCTCCAGCTGAGACGGGAGACCAAGGGTCCCTTTCCAAGTGCCACAGGAATCCTGGGTCTCCTATCAAGTTTCACGAGGAGTCAGGCATCGTCTCCTTTGGAGGCACTGATCTCCGCGTACCTCTGGAGTTTTCAAAGGATTTGAGGCCTCCTGTCGCGATGAGGTGGGGAACTAGGTCTTTCTCTGTGGTCTCCACAGGGGATTCAGACACCCTTTCGTCTTGGGAGATGCAAGACGAGCCTGCATTCCAGTCACTGCAGGGATATCCGGCCTTATTTCGAGTCAGGGCATTGCGGTGTCCATTCCACTTGAGGCCGCAAACTCAGGGTCCCTCTCACATACCTAGAGCTGAGAGAAGCCTCCTCTTGAGGTGCTTGTGGTAAGGTGGTATTCCTCTGGAGTCGAAGCCAGGGATTAACCTCTCATCTCGAGTTGATTTTTGGTCCACGGAGCTCTTTCGTGTTGCTACAGGGACCTCAGGATCCCTCTAGCCTTGAAACAGTGTTCTTGGGGTTTCTCTGGAGTGCCATCAAGGAAATCAAGGCTCCTTTCATGTGTGATGTGCAACACAGAATTGCTCTGCACGCAGTGCAGGGGAATCGGGCCTCATCTCGCGGCGAGGGGGAAGTCTCATGGTTTTTCTCGAGTTGCGGCGGGAACCTGGGGTATATTCTCGAGTTACGACGGGGATGGCCCTTCCACACACGTGTGTGTTCAGCCATGTCAGGACTCTTGCCTAGTTGCGAGACACAACTCGGGATTCTCCTCGAGGCATGGCAAGGCAATTGGGACGCCTCTCCAGCTGAGGCGGGAGACCAAGGGTCCCTTTCCACGTGCCACAGGAATCCTGGGACTCCTATCAAGTTTCACGAGGAGTCAGGCATCGTCTCCTTTGGAGGCACTGATCTCCGCGTACCTCTGGAGTTTTCAAAGGATGTGAGGCCTCCGGTCGCGATGAGGTGGGGAACTAGGTCTTTCTCTGTGGTCTCCACAGGGGATTCAGACATCCTTTCATCTTGGGAGATGCAAGACGAGCCTGCATTCAAGTCACTGCAGGGATATCCGGCCTTATTTCGAGTCAGGGCATCGCGGTGTCCATTCCACTTGAGGCCGCAAATTCAGGGTCCCTCTCACATACCTAGAGCTGAGAGAAGCCTCCTCTAGAGGTGCTTGTGGTAAGGTGGTATTCCTCTGGAGTCGAAGCCAGGGACTAACCTCTCATCTCGAGTTGATTTTTGGTCCACAGAGCTCTTTCATGTTGCTACAGTGACCTCAGGATCCCTCTAGCCTTGAAACAGTGTTCTTGGGGTTTCTCTGGAGTGCCATCAAGGAAATCAAGGCTCCTTTCATGTGTGATGTGCAACACAGAATTGCTCTGCACGCAGTGCAGGGGAATCGGGCCTCATCTCGCGGCGAGGGGGAAGTCTCATGGTTTTTCTCGAGTTGCGGCGGGAACCTGGGGTATATTCTCGAGTTACGACGGGGATGGCCCTTCCACCCACGTGTTTGTTCAGCCACGTCAGTACTCCTGCCTAGTTGCGAGGGACAACTCGGGATTCTCCTCGAGGCTTGGCACGGCAATTGGAACGCCTCTCCAGCTGAGGCGGGAGACCAAGGGTCCCTTTCCACGTGCCACGAGAATCCTGGGACTCCTATCAAGTTTCACGAGGAGTCAGGCATCGTCTCCTTTGGAGGCACTCATCTCCGCATACCTCTGGAGTTTTCAAAGGATTTGAGGCCTCCTGTCGCGATGAGGTGGGGAGCTAGGTCTTTCTCTGTGGTCTCCACAGGGGATTCAGACACCCTTTCGTCTTGGGAGATGCAAGACGAGCCTGCATTCCAGTCACTGCAGGGATATCCGGCCTCATTTCGAGTCAGGGCATCGCGGTGTCCATTCCACTTGAGGCCGCAAACTCAGGGTCCCTCTCACATACCTAGAGCTGAGAGAAGCCTCCTCTTGAGGTGCTTGTGGTAAGGTGGTATTCCTCTGGAGTCGAAGCCAGGGACTAACCTCTCATCTCGAGTTGATTTTTGGTCCACAGAGTTCTTTCGTGTTGATACAGTGACCTCAGGATCCCTCTATCCTTGAAACAGTGTTCTTGGGGTTTCTCTGGAGTGCCATGAAGGAATTCAAGGCTCCTTTCATGTGTGATGTGCAACACAGAATAGCTCTGAACGCAGTGCAGGGGAATCGGGCTTCATCTCGCGGCGAGGGGGAAGTCTCATGGTTTTTCTCGAGTTGCGGCCGGAACCTGGGGTATATTCTCGAGTTACGACGGGGATGGCCCTTCCACACACGTGTTTGTTCAGCCACGTCAGGAGTCTTTCCTAGTTGCGAGACACAACTCGGGATTCTCCTCGAGGCTTGGAAAGGCAATTGGGACGCCTCTCCAGCTGAGGCGGGAGACCAAGGGTAACTTTCCAAGTGCCACAGGAATCCTGGGACTCCTATCAAGTTTCACGAGGAGTCAGGCATCGTCTCCTTTGGAGGCACTGATCTCCGCGTACCTCTGGAGTTTTCAAAGGATGTGAGGCCTCCGGTCGCGATGAGGTGGGGAACTAGGTCTTTCTCTGTGGTCTCCACAGGGGATTCAGACATCCTTTCATCTTGGGAGATGCAAGACGAGCCTGCATTCAAGTCACTGCAGGGATATCCAGCCTTATTTCGCGTCAGGGCATCGCGGTGTCCATTCCACTTGAGGCCGCAAACTCAGGGTCCCTCTCACATACCTAGAGCTGAGTGTAGCCTCCTCTTGAGGTGCTTGTGGTAAGGTGGTGTTCCTCTGGAGTCGAAGCCAGGGACTAACCTCTCATCTCGAGTTGATTTTTGGCCCACGGAGCTCTTTCGTGTTGCTACAGTGACCTCAGGATCCCTCTAGCCTTGAAACAGTGTTCTTGGGGTTTCTCTGGAGTGCCATCAAGGAAATCAAGGCTCCTTTCATGTGTGATGTGCAAGACGGAATTGCTCTGCACGCAGTGCAGGGGAATCGGGCCTCATCTCGCGGCGAGGGGGAAGTCTCATGGTTTTTCTCGAGTTGCGGCGGGAACCTGGGGTATATTCTCGAGTTACGACGGGGATGGCCCTTCCACCCACGTGTTTCTCCAGCGACGTCAGGACTCCTGCCTAGTTGCGAGGGACAACTCGGGATTCTCCTCGAGGCTTTGCAGGGCAATTGGGACGCCTCTCCAGCTGAGACGGGAGACCAAGGGTCCCTTTCCACGTGCCACAGGAATACTGGGTCTCCTATCAAGTTTCACGAGGAGTCAGGCATCGTCTCCTTTGGAGGCACTGATCTCCGCATACCTCTGGAGTTTTCAAAGGATTTGAGGCCTCCTGTCGCGATGAGGTGGGGAACTAGGTCTTTCTCTGTGGTCTCCACAGGGGATTCAGACACCCTTTCGTCTTGGGAGATGCAAGACGAGCCTGCATTCCAGTCACTGCAGGGATATCCGGCCTTATTTCGAGTCAGGGCATTGCGGTGTCCATTCCACTTGAGGCCGCAAACTCAGGGTCCCTCTCACATACCTAGAGCTGAGAGAAGCCTCCTCTTGAGGTGCTTGTGGTAAGGTGGTATTCCTCTGGAGTCGAAGCCAGGGATTAACCTCTCATCTCGAGTTGATTTTTGGTCCACGGAGCTCTTTCGTGTTGCTACAGGGACCTCAGGATCCCTCTAGCCTTGAAACAGTGTTCTTGGGGTTTCTCTGGAGTGCCATCAAGGAAATCAAGGCTCCTTTCATGTGTGATGTGCAACACAGAATTGCTCTGCACGCAGTGCAGGGGAATCGGGCCTCATCTCGCGGCGAGGGGGAAGTCTCATGGTTTTTCTCGAGTTGCGGCGGGAACCTGGGGTATATTCTCGAGTTACGACGGGGATGGCCCTTCCACACACGTGTGTGTTCAGCCATGTCAGGACTCTTGCCTAGTTGCGAGACACAACTCGGGATTCTCCTCGAGGCATGGCAAGGCAATTGGGACGCCTCTCCAGCTGAGGCGGGAGACCAAGGGTCCCTTTCCACGTGCCACAGGAATCCTGGGACTCCTATCAAGTTTCACGAGGAGTCAGGCATCGTCTCCTTTGGAGGCACTGATCTCCGCGTACCTCTGGAGTTTTCAAAGGATGTGAGGCCTCCGGTCGCGATGAGGTGGGGAACTAGGTCTTTCTCTGTGGTCTCCACAGGGGATTCAGACATCCTTTCATCTTGGGAGATGCAAGACGAGCCTGCATTCAAGTCACTGCAGGGATATCCAGCCTTATTTCGCGTCAGGGCACCGCGGTGTCCATTCCACTTGAGGCCGCAAACTCAGGGTCCCTCTCACATACCTAGAGCTGAGAGAAGCCTCCTCTTGAGGTGCTTGTGGTAAGGTGGTATTGCTCTGGAGACGAATGCAGGGACTAACCTCTCTTTTCGAGTTGATTTTTGGTCCACAGAGTTCTTTTGTGTTGCTACAGTGACCTCAGGATCCCTCTAGCCTTGAAACAGTGTTCTTGGGGTTTCTCTGGAGTGCCATCAAGGAAATCAAGGCTTCTTTCATGTGTGATGTGCAAGACGGAATTGCTCTGCACGCAGTACAGGGGAATCGGGCCTCATCTCGCATCGAGGGGGAAGTCTCATGGTTTTTCTCGAGTTGCGGCGGGAACCTGGGGTATATTCTCGAGTTACGACGGGGATGGCCCTTCCACCCACGTGTTTGTTCAGCCACGTCAGGACTCCTGCCTAGTTGCGAGGGACAACTCGGGATTCTCCTCGAGGCTTGGCACGGCAATTGGAACGCCTCTCCAGCTGAGGCGGGAAACCAAGAGTCCCTTTTCACGTGCCACAAGAATCCTGGGACTCCTATCAAGTTTCACGAGGAGTCAGGCATCGTCTCCTTTGGAGGCACTGATCTCCGCGTACCTCTGGAGTTTTCAAAGGATGTGAGGCCTCCGGTCGCGATGAGGTGGGGAACTAGGTCTTTCTCTGTGGTCTCCACAGGGGATTCAGACATCCTTTCTTCTTGGGAGATGCAAGACGAGCCTGCATTCAAGTCACTGCAGGGATATCCGGCCTTATTTCGAGTCAGGGCATCGCGGTGTCCATTCCACTTGAGGCCGCAAACTCAGGATCCCTCTCACATACCTAGAGCTGAGAGAAGCCTCCTCTTGAGGTGCTTGTGGTAAGGTGGTATTCCTCAGGAGTCGAAGCCAGGGACTAACCTCTCATCTCGTGTTGATTCTTGGTCCACGGAGCTCTTTCGTGTTGCTACAGTGACCTCAGGATCCCTCTAGCCTTGAAACAGTGTTCTTAGGGTTTCTCTGGAGTGCCATCAAGGAAATCAAGGCTCCTTTCATGTGTGATGTGCAACACGGATTTGCTCTGCACGCAGTGCAGGGGTATCGGGCCTCATCTCGCGGCGAGGGGGAAGTCTCAGGGTTTTTCTCGAGTTGCGGCGGGAACCTGGGGTATATTCTCGAGTTACGACGGGGATGACCCTTCCACACACGTGTTTCTTCAGCGACATCAGGACTCCTGCCTAGTTGCGAGGGACAACTCGGGATTCTCCTCGAGGCTTTGCAGGGCAATTGGGACGCCTCTCCAGCTGAGACGGGAGACCAAGGGTCCCTTTCCACGTGCCACAGGAATCCTGGGACTCCTATCAAGTTTCACGAGGAGTCAGGCATTGTCTCCTTTGGAGGCACTGATCTCCGCATACCTCTGGAGTTTTCAAAGGATTTGAGGCCTCCTGTCGCGATGAGGTGGGGAACTAGGTCTTTCTCTGTGGTCTCCACAGGGGATTCAGACACCCTTTCGTCTTGGGAGATGCAAGACGAGCCTGCATTCCAGTCACTGCAGGGATATCCGGCCTTAATTCGAGTCAGGGCATCGCGGTGTCCATTCCACTTGAGGCCGCAAACTCAGGGTCCCTCTCACATACCTAGAGCTGAGAGAAGCCTCCTCTTGAGGTGCTTGTGGTAAGGTGGTATTCCTCTGGAGTCGAAGCCAGGAACAAACCTCTCATCTCGAGTTGATTTTTGGTCCACGGAGCTCTTTCGTGTTGCTACAGTGACCTCAGGATCCCTCTAGCCTTGAAACAGTGTTCTTGGGGATTCTCTGGAGTGCCATCAAGGAAATCAAGGCTCCTTTCATGTGTGATGTGCAACACAGAATTGCTCTTCACGCAGTGCAGGGGAATCGGGCCTCATCTCGTGGCGAGGGGGAAGTCTCATGGTTTTTCTCGAGTTGCGGCGGGAACCTGGGGTATATTCTCGAGTTACGACGGGGATGGCCCTTCCACACACGTGTTTGTTCAGCCACGTCAGGACTCTTGCCTAGTTGCGAGACACAACTCGGGATTCTCCTCGAGGCTTGGCAAGGCAATTGGGATGCCTCTCCAGCTGAGGCGGGAGACCAAGTGTCCCTTTCCACGTGCCACAGGAATTCTGGGACTCCTATCAAGTTTCACGAGGAGTCAGGCATCGTCTCCTTTGGAGGCACTGATCTCCGCGTACCTCTGGAGTTTTCAAAGGATGTGAGGCCTCCGGTCGCGATGAGGTGGGGAATTAGGTGTTTCTCTGTGGTCTCCACAGGGGATTCAGACATCCTTTCTTCTTGGGAGATGCAAGACGAGCCTGCATTCAAGTCACTGCAGGGATATCCGGGCTTATTTCGAGTCAGGGCATCGCGGTGTCCTTTCCCCTTGAGGCCGCAAACTCAGGATCCCTCTCACATACCTAGAGTTGAGAGAAGCCTCCTCTTGAGTTGCTTGTGGTAAGGTGGTATTCCTCAGGAGTCGAAGCCAGGGACTAACCTCTCATCTCGAGTTGATTCTTGGTCCACGGAGCTCTTTCGTGTTGCTACAGTGACCTCAGGATCCCTCTAGCCTTGAAACAGTGTTCTTGGGGTTTCTCTGGAGTGCCATCAAGGAAATCAAGGCTCCTTTCATGTGTGATGTGCAACACAGAATTGCTCTGCACGCAGTGCAGGGGAATCGGGCCTCATCTCGCGGCGAGGGGGAAGTCTCATGGTTTTTCTCGAGTTGCGGCGGGAACCTGGGGTATATTCTCGAGTTACGACGGGGATGGCCCTTCAACACACGTGTTTGTTCAGCCACGTCAGGACTCCTGTCTAGTTGCGAGGGACAACTCGGGATTCTCCTCGAGGCTTTGCAGGGCAATTGGGACGCCTCTCCAGCTGAGACGGGAGACCAAGGGTCCCTTTCCACGTGCCACAGGAATCCTGGGTCTCCTATGAAGTTACACGAGGAGTCAGGCATCGTCTCCATGGAGGCACTGATCTCCGCATACCTCTGGAGTTTTCAAAGGATTTGAGGCCTCCTGTCGCGATGAGGTGGGGAACTAGGTCTTTCTCTGTGGTCTCCACAGTGGATTCAGACACCCTTTCGTCTTGGGAGATGCAAGACGAGCCTGCATTCCAGTCACTGCAGGGATATCCGGCCTTATTTCGAGTCAGGGCATCGCGGTGTCCATTCCACTTGAGGCCGCAAACTCAGGGTCCCTCTCACATACCTAGAGCTGAGAGAAGCCTCCTCTTGAGGTGCTTGTGGTAAGGTGGTATTCCTCTGGAGTCGAAGCCAGGGACTAACCTCTCATCTCGAGTTGATTTTTGGTCCACAGAGTTCTTTCGTGTTGATACAGTGACCTCAGGATCCCTCTATCCTTGAAACAGTGTTCTTGGGGTTTCTCTGGAGTGCCATGAAGGAAATCAAGGCTCCTTTCATGTGTGATGTGCAACACAGAATAGCTCTGAACGCAGTGCAGGGGAATCGGGCCTCATCTCGCGGCGAGGGGGAAGTCTCATGGTTTTTCTCGAGTTGCGACGGGAACCTGGGGTATATTCTCGAGTTACGACGGGGATGGCCCTTCCACACACGTGTGTGTTCAGCCACGTCAGGACTCCTGCCTAGTTGCGAGGGACAACTCGGGATTCTCCTCGAGGCTTGGCAGGGCAATTGGGACGCCTCTCCAGCTGAGGCGGGAGACCAAGTGTCCCTTTCCAAGTGCCACAGGAATCCTGGGACTCCTATCAAGTTTCACGAGGAGTCAGGCATCGTCTCCTTTGGAGGCACTGATCTCCGCGTACCTCTGGAGTTTTCAAAGGATGTGAGGCTATCGGTCGCGATGAGGTGGGGAACTAAGTCTTTCTCTGTGCTTTCCACAGGGGATTCAGACATCCTTTCGTCCTGGGAGATGCAAGACGAGCCTGCATTGAAGTCACTGCAGGGATATCCGGCCTTATTTCGAGTCAGGGCATCGCGGTGTCCATTCCACTTGAGGCCGCAAACTCAGGGTCCCTCTCACATACCTAGAGCTGAGAGAAGCCTCCTCTTGAGGTGCTTGTGGTAAGGTGGTATTCCTCTGGAGACGAATCCAGGGACTAACCTCTCTTTTCGAGTTGATTTTTGGTCCACAGAGTTCTTTCGTGTTGCTACAGTGACCTCAGGATCCCTCTATCCTTGAAACAGTGTTCTTGGGGTTTCTCTGGAGTGCCATCAAGGAAATCAAGGCTCCTTTCATGTGTGATGTGCAAGACGGAATTGCTCTGCACGCAGTACAGGGGAATCGGGCCTCATCTCGCATCGAGGGGGAAGTCTCATGGTTTTTCTCGAGTTGCGGCGGGAACCTGGGGTATATTCTCGAGTTACGATGGGGATGGCCCTTCCACCCATGTGTTTGTTCAGCCACGTCAGGACTCCTGCCTTGTTGCGAGGGACAACTCGGGATTCTCCTCGAGGCTTGGCAGGGCAATTGGGACGCCTCTCCAGCTGAGACGGGAGACCAAGTGTCCCTTTCCACGTGCCACAAGAATCCTGGGACTCCTATCAAGTTTCACGAGGAGTCAGGCATCGTCTCCTTTGGAGGCACTGATCTCCGCACACCTCTGGAGTTTTCAAAGGATGTGAGGCCTCCGGTCGCGATGAGGTGGGGAACTAGGTCTTTCTCTGTGGTCTCCACAGGGGATTCAGACATCCTTTCTTCTTGGGAGATGCAAGACGAGCCTGCATCCAGTCACTGCAGGGATATCCGGCCTTATTTCGCGTCAGGGCATCGCGGTGTCCATTCCACTTGAGGCCGCAAACTCAGGGTCCCTCTCACATACCTAGAGCTGAGAGAAGCCTCCTCTTGAGGTGCTTGTGGTAAGGTGGTATTCCTCAGGAGTCGAAGCCAGGGACTAACCTCTCATCTCGTGTTGATTCTTGGTCCACGGAGCTCTTTCGTGTTGCTACAGTGACCTCAGGATCCCTCTAGCCTTGAAACAGTGTTCTTGGGGTTTCTCTGGAGTGCCATCAAGGAAATCAAGGCTCCTTTCATGTGTGATGTGCAACACAGAATTGCTCTGCACGCAGTGCAGGGGAATCGGGCCTCATCTCGCGGCGAGGGGGAAGTCTCATAGTTTTTCTCGAGTTGGGCGGGAACCTGGGGTATATTCTCGAGTTACGACGGGGATGGCCCTTCCACACACGTGTGTGTTCAGCCATGTCAGGACTCCTGCCTAGTTGCGAGGGACAACTCGGGATTCTCCTCGAGGCTTTGCAGGGCAATTGGGACGCCTCTCCAGCTGAGATGGGAGACCAAGAGTCCCTTTCCACGTGCCACAGGAATCCTGGGTCTCCTATCAAGTTTCACGAGGAGTCAGGCATCGTCTCCTTTGGAGGCACTGATCTCCGCATACCTCTGGAGTTTTCAAAGATTTGTGGCCTCCTGTCGCGATGAGGTGGGGAACTAGGTCTTTCTCTGTGGTCTCCACAGGGGATTCAGACACCCTTTCGTCTTGGGAGATGCAAGACGAGCCTGCATTCCAGTCACTGCAGGGATATCCGGCCTTATTTCGAGTCAGGGCATCGCGGTGTCCATTCCACTTGAGGCCACAAACTCAGGGTCCCTCTCACATACCTAGAGCTGAGAGAAGCCTCCTCTTGAGGTGCTTGTGGTAAGGTGGTATTCCTCTGGAGTCGAAGCCAGGGACTAACCTCTCATCTCGAGTTGATTTTTGGTCCACGGAGCTCTTTCGTGTTGCTACAGTGACCTCAGGATCCCTCTAGCCTTGAAACAGTGTTCTTGGGGTTTCTCTGGAGTGCCATGAAGGAAATCAAGGCTCCTTTCATGTGTGATGTGCAACACAGAATTGCTCTGCATGCAGTGCAGGGGAATCGGGCCTCATCTCGCGGCGAGGGGGAAGTCTCATGGTTTTTCTCGAGTTGCGGCGGGAACCTGGGGTATATTCTCGAGTTACGACGGGGATGGCCCTTCCACACACGTGTTTGTTCAGCGACGTCATGACTCCTGCCTAGTTGCGAGGGACAACTCGGGATTCTCCTCGAGGCTTGGCAAGGCAATTGGGACGCCTCTCCAGCTGAGGCGGGAGACAAAGGGTCCCTTTCCACGTGCCACAGGAATCCTGGGACTCCTATCAAGTTTCACGAGGAGTCAGGCATCGTCTCCTTTGGAGGCACTGATCTCCGCGTACCTCTCGAGTTTTCAAAGGATGTGAGGCCTCCGGTCTCGATGAGGTGGGGAACTAAGTCTTTCTCTGTGCTTTCCACAGGGGATTCAGACATCCTTTCGTCTTGGGAGATGAAAGACGAGCCTGCATTGAAGTCACTGCAGGGATATCCGGCCTTATTTCGAGTCAGGGCATCGCGGTGTCCATTCCACTTGAGGCCGCAAACTCAGGGTCCCTCTCACATACCTAGAGCTGAGAGAAGCCTCCTCTCGAGGTGCTTGTGGTAAGGTCGTATTCCTCTGGAGACGAATCCAGGGACTAACCTCTCTTTTCGAGTTGATTTTTGGTCCACAGAGTTCTTTCGTGTTGCTACAGTGACCTCAGGATCCCTCTATCCTTGAAACAGTGTTCTTGGGGTTTCTCTGGAGTGCCATCAAGGAAATCAAGGCTCCTTTCATGTGTGATGTGCAAGACGGAATTGCTCTGCACGCAGTACAGGGGAATCGGGCCTCATCTCGCATCGAGGGGGAAGTCTCATGGTTTTTCTCGAGTTGCGGCGGGAACCTGGGGTATATTCTCGAGTTACGACGGGGATGGCCCTTCCACCCATGTGTTTGTTCAGCCACGTCAGGACTCCTGCCTAGTTGCGAGGGACAACTCGGGATTCTCCTCGAGGCTTGGCAGGGCAATTGGAACGCCTCTCCAGCTGAGGCGGGAGACCAAGGGTCCCTTTCCACGTGCCACAAGAATCCTGGGACTCCTATCAAGTTTCACGAGGAGTCAGGCATCGTCTCCTTTGGAGGCACTCATCTCCGCATACCTTTGGAGTTTTCAAAGGATTTGAGGCCTCCTGTCGCGATGAGGTGGGGAACTAGGTCTTTCTCTGTGGTCTCCACAGGGGATTCAGACACCCTTTCATCTTGGGAGATGCAAGACGAGCCTGCATTCCAGTCACTGCAGGGATATCCGGCCTCATTTCGAGTCAGGGCATCGCGGTGTCCATTCCACTTGAGGCCGCAAACTCAGGGTCCCTCTCACATACCTAGAGCTGAGAGAAGCCTCCTCTTGAGGTGCTTGTGGTAAGGTGGTATTCCTCTGGAGTCGAAGCCAGGGACTAACCTCTCATCTCGAGTTGATTTTTGGTCCACAGTGTTCTTTCGTGTTGATACAGTGACCTCAGGATCCCTCTATCCTTGAAACAGTGTTCTTGGGGTTTCTCTGGAGTGCCATGAAGGAAATCAAGGCTCCTTTCATGTGTGATGTGCAACACAGAATAGCTCTGAACGCAGTGCAGGGGAATCGGGCCTCATCTCGCGGCGAGGGGGAAGTCTCATGGTTTTTCTCGAGTTGCGGCGGGAACCTGGGGTATATTCTCGAGTTACGACGGGGATGGCCCTTCCACACACGTGTTTGTTCAGCCACGTCAGGAGTCTTTCCTAGTTGCGAGACACAACTCGGGATTCTCCTCGAGGCTTGGAAAGGCAATTGGGACGCCTCTCCAGCTGAGGCGGGAGACCAAGGGTAAGTTTCCACGTGCCACAGGAATCCTGGGACTCCTATCAAGTTTCACGAGGAGTCAGGCATCGTCTCCTTTGGAGGCACTGATCTCCGCGTACCTCTGGAGTTTTCAAAGGATGTGAGGCCTCCGGTCGCGATGAGGTGGGGAACTAGGTCTTTCTCTGTGGTCTCCACAGGGGATTCAGACATCCTTTCATCTTGGGAGATGCAAGATGAGCCTGCATTCAAGTCACTGCAGGGATATCCAGCCTTATTTCGCGTCAGGGCATCGCGGTGTCCATTCCACTTGAGGCCGCAAACTCAGGGTCCCTCTCACATACCTAAAGCTGAGTGTAGCCTCCTCTTGAGGTGCTTGTGGTAAGGTGGTGTTCCTCTGGAGTCGAAGCCAGGGACTAACCTCTCATCTCGAGTTGATTTTTGGCCCACGGAGCTCTTTCGTGTTGCTACAGTGACCTCAGGATCCCTCTAGCCTTGAAACAGTGTTCTTGGGGTGTCTCTGGAGTGCCATCAAGGAAATCAAGGCTCCTTTCATGTGTGATGTGCAACCTGGAATTGCTCTGCACGCAGTGCAGGGGAATCGGGCCTCATCTCGCGATGAGGGGGAAGTCTCATGGTTTTTCTCGAGTTGCGGCGGGAACCTGGGGTATATTCTCGAGTTACGACGGGGATGGCCCTTCCACCCACGTGTTTCTTCAGCGACGTCAGGACTCCTGCCTAGTTGCGAGGGACAACTCTGGATTCTCCTCGAGGCTTGGCAGGACAATTGGGACGCCTCTCCAGCTCAGGCGGGAGACCAAGTGTCCCTTTCCAAGTGCCACAAGAATCCTGGGACTCCTATCAAGTTTCACGAGGAGTCAGGCATCGTCTACTTTGGAGGCACTGATCTCCGCGTACCTCTAGAGTTTTCAAAGGATGTGAGGCTATCGGTCGCGATGAGGTGGGGAACTAAGTCTTTCTCTGTGCTTTCCACAGGGGATTCAGACATCCTTTCGTCCTGGGAGATGCAAGACGAGCCTGCATTGAAGTCACTGCAGGGATATCCGGCCTTATTTCGAGTCAGGGCATCGCGGTGTCCATTCCACTTGAGGCCGCAAACTCAGGGTCCCTCTCACATACCTAGAGCTGAGAGAAGCCTCCTCTTGAGGTGCTTGTGGTAAGGTGGTATTCCTCTGGAGTCGAAGCCAGGGACTAACCTCTCTTTTCGAGTTGATTTTTGGTCCACAGAGTTCTTTCGTGTTGCTACAGTGACCTCAGGATCCCTCTATCCTTGAAACAGTGTTCTTGGGGTTTCTCTGGAGTGCCATCAAGGAAATCAAGGCTCCTTTCATGTGTGATGTGCAAGACGGAATTGCTCTGCACGCAGTACAGGGGAATCGGGCCTCATCTCGCGGCGAGGGGGACGTCTCATGGTTTTTCTCGAGTTGCGGCGGGAACCTGGGGTATATTCTCGAGTTACGACGGGGATGGCCCTTCCACCCACGTGTTTATTCAGCCACGTCAGGACTCCTGCCTAGTTGCGAGGGACAACTCGGGATTCTCCTCGAGGCTTTGCAGGGCAATTGGGACGCCTCTCTAGCTGAGACGGGAGACCAAGGGTCCCTTTCCACGTGCCACAGGAATCCTGGGACTCCTATCAAGTTTCACGAGGAGTCAGGCATTGTCTCCTTTGGAGGCACAGATCTCCGCATACCTCTGGAGTTTTCAAAGGATTTGAGGCCTCCTGTCGCGATGAGGTGGGGAACTAGATCTTTCTCTGTGGTCTCCACAGGGGATTCAGACACCCTTTCGTCTTGGGAGATGCAAGACGAGCCTGCATTCCAGTCACTGCAGGGATATCCGGCCTTATTTCGAGTCAGGGCATCGCGGTGTCCATTCCACTTGAGGCCGCAAACTCAGGGTCCCTCTCACATACCTAGAGCTGAGAGAAGCCTCCTCTTGAGGTGCTTGTGGTAAGGTGGTATTCCTCTGGAATCGAAGCCAGGGACAAACCTCTCATCTCGAGTTGATTTTTGGTCCACGGAGCTCTTTCGTGTTGCTACAGTGACCTCAGGATCCCTCTAGCCTTGAAACAGTGTTCTTGGGGATTCTCTGGAGTGCCATCAAGGAAATCAAGGCTCCTTTCATGTGTGATGTGCAACACAGAATTGCTCTTCACGAAGTGCAGGGGAATCGGGCCTCATCTCGTGGCGAGGGGGAAGTCTCATGGTTTTTCTCGAGTTGCGGCGGGAACCTGGGGTATATTCTCGAGTTACGACGGGGATGGCCCTTCCACACACGTGTTTGTTCAGCCACGTCAGGACTCTTGCCTAGTTGCGAGACACAACTCGGGATTCTCCTCGAGGCTTGGCAAGGCAATTGGGACGCCTCTCCAGCTGAGGCGGGAGACCAAGTGTCCCGTTCCACGTGCCACAGGAATCCTGGGACTCCTATCAAGTTTCACGAGGAGTCAGGCATCGTCTCCTTTGGAGGCACTGATCTCCGCGTACCTCTGGAGTTTTCAAAGGATGTGAGGCCTCCGGTCGCGATGAGGTGGGGAATTAGGTGTTTCTCTGTGGTCTCCACAGGGGATTCAGACATCCTTTCTTCTTGGGAGATGCAAGACGAGCCTGCATTCACGTCACTGCAGGGATATCCGGGCTTATTTCGAGTCAGGGCATTGCGGTGTCCATTCCACTTGAGGCCGCAAACTCAGGGTCCCTCTCACATACCTAGAGCTGAGAGAAGCCTCCTCTTGAGGTGCTTGTGGTAAGGTGGTATTCCTCTGGAGTCGAAGCCAGGGACTAACCTCTCTTTTCGAGTTGATTTTTGGTCCACAGAGTTCTTTCGTGTTGCTACAGTGACCTCAGGATCCCTCTATCCTTGAAACAGTGTTCTTGGGGTTTCTCTGGAGTGCCATGAAGGAAATCAAGGCTCCTTTCATGTGTGATGTGCAACACAGAATAGCTCTGCACGCAGTGCAGGGGAATCGGGCCTCATCTCGCGGCGAGGGGGAAGTCTCATGGTTTTTCTCGAGTTGCGGCGGGAACCTGGGGTATATTCTCGAGTTACGACGGGGATGGCCCTTCCACACACGTGTGTGTTCAGCCACGTCAGGACTCCTACCTAGTTGCGAGGGACAACTCGGGATTCTCCTCGAGGCTTGGCAGGGCAATTGGGACGCCTCTCCAGCTGAGGCGGGAGACCAAGTGTCCCTTTCCAAGTGCCACAGGAATCCTGGGACTCCTATCAAGTTTCACGAGGAGTCAGGCATCGTCTCCTTTGGAGGCACTGATCTCCGCGTACCTCTGGAGTTTTCAAAGGATGTGAGGCTATCGGTCGCGATGAGGTGGGGAACTAAGTCTTTCTCTGTGCTTTCCACAGGGGATTCAGACATCCTTTCGTCCTGGGAGATGCAAGACGAGCCTGCATTGAAGTCACTGCAGGGATATCCGGCATTATTTCGAGTCAGGGCATCGCGGTGTCCATTCCACTTGAGGCCGCAAACTCAGGGCCCCTCTCACATACCTAGAGCTGAGAGAAGCCTCCTCTTGAGGTGCTTTTGGTAAGGTGGTATTCCTCTGGAGTCGAAGCCAGGGACTAACCTCTCATCTCGAGTTGATTTTTGGTCCACGGAGCTCTTTCGTGTTGCTACAGTGACCTCAGGATCCCTCTAGCCTTGAAACAGTGTTCTTGGTGTTTCTCTGGAGTGCCATGAAGGAAATCAAGGCTCCTTTCATGTGTGATGTGCAACACAGAATTGCTCTGCATGCAGTGCAGGGGAATCGGGCCTCATCTCGCGGCGAGGGGGAAGTCTCATGGTTTTTCTCGAGTTGCGGCGGGAACCTGGGGTATATTCTCGAGTTACGACGGGGATGGCCCTTCCACACACGTGTTTGTTCAGCCACGTCAGGACTCTTGCCTAGTTGCGAGACACAACTCGGGATTCTCCTCGAGGCTTGGCAGGGCAATTGGGACGCCTCTCCAGCTGAGGCGGGAGACCAAGTGTCCCTTTCCAAGTGCCACAGGAATCCTGGGACTCCTATCAAGTTTCACGAGGAGTCAGGCATCGTCTCCTTTGGAGGCACTGATCTCCGCGTACCTCTGGAGTTTTCAAAGGATGTGAGGCTATCGGTCGCGATGAGGTGGGGAACTAGGTCTTTCTCTGTGGTCTCCACAGGGGATTCAGACATCCTTTCATCTTGGGAGATGCAAAACGAGCCTGCATTCAAGTCACTGCAGGGATATCCAGCCTTATTTCGCGTCAGGGCATCGCGGTGTCCATTCCACTTGAGGCCGCAAACTCAGGGTCCCTCTCACATACCTAGAGCTGAGAGAAGCCTCCTCTTGAGGTGCTTGTGGTAAGGTGGTATTCCTCTGGAGTCGAAGCCAGGGACTAACCTCTCATCTCGAGTTGATTTTTGGCCCACGGAGCTCTTTCGTGTTGCTACAGTGACCTCAGGATCCCTCTAGCCTTGAAACAGTGTTCTTGGGGTTTCTCTGGAGTGCCATGAAGGAAATCAAGGCTCCTTTCATGTGTGATGTGCAACACAGAATAGCTCTGCACGCAGTGCAGGGGAATCGGGCCTCATCTCGCGGCGAGGGGGAAGTCTCATGGTTTTTCTCGAGTTGCGGCGGGAACCTGGGGTATATTCTCGAGTTACGACGGGGATGGCCCTTCCACACACGTGTGTGTTCAGCCACGTCAGGACTCCTACCTAGTTGCGAGGGACAACTCGGGATTCTCCTCGAGGCTTGGCAGGGCAATTGGGACGCCTCTCCAGCTGAGGCGGGAGACCAAGTGTCCCTTTCCAAGTGCCACAGGAATCCTGGGACTCCTATCAAGTTTCACGAGGAGTCAGGCATCGTCTCCTTTGGAGGCACTGATCTCCGCGTACCTCTGGAGTTTTCAAAGGATGTGAGGCTATCGGTCGCGATGAGGTGGGGAACTAAGTCTTTCTCTGTGCTTTCCACAGGGGATTCAGACATCCTTTCGTCCTGGGAGATGCAAGACGAGCCTGCATTGAAGTCACTGCAGGGATATCCGGCATTATTTCGAGTCAGGGCATCGCGGTGTCCATTCCACTTGAGGCCGCAAACTCAGGGCCCCTCTCACATACCTAGAGCTGAGAGAAGCCTCCTCTTGAGGTGCTTTTGGTAAGGTGGTATTCCTCTGGAGTCGAAGCCAGGGACTAACCTCTCATCTCGAGTTGATTTTTGGTCCACGGAGCTCTTTCGTGTTGCTACAGTGACCTCAGGATCCCTCTAGCATTGAAACAGTGTTCTTGGGGTTTCTCTGGAGTGCCATGAAGGAAATCAAGGCTCCTTTCATGTGTGATGTGCAACACAGAATTGCTCTGCATGCAGTGCAGGGGAATCGGGCCTCATCTCGCGGCGAGGGGGAAGTCTCATGGTTTTTCTCGAGTTGCGGCGGGAACCTGGGGTATATTCTCGAGTTACGACGGGGATGGCCCTTCCACACACGTGTTTGTTCAGCCACGTCAGGACTCTTGCCTAGTTGCGAGACACAACTCGGGATTCTCCTCGAGGCTTGGCAGGGCAATTGGGACGCCTCTCCAGCTGAGGCGGGAGACCAAGGGTCCCTTTCCAAGTGCCACAGGAATCCTGGGACTCCTATCAAGTTTCACGAGGAGTCAGGCATCGTCTCCTTTGGAGGCACTGATCTCCGCGTACCTCTGGAGTTTTCAAAGGATGTGAGGCCTCCGGTCGCGATGAGGTGGGGAACTAGGTCTTTCTCTGTGGTCTCCACAGGGGATTCAGACATCCTTTCATCTTGGGAGATGCAAAACGAGCCTGCATTCAAGTCACTGCAGGGATATCCAGCCTTATTTCGCGTCAGGGCATCGCGGTGTCCATTCCACTTGAGGCCGCAAACTCAGGGTCCCTCTCACATACCTAGAGCTGAGAGAAGCCTCCTCTTGAGGTGCTTGTGGTAAGGTGGTATTCCTCTGGAGTCGAAGCCAGGGACTAACCTCTCATCTCGAGTTGATTTTTGGCCCACGGAGCTCTTTCGTGTTGCTACAGTGACCTCAGGATCCCTCTAGCCTTGAAACAGTGTTCTTGGGGTTTCTCTGGAGTGCCATGAAGGAAATCAAGGCTCCTTTCATGTGTGATGTGCAACACCGAATTGCTCTGCACGCAGTGCAGGGGAATCGGGCCTCATCTCGCGGCGAGGGGGAAGTCTCATGGTTTTTCTCGAGTTTCGGCGGGAACCTGGGGTATATTCTCGAGTTACGACGGGGATGGCCCTTCCACCCACGTGTTTGTTCAGCCACGTCAGGACTCCTGCCTAGTTGCGAGGGACAACTCTGGATTCTCCTCGAGGCTTGGCAGGGCAATTGGGACGCCTCTCCAGCTGAGGCGGGAGACCAAGTGTCCCTTTCCAAGTGCCACAGGAATCCTGGGACTCCTATCAAGTTTCACGAGGAGTCAGGCATCGTCTCCTTTGGAGGCACTGATCTCCGCGTACCTCTGGAGTTTTCAAAGGATGTGAGGCTATCGGTCGCGATGAGGTGGGGAACTAAGTCTTTCTCTGTGCTTTCCACAGGGGATTCAGACATCCTTTCGTCCTGGGAGATGCAAGACGAGCCTGCATTGAAGTCACTGCAGGGATATCCGGCCTTATTTCGAGTCAGGGCATCGCGGTGTCCATTCCACTTGAGGCCGCAAACTCAGGGTCCCTCTCACATACCTAGAGCTGAGAGAAGCCTCCTCTTGAGGTGCTTGTGGTAAGGTGGTATTCCTCTGGAGACGAATCCAGGGACTAACCTCTCTTTTCGAGTTGATTTTTGGTCCACAGAGTTCTTTCGTGTTGCTACAGTGACCTCAGGATCCCTCTATCCTTGAAACAGTGTTCTTGGGGTTTCTCTGGAGTGCCATCAATGAAATCAAGGCTCCTTTCATGTGTGATGTGCAAAACGGAATTGCTCTGCACGCAGTACAGGGGAATCGGGCCTCACCTCGCATCGAGGGGGAAGTCTCATGGTTTTTCTCGAGTTGCGGCGGGAACCTGGGGTATATTCTCGATTTACGACGGGGATGGCCCTTCCACCCACGTGTTTGTTCAGCCAGGTCAGGACTCCTGCCTAGTTGCGAGGGACAACTCGGGATTCTCCTCGAGGCTTGACAGGGCAATTGGAACGCCTCTCCAGCTGAGGCGGGAGACCAAGGGTCCCTTTCCAAGTGCCACAGGAATCCTGGGACTCCTATCAAGTTTCACGAGGAGTCAGGCATCGTCTCCTTTGGAGGCACTGATCTCCGCGTACCTCTGGAGTTTTCAAAGGATGTGAGGCTATCTGTCGCGATGAGGTGGGGAACTAAGTCTTTCTCTGTGCTTTCCACAGGGGATTCAGACATCCTTTCGTCCTGGGAGATGCAAGACGAGCCTGCATTGAAGTCACTGCAGGGATATCCGGCCTTATTTCGAGTCAGGGCATCGCGGTGTCCATTCCACTTGAGGCCGCAAACTCAGGGTCCCTCTCACATACCTAGAGCTGAGAGAAGCCTCCTCTTGAGGTGCTTGTGGTAAGGTGGTATTCCTCTGGAGACGAATCCAGGGACTAACCTCTCTTTTCGAGTTGATTTTTGGTCCACAGAGTTCTTTCGTGTTGCTACAGTGACCTCACGATCCCTCTATCCTTGAAAAAGTGTTCTTGGGGTTTCTCTGAAGTGCCATCAAGGAAATCAAGGCTCCTTTCATGTGTGATGTGCAAGACGGAATTGCTCTGCACGCAGTACAGGGGAATTGGGCCTCACCTCGCATCGAGGGGGAAGTCTCATGGTTTTTCTCGAGTTGCGGCGGGAACCTGGGGTATATTCTCGAGTTCCGACGGGGATGGCCCTTCCACCCACGTGTTTGTTCAGCCACGTCAGGACTCCTGCCTAGTTGCGAGGGACAACTCGGGATTCTCCTCGAGGCTTGGCAGGGCAATTGGAACGCCTCTCCAGCTGAGGCGGGAGACCAAGGGTCCCTTTCCACGTGCCACAAGAATCCTGGGACTCCTATCAAGTTTCACGAGGAGTCAGGCATCGTCTCCTTTGGAGGCACTGATCTCCGCGTACCTCTGGAGTTTTCAAAGGATGTGAGGCCTCCGGTCGCGATGAGGTGGGGAACTAGGTCTTTCTCTGTGGTCTCCACAGGGGATTCAGACATCCTTTCTTCTTGGGAGATGCAAGACGAGCCTGCATTCAAGTCACTGCAGGGATATCCGGCCTTATTTCGAGTCAGGGCATCGCGGTGTCCATTCCACTTGAGGCCGCAAACTCAGGATCCCTCTCACATACCTAGAGCTGAGAGAAGACTCCTCTTGACGTGCTTGTGGTAAGGTGGTATTTCTCAGGAGTCGAAGCCAGGGAGTAACCTCTCATCTCGTGTTGATTCTTGGTCCACGGAGCTCTTTCGTGTTGCTACAGTGACCTCAGGATCCCTCTAGCCTTGAAACAGTGTTCTTGGGGTTTCTCTGGAGTGCCATGAAGGAAATCAAGGCTCCTTTCATGTGTGATGTGCAACACAGAATTGCTCTGCACACAGTGCAGGGGAATCGGGCCTCATCTCGCGGCGAGGGGGAAGTCTCATGGTTTTTCTCGAGTTGCGGCGGGAACCTGGGGTATATTCTCGAGTTACGACGGGGATGGCCCTTCCACCCACGTGTTTCTTCAGCGACGTCAGGACTCCTGCCTAGTTGCGAGGGACAACTCTGGATTCTCCTCGAGGCTTGGCAGGGCAATTGGGACGCCTCTCCAGCTGAGGCGGGAGACCAAGTGTCCCTTTCCAAGTGCCACAGGAATCCTGGGACTCCTATCAAATTTCACGAGGAGTCAGGCATCGTCTCCTTTGGAGGCACTGATCTCCGCGTACCTCTGGAGTTTTCAAAGGATGTGAGGCTATCGGTCGCGATGAGGTGGGGAACTAAGTCTTTCTCTGTGCTTTCCACAGGGGACTCAGACATCCTTTCGTCCTGGGAGATGCAAGACGAGCCTGCATTGAAGTCACTGCAGGGATATCCGGCCTTATTTCGAGTCAGGGCATCGCGGTGTCCATTCCTCTTGAGGCCGCAAACTCAGGGTCCCTCTCACATACCTAGAGCTGAGAGAAGCCTCCTCTTGAGGTGCTTGTGGTAAGGTGGTATTCCTCTGGAGACGAATCCTGGGACAAACCTCTCTTTTCGAGTTGATTTTTGGTCCACAGAGTTCTTTCGTGTTGCTACAGTGACCTCAGGATCCCTCTATCCTTGAAACAGTGTTCTTGGGGTTTCTCTGGAGTGCCATCAAGGAAATCAAGGCTCCTTTCATGTGTGATGTGCAAGACGGAATTGCTCTGCACGCAGTACAGGGGAATCGGGCCTCATCTCGCATCGAGGGGGAAGTCTCATGGTTTTTCTCGAGTTGCGGCGGGAACCTGGGGTATATTCTCGAGTTACGATGGGGATGGCCCTTCCACCCATGTGTTTGTTCAGCCACGTCAGGACTCCTGCCTAGTTGCGAGGGACAACTCGGGATTCTCCTCGAGGCTTGGCAGGGCAATTGGGACGCCGCTCCAGCTGAGACGGGAGACCAAGGGTCCCTTTCCACGTGCCACAAGAATCCTGGGACTCCTATCAAGTTTCACGAGGAGTCAGGCATCGTCTCCTTTGGAGGCATTGATTTCCGCATACCTCTGGAGTTTTCAAAGGATTTGAGGCCTCCGGTCGCGATGAGGTGGGGAACTAGGTGTTTCTCTGTGGTCTCCACAGGGGATTCAGACACCCTTTCGTCTTGGGAGATGCAAGACGAGCCTGCATTCCAGTCACTGCAGGGATATCCGGCCTTATTTCGCGTCAGGGCATCGCGGTGTCCATTCCACTTGAGGCCGCAAATTCAGGGTCCCTCTCACATACCTAGAGCTGAGAGAAGCCTCCTCTTGAGGTGCTTGTGGTAAGGTGGTATTCCTCAGGAGTCGAAGCCAGGGACTAACCTCTCATCTCGAGTTGATTTTTGGGCCACGGAGCTCTTTCGTGTTGCTACAGTGACCTCAGGATCCCTCTAGCCTTGAAACAGTGTTCTTGGGGTTTCTCTGGAGTGCCATCAAGGAAATCAAGGCTGCTTTCATGTGTGATGTGCAACACGGAATTGCTCTGCACGCAGTGCAGGGGAATCGGGCCTCATCTCGCGGCGAGGGGGAAGTCTCATGGTTTTTCTCGAGTTGCGGCGGGAACCTGGGGTATATACTCGAGTTACGATGGGGATGGCCCTTCCACCCACGTGTTTCTTCAGCGACGTCAGGACTCCTGCCTAGTTGCGAGGGACAACTCGGGATTCTCCTCGAGGCTTGGCAGGGCAATTGGGACGCCTCTCCAGCTGAGGCGGGAGACCAAGTGTCCCTTTCCAAGTGCCACAGGAATCCTGGGACTCCTATCAAGTTTCACGAGGAGTCAGGCATCGTCTGCTTTGGAGGCACTGATCTCCGCGTACCTCTGGAGTTTTCAAAGGATGTGAGGCTATCGGTCGCGATGAGGTGGGGAACTAAGTCTTTCTCTGTGCTTTCCACAGGGGATTCAGACATCCTTTCGTCCTGGGAGATGCAAGACGAGCCTGCATTGAAGTCACTGCAGGGATATCCGGCCTTATTTCGCGTCAGGGCATCGCGGTGTCCATTCCACTTGAGGCCGCAAACTCAGGGTCCCTCTCACATACCTAGAGCTGAGAGAAGCCTCCTCTTGAGGTGCTTGTGGTAAGGTGGTATTCCTCAGGAGTCGAAGCCAGGGACTAACCTCTCATCTCGTGTTGATTCTTGGTCCACGGAGCTCTTTCGTGTTGCTACAGTGACCTCAGGATCCCTCTAGCCTTGAAACAGTGTTCTTGGGGTTTCTCTGGAGTGCCATCAAGGAAATCAAGGCTCCTTTCATGTGTGATGTGCAACACGGAATTGCTCTGCACGCAGTGCAGGGGAATCGGGCCTCATCTCGCGGTGAGGGGGAAGTCTCATGGTTTTTCTCGAGTTGCGGCGGGAACCTGGGGTATATTCTCGAGTTACGACGGGGATGGCCCTTCCACACACGTGTGTGTTCAGCCATGTCAGGACTCCTGCCTAGTTGCGAGGGACAACTCGGGATTCTCCTCGAGGCTTTGCAGGGCAATTGGGACGCCTCTCCAGCTGAGACGGGAGACCAAGGGTCCCTTTCCACGTGCCACAGGAATCCTGGGTCTCCTATCAAGTTTCACGAGGAGTCAGGCATCGTCTCCTTTGGAGGCACTGATCTCCGCATACCTCTGGAGTTTTCAAAGGATGTGAGGCCTCCTGTCGCGATGAGGTGGGGAACTAGGTCTTTCTCTGTGGTCTCCACAGGGGATTCAGACACCCTTTCGTCTTGGGAGATGCAAGACGAGCCTGCATTCCAGTCACTGCAGGGATATCCGGCCTTATTTCGAGTCAGGGCATCGCGGTGTCCATTCCACTTGAGGCCACAAACTCAGGGTCCCTCTCACATACCTAGAGCTGAGAGAAGCCTCCTCTTGAGGTGCTTGTGGTAAGGTGGTATTCCTCTGGAGTCGAAGCCAGGGACTAACCTCTCATCTCGAGTTGATTTTTGGTCCACGGAGCTCTTTCGTGTTGCTACAGTGACCTCAGGATCCCTCTAGCCTTGAAACAGTGTTCTTGGGGTTTCTCTGGAGTGCCATGAAGGAAATCAAGGCTCCTTTCATGTGTGATGTGCAACACAGAGTTGCTCTGCACGCAGTGCAGGGGAATCGGGCCTCATCTCGCGGCGAGGGGGAAGTCTCATGGTTTTTCTGGAGTTGCGGCGGGAACCTGGGGTATATTCTCGAGTTACGACGGGGATGGCCCTTCCACACACGTGTTTGTTCAGCCACGTCAGGACTCTTGCCTAGTTGCGAGACACAACTCGGGATTCTCCTCGAGGCTTGGCAAGGCAATTGGGACGCCTCTCCAGCTGAGGCGGGAGACCAAGTGTCCGTTTCCACGTGCCACAGGAATCCTGGGACTCCTATCAAGTTTCACGAGGAGTCAGGCATCGTCTCCTTTGGAGGCACTGATCTCCGCGTACCTCTGGAGTTTTCAAAGGATGTGAGGCCTCCGGTCGCGATGAGGTGGGGAACTAGGTCTTTCTCTGTGGTCTCCACAGGGGATTCAGACATCCTTTCATCTTGGGAGATGCAAGACGAGCCTGCATTCAAGTCACTGCAGGGATATCCAGCCTTATTTCGCGTCAGGGCATCGCGGTGTCCATTCCACTTGAGGCCGGAAACTCAGGGTCCCTCTCACATACCTAGAGCTGAGAGAAGCCTCCTCTCGAGGTGCTTGTGGTAAGGTGGTATTCCTCTGGAGACGAATCCAGGGACTAACCTCTCTTTTCGAGTTAATTTTTGGTCCACAGAGTTCTTTCGTGTTGCTACAGTGACCTCAGGATCCCTCTATCCTTGAAACAGTGTTCTTGGGGTTTCTCTGGAGTGCCATCAAGGAAATCAAGGCTCCTTTCATGTGTGATGTGCAAGACGGAATTGCTCTACACGCAGTACAGGGAAATCGGGCCTCATCTCGCATCGAGGGGGAACTCTCATGGTTTTTCTCGAGTTGCGGCGGGAAACTGGGGTATATTCTCGAGTTACGACGGGGATGGCCCTTCCACCCACTTGTTGGTTCAGCCACGTCAGGACTCCTGCCTAGTTGCGAGGGACAACTCGGGATTCTCCTCGAGGCTTGGCAGGGCAATTGGAACGCCTCTCCAGCTGAGACGGGAGACCAAGGGTCCCTTTCCACGTGCCACAGG
Source organism: Cervus elaphus (assembly GCF_910594005.1). NCBI lineage: Eukaryota > Metazoa > Chordata > Mammalia > Artiodactyla > Cervidae > Cervus > Cervus elaphus. The sequence continues at coordinate 70,579,669 of NC_057836.1, forward strand.
AATCCTGGGTCTCCTATCAAGTTTCACGAGGAGTCAGGCATCGTCTCCTTTGGAGGCACTGATCTCCGCATACCTCTGGAGTTTTCAAAGGATTTGAGGCCTCCGGTCGCGATGAGGTAGGGAACTAGGTCTTTCTCTGTGGTCTCCACAGGGGATTCAGACATCCTTTCTTCTTGGGAGATGCAAGACGAGCCTGCATTCAAGTCACTGCAGGGATATCCGGCCTTATTTCGAGTCAGGGCATCGCGGTGTCCATTCCACTTGAGGCCGCAAACTCAGGGTCCCTCTCACATACCTAGAGCTGAGAGAAGCCTCCTCTTGAGGTGCTTGTGGTAAGGTGGTATTCCTCAGGTGTCGAAGCCAGGGACTAACCTCTCATCTCGTGTTGATTCTTGGTCCACAGAGCTCTTTCGTGTTGCTACAGTGACCTCAGGATCCCTCTAGCCTTGAAACAGAGTTCTTGGGGTTTCTCTGGAGTGCCATCAAGGAAATCAAGGCTCCTTTCATGTGTGATGTGCAACACGGAATTGCTCTGCACGCAGTGCAGGGGAATCGGGCCTCATCTCGCATCGAGGGGAAAGTCTAATGGTTTTTCTCGAGTTGCGGCGGGAACCTGGGGTATATTCTCGAGTTACGACGGGGATGGCCCTTCCACCCACGTGTTTGTTCAGCCACGTCAGGACTCCTGCCTAGTTGCGAGGGACAACTCGGGATTCTCCTCGAGGCTTGGCAGGGCAATTGGAACGCCTCTCCAGCTGAGGCGGGAAACCAAGGGTCCCTTTCCACGTGCCACAAGAATCCTGGGACTCCTATCAAGTTTCACGAGGAGTCAGGCATTGTCTCCTTTGGAGGCCCTGATCTCCGCGTACCTCTGGAGTTTTCAAAGGATGTGAGGCCTCCGGTCGCGATGAGGTGTGGAACTAGGTGTTTCTCTGTGGTCTCCACAGGGGATTCAGACATCCTTTCTTCTTGGGAGATGCAAGACGAGCCTGCATTCAAGTCACTGCAGGGATATCCGGCCTTATTTCGAGTCAGGGCATCGCGGTGTCCATTCCACTTGAGGCCGCAAACTCAGGATCCCTCTCACATACCTAGAGCTGAGAGAAGCCTCCTCTTGAGGTGCTTGTGGTAAGGTCGTATTCCTCAGGAGTCGAAGCCAGGGACTGTCCTCTCATCTCGTGTTGATTCTTGGTCCACGGAGCTCTTTCGTGTTGCTACAGTGACCTCAGGATCCCTCTAGCCTTGAAACAGTGTTCTTGGGGTTTCTCTGGAGTGCCATGAAGGAAATCAAGGCTCCTTTCATGTGTGATGTGCAACACGGAATTGCTCTGCACGCAGTGCAGGGGAATCGGGCCTCATCTCGCGGCGAGGGGGAAGTCTCATGGTTTTTCTCGAGTTGCGGCGGGAACCTGGGGTATATTCTCGAGTTACGACGGGGATGGCCCTTCCACACACGTGTGTGTTCAGCCATGTCAGGACTCCTGCCTAGTTGCGAGGGACAACTCGGGATTCTCCTCGAGGCTTTGCAGGGCAATTGGGACGCCTCTCCAGCTGAGACGGGAGACCAAGGTTCCCTTTCCACGTGCCACAGGAATCCTGGGTCTCCTATGAAGTTTCAGGAGGAGTCAGGCATCGTCTCCTTTGCAGGCACTGATCTCCGCATACCTCTGGAGTTTTCAAAGGATTTGAGGCCTCCTGTCGCGATGAGGTGTGGAACTAAGTCTTTCTCTGTGGTCTCCACAGGGGATTCAGACACCCTTTCGTCTTGGGAGATGGAAGACGAGCCTGCATTCCAGTCACTGCAGGGATATCGGCCTTATTTCGAGTCAGGGCATCGCGGTGTCCATTCCACTTGAGGCCGCAAACTCAGGGTCCCTCTCACATACCTAGAGCTGAGAGAAGCCTCCTCTTGAGGTGCTTGTGGTAAGGTGGTATTCCTCAGGAGTCGAAGCCAGGGACTAACCTCTCATGTCGTGTTGATTCTTGGTCCACGGAGCTCTTTCGTGTTGCTACAGTGACCTCAGGATCCCTCTAGCCTTAAAACAGTGTTCTTGGGGTTTCTCTGGAGTGCCATCAAGGAAATCAAGGCTCCTTTCATGTGTGATGTGCAACACGGAATTGCTCTGCACGCAGTGCAGCGGAATCGGGCCTCATCTCGCAGCGAGGGGGAAGTCTCATGGTTTTTCTCGAGTTGCGGCGGGAACCTGGGGTATATTCTCGAGTTAAGACGGGGATGGCCCTTCCACACACCTGTGTGTTCAGCCATGTCAGGACTCCTGCCTAGTTGCGAGGGACAACTCGGGATTCTCCTCGAGGCTTTGCAGGGCATTTGGGACGCCTCTCCAGCTGAGACGGGAGACCAAGGGTCCCTTTCCACGTGCCACAGGAATCCTGGGTCTCCTATCAAGTTTCACGAGGAGTCAGGCATCGTCTCCTTTGGAGGCACTGATCTCCGCATACCTCTGGAGTTTTCAAAGGATTTGAGGCCTCCGGTCGCGATGAGTTAGGGAACTAGGTCTTTCTCTGTGGTCTCCACAGGGGATTCAGACATCCTTTCTTCTTGGGAGATGCAAGACGAGCCTGCATTCAAGTCACTGCAGGGATATCCGGCCTTATTTTGAGTCAGGGCATCGCGGTGTCCATTCCACTTGAGGCCGCAAACTCAGGGTCCCTCTCACATACCTAGAGCTGAGAGAAGCCTCCTCTTGAGGTGCTTGTGGTAAGGTGGTATTCCTCAGGAGTCGAAACCAGGGACTAACCTCTCATCTCGTGTTGATTCTTGGTCCACAGAGCTCTTTCGTGTTGCTACAGTGACCTCAGGATCCCTCTAGCCTTGAAACAGAGTTCTTGGGGTTTCTCTGGAGTGCCATCAAGGAAATCAAGGCTCCTTTCATGTGTGATGTGCAACACGGAATTGCTCTGCACGCAGTGCAGGGGAATCGGGCCTCATCTCGCATCGAGGGGGAAGTCTAATGGTTTTTCTCGAGTTGCGGCGGGAACCTGGGGTATATTCTCGAGTTACGACGGGGATGGCCCTTCCAACCACGTGTTTGTTCAGCCACGTCAGGACTCCTGCCTAGTTGCGAGGGACACCTCGGGATTCTCCTCGAGGCTTGGCAGGGCAATTGGAATGCCTCTTCAGCTGAGGCGGGAGACCAAGGGTCCCTTTCCACGTGCCACAAGAATCCTGGGACTCCTATCAAGTTTCACGAGGAGTCAGGCATTGTCTCCTTTGGAGGCACTGATCTCCGCGTACCTCTGGAGTTTTCAAAGGATGTGAGGCCTCCGGTCGCGATGAGGTGTGGAACTAGGTGTTTCTCTGTGGTCTCCACAGGGGATTCAGACATCCTTTCTTCTTGGGAGATGCAAGACGAGCCTGCATTCAAGTCACTGCAGGGATATCCGGCCTTATTTCGAGTCAGGGCATCGCGGTGTCCATTCCACTTGAGGCCGCAAACTCAGGATCCCTCTCACATACCTAGAGCTGAGAGAAGCCTCCTCTTGAGGTGCTTGTCGTAAGGTCGTATTCCTCAGGAGTCGAAGCTAGGGACTAACCTCTCATCTCGTGTTGATTCTTGGTCCACGGAGCTCTTTCGTGTTGCTACAGTGACCTCAGGATCCCTCTAGCCTTGAAACAGTGTTCTTGGGGTTTCTCTGGAGTGCCATGAAGGAAATCAAGGCTCCTTTCATGTGTGATGTGCAACACGGAATTGCTCTGCACGCAGTGCAGGGGAATCGGGCCTCATCTCGCGGCGAGGGGGAAGTCTCATGGTTTTTCTCGAGTTGCGGCGGCAACCTGGGGTATATTCTCGAGTTACGACGGGGATGGCCCTTCCACACACGTGTGTGTTCAGCCATGTCAGGACTCCTGCCTACTTGCGAGGGACAACTCGGGATTCTCCTCGAGGCTTTGCAGGGCAATTGGGACGCCTCTCCAGCTGAGACGGGAGACCAAGGGTCCCTTTCCACGTGCCACAGGAATCCTGGGTCTCCTATCAAGTTTCACGAGGAGTCAGGCATCGTCTCCTTTGGAGGCACTCATCTCCGCATACCTCTGGAGTTTTCAAAGGATTTGAGGCCTCCTGTCGCGATGAGGTGGGGAACTAGGTCTTTCTCTGTGGTCTCCACAGGGGATTCAGACACCCTTTCGTCTTGGGAGATGCAAGACGAGCCTGCATTCCAGTCACTGCAGGGATATCCGGCCTTATTTCGAGTCAGGGCATCGCGGTGTCCATTCCACTTGAGGCCGCAAACTCAGGGTCCCTCTCACATACCTAGAGCTGAGAGAAGCCTCCTCTTGAGGTGCTTGTGGTAAGGTGGTATTCCTCTGGAGTCGAAGCCAGGGACTAACCTCTCATCTCGAGTTGATTTTTGGTCCACGGAGCTCTTTCGTGTTGCTACAGTGACCTCAGGATCCCTCTAGCCTTGAAACAGTGTTCTTGGGGTTTCTCTGGAGTGCCATCAAGGAAATCAAGGCTCCTTTCATGTGTGATGTGCAACACAGAATTGCTCTGCACGCAGTGCAGGGGAATCGGGCCTCATCTCGCGGCGAGGGGGAAGTCTCATGGTTTTTCTCGAGTTGCGGCGGGAACCTGGGGTATATTCTCGAGTTACGACGGGGATGGCCCTTCCACACACGTGTTTGTTCAGCCACGTCAGGACTCTTGCCTAGTTGCGAGACACAACTCTGGATTCTCCTCGAGGCTTGGCAAGGCAATTGGGACGCCTCTCCAGCTGAGGCGGGAGACCAAGTGTCCCTTTCCACGTGCCACAGGAATCCTGGGTCTCCTATCAAGTTTCACGAGGAGTCAGGCATCGTCTCCTTTGGAGGCACTGATCTCCGCATACCTCTGGAGTTTTCAAAGGATGTGAGGCTATCGGTCGCGATGAGGTGGGGAACTAAGTCTTTCTCTGTGCTTTCCACAGGGGATTCAGACATCCTTTCGTCCTGGAGGACGCAAGACGAGCCTGCATTGAAGTCACTGCAGGGATATCCGGCCTTATTTCGAGTCAGGGCATCGCGGTGTCCATTCCACTTGAGGCCGCAAACTCAGGGTCCCTCTCACATACCTGGAGCTGAGAGAAGCCTCCTTTTGAGGTGCTTGTGGTAAGGTGGTATTCCTCTGGAGTCGAAGCCAGGGACTAACCTCTCTTTTTGAGTTGATTTTTGGTCCACAGAGTTCTTTTGTGTTGCTACAGTGACCTCAGGATCCCTCTAGCCTTGAAACAGTGTTCTTGGGGTTTCTCTGGAGTGCCATGAAGGGAATCAAGGCTCCTTTCTTGTGTGATATGCAACACAGAATTGCTCTGCACACAGTGCAGGGGAATCGGGCCTCATCTCGCGGCGAGGGGGAAGTCTCATGGTTTTTCTCGAGTTGCGGCGGGAACCTGGGGTATATTCTCGAGTTACGACGGGGATGGCCCTTCCACACACGTGTTTGTTCAGCCTCGTCAGGACTCTTGCCTAGTTGCGAGACACAACTCGGGATTCTCCTCGAGGCTTGGCAAGGCAATTGGGACGCCTCTCCAGCTGAGGCGGGAGACCAAGGGTCCCTTTCCACGTGCCACAGGAATCCTGGGACTCCTATCAAGTTTCACGAGGAGTCAGGCATCGTCTCCTTTGGAGGCACTGATCTCCGCGTACCTCTGGAGTTTTCAAAGGATGTGAGGCCTCCGGTCGCGATGAGGTGGGGAACTAGGTCTTTCTCTGTGGTCTCCACAGGGGATTCAGACATCCTTTCATCTTGGGAGATGCAAGACGAGCCTGCATTCAAGTCACTGCAGGGATATCCAGCCTTATTTTGCGTCAGGGCATCGCGGTGTCCATTCCACTTGAGGCCGCAAACTCAGGGTCCCTCTCACATACCTAGAGCTGAGAGAAGCCTCCTCTTGAGGTGCTTGTGGTAAGGTGGTATTCCTCTGGAGTCGAAGCCAGGGACTAACCTCTCATCTCGAGTTGATTTTTGGCCCACGGAGCTCTTTCGTGTTGCTACAGTGACCTCAGGATCCCTCTAGCCTTGAAACAGTGTTCTTGGGGTTTCTCTGGAGTGCCATGAAGGAAATCAAGGCTCCTTTCATGTGTGATGTGCAACACGGAATTGCTCTGCACGCAGTGCAGGGGAATCGGGCCTCATCTCGCAGCGAGGGGGAAGTCTCATGGTTTTTCTCGAGTTGCGGCGGGAACCTGGGGTATATTCTCGAGTTACGATGGGGATGGCCCTTCCACCCACGTGTTTCTTCAGCGACGTCAGGACTCCTGCCTAGTTGCGAGGGACAACTCTGGATTCTCCTCGAGGCTTGGCAGGGCAATTGGGACGCCTCTCCAGCTGAGGAGGGAGACCAAGAGTCCCTTTCCAAGTGCCACAGGAAACCTGGGACTCCTATCAAGTTTCACGAGAAGTCAGGCGTCGTCTCCTTTGGAGGCACTGATCTCCGCGTACCTCTGGAGTTTTCAAAGGATGTGAGGCTATCGGTCGTGATGAGGTGGGGAACTCAGTCTTTCTCTGTGCTTTCCACAGGGGATTCAGACATCCTTTCGTATTGGGAGATGCAAGACGAGCCTGCATTGAAGTCACTGCAGGGATATCCGGCCTTATTTCGAGTCAGGGCATCGCGGTGTCCATTCCACTTGAGGCCGCAAACTCAGGGTCCCTCTCACATACCGAGACCTGAGAGAAGCCTCCTCTTGAGGTGCTTGTGGTAAGGTGGTATTCCTCTGGAGACGAATCCAGGGACTAACCTCTCTTTTCGAGTTGATTTTTGGTCCACAGAGTTCTTTCGTGTTGCTACAGTGACCTCAGGATCCCTCTATCCTTGAAACAGTGTTCTTGGGGTTTCTCTGGAGTGCCATCAAGGAAATCAAGGCTCCTTTCATGTGTGATGTGCAAGACGGAATTGCTCTGCACACAGTACAGGGGAATCGGGCCTCATCTCGCATCGAGGGGGAAGTCTCATGTTTTTTCTCGAGTTGCGGCGGGAACCTGGGGTATATTCTCGAGTTACGACGGGGATGGCCCTTCCACCCACGTGTTTCTTCAGCGACGCCAGGACTCCTGCCTAGCTGCGAGGGACAACTCGGGATTCTCCTCGAGGCTTTGCAGGGCAATTGGGACGCCTCTCCAGCTGAGTCGGGAGACCAAGTGTCCCTTTCCACGTGCCACAGGAATCCTGGGTCTCCTATCAAGTTTCACGAGGAGTCAGGCATCGTCTCCTTTGGAGGCACTGATCTCCGCATCCCTCTGGAGTTTTCAAAGGATTTGAGGCCTCCTGTCGCGATGAGGTGGGGAACTAGGTCTTTCTCTGTGGTCTCCACAGGGGATTCAGACACCCTTTCGTCTTGGGAGATGCAAGACGAGCCTGCATTCCAGTCACTGCAGGGATATCCGGCCTTATTTCGAGTCAGGGCATCTCGGTGTCCATTCCACTTGAGGCCACAAACTCAGGGTCCCTCTCACATACCTAGAGCTGAGAGAAGCCTCCTCTAGAGGTGCTTGTGGTAAGGTGGTATTCCTCTGGAGTCGAAACCAGGGACTAACCTCTCATCTCGAGTTGATTTTTGGTCCACAGAGCTCTTTCATGTTGCTACAGTGACCTCAGGATCCCTCTAGCCTTGAAACAGTGTTCTTGGGGTTTCTCTGGAGTGCCATGAAGGAAATCAAGGCTCCTTTCATGTGTGATGTGCAACACAGAATTGCTCTGCACGCAGTGCAGGGGAATCGGGCCTCATCTCGCGGCGAGGGGGAAGTCTCATGGTTTTTCTCGAGTTGCGGCGGGAACCTGGGGTATATTCTCGAGTTACGACGGGGATGGCCCTTCCACACACGTGTTTGTTCAGTCACGTCAGGACTCTTGCCTAGTTGCGATACACAACTCGGGATTCTCCTCGAGGCTTGGCAAGGCAATTGGGACGCCTCTCCAGCTGAGGCGGGAGACCAAGGGTCCCTTTCCACGTTCCACAGGAATCCTGGGTCTCCTATCAAGTTTCACGAGGAGTCAGGCATCGTCTCCTTTGGAGGCACTGATCTCCGCATATCTCTGGAGTTTTCAAAGGATTTGAGGCCTCCTGTCGCGATGAGGTGGGGAACTAGGTCTTTCTTTGTGGTCTCCACAGGGGATTCAGACACCCTTTCGTCTTGGGAGATGCAAGACGAGCCTGCATTCAAGTCACTGCACGGATAGCCAGCCTTATTTCGCGTCAGGGCATCGCGGTGTCCATTCCACTTGAGGCCGCAAACTCAGGGTCCCTCTCACATACCTAGAGCTGAGAGAAGCCTCCTCTTGAGGTGCTTGTGGTAAGGTGGTATTCCTCTGGAGTCGAAGCCAGGGACTAACCTCTCATCTCGAGTTGATTTTTGGCCCACGGAGCTCTTTTGTGTTGCTACAGTGACCTCAGGATCCCTCTAGCCTTGAAACAGTATTCTTGGGGTTTCTCTGGAGTGCCATGAAGGAAATCAAGGCTCCTTTCATGTGTGATGTGCAACACAGAATTGCTCTGCACGCAGTGCAGGGGAATCGGGCCTCATCTCGCGGCGAGGGGGAAGTCTCATGGTTTTTCTCGAGTTGCGGCGGGAACCTGGGGTATATTCTCGAGTTACGACGGGGATGGCCCTTCCACCCACGTGTTTCTTCAGCGACGTCAGGACTCCTGCCTAGTTGCGAGGGACAACTCGGGATTCTCCTCGAGGCTTGGCAGGGCAATTGGGACGCCTCTCCAGCTGAGGCGGGAGACCAAGTGTCCCTTTCCAAGTGCCACAGGAATCCTGGGACTCCTATCAAGTTTCACGAGGAGTCAGGCATCGTCTCCTTTGGAGGCACTGATCTCCGCGTACCTCTGGAGTTTTCAAAGGATGTGAGGCCTCCGGTCGCGATGAGGTGGGGAACTAGGTCTTTCTCTGTGCTTTCCACAGGGGATTCAGACATCCTTTCATCTTGGGAGATGCAAGACGATCCTGCATTCAAGTCACTGCAGGGATATCCAGCCTTATTTTGCGTCAGGGCATCGCGGTGTCCATTCCAATTGAGGCCGCAAACTCAGGGTCCCTCTCACATACCTAGACCTGAGAGAAGCCTCCTCTTGAGGTGCTTGTGGTAAGGTGGTATTCCTCTGGAGTCGAAGCCAGGGACTAACCTCTCATCTCGAGTTGATTTTTGGTCCACGGAGCTCTTTCGTGTTGCTACAGTGACCTCAGGATCCCTCTAGCCTTGAAACAGTGTTCTTGGGGTTTCTCTGGAGTGCCATGAAGGAAATCAAGGCTCCTTTCTTGTGTGATGTGCAACACAGAATTGCTCTGCACGCAGTGCAGGGGAATCGGGCCTCATCTCGCGGCGAGGGGGAAGTCTCATGGTTTGTCTCGAGTTGCGGCGGGAACCTGGGGTATATTCTCGAGTTACGACGGGGATGGCCCTTCCACCCACGTGTTTCTTCAGCGACGTCAGGTCTCCTGCCTAGTTGCGAGGGACAACTCGGGATTCTCCTCGAGGCTTTGTAGGGCAATTGGGACGCCTCTAAAGCTGAGACGGGAGACCAAGTGTCCCTTTCCACGTGCCACAGGAATCCTGGGTCTCCTATCAAGTTTCACGAGGAGTCAGGCATCGTCTCCTTTGGAGGCACTGATCTCCGCATACCTCTGGAGTTTTCAAAGGATTTGAGGCCTCCTGTCGCGATGAGGTGGGGAACTAGGTCTTTCTCTGTGGTCTCAACAGGGGATTCAGACACCCTTTCGTCTTGGGAGATGCAAGACGAGCCTGCATTCAAGTCACTGCAGGGATATCCGGCCTTATTTCGAGTCAGGGCATCGCGGTGTCCATTCCACTTGAGGCCACAAATTCAGGGTTCCTCTCACATACCTAGAGCTGAGAGAAGCCTCCTCTTGAGGTGCTTGTGGTAAGGTGGTATTCCTCTGGAGTCGAAGCCAGGGACTAACCTCTCATCTCGAGTTGATTTTTGCTCCACGGAGCTCTTTCGTGTTGCTACAGTGACCTCAGGATCCCTCTAGCCTTGAAACAGTGTTCTTGGGGTTTCTCTGGAGTGCCATGAAGGGAATCAAGGCTCCTTTCTTGTGTGATATGCAACACAGAATTGCTCTGCACGCAGTGCAGGGGAATCGGGCCTCATCTCGCGGCGAGGGGGAAGTCTCATGGTTTTTCTCGAGTTGCGGCGGGAACCTGGGGTATATTCTCGAGTTACGACGGGGATGGCCCTTCCACACACGTGTTTGTTCAGCCTCGTCAGGACTCTTGCCTAGTTGCGAGACACAACTCGGGATTCTCCTCGAGGCTTGGCAAGGCAATTGGGACGCCTCTCCAGCTGAGGCGGGAGACCAAGGGTCCCTTTCCACGTGCCACAGGAATCCTGGGACTCCTATCAAGTTTCACGAGGAGTCAGGCATCGTCTCCTTTGGAGGCACTGATCTCCGCGTACCTCTGGAGTTTTCAAAGGATGTGAGGCCTCCGGTCGCGATGAGGTGGGGAACTAGGTCTTTCTCTGTGGTCTGCACAGGGGATTCAGACATCCTTTCATCTTGGGAGATGCAAGACGAGCCTGCATTCAAGTCACTGCAGGGATATCCAGCCTTATTTTGCGTCAGGGCATCGCGGTGTCCATTCCACTTGAGGCCGCAAACTCAGGGTCCCTCTCACATACCTAGAGCTGAGAGAAGCCTCCTCTTGAGGTGCTTGTGGTAAGGTGGTATTCCTCTGGAGTCGAAGCCAGGGACTAACCTCTCATCTCGAGTTGATTTTTGGCCCACGGAGCTCTTTCGTGTTGCTACAGTGACCTCAGGATCCCTCTAGCCTTGAAACAGTGTTCTTGGGGTTTCTCTGGAGTGCCATGAAGGAAATCAAGGCTCCTTTCATGTGTGATGTGCAACACGGAATTGCTCTGCACGCAGTGCAGGGGAATCGGGCCTCATCTCGCAGCGAGGGGGAAGTCTCATGGTTTTTCTCGAGTTGCGGCGGGAACCTGGGGTATATTCTCGAGTTACGACGGGGATGGCCCTTCCACCCACGTGTTTCTTCAGCGACGTCAGGACTCCTGCCTAGTTGCGAGGGACAACTCTGGATTCTCCTCGAGGCTTTGCAGGGCAATTGGGACGCCTCTCCAGCTGAGGCGGGAGACCAAGAGTCCGTTTCCAAGTGCCATAGGAAACCTGGGACTCCTATCAAGTTTCACGAGAAGTCAGGCGTCGTCTCCTTTTGAGGCACTGATCTCCGCGTACCTCTGGAGTTTTCAAAGGATGTGAGGCTATCGGTCGTGATGAGGTGGGGAACTCAGTCTTTCTCTGTGCTTTCCACAGGGGATTCAGACATCCTTTCGTATTGGGAGATGCAAGACGAGCCTGCATTGAAGTCACTGCAGGGATATCCGGCCTTATTTCGAGTCAGGGCATCGCGGTGTCCATTCCACTTGAGGCCGCAAACTCAGGGTCCCTCTCACATACCGAGACCTGAGAGAAGTCTCCTCTTGAGGTGCTTGTGGTAAGGTGGTATTCCTCTGGAGACGAATCCAGGGACTAACCTCTCTTTTCGAGTTGATTTTTGGTCCACAGAGTTCTTTCGTGTTGCTACAGTGACGTCAGGATCCCTCTATCGTTGAAACAGTGTTCTTGGGGTTTCTCTGGAGTGCCATCAAGGAAATCAAGGCTCCTTTCATGTGTGATGTGCAAGACGGAATTGCTCTGCACACAGTACAGGGAAATCGGGCCTCATCTCGCATCGAGGGGGAAGTCTCATGGTTTTTCTCGAGTTGCGGCGGGAACCTGGGGTATATTCTCGAGTTACGACGGGGATGGCCCTTCCACCCACGTGTTTCTTCAGCGACGCCAGGACTCCTGCCTAGCTGCGAGGGACAACTCGGGATTCTCCTCGAGGCTTTGCAGGGCAATTGGGACGCCTCTCCAGCTGAGTCGGGAGACCAAGTGTCCCTTTCCACGTGCCACAGGAATCCTGGGTCTCCTATCAAGTTTCACGAGGAGTCAGGCATCGTCTCCTTTGGAGGCACTGATCTCCGCATCCCTCGGGAGTTTTCAAAGGATTTGAGGCCTCCTGTCGCGATGAGGTGGGGAACTAGGTCTTTCTCTGTGGTCTCCACAGGGGATTCAGACACCCTTTCGTCTTGGGAGATGCAAGACGAGCCTGCATTCCAGTCACTGCAGGGATATCCGGCCTTATTTCTAGTCAGGGCATCTCGGTGTCCATTCCACTTGAGGCCACAAACTCAGGGTCCCTCTCACATACCTAGAGCTGAGAGAAGCCTCCTCTAGAGGTGCTTGTGGTAAGGTGGTATTCCTCTGGAGTCGAAGCCAGGGACTAACCTCTCATCTCGAGTTGATTTTTGGTCCACAGAGCTCTTTCATGTTGCTACAGTGACCTCAGGATCCCTCTAGCCTTGAAACAGTGTTCTTGGGGTTTCTCTGGAGTGCCATGAAGGAAATCAAGGCTCCTTTCATGTGTGATGTGCAACACAGAATTGCTCTGCACGCAGTGCAGGGGAATCGGGCCTCATCTCGCGGCGAGGGGGAAGTCTCATGGTTTTTCTCGAGTTGCGGCGGGAACCTGGGGTATATTCTCGAGTTACGACGGGGATGGCCCTTCCACACACGTGTTTGTTCAGCCACGTCAGGACTCTTGCCTAGTTGCGATACACAACTCGGGATTCTCCTCGAGGCTTGGCAAGGCAATTGGGACGCCTCTCCAGCTGAGGCGGGAGACCAAGGGTCCCTTTCCACGTGCCACAGGAATCCTGGGACTCCTATCAAGTTTCACGAGGAGTCAGGCATCGTCTCCTTTGGAGGCACTGATCTCCGCGTACCTCAGGAGTTTTCAAAGGATGTGAGGCCTCCGGTCGCGATGAGGTGGGGAACTAGGTCTTTCTCTGTGGTCTCCACAGGGGATTCAGACATCCTTTCATCTTGGGAGATGCAAGACGAGCCTGCCTTCAAGTCACTGCAGGGATATCCAGCCTTATTTCGCGTCAGGGCATCGCGGTGTCCATTCCACTTGAGGCCGCAAACTCAGGGTCCCTCTCACATACCTAGAGCTGAGAGAATCCTCCTCTTGAGGTGCTTGTGGTAAGGTGGTATTCCTCTGGAGTCGAAGACAGGGACTAACCTCTCATCTCGAGTTGATTTTTGGTCCACGGAGCTCTTTCGTGTTGCTACAGTGACCTCAGGATCCCTCTAGCCTTGAAACAGTGTTCTTGGGGTTTCTCTGGAGTGCCATCAAGGAAATCAAGGCTCCTTTCATGTGTGATGTGCAACACGGAATTGCTCTGCACGCAGTGCAGGGGAATCGGGCCTCATCTCGCGGCGAGGGGGAAGTCTCATGGTTTTTCTCGAGTTGCGGCGGGAACCTGGGGTATATTCTCGAGTTACGACGGGGATGGCCCTTCCACACACGTGTTTCTTCAGCGACGTCAGGACTCCTGCCTAGTTGCGAGGGACAACTCGGGATTCTCCTCGAGGCTTTGCAGGGCAATTGGGACGCCTCTCCAGCTGAGACGGGAGACCAAGGGTCCCTTTCCACGTGCCACAGGAATCCTGGGTCTCCTATCAAGTTTCACGAGGAGTCAGGCATCGTCTCCTTTGGAGGCACTGATCTCCGCATATCTCTGGAGTTTTCAAAGGATTTGAGGCCTCCTGTCGCGATGAGGTGGGGAACTAGGTCTTTCTTTGTGGTCTCCACAGGGGATTCAGACACCCTTTCGTCTTGGGAGATGCAAGACGAGCCTGCATTCAAGTCACTGCACGGATAGCCAGCCTTATTTCGCGTCAGGGCATCGCGGTGTCCATTCCACTTGAGGCCGCAAACTCAGGGTCCCTCTCACATACCTAGAGCTGAGAGAAGCCTCCTCTTGAGGTGCTTGTGGTAAGGTGGTATTCCTCTGGAGTCGAAGCCAGGGACTAACCTCTCATCTCGAGTTGATTTTTGGCCCACGGAGCTCTTTCGTGTTGCTACAGTGACCTCAGGATCCCTCTAGCCTTGAAACAGTGTTCTTGGGGTTTCTCTGGAGTGCCATCAAGGAAATCAAGGCTCCTTTCATGTGTGATGTGCAACACGGAATTGCTCTGCACGCAGTGCAGGGGAATCGGGCCTCATCTCGCGGCGAGGGGGAAGTCTCATGGTTTTTCTCGAGTTGCGGCGGGAACCTGGGGTATATTCTCGAGTTACGACGGGGATGGCCCTTCCACCCACGTGTTTCTTCAGCGACGTCAGGACTCCTGCCTAGTTGCGAGGGACAACTCTGGATTCTCCTCGAGGCTTGGCAGGGCAATTGGGACGCCTCTCCAGCTGAGGCGGGAGACCAAGTGTCCCTTTCCAAGTGCCACAGGAATCCTGGGACTCCTATCAAGTTTCACGAGGAGTCAGGCATCGTCTCCTTTGGAGGCACTGATCTCCGCGTACCTCTGGAGTTTTCATAGGATGTGAGGCCTCCGGTCGCGATGAGGTGGGGAACTAGGTCTTTCTCTGTGGTCTCCACAGGGGATTCAGACATCCTTTCATCTTGGGAGATGCAAGACGATCCTGCATTCAAGTCACTGCAGGGATATCCAGCCTTATTTCGCGTCAGGGCATCGCGGTGTCCATTCCAATTGAGGCCGCAAACTCAGGGTCCCTCTCACATACCTAGACCTGAGAGAAGCCTCCTCTTGAGGTGCTTGTGGTAAGGTGGTATTCCTCTGGAGTCGAAGCCAGGGACTAACCTCTCATCTCGAGTTGATTTTTGCTCCACGGAGCTCTTTCGTGTTGCTACAGTGACCTCAGGATCCCTCTAGCCTTGAAACAGTGTTCTTGGGGTTTCTCTGGAGTGCCATGAAGGAAATCAAGGCTCCTTTCTTGTGTGATGTGCAACACAGAATTGCTCTGCACGCAGTGCAGGGGAATCGGGCCTCATCTCGCGGCGAGGGGGAAGTCTCATGGTTTTTCTCGAGTTGCGGCGGGAACCTGGGGTATATTCTCGAGTTACGACGGGGATGGCCCTTCCACACACGTGTTTGTTCAGCCTCGTCAGGACTCTTGCCTAGTTGCGAGACACAACTCGGGATTCTCCTCGAGGCTTGGCAAGGCAATTGGGACGCCTCTCCAGCTGAGGCGGGAGACCAAGGGTCCCTTTCCACGTGCCACAGGAATCCTGGGACTCCTATCAAGTTTCACGAGGAGTCAGGCATCGTCTCCTTTGGAGGCACTGATCTCCGCCTACCTCTGGAGTTTTCAAAGGATGTGAGGCCTCCGGTCGCGATGAGGTGGGGAACTAGGTCTTTCTCTGTGGTCTCCACAGGGGATTCAGACATCCTTTCATCTTGGGAGATGCAAGACGAGCCTGCATTCAAGTCACTGCAGGGATATCCAGCCTTATCTCGCGTCAGGGCATCGCGGTGTCCATTCCACTTGAGGCCGCAAACTCAGGGTCCCTCTCACATACCTAGAGCTGAGAGAAGCCTCCTCTTGAGGTGCTTGTGGTAAGGTGGTATTCCTCTGGAGTCGAAGCCCGGGACTAACCTCTCATCTCGAGTTGATTTTTGGCCCACGGAGCTCTTTCGTGTTGCTACAGTGACCTCAGGATCCCTCTAGCCTTGAAACAGTGTTCTTGGGGTTTCTCTGGAGTGCCATCAAGGAAATCAAGGCTCCTTTCATGTGTGATGTGCAACACGGAATTGCTCTGCACGCAGTGCAGGGGAATCGGGCCTCATCTCGCAGCGAGGGGGAAGTCTCATGGTTTTTCTCGAGTTGCGGCGGGAACCTGGGGTATATTCTCGAGTTACGACAGGGATGGCCCTTCCACCCACGTGTTTCTTCAGCGACGTCAGGACTCCTGCCTAGTTGCGAGGGACAACTCTGGATTCTCCTCGAGGCTTGGCAGTGCAATTGGGACGCCTCTCCAGCTGAGGCGGGAGACCAAGAGTTCCTTTCCAAGTGCCACAGGAAACCTGGGACTCCTATCAAGTTTCACGAGAAGTCAGGCGTCGTCTTCTTTGGAGGCACTGATCTCCGCGTACCTCTGGAGTTTTCAAAGGATGTGAGGCTATCGGTCGTGATGAGGTGGGGAACTCAGTCTTTCTCTGTGCTTTCCACAGGGGATTCAGACATCCTTTCGTCTTGGGAGATGCAAGACGAGCCTGCATTGAAGTCACTGCAGGGATATCCGGCCTTATTTCGAGTCAGGGCATCGCGGTGTCCATTCCACTTGAGGCCGCAAACTCAGGGTCCCTCTCACATACCTAGAGCTGAGAGAAGCCTCCTCTTGAGGTGCTTGTGGTAAGGTGGTATTCCTCTGGAGACGAATCCAGGGACTAACCTCTCTTTTCGAGTTGATTTTTGGTACACAGAGTTCTTTCGTGTTGCTACAGTGACGTCAGGATCCCTCTATCCTTGAAACAGTGTTCTTGGGGTTTCTCTGGAGTGCCATCAAGGAAATCAAGGCTCCTTTCATGTGTGATGTGCAAGACGGAATTGCTCTGCACACAGTACAGGGGAATCGGGCCTCATCTCGCATCGAGGGGGAAGTCTCATGGTTTTTCTCGAGTTGCGGCGGGAACCTGGGGTATATTCTCGAGTTACGACGGGGATGGCCCTTCCACCCACGTGTTTGTTCAGCCACGTCAGGACTCCTGCCTAGTTGCGAGGGACAACTCGGGATTCTCCTCGAGGCTTGGCAGGGCAATTGGAACGCCTCTCCAGCTGAGGCGGGAGACCAGCGTCCCTTTCCACGTGCCACAAGAATCCTGGGACTCCTATCAAGTTTCACGAGGAGTCAGGCATCGTCTCCTTTGGAGGCACTGATCTCCGCGTACCTCTGGAGTTTTCAAAGAATGTGAGGCCTCCGGTCGCGATGAGGTGGGGAACTAGGTCTTTCTCTGTGGTCTCCACAGGGGATTCAGACATCCTTTCTTCTTGGGAGATGCAAGACGAGCCTGCATTCAAGTCACTGCAGGGATATCCGGCCTTATTTCGAGTCAGGGCATCGCGATGTCCATTCCACTTGAGGCCGCAAAATCAGGATCCCTCTCACATACCTAGACCTGAGAGAAGCCTCCTCTTGAGGTGCTTGTGGTAAGGTGGTATTCCTCTGGAGTCGAAGCCAGGGACTAACCTCTCATCTCGAGTTGATTTTTGGTCCACGGAGCTCTTTCGTGTTGCTACAGTGACCTCAGGATCCCTCTAGCCTTGAAACAGTGTTCTTGGGGTTTCTCTGGAGTGCCATGAAGGAAATCAAGGCTCCTTTCTTGTGTGATGTGCAACACAGAATTGCTCTGCACGCAGTGCAGGGGAATCGGGCCTCATCTCGCGGCGAGGGGGAAGTCTCATGGTTTTTCTCGAGTTGCGGCGGGAACCTGGGGTATATTCTCGAGTTACGACGGGGATGGCCCTTCCACACACGTGTTTGTTCAGCCTCGTCAGGACTCTTGCCTAGTTGCGAGACACAACTCGGGATTCTCCTCGAGGCTTGGCAAGGCAATTGGGACGCCTCTCCAGCTGAGGCGGGAGACCAAGGGTCCCTTTCCACGTGCCACAGGAATCCTGGGACTCCTATCAAGTTTCACGAGGAGTCAGGCATCGTCTCCTTTGGAGGCACTGATCTCCGCCTACCTCTGGAGTTTTCAAAGGATGTGAGGCCTCCGGTCGCGATGAGGTGGGGAACTAGGTCTTTCTCTGTGGTCTCCACAGGGGATTCAGACATCCTTTCATCTTGGGAGATGCAAGACGAGCCTGCATTCAAGTCACTGCAGGGATATCCAGCCTTATCTCGCGTCAGGGCATCGCGGTGTCCATTCCACTTGAGGCCGCAAACTCAGGGTCCCTCTCACATACCTAGAGCTGAGAGAAGCCTCCTCTTGAGGTGCTTGTGGTAAGGTGGTATTCCTCTGGAGTCGAAGCCCGGGACTAACCTCTCATCTCGAGTTGATTTTTGGCCCACGGAGCTCTTTCGTGTTGCTACAGTGACCTCAGGATCCCTCTAGCCTTGAAACAGTGTTCTTGGGGTTTCTCTGGAGTGCCATCAAGGAAATCAAGGCTCCTTTCATGTGTGATGTGCAACACGGAATTGCTCTGCACGCAGTGCAGGGGAATCGGGCCTCATCTCGCAGCGAGGGGGAAGTCTCATGGTTTTTCTCGAGTTGCGGCGGGAACCTGGGGTATATTCTCGAGTTACGACAGGGATGGCCCTTCCACCCACGTGTTTCTTCAGCGACGTCAGGACTCCTGCCTAGTTGCGAGGGACAACTCTGGATTCTCCTCGAGGCTTGGCAGGGCAATTGGGACGCCTCTCCAGCTGAGGCGGGAGACCAAGAGTCCCTTTCCAAGTGCCACAGGAAACCTGGGACTCCTATCAAGTTTCACGAGAAGTCAGGCGTCGTCTCCTTTGGAGGCACTGATCTCCGCGTACCTCTGGAGTTTTCAAAGGATGTGAGGCTATCGGTCGTGATGAGGTGGGGAACTCAGTCTTTCTCTGTGCTTTCCACAGGGGATTCAGACATCCTTTCGTCTTGGGAGATGCAAGACGAGCCTGCATTGAAGTCACTGCAGGGATATCCGGCCTTATTTCGAGTCAGGGCATCGCGGTGTCCATTCCACTTGAGGCCGCAAACTCAGGGTCCCTCTCACATACCTAGAGCTGAGAGAAGCCTCCTCTTGAGGTGCTTGTGGTAAGGTGGTATTCCTCTGGAGACGAATCCAGGGACTAACCTCTCTTTTCGAGTTGATTTTTGGTCCACAGAGTTCTTTCGTGTTGCTACAGTGACGTCAGGATCCCTCTATCCTTGAAACAGTGTTCTTGGGGTTTCTCTGGAGTGCCATCAAGGAAATCAAGGCTCCTTTCATGTGTGATGTGCAAGACGGAATTGCTCTGCACACAGTACAGGGGAATCGGGCCTCATCTCGCATCGAGGGGGAAGTCTCATGGTTTTTCTCGAGTTGCGGCGGGAACCTGGGGTATAT
Source organism: Cervus elaphus (assembly GCF_910594005.1). NCBI lineage: Eukaryota > Metazoa > Chordata > Mammalia > Artiodactyla > Cervidae > Cervus > Cervus elaphus. The sequence continues at coordinate 70,598,599 of NC_057836.1, forward strand.
TCTCGAGTTACGACAGGGAGGGCCCTTCCACCCACGTGTTTGTTCAGCCACGTCAGGACTCCTGCCTAGTTGCGAGGGACAACTCGGGATTCTCCTCGAGGCTTGGCAGGGCAATTGGAACGCCTCTCCAGCTGAGGCGGGAGACCAGCGTCCCTTTCCACGTGCCACAAGAATCCTGGGACTCCTATCAAGTTTCACGAGGAGTCAGGCATCGTCTCCTTTGGAGGCACTGATCTCCGCGTACCTCTGGAGTTTTCAAAGGATGTGAGGCCTCCGGTCGCGATGAGGTGGGGAACTAGGTCTTTCTCTGTGGTCTCCACAGGGGATTCAGACATCCTTTCTTCTTGGGAGATGCAAGACGAGCCTGCATTCAAGTCACTGCAGGGATATCCGGCCTTATTTCGAGTCAGGGCATCGCGATGTCCATTCCACTTGAGGCCGCAAACTCAGGATCCCTCTCACATACCTAGAGCTGAGAGAAGCCTCCTCTTGAGGTGCTTGTGGTAAGGTGGTATTCCTCAGGAGTCGAAGCCAGGGACTAACCTCTCATCTCGTGTTGATTCTTGGTCCACGGAGCTCTTTCGTGTTGCTACAGTGACCTCAGGATCCCTCTAGCCTTGAAAGAGTGTTCTTGGGGTTTCTCTGGAGTGCCATCAAGGAAATTAAGGCTCCTTTCATGTGTGATGTGCAACACGGAATTGCTCTGCACACAGTGCAGGGGAATCGGGCCTCATCTCGCGGCGAGGGGGAAGTCTCATGGTTTTTCTCGAGTTGCGGCGGGAACCTGGGGTATATTCTCGAGTTACGACGGGGATGGCCCTTCCACACACGTGTGTGTTCAGCCATGTCAGGACTCCTGCCTAGTTGCGAGGGACAACTGGGGAATCTCCTCGAGGCTTTGCAGGGTAATTGGGACGCCTCTCCAGCTGAGACGGGAGACCAAGTGTCCCTTTCCACGTGCCACAGGAATCCTGGGTCTCCTATCAAGTTTCACGAGGAGTCAGGCATCGTCTCCTTTAGAGGCACTGATCTCCGCATACCTCTGGAGTTTTCAAAGGATTTGAGGCCGCCTGTCGCGATGAGGTGGGGAACTAGGTCTTTCTCTGTGGTCTCCACAGGGGATTCAGACACCCTTTCGTCTTGGGAGATGCAAGACGAGCCTGCATTCCAGTCACTGCAGGGATATCCGGCCTTATTTCGAGTCAGGGCATCGCGGTGTCCATTCCACTTGAGGCCGCAAACTCAGTGTCCCTCTCACATACCTAGAGCTGAGAGAAGCCTCCTCTTGAGGTGCTTGTGGTAATGTGCTATTCCTCAGGAGTCGAAGCCAGGGACTAACCTCTCATCTCGTGTTGATTCTTGGTCCACGGAGCTCTTTCGTGTTGCTACAGTGACCTCAGGATCCCTCTAGCCTTGAAACAGTGTTCTAGGGGTTTCTCTGGAGTGCCATCAAGGAAATCAAGGCTCCTTTCATGTGTGATGTGCAACACGGAATTGCTCTGCACGCAGTGCAGGGGAATCGGGCCTCATCTCGCGGCGAGGGGGAAGTCTCATGGTTTGTCTCGAGTTGCGGCGGGAACCTGGGGTATATTCTCGAGTTACGACGGGGATGGCCCTTCCACCCACGTGTTTCTTCAGCGACGTCAGGTCTCCTGCCTAGTTGCGAGGGACAACTCGGGATTCTCCTCGAGGCTTTGCAGGGCAATTGGGACGCCTCTAAAGCTGAGACGGGAGACCAAGTGTCCCTTTCCACGTGCCACAGGAATCCTGGGTCTCCTATCAAGTTTCACGAGGAGTCAGGCATCGTCTCCTTTGGAGGCACTGATCTCCGCATACCTCTGGAGTTTTCAAAGGATTTGAGGCCTCCTGTCGCGATGAGGTGGGGAACTAGGTCTTTCTCTGTGGTCTCAACAGGGGATTCAGACACCCTTTCGTCTTGGGAGATGCAAGACGAGCCTGCATTCAAGTCACTGCAGGGATATCCGGCCTTATTTCGAGTCAGGGCATCGCGGTGTCCATTCCACTTGAGGCCACAAATTCAGGGTTCCTCTTACATACCTAGAGCTAAGAGAAGCCTCCTCTTGAGGTGCTTGTGGTAAGGTGGTATTCCTCTGGAGTCGAAGCCCGGGACTAACCTCTCATCTCGAGTTGATTTTTGCTCCACGGAGCTCTTTCGTGTTGCTACAGTGACCTCAGGATCCCTCTAGCCTTGAAACAGTGTTCTTGGGGTTTCTCTGGAGTGCCATGAAGGGAATCAAGGCTCCTTTCTTGTGTGATATGCAACACAGAATTGCTCTGCACGCAGTGCAGGGGAATCGGGCCTCATCTCGCGGCGAGGGGGAAGTCTCATGGTTTTTCTCGAGTTGCGGCGGGAACCTGGGGTATATTCTCGAGTTACGACGGGGATGGCCCTTCCACACACGTGTTTGTTCAGCCTCGTCAGGACTCTTGCCTAGTTGCGAGACACAACTCGGGATTCTCCTCGAGGCTTGGCAAGGCAATTGGGACGCCTCTCCAGCTGAGGCGGGAGACCAAGTGTCCCTTTCCACGTGCCACAGGAATCCTGGGACTCCTATCAAGTTTCACGAGGAGTCAGGCATCGTCTCCTTTGGAGGCACTGATCTCCGCGTACCTCTGGAGTTTTCAAAGGATGTGAGGCCTCCGGTCGCGATGAGGTGGGGAACTAGGTCTTTCTCTGTGGTCTCCACAGGGGATTCAGACATCCTTTCATCTTGGGAGATGCAAGACGAGCCTGCATTCAAGTCACTGCAGGGATATCCGGCCTTATTTTGCGTCAGGGCATCGCGGTGTCCATTCCACTTGAGGCCGCAAATTCAGGGTCCCTCTCACATACCTAGAGCTGAGAGAAGCCTCCTCTTGAGGTGCTTGTGGTAAGGTGGTATTCCTCTGGAGTCGAAGCCAGGGACTAACCTCTCATCTCGAGTTGATTTTTGGCCCACGGAGCTCTTTCGTGTTGCTACAGTGACCTCAGGATCCCTCTAGCCTTGAAACAGTGTTCTTGGGGTTTCTCTGGAGTGCCATGAAGGAAATCAAGGCTCCTTTCATGTGTGATGTGCAACACGGAATTGCTCTGCACGCAGTGCAGGGGAATCGGGCCTCATCTCGCAGCGAGGGGGAAGTCTCATGGTTTTTCTCGAGTTGCGGCGGGAACCTGGGGTATATTCTCGAGTTACGACGGGGATGGCCCTTCCACCCACGTGTTTCTTCAGCGACGTCAGGACTCCTGCCTAGTTGCGAGGGACAACTCTGGATTCTCCTCGAGGCTTGGCAGGGCAATTGGGACGCCTCTCCAGCTGAGGCGGGAGACCAAGAGTCCCTTTCCAAGTGCCACAGGAAACCTGGGACTCCTATCAAGTTTCACGAGAAGTCAGGCGTCGTCTCCTTTTGAGGCACTGATCTCCGCGTACCTCTGGAGTTTTCAAAGGATGTGAGGCTATCGGTCGTGATGAGGTGGGGAACTCAGTCTTTCTCTGTGCTTTCCACAGGGGATTCAGACATCCTTTCGTATTGGGAGATGCAAGACGAGCCTGCATTGAAGTCACTGCAGGGATATCCGGCCTTATTTCGAGTCAGGGCATCGCGGTGTCCATTCCACTTGAGGCCGCAAACTCAGGGTCCCTCTCACATACCGAGACCTGAGAGAAGTCTCCTCTTGAGGTGCTTGTGGTAAGGTGGTATTCCTCTGGAGACGAATCCAGGGACTAACCTCTCTTTTCGAGTTGATTTTTGGTCCACAGAGTTTTTTCGTGTTGCTACAGTGACCTCAGGATCCCTCTAGCCTTGAAACAGTGTTCTTGGGGTTTCTCTGGAGTGCCATCAAGGAAATCAAGGCTCCTTTCATGTGTAATGTGCAAGACGGAATTGCTCTGCACACAGTACAGGGGAATCGGGCCTCATCTCGCATCGAGGGGGAAGTCTCATGGTTTTTCTCGAGTTGCGGCGGGAACCTGGGGTATATTCTCGAGTTACGACGGGGATGGCCCTTCCACCCACGTGTTTCTTCAGCGACGCCAGGACTCCTGCCTAGCTGCGAGGGACAACTCGGGATTCTCCTCGAGGCTTTGCAGGGCAATTGGGACGCCTCTCCAGCTGAGTCGGGAGACCAAGTGTCCCTTTCCACGTGCCACAGGAATCCTGGGTCTCCTATCAAGTTTCACGAGGAGTCAGGCATCGTCTCCTTTGGAGGCACTGATCTCCGCATCCCTCTGGAGTTTTCAAAGGATTTGAGGCCTCCTGTCGCGATGAGGTGGGGAACTAGGTCTTTCTCTGTGGTCTCCACAGGGGATTCAGACACCCTTTCGTCTTGGGAGATGCAAGACGAGCCTGCATTCCAGTCACTGCAGGGATATCCGGCCTTATTTCGAGTCAGGGCATCTCGGTGTCCATTCCACTTGAGGCCACAAACTCAGGGTCCCTCTCACATACCTAGAGCTGAGAGAAGCCTCCTCTAGAGGTGCTTGTGGTAAGGTGGTATTCCTCTAGAGTCGAAGCCAGGGACTAACCTCTCATCTCGAGTTGATTTTTGGTCCACAGAGCTCTTTCATGTTGCTACAGTAACCTCAGGATCCCTCTAGCCTTGAAACAGTGTTCTTGGGGTTTCTCTGGAGTGCCATGAAGGAAATCAAGGCTCCTTTCATGTGTGATGTGCAACACAGAATTGCTCTGCACGCAGTGCAGGGGAATCGGGCCTCATCTCGCGGCGAGGGGGAAGTCTCATGGTTTTTCTCGAGTTGCGGCGGGAACCTGGGGTATATTCTCGAGTTACGACGGGGATGGCCCTTCCACACACGTGTTTGTTCAGCCACGTCAGGACTCTTGCCTAGTTGCGATACACAACTCGGGATTCTCCTCGAGGCTTGGCAAGGCAATTGGGACGCCTCTCCAGCTGAGGCGGGAGACCAAGGGTCCCTTTCCACGTGCCACAGGAATCCTGGGACTCCTATCAAGTTTCACGAGGAGTCAGGCATCGTCTCCTTTGGAGGCACTGATCTCCGCGTACCTCAGGAGTTTTCAAAGGATGTGAGGCCTCCGGTCGCGATGAGGTGGGGAACTAGGTCTTTCTCTGTGGTCTCCACAGGGGATTCAGACATCCTTTCATCTTGGGAGATGCAAGACGAGCCTGCCTTCAAGTCACTGCAGGGATATCCAGCCTTATTTCGCGTCAGGGCATCGCGGTGTCCATTCCACTTGAGGCCGCAAACTCAGGGTCCCTCTCACATACCTAGAGCTGAGAGAATCCTCCTCTTGAGGTGCTTGTGGTAAGGTGGTATTCCTCTGGAGTCGAAGACAGGGACTAACCTCTCATCTCGAGTTGATTTTTGGTCCACGGAGCTCTTTCGTGTTGCTACAGTGACCTCAGGATCCCTCTAGCCTTGAAACAGTGTTCTTGGGGTTTCTCTGGAGTGCCATCAAGGAAATCAAGGCTCCTTTCATGTGTGATGTGCAACACGGAATTGCTCTGCACGCAGTGCAGGGGAATCGGGCCTCATCTCGCGGCGAGGGGGAAGTCTCATGGTTTTTCTCGAGTTGCGGCGGGAACCTGGGGTATATTCTCGAGTTACGACGGGGATGGCCCTTCCACACACGTGTTTCTTCAGCGACGTCAGGACTCCTGCCTAGTTGCGAGGGACAACTCGGGATTCTCCTCGAGGCTTTGCAGGGCAATTGGGACGCCTCTCCAGCTGAGACGGGAGACCAAGGGTCCCTTTCCACGTGCCACAGGAATCCTGGGTCTCCTATCAAGTTTCACGAGGAGTCAGGCATCGTCTCCTTTGGAGGCACTGATCTCCGCATATCTCTGGAGTTTTCAAAGGATTTGAGGCCTCCTGTCGCGATGAGGTGGGGAACTAGGTCTTTCTTTGTGGTCTCCACAGGGGATTCAGACACCCTTTCGTCTTGGGAGATGCAAGACGAGCCTGCATTCAAGTCACTGCACGGATAGCCAGCCTTATTTCGCGTCAGGGCATCGCGGTGTCCATTCCACTTGAGGCCGCAAACTCAGGGTCCCTCTCACATACCTAGAGCTGAGAGAAGCCTCCTCTTGAGGTGCTTGTGGTAAGGTGGTATTCCTCTGGAGTCGAAGCCAGGGACTAACCTCTCATCTCGAGTTGATTTTTGGCCCACGGAGCTCTTTCGTGTTGCTACAGTGACCTCAGGATCCCTCTAGCCTTGAAACAGTGTTCTTGGGGTTTCTCTGGAGTGCCATCAAGGAAATCAAGGCTCCTTTCATGTGTGATGTGCAACACGGAATTGCTCTGCACGCAGTGCAGGGGAATCGGGCCTCATCTCGCGGCGAGGGGGAAGTCTCATGGTTTTTCTCGAGTTGCGGCGGGAACCTGGGGTATATTCTCGAGTTACGACGGGGATGGCCCTTCCACCCAAGTGTTTCTTCAGCGACGTCAGGACTCCTGCCTAGTTGCGAGGGACAACTCTGGATTCTCCTCGAGGCTTGGCAGGGCAATTGGGACGCCTCTCCAGCTGAGGTGGGACACCAAGTGTCCCTTTCCAAGTGCCACAGGAATCCTGGGACTCCTATCAAGTTTCACGAGGAGTCAGGCATCGTCTCCTTTGGAGGCACTGATCTCCGCGTACCTCTGGAGTTTTCAAAGGATGTGAGGCTATCGGTCGCGATGAGGTGGGGAATTAAGTCTTTCTCTGTGCTTTCCACAGGGGATTCAGACATCCTTTCGTCCTGGGAGATGCAAGACGAGCCTGCATTGAAGTCACTGCAGGGATATCCGGCCTTATTTCGAGTCAGGGCATCGCGGTGTCCATTCCACTTGAGGCCGCAAACTCAGGGTCCCTCTCACATACCGAGACCTGAGAGAAGCCTCCTCTTGAGGTGCTTGTGGTAAGGTGGTATTCCTCTGGAGACGAATCCAGGGACTAACCTCTCTTTTTGAGTTGATTTTTGGTCCACAGAGTTCTTTCGTGTTGCTACAGTTACCTCAGGATCCCTCTATCCTTGAAACAGTGTTCTTGGGGTTTCTCTGGAGTGCCATCAAGGAAATCAAGGCTCCTTTCATGTGTGATGTGCAAGACGGAATTGCTCTGCACGCAGTACAGGGGAATCGGGCCTCATCTCGCATCGAGGGGGAAGTCTCATGGTTTTTCTCGAGTTGCGGCGGGAACCTGGGGTATATTCTCGTGTTACGACGGGGATGGCCCTTCCACCCACGTGTTTGTTCAGCCACGTCAGGACTCCTGCCTAGTTGCGAGGGACAACTCGGGATTCTCCTCGAGGCTTGGCAGGGCAATTGGAACGCCTCTCCAGCTGAGGCGGGAGACCAAGGGTCCCTTTCCACGTGCCACAAGAATCCTGGGACTCCTATCAAGTTTCACGAGGAGTCAGGCATCGTCTCCTTTGGAGGCACTGATCTCCGCGTACCTCTGGAGTTTTCAAAGGATGTGAGGCCTCCGGTCGCGATGAGGTGGGGAACTAGGTCTTTCTCTGTGGTCTCCACAGGGGATTCAGACATCCTTTCTTCTTGGGAGATGCAAGACGAGCCTGCATTGAAGTCACTGCAGGGATATCCGGCCTTATTTCGAGTCAGGGCATCGCGGTGTCCATTCCTCTTGAGGCCGCAAACTCAGGATCCCTCTCACATACCTAGAGCTGAGAGAAGCCTCCTCTTGAGGTGCTTGTGGTAAGGTGGTATTCCTCAGGAGTGGAAGCCAGGGACTAACCTCTCATCTCGTGTGGATTCTTGGTCCACGGGGCTCTTTCGTGTTGCTACAGTGACCTCAGGATCCCTCTAGCCTTGAAACAGTGTTCTTGGGTTTTCTCTGGAGTGCCATCAAGGAAATCAAGGCTCCTTTCATGTGTGATGTGCAACACGGAATTGCTCTGCACACAGTGCAGGGGAATCGGGCCTCATCTCGCGGCGAGGGGGAAGTCTCATGGTTTTTCTCGAGTTGCGGCGGGAACCTGGGGTATATTCTCGAGTTACGACGGGGATGGCCCTTCCACACACGTGTTTCTTCAGCGACGTCAGGACTCCTGCCTAGTTGCGAGGGACAACTCGGGATTCTCCTCGAGGCTTTGCAGGGCAATTGGGACGCCTCTCCAGCTGAGACGGGAGACCAAGGGTCCCTTTCCACGTGCCACAGGAATCCTGGGTCTCCTATCAAGTTTCACGAGGAGTCAGGCATCGTCTCCTTTGGAGGCACTGATCTCCGCGTACCTCTGGAGTTTTCAAAGGATTTGAGGCCTCCTGTCGCGATGAGGTGGGGAACTAGGTCTTTCTCTGCGGTCTCCACAGGGGATTAAGACACCCTTTCGTCTTGGGAGATGCAAGACGAGCCTGCATTCCAGTCACTGCAGGGATATCCGGCCTTATTTCGAGTCAGGGCATCGCGGTGTCCATTCCACTTGAGGCCGCAAACTCAGGGTCCCTCTCACATACCTAGAGCTGAGAGAAGCCTCCTCTTGAGGTGCTTGTGGTAAGGTGGTATTCCTCTGGAGACGAATCCAGGGACTAACCTCTCTTTTCGAGTTGATTTTTGGTCCACAGAGTTCTTTCGTGTTGCTACAGTGACCTCAGGATCCCTCTATCCTTGAAACAGTGTTCTTGGGGTTTCTCTGGAGTGCCATCAAGGAAATCAAGGCTCCTTTCATGTGTGATGTGCAACACGGAATTGCTCTGCACACAGTACAGGGAAATCGGGCCTCATCTCGCATCGAGGGGGAAGTCTCATGGTTTTTCTCGAGTTGCGGCGGGAACCTGGGGTATATTCTCGAGTTACGACGGGGATGGCCCTTCCACCCACGTGTTTGTTCAGCCACGTCAGGACTCCTGCCTAGTTGCGAGGGACAACTCGGGATTCTCCTCGAGGCTTGGCAGGGCAATTGGAACGCCTCTCCAGCTGAGGCGGGAGACCAGCGTCCCTTTCCACGTGCCACAAGAATCCTGGGACTCCTATCAAGTTTCCACGAGGAGTCAGGCATCGTCTCCTTTGGAGGAACTGATCTCCGCGTAACTCTGGAGTTTTCAAAGGATGTGAGGCCTCCGGTCGCGATGAGGTGGGGAACTAGGTCTTTCTCTGTGGTCTCCACAGGGGATTCAGACATCCTTTCGTCTTGGGAGATGCAAGACGAGCCTGCATTCAAGTCACTGCAGGGATATCCGGCCTTATTTCGAGTCATGGCATCGCGGTGTCCATTCCACTTGAGGCCGCAAACTCAGGATCCCTCTCACATACCTAGAGCTGAGAGAAGCCTCCTCTTGAGGTGCTTGTGGTAAGGTGGTATTCCTCAGGAGTCGAAGCCAGGGACTAACCTCTCATCTCGTGTTGATTCTTGGTCCACGGAGCTCTTTCGTGTTGCTACAGTGACCTCAGGATCCCTCTAGCCTTGAAACAGTGTTCTTGGGGTTTCTCTGGAGTGCCATCAAGGAAATCAAGGCTCCTTTCATGTGTGATGTGCAACACGGAATTGCTCTGCACGCAGTGCAGGGGAATCGGGCCTCATCTCGCGGCGAGGGGGAAGTCTCATGGTTTTTCTCGAGTTGCGGCGGGAACCTGGGGTATATTCTCGAGTTACGACGGGGATGGCCCTTCCACCCACGTGTTTCTTCAGCGACGCCAGGACTCCTGCCTAGCTGCGAGGGACAACTCGGGATTCTCCTCGAGGCTTTGCAGGGCAATTGGGACGCCTCTCCAGCTGAGTCGGGAGACCAAGTGTCCCTTTCCACGTGCCACAGGAATCCTGGGTCTCCTATCAAGTTTCACGAGGAGTCAGGCATCGTCTCCTTTGGAGGCACTGATCTCCGCATCCCTCTGGAGTTTTCAAAGGATTTGAGGCCTCCTGTCGCGATGAGGTGGGGAACTAGGTCTTTCTCTGTGGTCTCCACAGGGGATTCAGACACCCTTTCGTCTTGGGAGATGCAAGACGAGCCTGCATTCCAGTCACTGCAGGGATATCCGGCCTTATTTCGAGTCAGGGCATCTCGGTGTCCATTCCACTTGAGGCCACAAACTCAGGGTCCCTCTCACATACCTAGAGCTGAGAGAAGCCTCCTCTAGAGGTGCTTGTGGTAAGGTGGTATTCCTCTGGAGTCGAAGCCAGGGACTAACCTCTCATCTCGAGTTGATTTTTGGTCCACAGAGCTCTTTCATGTTGCTACAGTGACCTCAGGATCCCTCTAGCCTTGAAACAGTGTTCTTGGGGTTTCTCTGGAGTGCCATGAAGGAAATCAAGGCTCCTTTCATGTGTGATGTGCAACACAGAATTGCTCTGCACGCAGTGCAGGGGAATCGGGCCTCATCTCGCGGCGAGGGGGAAGTCTCATGGTTTTTCTCGAGTTGCGGCGGGAACCTGGGGTATATTCTCGAGTTACGACGGGGATGGCCCTTCCACACACGTGTTTGTTCAGCCACGTCAGGACTCTTGCCTAGTTGCGATACAAAACTCGGGATTCTCCTCGAGGCTTGGCAAGGCAATTGGGACGCCTCTCCAGCTGAGGCGGGAGACCAAGGGTCCCTTTCCACGTGCCACAGGAATCCTGGGACTCCTATCAAGTTTCAAGAGGAGTCAGGCATCGTCTCCTTTGGAGGCACTGATCTCCGCGTACCTCAGGAGTTTTCAAAGGATGTGAGGCCTCCGGTCGCGATGAGGTGGGGAACTAGGTCTTTCTCTGTGGTCTCCACAGGGGATTCAGACATCCTTTCATCTTGGGAGATGCAAGACGAGCCTGCCTTCAAGTCACTGCAGGGATATCCAGCCTTATTTCGCGTCAGGGCATCGCGGTGTCCATTCCACTTGAGGCCGCAAACTCAGGGTCCCTCTCACATACCTAGAGCTGAGAGAATCCTCCTCTTGAGGTGCTTGTGGTAAGGTGGTATTCCTCTGGAGTCGAAGCCAGGGACTAACCTCTCATCTCGAGTTGATTTTTGGTCCACGGAGCTCTTTCGTGTTGCTACAGTGACCTCAGGATCCCTCTAGCCTTGAAACAGTGTTCTTGGGGTTTCTCTGGAGTGCCATCAAGGAAATCAAGGCTCCTTTCATGTGTGATGTGCAACACGGAATTGCTCTGCACGCAGTGCAGGGGAATCGGGCCTCATCTCGCGGCGAGGGGGAAGTCTCATGGTTTTTCTCGAGTTGCGGCGGGAACCTGGGGTATATTCTCGAGTTACGACGGGGATGGCCCTTTCACACACGTGTTTCTTCAGCGACGTCAGGACTCCTGCCTAGTTGCGAGGGACAACTCGGGATTCTCCTCGAGGCTTTGCAGGGCAATTGGGACGCCTCTCCAGCTGAGACGGGAGACCAAGGGTCCCTTTCCACGTGCCACAGGAATCCTGGGTCTCCTATCAAGTTTCACGAGGAGTCAGGCATCGTCTCCTTTGGAGGCACTGATCTCCGCATACCTCTGGAGTTTTCAAAGGATTTGAGGCCTCCTGTCGCGATGAGGTGGGGAACTAGGTCTTTCTTTGTGGTCTCCACAGGGGATTCAGACACCCTTTCGTCTTGGGAGATGCAAGACGAGCCTGCATTCAAGTCACTGCACGGATAGCCAGCCTTATTTCGCGTCAGGGCATCGCGGTGTCCATTCCACTTGAGGCCGCAAACTCAGGGTCCCTCTCACATACCTAGAGCTGAGAGAAGCCTCCTCTTGAGGTGCTTGTGGTAAGGTGGTATTCCTCTGGAGTCGAAGCCAGGGACTAACCTCTCATCTCGAGTTGATTTTTGGCCCACGGAGCTCTTTCGTGTTGCTACAGTGACCTCAGGATCCCTCTAGCCTTGAAACAGTGTTCTTGGGGTTTCTCTGGAGTGCCATCAAGGAAATCAAGGCTCCTTTCATGTGTGATGTGCAACACGGAATTGCTCTGCACGCAGTGCAGGGGAATCGGGCCTCATCTCGCGGCGAGGGGGAAGTCTCATGGTTTTTCTCGAGTTGCGGCGGGAACCTGGGGTATATTCTCGAGTTACGACGGGGATGGCCCTTCCACCCACGTGTTTCTTCAGCGACGTCAGGACTCCTGCCTAGTTGCGAGGGACAACTCTGGATTCTCCTCGAGGCTTGGCAGGGCAATTGGGACGCCTCTCCAGCTGAGGTGGGACACCAAGTGTCCCTTTCCAAGTGCCACAGGAATCCTGGGACTCCTATCAAGTTTCACGAGGAGTCAGGCATCGTCTCCTTTGGAGGCACTGATCTCCGCGTACCTCTGGAGTTTTCAAAGGATGTGAGGCTATCGGTCGCGATGAGGTGGGGAACTAAGTCTTTCTCTGTGCTTTCCACAGGGGATTCAGACATCCTTTCGTCCTGGGAGATGCAAGACGAGCCTGCATTGAAGTCACTGCAGGGATATCCGGCCTTATTTCGAGTCAGGGCATCGCGGTGTCCATTCCACTTGAGGCCGCAAACTCAGGGTCCCTCTCACATACCGAGACCTGAGAGAAGCCTCCTCTTGAGGTGCTTGTGGTAAGGTGGTATTCCTCTGGAGACGAATCCAGGGACTAACCTCTCTTTTTGAGTTGATTTTTGGTCCACAGAGTTCTTTCGTGTTGCTACAGTTACCTCAGGATCCCTCTATCCTTGAAACAGTGTTCTTGGGGTTTCTCTGGAGTGCCATCAAGGAAATCAAGGCTCCTTTCATGTGTGATGTGCAAGACGGAATTGCTCTGCACGCAGTACAGGGGAATCGGGCCTCATCTCGCATCGAGGGGGAAGTCTCATGGTTTTTCTCGAGTTGCGGCGGGAACCTGGGGTATATTCTCGTGTTACGACGGGGATGGCCCTTCCACCCACGTGTTTGTTCAGCCACGTCAGGACTCCTGCCTAGTTGCGAGGGACAACTCGGGATTCTCCTCGAGGCTTGGCAGGGCAATTGGAACGCCTCTCCAGCTGAGGCGGGAGACCAAGGGTCCCTTTCCACGTGCCACAAGAATCCTGGGACTCCTATCAAGTTTCACGAGGAGTCAGGCATCGTCTCCTTTGGAGGCACTGATCTCCGCGTACCTCTGGAGTTTTCAAAGGATGTGAGGCCTCCGGTCGCGATGAGGTGGGGAACTAGGTCTTTCTCTGTGGTCTCCACAGGGGATTCAGACATCCTTTCTTCTTGGGAGATGCAAGACGAGCCTGCATTGAAGTCACTGCAGGGATATCCGGCCTTATTTCGAGTCAGGGCATCGCGGTGTCCATTCCTCTTGAGGCCGCAAACTCAGGATCCCTCTCACATACCTAGAGCTGAGAGAAGCCTCCTCTTGAGGTGCTTGTGGTAAGGTGGTATTCCTCAGGAGTGGAAGCCAGGGACTAACCTCTCATCTCGTGTGGATTCTTGGTCCACGGGGCTCTTTCGTGTTGCTACAGTGACCTCAGGATCCCTCTAGCCTTGAAACAGTGTTCTTGGGTTTTCTCTGGAGTGCCATCAAGGAAATCAAGGCTCCTTTCATGTGTGATGTGCAACACGGAATTGCTCTGCACACAGTGCAGGGGAATCGGGCCTCATCTCGCGGCGAGGGGGAAGTCTCATGGTTTTTCTCGAGTTGCGGCGGGAACCTGGGGTATATTCTCGAGTTACGACGGGGATGGCCCTTCCACACACGTGTTTCTTCAGCGACGTCAGGACTCCTGCCTAGTTGCGAGGGACAACTCGGGATTCTCCTCGAGGCTTTGCAGGGCAATTGGGACGCCTCTCCAGCTGAGACGGGAGACCAAGGGTCCCTTTCCACGTGCCACAGGAATCCTGGGTCTCCTATCAAGTTTCACGAGGAGTCAGGCATCGTCTCCTTTGGAGGCACTGATCTCCGCGTACCTCTGGAGTTTTCAAAGGATTTGAGGCCTCCTGTCGCGATGAGGTGGGGAACTAGGTCTTTCTCTGCGGTCTCCACAGGGGATTAAGACACCCTTTCGTCTTGGGAGATGCAAGACGAGCCTGCATTCCAGTCACTGCAGGGATATCCGGCCTTATTTCGAGTCAGGGCATCGCGGTGTCCATTCCACTTGAGGCCGCAAACTCAGGGTCCCTCTCACATACCTAGAGCTGAGAGAAGCCTCCTCTTGAGGTGCTTGTGGTAAGGTGGTATTCCTCTGGAGACGAATCCAGGGACTAACCTCTCTTTTCGAGTTGATTTTTGGTCCACAGAGTTCTTTCGTGTTGCTACAGTGACCTCAGGATCCCTCTATCCTTGAAACAGTGTTCTTGGGGTTTCTCTGGAGTGCCATCAAGGAAATCAAGGCTCCTTTCATGTGTGATGTGCAACACGGAATTGCTCTGCACACAGTACAGGGAAATCGGGCCTCATCTCGCATCGAGGGGGAAGTCTCATGGTTTTTCTCGAGTTGCGGCGGGAACCTGGGGTATATTCTCGAGTTACGACGGGGATGGCCCTTCCACCCACGTGTTTGTTCAGCCACGTCAGGACTCCTGCCTAGTTGCGAGGGACAACTCGGGATTCTCCTCGAGGCTTGGCAGGGCAATTGGAACGCCTCTCCAGCTGAGGCGGGAGACCAGCGTCCCTTTCCACGTGCCACAAGAATCCTGGGACTCCTATCAAGTTTCCACGAGGAGTCAGGCATCGTCTCCTTTGGAGGAACTGATCTCCGCGTAACTCTGGAGTTTTCAAAGGATGTGAGGCCTCCGGTCGCGATGAGGTGGGGAACTAGGTCTTTCTCTGTGGTCTCCACAGGGGATTCAGACATCCTTTCATCTTGGGAGATGCAAGACGAGCCTGCCTTCAAGTCACTGCAGGGATATCCAGCCTTATTTCGCGTCAGGGCATCGCGGTGTCCATTCCACTTGAGGCCGCAAACTCAGGGTCCCTCTCACATACCTAGAGCTGAGAGAATCCTCCTCTTGAGGTGCTTGTGGTAAGGTGGTATTCCTCTGGAGTCGAAGCCAGGGACTAACCTCTCATCTCGAGTTGATTTTTGGTCCACGGAGCTCTTTCGTGTTGCTACAGTGACCTCAGGATCCCTCTAGCCTTGAAACAGTGTTCTTGGGGTTTCTCTGGAGTGCCATCAAGGAAATCAAGGCTCCTTTCATGTGTGATGTGCAACACGGAATTGCTCTGCACGCAGTGCAGGGGAATCGGGCCTCATCTCGCGGCGAGGGGGAAGTCTCATGGTTTTTCTCGAGTTGCGGCGGGAACCCGGGGTATATTCTCGAGTTACGACGGGGATGGCCCTTTCACACACGTGTTTCTTCAGCGACGTCAGGACTCCTGCCTAGTTGCGAGGGACAACTCGGGATTCTCCTCGAGGCTTTGCAGGGCAATTGGGACGCCTCTCCAGCTGAGACGGGAGACCAAGGGTCCCTTTCCACGTGCCACAGGAATCCTGGGTCTCCTATCAAGTTTCACGAGGAGTCAGGCATCGTCTCCTTTGGAGGCACTGATCTCCGCATACCTCTGGAGTTTTCAAAGGATTTGAGGCCTCCTGTCGCGATGAGGTGGGGAACTAGGTCTTTCTTTGTGGTCTCCACAGGGGATTCAGACACCCTTTCGTCTTGGGAGATGCAAGACGAGCCTGCATTCAAGTCACTGCACGGATAGCCAGCCTTATTTCGCGTCAGGGCATCGCGGTGTCCATTCCACTTGAGGCCGCAAACTCAGGGTCCCTCTCACATACCTAGAGCTGAGAGAAGCCTCCTCTTGAGGTGCTTGTGGTAAGGTGGTATTCCTCTGGAGTCGAAGCCAGGGACTAACCTCTCATCTCGAGTTGATTTTTGGCCCACGGAGCTCTTTCGTGTTGCTACAGTGACCTCAGGATCCCTCTAGCCTTGAAACAGTGTTCTTGGGGTTTCTCTGGAGTGCCATCAAGGAAATCAAGGCTCCTTTCATGTGTGATGTGCAACACGGAATTGCTCTGCACGCAGTGCAGGGGAATCGGGCCTCATCTCGCGGCGAGGGGGAAGTCTCATGGTTTTTCTCGAGTTGCGGCGGGAACCTGGGGTATATTCTCGAGTTACGACGGGGATGGCCCTTCCACCCAAGTGTTTCTTCAGCGACGTCAGGACTCCTGCCTAGTTGCGAGGGACAACTCTGGATTCTCCTCGAGGCTTGGCAGGGCAATTGGGACGCCTCTCCAGCTGAGGTGGGAGACCAAGTGTCCCTTTCCAAGTGCCACAGGAATCCTGGGACTCCTATCAAGTTTCACGAGGAGTCAGGCATCGTCTCCTTTGGAGGCACTGATCTCCGCGTACCTCTGGAGTTTTCAAAGGATGTGAGGCTATCGGTCGCGATGAGGTGGGGAATTAAGTCTTTCTCTGTGCTTTCCACAGGGGATTCAGACATCCTTTCGTCCTGGGAGATGCAAGACGAGCCTGCAATGAAGTCACTGCAGGGATATCCGGCCTTATTTCGAGTCAGGGCATCGCGGTGTCCATTCCACTTGAGGCCGCAAACTCAGGGTCCCTCTCACATACCGAGACCTGAGAGAAGCCTCCTCTTGAGGTGCTTGTGGTAAGGTGGTATTCCTCTGGAGACGAATCCAGGGACTAACCTCTCTTTTTGAGTTGATTTTTGGTCCACAGAGTTCTTTCGTGTTGCTACAGTTACCTCAGGATCCCTCTATCCTTGAAACAGTGTTCTTGGGGTTTCTCTGGAGTGCCATCAAGGAAATCAAGGCTCCTTTCATGTGTGATGTGCAAGACGGAATTGCTCTGCACGCAGTACAGGGGAATCGGGCCTCATCTCGCATCGAGGGGGAAGTCTCATGGTTTTTCTCGAGTTGCGGCGGGAACCTGGGGTATATTCTCGAGTTCCGACGGGGATGGCCCTTCCACCCACGTGTTTGTTCAGCCACGTCAGGACTCCTGCCTAGTTGCGAGGGACAACTCGGGATTCTCCTCGAGGCTTGGCAGGGCAATTGGAACGCCTCTCCAGCTGAGGCGGGAGACCAAGGGTCCCTTTCCACGTGCCACAAGAATCCTGGGACTCCTATCAAGTTTCACGAGGAGTCAGGCATCGTCTCCTTTAGAGGCACTGATCTCCGCATACCTCTGGAGTTTTCAAAGGATTTGAGGCCGCCTGTCGCGATGAGGTGGGGAACTAGGTCTTTCTCTGTGGTCTCCACAGGGGATTCAGACACCCTTTCGTCTTGGGAGATGCAAGACGAGCCTGCATTCCAGTCACTGCAGGGATATCCGGCCTTATTTCGAGTCAGGGCATCGCGGTGTCCATTCCACTTGAGGCCGCAAACTCAGTGTCCCTCTCACATACCTAGAGCTGAGAGAAGCCTCCTCTTGAGGTGCTTGTGGTAATGTGCTATTCCTCAGGAGTCGAAGCCAGGGACTAACCTCTCATCTCGTGTTGATTCTTGGTCCACGGAGCTCTTTCGTGTTGCTACAGTGACCTCAGGATCCCTCTAGCCTTGAAACAGTGTTCTAGGGGTTTCTCTGGAGTGCCATCAAGGAAATCAAGGCTCCTTTCATGTGTGATGTGCAACACGGAATTGCTCTGCACGCAGTGCAGGGGAATCGGGCCTCATCTCGCGGCGAGGGGGAAGTCTCATGGTTTGTCTCGAGTTGCGGCGGGAACCTGGGGTATATTCTCGAGTTACGACGGGGATGGCCCTTCCACCCACGTGTTTCTTCAGCGACGTCAGGTCTCCTGCCTAGTTGCGAGGGACAACTCGGGATTCTCCTCGAGGCTTTGCAGGGCAATTGGGACGCCTCTAAAGCTGAGACGGGAGACCAAGTGTCCCTTTCCACGTGCCACAGGAATCCTGGGTCTCCTATCAAGTTTCACGAGGAGTCAGGCATCGTCTCCTTTGGAGGCACTGATCTCCGCATACCTCTGGAGTTTTCAAAGGATTTGAGGCCTCCTGTCGCGATGAGGTGGGGAACTAGGTCTTTCTCTGTGGTCTCAACAGGGGATTCAGACACCCTTTCGTCTTGGGAGATGCAAGACGAGCCTGCATTCAAGTCACTGCAGGGATATCCGGCCTTATTTCGAGTCAGGGCATCGCGGTGTCCATTCCACTTGAGGCCACAAATTCAGGGTTCCTCTTACATACCTAGAGCTAAGAGAAGCCTCCTCTTGAGGTGCTTGTGGTAAGGTGGTATTCCTCTGGAGTCGAAGCCCGGGACTAACCTCTCATCTCGAGTTGATTTTTGCTCCACGGAGCTCTTTCGTGTTGCTACAGTGACCTCAGGATCCCTCTAGCCTTGAAACAGTGTTCTTGGGGTTTCTCTGGAGTGCCATGAAGGGAATCAAGGCTCCTTTCTTGTGTGATATGCAACACAGAATTGCTCTGCACGCAGTGCAGGGGAATCGGGCCTCATCTCGCGGCGAGGGGGAAGTCTCATGGTTTTTCTCGAGTTGCGGCGGGAACCTGGGGTATATTCTCGAGTTACGACGGGGATGGCCCTTCCACACACGTGTTTGTTCAGCCTCGTCAGGACTCTTGCCTAGTTGCGAGACACAACTCGGGATTCTCCTCGAGGCTTGGCAAGGCAATTGGGACGCCTCTCCAGCTGAGGCGGGAGACCAAGGGTCCCTTTCCACGTGCCACAGGAATCCTGGGACTCCTATCAAGTTTCACGAGGAGTCAGGCATCGTCTCCTTTGGAGGCACTGATCTCCGCGTACCTCTGGAGTTTTCAAAGGATGTGAGGCCTCCGGTCGCGATGAGGTGGGGAACTAGGTCTTTCTCTGTGGTCTCCACAGGGGATTCAGACATCCTTTCATCTTGGGAGATGCAAGACGAGCCTGCATTCAAGTCACTGCAGGGATATCCGGCCTTATTTTGCGTCAGGGCATCGCGGTGTCCATTCCACTTGAGGCCGCAAACTCAGGGTCCCTCTCACATACCTAGAGCTGAGAGAAGCCTCCTCTTGAGGTGCTTGTGGTAAGGTGGTATTCCTCTGGAGTCGAAGCCAGGGACTAACCTCTCATCTCGAGTTGATTTTTGGCCCACGGAGCTCTTTCGTGTTGCTACAGTGACCTCAGGATCCCTCTAGCCTTGAAACAGTGTTCTTGGGGTTTCTCTGGAGTGCCATGAAGGAAATCAAGGCTCCTTTCATGTGTGATGTGCAACACGGAATTGCTCTGCACGCAGTGCAGGGGAATCGGGCCTCATCTCGCGGCGAGGGGGAAGTCTCATGGTTTTTCTCGAGTTGCGGCGGGAACCTGGGGTATATTCTCGAGTTACGACGGGGATGGCCCTTCCACCCACGTGTTTCTTCAGCGACGTCAGGACTCCTGCCTAGTTGCGAGGGACAACTCTGGATTCTCCTCGAGGCTTGGCAGGGCAATTGGGACGCCTCTCCAGCTGAGGCGGGAGACCATGAGTCCCTTTCCAAGTGCCACAGGAAACCTGGGACTCCTATCAAGTTTCACGAGAAGTCAGGCGTCGTCTCCTTTTGAGGCACTGATCTCCGCGTACCTCTGGAGTTTTCAAAGGATGTGAGGCTATCGGTCGTGATGAGGTGGGGAACTCAGTCTTTCTCTGTGCTTTCCACAGGGGATTCAGACATCCTTTCGTATTGGGAGATGCAAGACGAGCCTGCATTGAAGTCACTGCAGGGATATCCGGCCTTATTTCGAGTCAGGGCATCGCGGTGTCCATTCCACTTGAGGCCGCAAACTCAGGGTCCCTCTCACATACCGAGACCTGAGAGAAGTCTCCTCTTGAGGTGCTTGTGGTAAGGTGGTATTCCTCTGGAGACGAATCCAGGGACTAACCTCTCTTTTCGAGTTGATTTTTGGTCCACAGAGTTTTTTCGTGTTGCTACAGTGACCTCAGGATCCCTCTAGCCTTGAAACAGTGTTCTTGGGGTTTCTCTGGAGTGCCATCAAGGAAATCAAGGCTCCTTTCATGTGTAATGTGCAAGACGGAATTGCTCTGCACACAGTACAGGGGAATCGGGCCTCATCTCGCATCGAGGGGGAAGTCTCATGGTTTTTCTCGAGTTGCGGCGGGAACCTGGGGTATATTCTCGAGTTACGACGGGGATGGCCCTTCCACCCACGTGTTTCTTCAGCGACGCCAGGACTCCTGCCTAGCTGCGAGGGACAACTCGGGATTCTCCTCGAGGCTTTGCAGGGCAATTGGGACGCCTCTCCAGCTGAGTCGGGAGACCAAGTGTCCCTTTCCACGTGCCACAGGAATCCTGGGTCTCCTATCAAGTTTCACGAGGAGTCAGGCATCGTCTCCTTTGGAGGCACTGATCTCCGCATCCCTCTGGAGTTTTCAAAGGATTTGAGGCCTCCTGTCGCGATGAGGTGGGGAACTAGGTCTTTCTCTGTGGTCTCCACAGGGGATTCAGACACCCTTTCGTCTTGGGAGATGCAAGACGAGCCTGCATTCCAGTCACTGCAGGGATATCCGGCCTTATTTCGAGTCAGGGCATCTCGGTGTCCATTCCACTTGAGGCCACAAACTCAGGGTCCCTCTCACATACCTAGAGCTGAGAGAAGCCTCCTCTAGAGGTGCTTGTGGTAAGGTGGTATTCCTCTAGAGTCGAAGCCAGGGACTAACCTCTCATCTCGAGTTGATTTTTGGTCCACAGAGCTCTTTCATGTTGCTACAGTAACCTCAGGATCCCTCTAGCCTTGAAACAGTGTTCTTGGGGTTTCTCTGGAGTGCCATGAAGGAAATCAAGGCTCCTTTCATGTGTGATGTGCAACACAGAATTGCTCTGCACGCAGTGCAGGGGAATCGGGCCTCATCTCGCGGCGAGGGGGAAGTCTCATGGTTTTTCTCGAGTTGCGGCGGGAACCTGGGGTATATTCTCGAGTTACGACGGGGATGGCCCTTCCACACACGTGTTTGTTCAGCCACGTCAGGACTCTTGCCTAGTTGCGATACACAACTCGGGATTCTCCTCGAGGCTTGGCAAGGCAATTGGGACGCCTCTCCAGCTGAGGCGGGAGACCAAGGGTCCCTTTCCACGTGCCACAGGAATCCTGGGACTCCTATCAAGTTTCACGAGGAGTCAGGCATCGTCTCCTTTGGAGGCACTGATCTCCGCGTACCTCAGGAGTTTTCAAAGGATGTGAGGCCTCCGGTCGCGATGAGGTGGGGAACTAGGTCTTTCTCTGTGGTCTCCACAGGGGATTCAGACATCCTTTCATCTTGGGAGATGCAAGACGAGCCTGCCTTCAAGTCACTGCAGGGATATCCAGCCTTATTTCGCGTCAGGGCATCGCGGTGTCCATTCCACTTGAGGCCGCAAACTCAGGGTCCCTCTCACATACCTAGAGCTGAGAGAATCCTCCTCTTGAGGTGCTTGTGGTAAGGTGGTATTCCTCTGGAGTCGAAGACAGGGACTAACCTCTCATCTCGAGTTGATTTTTGGTCCACGGAGCTCTTTCGTGTTGCTACAGTGACCTCAGGATCCCTCTAGCCTTGAAACAGTGTTCTTGGGGTTTCTCTGGAGTGCCATCAAGGAAATCAAGGCTCCTTTCATGTGTGATGTGCAACACGGAATTGCTCTGCACGCAGTGCAGGGGAATCGGGCCTCATCTCGCGGCGAGGGGGAAGTCTCATGGTTTTTCTCGAGTTGCGGCGGGAACCTGGGGTATATTCTCGAGTTACGACGGGGATGGCCCTTCCACACACGTGTTTCTTCAGCGACGTCAGGACTCCTGCCTAGTTGCGAGGGACAACTCGGGATTCTCCTCGAGGCTTTGCAGGGCAATTGGGACGCCTCTCCAGCTGAGACGGGAGACCAAGGGTCCCTTTCCACGTGCCACAGGAATCCTGGGTCTCCTATCAAGTTTCACGAGGAGTCAGGCATCGTCTCCTTTGGAGGCACTGATCTCCGCATATCTCTGGAGTTTTCAAAGGATTTGAGGCCTCCTGTCGCGATGAGGTGGGGAACTAGGTCTTTCTTTGTGGTCTCCACAGGGGATTCAGACACCCTCTCGTCTTGGGAGATGCAAGACGAGCCTGCATTCAAGTCACTGCACGGATAGCCAGCCTTATTTCGCGTCAGGGCATCGCGGTGTCCATTCCACTTGAGGCCGCAAACTCAGGGTCCCTCTCACATACCTAGAGCTGAGAGAAGCCTCCTCTTGAGGTGCTTGTGGTAAGGTGGTATTCCTCTGGAGTCGAAGCCAGGGACTAACCTCTCATCTCGAGTTGATTTTTGGCCCACGGAGCTCTTTCGTGTTGCTACAGTGACCTCAGGATCCCTCTAGCCTTGAAACAGTGTTCTTGGGGTTTCTCTGGAGTGCCATCAAGGAAATCAAGGCTCCTTTCATGTGTGATGTGCAACACGGAATTGCTCTGCACGCAGTGCAGGGGAATCGGGCCTCATCTCGCGGCGAGGGGGAAGTCTCATGGTTTTTCTCGAGTTGCGGCGGGAACCTGGGGTATATTCTCGAGTTACGACGGGGATGGCCCTTCCACCCAAGTGTTTCTTCAGCGACGTCAGGACTCCTGCCTAGTTGCGAGGGACAACTCTGGATTCTCCTCGAGGCTTGGCAGGGCAATTGGGACGCCTCTCCAGCTGAGGTGGGACACCAAGTGTCCCTTTCCAAGTGCCACAGGAATCCTGGGACTCCTATCAAGTTTCACGAGGAGTCAGGCATCGTCTCCTTTGGAGGCACTGATCTCCGCGTACCTCTGGAGTTTTCAAAGGATGTGAGGCTATCGGTCGCGATGAGGTGGGGAATTAAGTCTTTCTCTGTGCTTTCCACAGGGGATTCAGACATCCTTTCGTCCTGGGAGATGCAAGACGAGCCTGCATTGAAGTCACTGCAGGGATATCCGGCCTTATTTCGAGTCAGGGCATCGCGGTGTCCATTCCACTTGAGGCCGCAAACTCAGGGTCCCTCTCACATACCGAGACCTGAGAGAAGCCTCCTCTTGAGGTGCTTGTGGTAAGGTGGTATTCCTCTGGAGACGAATCCAGGGACTAACCTCTCTTTTTGAGTTGATTTTTGGTCCACAGAGTTCTTTCGTGTTGCTACAGTTACCTCAGGATCCCTCTATCCTTGAAACAGTGTTCTTGGGGTTTCTCTGGAGTGCCATCAAGGAAATCAAGGCTCCTTTCATGTGTGATGTGCAAGACGGAATTGCTCTGCACGCAGTACAGGGGAATCGGGCCTCATCTCGCATCGAGGGGGAAGTCTCATGGTTTTTCTCGAGTTGCGGCGGGAACCTGGGGTATATTCTCGTGTTACGACGGGGATGGCCCTTCCACCCACGTGTTTGTTCAGCCACGTCAGGACTCCTGCCTAGTTGCGAGGGACAACTCGGGATTCTCCTCGAGGCTTGGCAGGGCAATTGGAACGCCTCTCCAGCTGAGGCGGGAGACCAAGGGTCCCTTTCCACGTGCCACAAGAATCCTGGGACTCCTATCAAGTTTCACGAGGAGTCAGGCATCGTCTCCTTTGGAGGCACTGATCTCCGCGTACCTCTGGAGTTTTCAAAGGATGTGAGGCCTCCGGTCGCGATGAGGTGGGGAACTAGGTCTTTCTCTGTGGTCTCCACAGGGGATTCAGACATCCTTTCTTCTTGGGAGATGCAAGACGAGCCTGCATTGAAGTCACTGCAGGGATATCCGGCCTTATTTCGAGTCAGGGCATCGCGGTGTCCATTCCTCTTGAGGCCGCAAACTCAGGATCCCTCTCACATACCTAGAGCTGAGAGAAGCCTCCTCTTGAGGTGCTTGTGGTAAGGTGGTATTCCTCAGGAGTGGAAGCCAGGGACTAACCTCTCATCTCGTGTGGATTCTTGGTCCACGGGGCTCTTTCGTGTTGCTACAGTGACCTCAGGATCCCTCTAGCCTTGAAACAGTGTTCTTGGGTTTTCTCTGGAGTGCCATCAAGGAAATCAAGGCTCCTTTCATGTGTGATGTGCAACACGGAATTGCTCTGCACACAGTGCAGGGGAATCGGGCCTCATCTCGCGGCGAGGGGGAAGTCTCATGGTTTTTCTCGAGTTGCGGCGGGAACCTGGGGTATATTCTCGAGTTACGACGGGGATGGCCCTTCCACACACGTGTTTCTTCAGCGACGTCAGGACTCCTGCCTAGTTGCGAGGGACAACTCGGGATTCTCCTCGAGGCTTTGCAGGGCAATTGGGACGCCTCTCCAGCTGAGACGGGAGACCAAGGGTCCCTTTCCACGTGCCACAGGAATCCTGGGTCTCCTATCAAGTTTCACGAGGAGTCAGGCATCGTCTCCTTTGGAGGCACTGATCTCCGCGTACCTCTGGAGTTTTCAAAGGATTTGAGGCCTCCTGTCGCGATGAGGTGGGGAACTAGGTCTTTCTCTGCGGTCTCCACAGGGGATTAAGACACCCTTTCGTCTTGGGAGATGCAAGACGAGCCTGCATTCCAGTCACTGCAGGGATATCCGGCCTTATTTCGAGTCAGGGCATCGCGGTGTCCATTCCACTTGAGGCCGCAAACTCAGGGTCCCTCTCACATACCTAGAGCTGAGAGAAGCCTCCTCTTGAGGTGCTTGTGGTAAGGTGGTATTCCTCTGGAGACGAATCCAGGGACTAACCTCTCTTTTCGAGTTGATTTTTGGTCCACAGAGTTCTTTCGTGTTGCTACAGTGACCTCAGGATCCCTCTATCCTTGAAACAGTGTTCTTGGGGTTTCTCTGGAGTGCCATCAAGGAAATCAAGGCTCCTTTCATGTGTGATGTGCAACACGGAATTGCTCTGCACACAGTACAGGGAAATCGGGCCTCATCTCGCATCGAGGGGGAAGTCTCATGGTTTTTCTCGAGTTGCGGCGGGAACCTGGGGTATATTCTCGAGTTACGACGGGGATGGCCCTTCCACCCACGTGTTTGTTCAGCCACGTCAGGACTCCTGCCTAGTTGCGAGGGACAACTCGGGATTCTCCTCGAGGCTTGGCAGGGCAATTGGAACGCCTCTCCAGCTGAGGCGGGAGACCAGCGTCCCTTTCCACGTGCCACAAGAATCCTGGGACTCCTATCAAGTTTCCACGAGGAGTCAGGCATCGTCTCCTTTGGAGGAACTGATCTCCGCGTAACTCTGGAGTTTTCAAAGGATGTGAGGCCTCCGGTCGCGATGAGGTGGGGAACTAGGTCTTTCTCTGTGGTCTCCACAGGGGATTCAGACATCCTTTCGTCTTGGGAGATGCAAGACGAGCCTGCATTCAAGTCACTGCAGGGATATCCGGCCTTATTTCGAGTCAGGGCATCGCGGTGTCCATTCCACTTGAGGCCGCAAACTCAGGATCCCTCTCACATACCTAGAGCTGAGAGAAGCCTCCTCTTGAGGTGCTTGTGGTAAGGTGGTATTCCTCAGGAGTCGAAGCCAGGGACTAACCTCTCATCTCGTGTTGATTCTTGGTCCACGGAGCTCTTTCGTGTTGCTACAGTGACCTCAGGATCCCTCTAGCCTTGAAACAGTGTTCTTGGGGTTTCTCTGGAGTGCCATCAAGGAAATCAAGGCTCCTTTCATGTGTGATGTGCAACACGGAATTGCTCTGCACGCAGTGCAGGGGAATCGGGCCTCATCTCGCGGCGAGGGGGAAGTCTCATGGTTTTTCTCGAGTTGCGGCGGGAACCTGGGGTATATTCTCGAGTTACGACGGGGATGGCCCTTCCACCCACGTGTTTCTTCAGCGACGCCAGGACTCCTGCCTAGCTGCGAG
The DNA here is from genome assembly GCF_910594005.1 of Cervus elaphus. Lineage (NCBI taxonomy): Eukaryota > Metazoa > Chordata > Mammalia > Artiodactyla > Cervidae > Cervus > Cervus elaphus. Next base: position 70,624,146 of record NC_057836.1, read on the forward strand.
GGACAACTCGGGATTCTCCTCGAGGCTTTGCAGGGCAATTGGGACGCCTCTCCAGCTGAGTCGGGAGACCAAGTGTCCCTTTCCACGTGCCACAGGAATCCTGGGTCTCCTATCAAGTTTCACGAGGAGTCAGGCATCGTCTCCTTTGGAGGCACTGATCTCCGCATCCCTCTGGAGTTTTCAAAGGATTTGAGGCCTCCTGTCGCGATGAGGTGGGGAACTAGGTCTTTCTCTGTGGTCTCCACAGGGGATTCAGACACCCTTTCGTCTTGGGAGATGCAAGACGAGCCTGCATTCCAGTCACTGCAGGGATATCCGGCCTTATTTCGAGTCAGGGCATCTCGGTGTCCATTCCACTTGAGGCCACAAACTCAGGGTCCCTCTCACATACCTAGAGCTGAGAGAAGCCTCCTCTAGAGGTGCTTGTGGTAAGGTGGTATTCCTCTGGAGTCGAAGCCAGGGACTAACCTCTCATCTCGAGTTGATTTTTGGTCCACAGAGCTCTTTCATGTTGCTACAGTGACCTCAGGATCCCTCTAGCCTTGAAACAGTGTTCTTGGGGTTTCTCTGGAGTGCCATGAAGGAAATCAAGGCTCCTTTCATGTGTGATGTGCAACACAGAATTGCTCTGCACGCAGTGCAGGGGAATCGGGCCTCATCTCGCGGCGAGGGGGAAGTCTCATGGTTTTTCTCGAGTTGCGGCGGGAACCTGGGGTATATTCTCGAGTTACGACGGGGATGGCCCTTCCACACACGTGTTTGTTCAGCCACGTCAGGACTCTTGCCTAGTTGCGATACACAACTCGGGATTCTCCTCGAGGCTTGGCAAGGCAATTGGGACGCCTCTCCAGCTGAGGCGGGAGACCAAGGGTCCCTTTCCACGTGCCACAGGAATCCTGGGACTCCTATCAAGTTTCAAGAGGAGTCAGGCATCGTCTCCTTTGGAGGCACTGATCTCCGCGTACCTCAGGAGTTTTCAAAGGATGTGAGGCCTCCGGTCGCGATGAGGTGGGGAACTAGGTCTTTCTCTGTGGTCTCCACAGGGGATTCAGACATCCTTTCATCTTGGGAGATGCAAGACGAGCCTGCCTTCAAGTCACTGCAGGGATATCCAGCCTTATTTCGCGTCAGGGCATCGCGGTGTCCATTCCACTTGAGGCCGCAAACTCAGGGTCCCTCTCACATACCTAGAGCTGAGAGAATCCTCCTCTTGAGGTGCTTGTGGTAAGGTGGTATTCCTCTGGAGTCGAAGCCAGGGACTAACCTCTCATCTCGAGTTGATTTTTGGTCCACGGAGCTCTTTCGTGTTGCTACAGTGACCTCAGGATCCCTCTAGCCTTGAAACAGTGTTCTTGGGGTTTCTCTGGAGTGCCATCAAGGAAATCAAGGCTCCTTTCATGTGTGATGTGCAACACGGAATTGCTCTGCACGCAGTGCAGGGGAATCGGGCCTCATCTCGCGGCAAGGGGGAAGTCTCATGGTTTTTCTCGAGTTGCGGCGGGAACCTGGGGTATATTCTCGAGTTACGACGGGGATGGCCCTTTCACACACGTGTTTCTTCAGCGACGTCAGGACTCCTGCCTAGTTGCGAGGGACAACTCGGGATTCTCCTCGAGGCTTTGCAGGGCAATTGGGACGCCTCTCCAGCTGAGACGGGAGACCAAGGGTCCCTTTCCACGTGCCACAGGAATCCTGGGTCTCCTATCAAGTTTCACGAGGAGTCAGGCATCGTCTCCTTTGGAGGCACTGATCTCCGCATACCTCTGGAGTTTTCAAAGGATTTGAGGCCTCCTGTCGCGATGAGGTGGGGAACTAGGTCTTTCTTTGTGGTCTCCACAGGGGATTCAGACACCCTTTCGTCTTGGGAGATGCAAGACGAGCCTGCATTCAAGTCACTGCACGGATAGCCAGCCTTATTTCGCGTCAGGGCATCGCGGTGTCCATTCCACTTGAGGCCGCAAACTCAGGGTCCCTCTCACATACCTAGAGCTGAGAGAAGCCTCCTCTTGAGGTGCTTGTGGTAAGGTGGTATTCCTCTGGAGTCGAAGCCAGGGGACTAACCTCTCATCTCGAGTTGATTTTTGGCCCACGGAGCTCTTTCGTGTTGCTACAGTGACCTCAGGATCCCTCTAGCCTTGAAACAGTGTTCTTGGGGTTTCTCTGGAGTGCCATCAAGGAAATCAAGGCTCCTTTCATGTGTGATGTGCAACACGGAATTGCTCTGCACGCAGTGCAGGGGAATCGGGCCTCATCTCGCGGCGAGGGGGAAGTCTCATGGTTTTTCTCGAGTTGCGGCGGGAACCTGGGGTATATTCTCGAGTTACGACGGGGATGGCCCTTCCACCCAAGTGTTTCTTCAGCGACGTCAGGACTCCTGCCTAGTTGCGAGGGACAACTCTGGATTCTCCTCGAGGCTTGGCAGGGCAATTGGGACGCCTCTCCAGCTGAGGTGGGACACCAAGTGTCCCTTTCCAAGTGCCACAGGAATCCTGGGACTCCTATCAAGTTTCACGAGGAGTCAGGCATCGTCTCCTTTGGAGGCACTGATCTCCGCGTACCTCTGGAGTTTTCAAAGGATGTGAGGCTATCGGTCGCGATGAGGTGGGGAATTAAGTCTTTCTCTGTGCTTTCCACAGGGGATTCAGACATCCTTTCGTCCTGGGAGATGCAAGACGAGCCTGCATTGAAGTCACTGCAGGGATATCCGGCCTTATTTCGAGTCAGGGCATCGCGGTGTCCATTCCACTTGAGGCCGCAAACTCAGGGTCCCTCTCACATACCGAGACCTGAGAGAAGCCTCCTCTTGAGGTGCTTGTGGTAAGGTGGTATTCCTCTGGAGACGAATCCAGGGACTAACCTCTCTTTTTGAGTTGATTTTTGGTCCACAGAGTTCTTTCGTGTTGCTACAGTTACCTCAGGATCCCTCTATCCTTGAAACAGTGTTCTTGGGGTTTCTCTGGAGTGCCATCAAGGAAATCAAGGCTCCTTTCATGTGTGATGTGCAAGACGGAATTGCTCTGCACGCAGTACAGGGGAATCGGGCCTCATCTCGCATCGAGGGGGAAGTCTCATGGTTTTTCTCGAGTTGCGGCGGGAACCTGGGGTATATTCTCGTGTTACGACGGGGATGGCCCTTCCACCCACGTGTTTGTTCAGCCACGTCAGGACTCCTGCCTAGTTGCGAGGGACAACTCGGGATTCTCCTCGAGGCTTGGCAGGGCAATTGGAACGCCTCTCCAGCTGAGGCGGGAGACCAAGGGTCCCTTTCCACGTGCCACAAGAATCCTGGGACTCCTATCAAGTTTCACGAGGAGTCAGGCATCGTCTCCTTTGGAGGCACTGATCTCCGCGTACCTCTGGAGTTTTCAAAGGATGTGAGGCCTCCGGTCGCGATGAGGTGGGGAACTAGGTCTTTCTCTGTGGTCTCCACAGGGGATTCAGACATCCTTTCTTCTTGGGAGATGCAAGACGAGCCTGCATTGAAGTCACTGCAGGGATATCCGGCCTTATTTCGAGTCAGGGCATCGCGGTGTCCATTCCTCTTGAGGCCGCAAACTCAGGATCCCTCTCACATACCTAGAGCTGAGAGAAGCCTCCTCTTGAGGTGCTTGTGGTAAGGTGGTATTCCTCAGGAGTGGAAGCCAGGGACTAACCTCTCATCTCGTGTGGATTCTTGGTCCACGGGGCTCTTTCGTGTTGCTACAGTGACCTCAGGATCCCTCTAGCCTTGAAACAGTGTTCTTGGGTTTTCTCTGGAGTGCCATCAAGGAAATCAAGGCTCCTTTCATGTGTGATGTGCAACACGGAATTGCTCTGCACACAGTGCAGGGGAATCGGGCCTCATCTCGCGGCGAGGGGGAAGTCTCATGGTTTTTCTCGAGTTGCGGCGGGAACCTGGGGTATATTCTCGAGTTACGACGGGGATGGCCCTTCCACACACGTGTTTCTTCAGCGACGTCAGGACTCCTGCCTAGTTGCGAGGGACAACTCGGGATTCTCCTCGAGGCTTTGCAGGGCAATTGGGACGCCTCTCCAGCTGAGACGGGAGACCAAGGGTCCCTTTCCACGTGCCACAGGAATCCTGGGTCTCCTATCAAGTTTCACGAGGAGTCAGGCATCGTCTCCTTTGGAGGCACTGATCTCCGCGTACCTCTGGAGTTTTCAAAGGATTTGAGGCCTCCTGTCGCGATGAGGTGGGGAACTAGGTCTTTCTCTGCGGTCTCCACAGGGGATTAAGACACCCTTTCGTCTTGGGAGATGCAAGACGAGCCTGCATTCCAGTCACTGCAGGGATATCCGGCCTTATTTCGAGTCAGGGCATCGCGGTGTCCATTCCACTTGAGGCCGCAAACTCAGGGTCCCTCTCACATACCTAGAGCTGAGAGAAGCCTCCTCTTGAGGTGCTTGTGGTAAGGTGGTATTCCTCTGGAGACGAATCCAGGGACTAACCTCTCTTTTCGAGTTGATTTTTGGTCCACAGAGTTCTTTCGTGTTGCTACAGTGACCTCAGGATCCCTCTATCCTTGAAACAGTGTTCTTGGGGTTTCTCTGGAGTGCCATCAAGGAAATCAAGGCTCCTTTCATGTGTGATGTGCAACACGGAATTGCTCTGCACACAGTACAGGGAAATCGGGCCTCATCTCGCATCGAGGGGGAAGTCTCATGGTTTTTCTCGAGTTGCGGCGGGAACCTGGGGTATATTCTCGAGTTACGACGGGGATGGCCCTTCCACCCACGTGTTTGTTCAGCCACGTCAGGACTCCTGCCTAGTTGCGAGGGACAACTCGGGATTCTCCTCGAGGCTTGGCAGGGCAATTGGAACGCCTCTCCAGCTGAGGCGGGAGACCAGCGTCCCTTTCCACGTGCCACAAGAATCCTGGGACTCCTATCAAGTTTCCACGAGGAGTCAGGCATCGTCTCCTTTGGAGGAACTGATCTCCGCGTAACTCTGGAGTTTTCAAAGGATGTGAGGCCTCCGGTCGCGATGAGGTGGGGAACTAGGTCTTTCTCTGTGGTCTCCACAGGGGATTCAGACATCCTTTCATCTTGGGAGATGCAAGACGAGCCTGCCTTCAAGTCACTGCAGGGATATCCAGCCTTATTTCGCGTCAGGGCATCGCGGTGTCCATTCCACTTGAGGCCGCAAACTCAGGGTCCCTCTCACATACCTAGAGCTGAGAGAATCCTCCTCTTGAGGTGCTTGTGGTAAGGTGGTATTCCTCTGGAGTCGAAGCCAGGGACTAACCTCTCATCTCGAGTTGATTTTTGGTCCACGGAGCTCTTTCGTGTTGCTACAGTGACCTCAGGATCCCTCTAGCCTTGAAACAGTGTTCTTGGGGTTTCTCTGGAGTGCCATCAAGGAAATCAAGGCTCCTTTCATGTGTGATGTGCAACACGGAATTGCTCTGCACGCAGTGCAGGGGAATCGGGCCTCATCTCGCGGCGAGGGGGAAGTCTCATGGTTTTTCTCGAGTTGCGGCGGGAACCTGGGGTATATTCTCGAGTTACGACGGGGATGGCCCTTTCACACACGTGTTTCTTCAGCGACGTCAGGACTCCTGCCTAGTTGCGAGGGACAACTCGGGATTCTCCTCGAGGCTTTGCAGGGCAATTGGGACGCCTCTCCAGCTGAGACGGGAGACCAAGGGTCCCTTTCCACGTGCCACAGGAATCCTGGGTCTCCTATCAAGTTTCACGAGGAGTCAGGCATCGTCTCCTTTGGAGGCACTGATCTCCGCATACCTCTGGAGTTTTCAAAGGATTTGAGGCCTCCTGTCGCGATGAGGTGGGGAACTAGGTCTTTCTTTGTGGTCTCCACAGGGGATTCAGACACCCTTTCGTCTTGGGAGATGCAAGACGAGCCTGCATTCAAGTCACTGCACGGATAGCCAGCCTTATTTCGCGTCAGGGCATCGCGGTGTCCATTCCACTTGAGGCCGCAAACTCAGGGTCCCTCTCACATACCTAGAGCTGAGAGAAGCCTCCTCTTGAGGTGCTTGTGGTAAGGTGGTATTCCTCTGGAGTCGAAGCCAGGGACTAACCTCTCATCTCGAGTTGATTTTTGGCCCACGGAGCTCTTTCGTGTTGCTACAGTGACCTCAGGATCCCTCTAGCCTTGAAACAGTGTTCTTGGGGTTTCTCTGGAGTGCCATCAAGGAAATCAAGGCTCCTTTCATGTGTGATGTGCAACACGGAATTGCTCTGCACGCAGTGCAGGGGAATCGGGCCTCATCTCGCGGCGAGGGGGAAGTCTCATGGTTTTTCTCGAGTTGCGGCGGGAACCTGGGGTATATTCTCGAGTTACGACGGGGATGGCCCTTCCACCCAAGTGTTTCTTCAGCGACGTCAGGACTCCTGCCTAGTTGCGAGGGACAACTCTGGATTCTCCTCGAGGCTTGGCAGGGCAATTGGGACGCCTCTCCAGCTGAGGTGGGAGACCAAGTGTCCCTTTCCAAGTGCCACAGGAATCCTGGGACTCCTATCAAGTTTCACGAGGAGTCAGGCATCGTCTCCTTTGGAGGCACTGATCTCCGCGTACCTCTGGAGTTTTCAAAGGATGTGAGGCTATCGGTCGCGATGAGGTGGGGAATTAAGTCTTTCTCTGTGCTTTCCACAGGGGATTCAGACATCCTTTCGTCCTGGGAGATGCAAGACGAGCCTGCAATGAAGTCACTGCAGGGATATCCGGCCTTATTTCGAGTCAGGGCATCGCGGTGTCCATTCCACTTGAGGCCGCAAACTCAGGGTCCCTCTCACATACCGAGACCTGAGAGAAGCCTCCTCTTGAGGTGCTTGTGGTAAGGTGGTATTCCTCTGGAGACGAATCCAGGGACTAACCTCTCTTTTTGAGTTGATTTTTGGTCCACAGAGTTCTTTCGTGTTGCTACAGTTACCTCAGGATCCCTCTATCCTTGAAACAGTGTTCTTGGGGTTTCTCTGGAGTGCCATCAAGGAAATCAAGGCTCCTTTCATGTGTGATGTGCAAGACGGAATTGCTCTGCACGCAGTACAGGGGAATCGGGCCTCATCTCGCATCGAGGGGGAAGTCTCATGGTTTTTCTCGAGTTGCGGCGGGAACCTGGGGTATATTCTCGAGTTCCGACGGGGATGGCCCTTCCACCCACGTGTTTGTTCAGCCACGTCAGGACTCCTGCCTAGTTGCGAGGGACAACTCGGGATTCTCCTCGAGGCTTGGCAGGGCAATTGGAACGCCTCTCCAGCTGAGGCGGGAGACCAAGGGTCCCTTTCCACGTGCCACAAGAATCCTGGGACTCCTATCAAGTTTCACGAGGAGTCAGGCATCGTCTCCTTTGGAGGCACTGATCTCCGCGTACCTCTGGAGTTTTCAAACGATGTGAGGCCTCCGGTCGCGATGAGGTGGGGAACTAGGTCTTTCTCTGTGGTCTCCACAGGGGATTCAGACATCCTTTCTTCTTGGGAGATGCAAGACGAGCCTGCATTGAAGTCACTGCAGGGATATCCGGCCTTATTTCGAGTCAGGGCATCGCGGTGTCCATTCCTCTTGAGGCCGCAAACTCAGGATCCCTCTCACATACCTAGAGCTGAGAGAAGCCTCCTCTTGAGGTGCTTGTGGTAAGGTGGTATTCCTCAGGAGTCGAAGCCAGGGACTAACCTCTCATCTCGTGTGGATTCTTGGTCCACGGGGCTCTTTCATGTTGCTACAGTGACCTCAGGATCCCTCTAGCCTTGAAACAGTGTTCTTGGGGTTTCTCTGGAGTGCCATCAAGGAAATCAAGGCTCCTTTCATGTGTGATGTGCAACACGGAATTGCTCTGCACACAGTGCAGGGGAATCGGGCCTCATCTCGCGGCGAGGGGGAAGTCTCATGGTTTTTCTCGAGTTGCGGCGGGAACCTGGGATATATTCTCGAGTTACGACGGGGATGGCCCTTCCACACACGTGTTTCTTCAGGGACGTCAGGACTCCTGCCTAGTTGCGAGGGACAACTCGGGATTTTCCTCGAGGCTTTGCAGGGCAATTGGGACGCCTCTCCAGCTGAGACGGGAGACCAAGGGTCCCTTTCCACGTTCCACAGGAATCCTGGGTCTCCTATCAAGTTTCACGAGGAGTCAGGCATCGTCTCCTTTGGAGGCACTGATCTCCGCGTACCTCTGGAGTTTTCAAAGGATTTGAGGCCTCCTGTCGCGATGAGGTGGGGAACTAGGTCTTTCTCTGCGGTCTCCACAGGGGATTAAGACACCCTTTCGTCTTGGGAGATGCAAGACGAGCCTGCATTCCAGTCACTGCAGGGATATCCAGCCTTATTTCGAGTCAGGGCATCGCGGTGTCCATTCCACTTGAGGCCGCAAACTCAGGGTCCCTCTCACATACCTAGAGCTGAGAGAAGCCTCCTCTTGAGGTGCTTGTGGTAAGGTGGTATTCCTCTGGAGTCGAAGCCAGGGACTAACGTCTCATCTCGTGTTGATTTTTGGTCCACGGAGCTCTTTCGTGTTGCTACAGTCACCTCAGGATCCCTCTAGCCTTGAAACAGTGTTCTTGGGGTTTCTCTGGAGTGCCATGAAGGAAATCAAGGCTCCTTTCATGTGTGATGTGCAACACAGAATTACTCTGCACGCAGTGCAGGGGAATCGGGCCTCATCTCGCGGCGAGGGGGAAGTCTCATGGTTTTTCTCGAGTTGCGGCGGGAACCTGGGGTATATTCTCGAGTTACGACGGGGATGGCCCTTCCACACACATGTTTGTTCAGCCACATCAGGACTCTTGCCTAGTTGCGAGACACAACTCAGGATTCTCCTCGAGGCTTGGCAAGGCAATTGGGACGCCTCTCCAGCTGAGACGGGAGACCAAGGGTCCCTTTCCACGTGCCACAGGAATCCTGGGACTCCTATCAAGTTTCACGAGGAGTCAGGCATCGTCTCCTTTGGAGGCACTGATCTCCGCGTACCTCTGGAGTTTTCAAAGGATGTGAGGCCTCCGGTCGCGATGAGGTGGGGAACTAGGTCTTTCTCTGTGGTCTCCACAGGGGATTCAGACATCCTTTCATCTTGGGAGATGCAAGACGAGCCTGCATTCAAGTCACTGCAGGGATATCCAGCCTTATTTCGCGTCAGGGCATCGCGGTGTCCATTCCACTTGAGGCCGCAAACTCAGGGTCCCTCTCACATACCTAGAGCTGAGAGAAGCCTCCTCTTGAGGTGCTTGTGGTAAGGTGGTATTCCTCTGGAGTCGAAGCCAGGGACTAACCTCTCATCTCGAGTTGATTTTTGGCCCACGGAGCTCTTTCGTGTTGCTACAGTGACCTCAGGATCCCTCTAGCCTTGAAACAGTGTTCTTGGGGTTTCTCTGGAGTGCCATCAAGGAAATCAAGGCTCCTTTCATGTGTGATGTGCAACACGGAATTGCTCTGCACGCAGTGCAGGGGAATCGGGCCTCATCTCGCGGCGAGGGGGAAGTCTCATGGTTTTTCTCGAGTTGCGGCGGGAACCTGGGGTATATTCTCGAGTTACGACGGGGATGGCCCTTCCACCCACGTGTTTCTTCAGCGACGTCAGGACTCCTGCCTATTTGCGAGGGACAACTCTGGATTCTCCTCGAGGCTTGGCAGGGCAATTGGGACGCCTCTCCAGCTGAGGTGGGAGACCAAGTGTCCCTTTCCAAGTGCCACAGGAATCCTGGGACTCCTATCAAGTTTCACGAGAAGTCAGGCATCGTCTCCTTTGGAGGCACTGATCTCCACGTACCTCTGGAGTTTTCAAAGGATGTGAGGCTATCGGTCGCGATGAGGTGGGGAATTAAGTCTTTCTCTGTGATTTCCACAGGGGATTCAGACATCCTTTTGTCCTGGGAGATGCAAGACGAGCCTGCATTGAAGTCACTGCAGGGATATCCGGCCTTATTTCGAGTCAGGGCATCGCGGTGTCCATTCCACTTGAGGCCGCAAACTCAGGGTCCCTCTCACATACCGAGACCTGAGAGAAGCCTCCTCTTGAGGTGCTTGTGGTAAGGTGGTATTCCTCTGGAGACGAATCCAGGGACTAACCTCTCTTTTTGAGTTGATTTTTGGTCCACAGAGTTCTTTCGTGTTGCTACAGTTACCTCAGGATCCCTCTATCCTTGAAACAGTGTTCTTGGGGTTTCTCTGGAGTGCCATCAAGGAAATCAAGGCTCCTTTCATGTGTGATGTGCAAGACGGAATTGCTCTGCACGCAGTACAGGGGAATCGGGCCTCATCTCGCATCGAGGGGGAAGTCTCATGGTTTTTCTCGAGTTGCGGCGGGAACCTGGGGTATATTCTCGAGTTCCGACGGGGATGGCCCTTCCACCCACGTGTTTGTTCAGCCACGTCAGGACTCCTGCCTAGTTGCGAGGGACAACTCGGGATTCTCCTCGAGGCTTGGCAGGGCAATTGGAACGCCTCTCCAGCTGAGGCGGGAGACCAAGGGTCCCTTTCCACGTGCCACAAGAATCCTGGGACTCCTATCAAGTTTCACGAGGAGTCAGGCATCGTCTCCTTTGGAGGCACTGATCTCCGCGTACCTCTGGAGTTTTCAAAGGATGTGAGGCCTCCGGTCGCGATGAGGTGGGGAGCTAGGTCTTTCTCTGTGGTCTCCACAGGGGATTCAGACATCCTTTCTTCTTGGGAGATGCAAGACGAGCCTGCATTGAAGTCACTGCAGGGATATCCGGCCTTATTTCGAGTCAGGGCATCGCGGTGTCCATTCCTCTTGAGGCCGCAAACTCAGGATCCCTCTCACATACCTAGAGCTGAGAGAAGCCTCCTCTTGAGGTGCTTGTGGTAAGGTGGTATTCCTCAGGAGTCGAAGCCAGGGACTAACCTCTCATCTCGTGTGGATTCTTGGTCCACGGGGCTCTTTCGTGTTGCTACAGTGACCTCAGGATCCCTCTAGCCTTGAAACAGTGTTCTTGGGGTTTCTCTGGAGTGCCATCAAGGAAATCAAGGCTCCTTTCATGTGTGATGTGCAACACGGAATTGCTCTGCACGCAGTGCAGGGGAATCGGGCCTCATCTCGCGGCGAGGGGGAAGTCTCATGGTTTTTCTCGAGTTGCGGCGGGAACCTGGGGTATATTCTCGAGTTACGACGGGGATGGCCCTTCCACACACGTGTTTCTTCAGCGACGTCAGGACTCCTGCCTAGTTGCGAGGGACAACTCGGGATTCTCCTCGAGGCTTTGCAGGGCAATTGGGACGCCTCTCCAGCTGAGACGGGAGACCAAGGGTCCCTTTCCACGTGCCACAGGAATCCTGGGTCTCCTATCAAGTTTCACGAGGAGTCAGGCATCGTCTCCTTTGGAGGCACTGATCTCCGCATCCCTCTGGAGTTTTCAAAGGATTTGAGGCCTCCTGTCGCGATGAGTTGGGGAACTAGGTCTTTCTCTGTGGTCTCCACAGGGGATTCAGACACCCTTTCGTCTTGGGAGATGCAAGACGAGCCTGCATTCCAGTCACTGCAGGGATATCCGGCCTTATTTCGAGTCAGGGCATCGCGGTGTCCATTCCACTTGAGGCCACAAACTCAGGGTCCCTCTCACATACCTAGAGCTGAGAGAAGCCTCCTCTTGAGGTGCTTGTGGTAAGGTGGTATTCCTCTGGAGTCGAAGCCAGGGACTAACCTCTCATCTCGAGTTGATTTTTGGTCCACGGAGCTCTTTCGTGTTGCTACAGTGACCTCAGGATCCCTCTAGCCTTGAAACAGTGTTCTTGGGGTTTCTCTGGAGTGCCATCAAGGAAATCAAGGCTCCTTTCATGTGTGATGTGCAACACGGAATTGCTCTGCACGCAGTGCAGGGGAATCGGGCCTCATCTCGCGGCGAGGGGGAAGTCTCATGGTTTTTCTCGAGTTGCGGCGGGAACCTGGGGTATATTCTCGAGTTACGACGGGGATGGCCCTTCCACACACGTGTTTGTTCAGCGACGTCAGGACTCCTGCCTAGTTGCGAGGAACAACTCGGGATTCTCCTCGAGGCTTTGTAGGGCAATTGGGACGCCTCTCCAGCTGAGACGGGAGACCAAGGGTCCCTTTCCACGTGCCACAGGAATCCTGGGTCTCCTATCAAGTTTCACGAGGAGTCAGGCATCGTCTCCTTTGGAGGCACTGATCTCCGCATACCTCTGGAGTTTTCAAAGGATTTGAGGCCTCCTGTCGTGATGAGGTGGGGAACTAGGTCTTTCTTTGTGGTCTCCACAGGGAATTCAGACACCCTTTCGTCTTGGGAGATGCAAGACGAGCCTGCATTCAAGTCACTGCAGGGATATCCAGCCTTATTTCGCGTCAGGGCATCGCGGTGTCCATTCCACTTGAGGCCGCAAACTCAGGGTCCCTCTCACATACCTAGAGCTGAGAGAAGCCTCCTCTTGAGGTGCTTGTGGTAAGGTGGTATTCCTCTGGAGTCGAAGCCAGGGACTAACCTCTCATCTCGAGTTGATTTTTGGCCCACGGAGCTCTTTCGTGTTGCTACAGTGACCTCAGGATCCCTCTAGCCTTGAAACAGTGTTCTTGGGGTTTCTCTGGAGTGCCATCAAGTAAATCAAGGCTCCTTTCATGTGTGATGTGCAACACGGAATTGCTCTGCACGCAGTGCAGGGGAATCGGGCCTCATCTCGCGGCGAGGGGGAAGTCTCATGGTTTTTCTCGAGTTGCGGCGGGAACCTGGGGTATATTCTCGAGTTACGACGGGGATGGCCCTTCCACCCACGTGTTTCTTCAGCGACGACAGGACTCCTGCCTATTTGCGAGGGGCAACTCTGGATTCTCCTCGAGGCTTGGCAGGGCAATTGGGACGCCTCTCCAGCTGAGGTGGGAGACCAAGTGTCCCTTTCCAAGTGCCACAGGAATCCTGGGACTCCTATCAAGTTTCACGAGGAGTCAGGCATCGTCTCCTTTGGAGGCACTGATCTCCACGTACCTCTGGAGTTTTCAAAGGATGTGAGGCTATCGGTCGCGATGAGGTGGGGAATTAAGTCTTTCTCTGTGATTTCCACAGGGGATTCAGACATCCTTTTGTCCTGGGAGATGCAAGACGAGCCTGCATTGAAGTCACTGCAGGGATATCCGGCCTTATTTCGAGTCAGGGCATCGCGGTGTCCATTCCACTTGAGGCCGCAAACTCAGAGTCCCTCTCACATACCGAGACCTGAGAGAAGCCTCCTCTTGAGGTGCTTGTGGTAAGGTGGTATTCCTCAGGAGTCGAAGCCAGGGACTAACCTCTCATCTTGTGTGGATTCTTGGTCCACGGGGCTCTTTCGTGTTGCTACAGTGACCTCAGGATCCCTCTAGCCTTGAAACAGTGTTCTTGGGGTTTCTCTGGAGTGCCATCAAGGAAATCAAGGCTCCTTTCATGTGTGATGTGCAACACGGAATTGCTCTGCACGCAGTGCAGGGGAATCGGGCCTCATCTCGCGGCGAGGGGGAAGTCTCATGGTTTTTCTCGAGTTGCGGCGGGAACCTGGGTTATATTCTCGAGTTATGACGGGGATGGCCCTTCCACACACGTGTTTCTTCAGCGACGTCAGGACTCCTGCCTAGTTGCGAGGGACAACTCGGGATTCTCCTCGAGGCTTTGCAGGGCAATTGGGACGCCTCTCCAGCTGAGACGGGAGACCACGGGTCCCTTTCCACGTGCCACAGGAATCCTGGGTCTCCTATCAAGTTTCACGAGGAGTCAGGCATCGTCTCCTTTGGAGGCACTGATCTCCGCGTACCTCTGGAGTTTTCAAAGGATTTGAGGCCTCCTGTCGCGATGAGGTGGGGAACTAGGTCTTTCTCTGCAGTCTCCACAGGGGATTAAGACACCCTTTCGTCTTGGGAGATGCAAGACGAGCCTGCATTCCAGTCACTGCAGGGATATCCGGCCTTATTTCGAGTCAGGGCATCGCGGTGTCCATTCCACTTGAGGCCGCAAACTCAGGGTCCCTCTCACATACCTAGAGCTGAGAGAAGCCTCCTCTTGAGGTGCTTGTGGTAAGGTGGTATTCCTCTGGAGTCGAAGCCAGGGACTAACGTCTCATCTCGTGTTGATTTTTGGTCCACGGAGCTCTTTCGTGTTGCTACAGTCACCTCAGGATCCCTCTAGCCTTGAAACAGTGTTCTTGGGGTTTCTCTGGAGTGCCATGAAGGAAATCAAGGCTCCTTTCATGTGTGATGTGCAACACAGAATTGCTCTGCACGCAGTGCAGGGGAATCGGGCCTCATCTCGCGGCGAGGGGGAAGTCTCATGGTTTTTCTCGAGTTGCGGCGGGAACCTGGGGTATATTCTCGAGTTACGACGGGGATGGCCCTTCCACACACATGTTTGTTCAGCCACATCAGGACTCTTGCCTAGTTGCGAGACACAACTCAGGATTCTCCTCGAGGCTTGGCAAGGCAATTGGGACGCCTCTCCAGCTGAGACGGGAGACCAAGGGTCCCTTTCCACGTGCCACAGGAATCCTGGGACTCCTATCAAGTTTCACGAGGAGTCAGGCATCGTCTCCTTTGGAGGCACTGATCTCCGCGTACCTCTGGAGTTTTCAAAGGATGTGAGGCCTCCGGTCGCGATGAGGTGGGGAACTAGGTCTTTCTCTGTGGTCTCCACAGGGGATTCAGACATCCTTTCATCTTGGGAGATGCAAGACGAGCCTGCATTCAAGTCACTGCAGGGATATCCAGCCTTATTTCGCGTCAGGGCATCGCGGTGTCCACTCCACTTGAGGCCGCAAACTCAGGGTCCCTCTCACATACCTAGAGCTGAGAGAAGCCTCCTCTTGAGGTGCTTGTGGTAAGGTGGTATTCCTCTGGAGTCGAAGCCAGGGACTAACCTCTCATCTCGAGTTGATTTTTGGCCCACGGAGCTCTTTCGTGTTGCTACAGTGACCTCAGGATCCCTCTAGCCTTGAAACAGTGTTCTTGGGGTTTCTCTGGAGTGCCATCAAGGAAATCAAGGCTCCTTTCATGTGTGATGTGCAACACGGAATTGCTCTGCACGCAGTGCAGGGGAATCGGGCCTCATCTCGCGGCGAGGGGGAAGTCTCATGGTTTTTCTCGAGTTGCGGCGGGAACCTGGGGTATATTCTCGAGTTACGACGGGGATGGCCCTTCCACCCACGTGTTTCTTCAGCGACGTCAGGACTCCTGCCTATTTGCGAGGGACAACTCTGGATTCTCCTCGAGGCTTGGCAGGGCAATTGGGACGCCTCTCCAGCTGAGGTGGGAGACCAAGTGTCCCTTTCCAAGTGCCACAGGAATCCTGGGACTCCTATCAAGTTTCACGAGAAGTCAGGCATCGTCTCCTTTGGAGGCACTGATCTCCACGTACCTCTGGAGTTTTCAAAGGATGTGAGGCTATCGGTCGCGATGAGGTGGGGAATTAAGTCTTTCTCTGTGATTTCCACAGGGGATTCAGACATCCTTTTGTCCTGGGAGATGCAAGACGAGCCTGCATTGAAGTCACTGCAGGGATATCCGGCCTTATTTCGAGTCAGGGCATCGCGGTGTCCATTCCACTTGAGGCCGCAAACTCAGGGTCCCTCTCACATACCGAGACCTGAGAGAAGCCTCCTCTTGAGGTGCTTGTGGTAAGGTGGTATTCCTCTGGAGACGAATCCAGGGACTAACCTCTCTTTTTGAGTTGATTTTTGGTCCACAGAGTTCTTTCGTGTTGCTACAGTTACCTCAGGATCCCTCTATCCTTGAAACAGTGTTCTTGGGGTTTCTCTGGAGTGCCATCAAGGAAATCAAGGCTCCTTTCATGTGTGATGTGCAAGACGGAATTGCTCTGCACGCAGTACAGGGGAATCGGGCCTCATCTCGCATCGAGGGGGAAGTCTCATGGTTTTTCTCGAGTTGCGGCGGGAACCTGGGGTATATTCTCGAGTTACGACGGGGATGGCCCTTCCACCCACGTGTTTGTTCAGCCACGTCAGGACTCCTGCCTAGTTGCGAGGGACAACTCGGGATTCTCCTCGAGGCTTGGCAGGGCAATTGGAACGCCTCTCCAGCTGAGGCGGGAGACCAAGGGTCCCTTTCCACGTGCCACAAGAATCCTGGGACTCCTATCAAGTTTCACGAGGAGTCAGGCATCGTCTCCTTTGGAGGCACTGATCTCCGCGTACCTCTGGAGTTTTCAAAGGATGTGAGGCCTCCGGTCGCGATGAGGTGGGGAGCTAGGTCTTTCTCTGTGGTCTCCACAGGGGATTCAGACATCCTTTCTTCTTGGGAGATGCAAGACGAGCCTGCATTGAAGTCACTGCAGGGATATCCGGCCTTATTTCGAGTCAGGGCATCGCGGTGTCCATTCCTCTTGAGGCCGCAAACTCAGGATCCCTCTCACATACCTAGAGCTGAGAGAAGCCTCCTCTTGAGGTGCTTGTGGTAAGGTGGTATTCCTCAGGAGTCGAAGCCAGGGACTAACCTCTCATCTCGTGTGGATTCTTGGTCCACGGGGCTCTTTCGTGTTGCTACAGTGACCTCAGGATCCCTCTAGCCTTGAAACAGTGTTCTTGGGGTTTCTCTGGAGTGCCATCAAGGAAATCAAGGCTCCTTTCATGTGTGATGTGCAACACGGAATTGCTCTGCACGCAGTGCAGGGGAATCGAGCCTCATCTCGCGGCGAGGGGGAAGTCTCATGGTTTTTCTCGAGTTGCGGCGGGAACCTGGGGTATATTCTCGAGTTACGACGGGGATGGCCCTTCCACACACGTGTTTCTTCAGCGACGTCAGGACTCCTGCCTAGTTGCGAGGGACAACTCGGGATTCTCCTCGAGGCTTTGCAGGGCAATTGGGACGCCTCTCCAGCTGAGACGGGAGACCAAGGGTCCCTTTCCACGTGCCACAGGAATCCTGGGTATCCTATCAAGTTTCACGAGGAGTCAGGCATCGTCTCCTTTGGAGGCACTGATCTCCGCATCCCTCTGGAGTTTTCAAAGGATTTGAGGCCTCCTGTCGCGATGAGGTGGGGAACTAGGTCTTTCTCTGTGGTCTCCACAGGGGATTCAGACACCCTTTCGTCTTGGGAGATGCAAGGCGAGCCTGCATTCCAGTCACTGCAGGGATATCCGGCCTTATTTCGAGTCAGGGCATCACGGTGTCCATTCCACTTGAGGCCACAAACTCAGGGTCCCTCTCACATACCTAGAGCTGAGAGAAGCCTCCTCTTGAGGTGCTTGTGGTAAGGTGGTATTCCTCTGGAGTCGAAGCCAGGGACTAACCTCTCATCTCGAGTTGATTTTTGGTCCACAGAGCTCTTTCATGTTGCTACAGTGACCTCAGGATCCCTCTAGCCTTGAAACAGTGTTCTTGGGGTTTCTCTGGAGTGCCATGAAGGAAATCAAGGCTCCTTTCATGTGTGATGTGCCACACAGAATTGCTCTGCACGCAGTGCAGGGGAATCGGGCCTCATCTCGCGGCGAGGGGGAAGTCTCATGGTTTTTCTCGAGTTGCGGCGGGAACCTGGGGTATATTCTCGAGTTATGACGGGGATGGCCCTTCCACACACGTGTTTGTTCAGCCACGTCAGGACTCTTGCCTAGTTGCGAGACACAACTCGGGATTCTCCTCGAGGCTTGGCAAGGCAATTGGGACGCCTCTCCAGCTGAGGCGGGAGACCAAGGGTCCCTTTCCACGAGCCACAGGAATCCTGGGACTCCTATCAAGTTTCACGAGGAGTCAGGCATCGTCTCCTTTGGAGGCACTGATCTCCGCGTACCTCTGGAGTTTTCAAAGGATGTGAGGCCTCCGGTCGCGATGAGGTGGGGAACTAGGTCTTTCTCTGTGGTCTCCACAGGGGATTCAGACATCCTTTCATCTTGGGAGATGCAAGACGAGCCTGCCTTCAAGTCACTGCAGGGATATCCAGCCTTATTTCGCGTCAGGGCATCGCGGTGTCCATTCCACTTGAGGCCGCAAACTCAGGGTCCCTCTCACATACCTAGAGCTGAGAGAAGCCTCCTCTTGAGGTGCTTGTGGTAAGGTGGTATTCCTCTGGAGTCGAAGCCAGGGACTAACCTCTCATCTCGAGTTGATTTTTGGTCCACGGAGCTCTTTCGTGTTGCTACAGTGACCTCAGGATCCCTCTAGCCTTGAAACAGTGTTCTTGGGGTTTCTCTGGAGTG
Source organism: Cervus elaphus (assembly GCF_910594005.1). Taxonomy (NCBI): domain Eukaryota; kingdom Metazoa; phylum Chordata; class Mammalia; order Artiodactyla; family Cervidae; genus Cervus; species Cervus elaphus. The sequence goes on from NC_057836.1 coordinate 70,642,234, forward strand.
CCATCAAGGAAATCAAGGCTCCTTTCATGTGTGATGTGCAACACGGAATTGCTCTGCACGCAGTGCAGGGGAATCGGGCCTCATCTCGCGGCGAGGGGGAAGTCTCATGGTTTTTCTCGAGTTGCGGCGGGAACCTGGGGTATATTCTCGAGTTACGACGGGGATGGCCCTTCCACACACGTGTTTCTTCAGCGACGTCAGGACTCCTGCCTAGTTGCGAGGAACAACTCGGGATTCTCCTCGAGGCTTTGTAGGGCAATTGGGACGCCTCTCCAGCTGAGACGGGAGACCAAGGGTCCCTTTCCACGTGCCACAGGAATCCTGGGTCTCCTATCAAGTTTCACGAGGAGTCAGGCATCGTCTCCTTTGGAGGCACTGATCTCCGCATACCTCTGGAGTTTTCAAAGGATTTGAGGCCTCCTGTCGTGATGAGGTGGGGAACTAGGTCTTTCTTTGTGGTCTCCACAGGGAATTCAGACACCCTTTCGTCTTGGGAGATGCAAGACGAGCCTGCATTCAAGTCACTGCAGGGATATCCAGCCTTATTTCGCGTCAGGGCATCGCGGTGTCCATTCCACTTGAGGCTGCAAACTCAGGGTCCCTCTCACATACCTAGAGCTGAGAGAAGCCTCCTCTTGAGGTGCTTGTGGTAAGGTGGTATTCCTCTGGAGTCGAAGCCAGGGACTAACCTCTCATCTCGAGTTGATTTTTGGCCCACGGAGCTCTTTCGTGTTGCTACAGTGACCTCAGGATCCCTCTAGCCTTGAAACAGTGTTCTTGGGGTTTCTCTGGAGTGCCATCAAGTAAATCAAGGCTCCTTTCATGTGTGATGTGCAACACGGAATTGCTCTGCACGCAGTGCAGGGGAATCGGGCCTCATCTCGCGGCGAGGGGGAAGTCTCATGGTTTTTCTCGAGTTGCGGCGGGAACCTGGGGTATATTCTCGAGTTACGACGGGGATGGCCCTTCCACCCACGTGTTTCTTCAGCGACGACAGGACTCCTGCCTATTTGCGAGGGGCAACTCTGGATTCTCCTCGAGGCTTGGCAGGGCAATTGGGACGCCTCTCCAGCTGAGGTGGGAGACCAAGTGTCCCTTTCCAAGTGCCACAGGAATCCTGGGACTCCTATCAAGTTTCACGAGGAGTCAGGCATCGTCTCCTTTGGAGGCACTGATCTCCACGTACCTCTGGAGTTTTCAAAGGATGTGAGGCTATCGGTCGCGATGAGGTGGGGAATTAAGTCTTTCTCTGTGATTTCCACAGGGGATTCAGACATCCTTTTGTCCTGGGAGATGCAAGACGAGCCTGCATTGAAGTCACTGCAGGGATATCCGGCCTTATTTCGAGTCAGGGCATCGCGGTGTCCATTCCACTTGAGGCCGCAAACTCAGAGTCCCTCTCACATACCGAGACCTGAGAGAAGCCTCCTCTTGAGGTGCTTGTGGTAAGGTGGTATTCCTCAGGAGTCGAAGCCAGGGACTAACCTCTCATCTTGTGTGGATTCTTGGTCCACGGGGCTCTTTCGTGTTGCTACAGTGACCTCAGGATCCCTCTAGCCTTGAAACAGTGTTCTTGGGGTTTCTCTGGAGTGCCATCAAGGAAATCAAGGCTCCTTTCATGTGTGATGTGCAACACGGAATTGCTCTGCACGCAGTGCAGGGGAATCGGGCCTCATCTCGCGGCGAGGGGGAAGTCTCATGGTTTTTCTCGAGTTGCGGCGGGAACCTGGGGTATATTCTCGAGTTATGACGGGGATGGCCCTTCCACACACGTGTTTCTTCAGCGACGTCAGGACTCCTGCCTAGTTGCGAGGGACAACTCGGGATTCTCCTCGAGGCTTTGCAGGGCAATTGGGACGCCTCTCCAGCTGAGACGGGAGACCAAGGGTCCCTTTCCACGTGCCACAGGAATCCTGGGTCTCCTATCAAGTTTCACGAGGAGTCAGGCATCGTCTCCTTTGGAGGCACTGATCTCCGCGTACCTCTGGAGTTTTCAAAGGATTTGAGGCCTCCTGTCGCGATGAGGTGGGGAACTAGGTCTTTCTCTGCAGTCTCCACAGGGGATTAAGACACCCTTTCGTCTTGGGAGATGCAAGACGAGCCTGCATTCCAGTCACTGCAGGGATATCCGGCCTTATTTCGAGTCAGGGCATCGCGGTGTCCATTCCACTTTAGGCCGCAAACTCAGGGTCCCTCTCACATACCTAGAGCTGAGAGAAGCCTCCTCTTGAGGTGCTTGTGGTAAGGTGGTATTCCTCTGGAGTCGAAGCCAGGGACTAACGTCTCATCTCGTGTTGATTTTTGGTCCACGGAGCTCTTTCGTGTTGCTACAGTCACCTCAGGATCCCTCTAGCCTTGAAACAGTGTTCTTGGGGTTTCTCTGGAGTGCCATGAAGGAAATCAAGGCTCCTTTCATGTGTGATGTGCAACACAGAATTGCTCTGCACGCAGTGCAGGGGAATCGGGCCTCATCTCGCGGCGAGGGGGAAGTCTCATGGTTTTTCTCGAGTTGCGGCGGGAACCTGGGGTATATTCTCGAGTTACGACGGGGATGGCCCTTCCACACACGTGTTTGTTCAGCCACGTCAGGACTCTTGCCTAGTTGCGAGACACAACTCGGGATTCTCCTCGAGGCTTGGCAAGGCAATTGGGACGCCTCTCCAGCTGAGGCGGGAGACCAAGGGTCCCTTTCCACGTGCCACAGGAATCCTGGGACTCCTATCAAGTTTCACGAGGAGTCAGGCATCGTCTCCTTTGGAGGCACTGATCTCCGCGTACCTCTGGAGTTTTCAAAGGATGTGAGGCCTCCGGTCGCGATGAGGTGGGGAACTAGGTCTTTCTCTGTGGTCTCCACAGGGGATTCAGACATCCTTTCATCTTGGGAGATGCAAGACGAGCCTGCATTCAAGTCACTGCAGGGATATCCAGCCTTATTTCGCGTCAGGGCATCGCGGTGTCCACTCCACTTGAGGCCGCAAACTCAGGGTCCCTCTCACATACCTAGAGCTGAGAGAAGCCTCCTCTTGAGGTGCTTGTGGTAAGGTGGTATTCCTCTGGAGTCGAAGCCAGGGACTAACCTCTCATCTCGAGTTGATTTTTGGCCCACGGAGCTCTTTCGTGTTGCTACAGTGACCTCAGGATCCCTTTAGCCTTGAAACAGTGTTCTTGGGGTTTCTTTGGAGTGCCATCAAGGAAATCAAGGCTCCTTTCATGTGTGATGTGCAACACGGAATTGCTCTGCACGCAGTGCAGGGGAATCGGGCCTCATCTCGCGGCGAGGGGGAAGTCTCATGGTTTTTCTCGAGTTGCAGCGGAACCTGGGGTATATTCTCGAGTTACGACGGGGATGGCCCTTCCACCCACGTGTTTCTTCAGCGACGTCAGGACTCCTGCCTAGTTGCAAGGGATAACTCGGGATTCTCCTCGAGGCTTGGCACGGCAATTTAAACGCCTCTCCAGCTGAGGCGGGAGACCAAGGGTCCCTTTCCACGTGCCACAAGAATCCTGGGACTCCTATCAAGTTTCCCGAGGAGTCAGGCATCGTCTCCTTTGGAGGCACTGATCTCCGCGTACCTCTGGAGTTTTCAAAGGATGTGAGGCCTCCGGTCGCGATGAGGTGGGGAACTAGGTCTTTCTCTGTGGTCTCCACAGGGGATTCAGACATCCTTTCTTCTTGGGAGATGCAAGACGAGCCTGCATTGAAGTCACTGCAGGGATATCCGGCCTTATTTCGAGTCAGGGCATCGCGGTGTCCATTCCTCTTGAGGCCGCAAACTCAGGATCCCTCTCACATACCTAGAGCTGAGAGAAGCCTCCTCTTGAGGTGCTTGTGGTAAGGTGGTATTCCTCAGGAGTCGAAGCCAGGGACTAACCTCTCATCTCGTGTGGATTCTTGGTCCACGGGGCTCTTTCGTGTTGCTACAGTGACCTCAGGATCCCTCTAGCCTTGAAACAGTGTTCTTGGGGTTTCTCTGGAGTGCCATCAAGGAAATCAAGGCTCCTTTCATGTGTGATGTGCAACACGGAATTGCTCTGCACGCAGTGCAGGGGAATCGGGCCTCATCTCGCGGCGAGGGGGAAGTCTCATGGTTTTTCTCGAGTTGCGGCGGGAACCTGGGGTATATTCTCGAGTTACGACGGGGATGGCCCTTCCACACACGTGTTTCTTCAGCGACGTCAGGACTCCTGCCTAGTTGCGAGGGACAACTCGGGATTCTCCTCGAGGCTTTGCAGGGCAATTGGGACGCCTCTCCAGCTGAGACGGGAGACCAAGGGTCCCTTTCCACGTGCCACAGGAATCCTGGGTATCCTATCAAGTTTCACGAGGAGTCAGGCATCGTCTCCTTTGGAGGCACTGATCTCCGCATCCCTCTGGAGTTTTCAAAGGATTTGAGGCCTCCTGTCGCGATGAGGTGGGGAACTAGGTCTTTCTCTGTGGTCTCCACAGGGGATTCAGACACCCTTTCGTCTTGGGAGATGCAAGGCGAGCCTGCATTCCAGTCACTGCAGGGATATCCGGCCTTATTTCGAGTCAGGGCATCACGGTGTCCATTCCACTTGAGGCCACAAACTCAGGGTCCCTCTCACATACCTAGAGCTGAGAGAAGCCTCCTCTTGAGGTGCTTGTGGTAAGGTGGTATTCCTCTGGAGTCGAAGCCAGGGACTAACCTCTCATCTCGAGTTGATTTTTGGTCCACAGAGCTCTTTCATGTTGCTACAGTGACCTCAGGATCCCTCTAGCCTTGAAACAGTGTTCTTGGGGTTTCTCTGGAGTGCCATGAAGGAAATCAAGGCTCCTTTCATGTGTGATGTGCCACACAGAATTGCTCTGCACGCAGTGCAGGGGAATCGGGCCTCATCTCGCGGCGAGGGGGAAGTCTCATGGTTTTTCTCGAGTTGCGGCGGGAACCTGGGGTATATTCTCGAGTTATGACGGGGATGGCCCTTCCACACACGTGTTTGTTCAGCCACGTCAGGACTCTTGCCTAGTTGCGAGACACAACTCGGGATTCTCCTCGAGGCTTGGCAAGGCAATTGGGACGCCTCTCCAGCTGAGGCGGGAGACCAAGGGTCCCTTTCCACGAGCCACAGGAATCCTGGGACTCCTATCAAGTTTCACGAGGAGTCAGGCATCGTCTCCTTTGGAGGCACTGATCTCCGCGTACCTCTGGAGTTTTCAAAGGATGTGAGGCCTCCGGTCGCGATGAGGTGGGGAACTAGGTCTTTCTCTGTGGTCTCCACAGGGGATTCAGACATCCTTTCATCTTGGGAGATGCAAGACGAGCCTGCCTTCAAGTCACTGCAGGGATATCCAGCCTTATTTCGCGTCAGGGCATCGCGGTGTCCATTCCACTTGAGGCCGCAAACTCAGGGTCCCTCTCACATACCTAGAGCTGAGAGAAGCCTCCTCTTGAGGTGCTTGTGGTAAGGTGGTATTCCTCTGGAGTCGAAGCCAGGGACTAACCTCTCATCTCGAGTTGATTTTTGGTCCACGGAGCTCTTTCGTGTTGCTACAGTGACCTCAGGATCCCTCTAGCCTTGAAACAGTGTTCTTGGGGTTTCTCTGGAGTGCCATCAAGGAAATCAAGGCTCCTTTCATGTGTGATGTGCAACACGGAATTGCTCTGCACGCAGTGCAGGGGAATCGGGCCTCATCTCGCGGCGAGGGGGAAGTCTCATGGTTTTTCTCGAGTTGCGGCGGGAACCTGGGGTATATTCTCGAGTTACGACGGGGATGGCCCTTCCACACACGTGTTTCTTCAGCGACGTCAGGACTCCTGCCTAGTTGCGAGGGACAACTCGGGATTCTCCTCGAGGCTTTGTAGGGCAATTGGGACGCCTCTCCAGCTGAGACGGGAGACCAAGGGTCCCTTTCCACGTGCCACAGGAATCCTGGGTCTCCTATCAAGTTTCACGAGGAGTCAGGCATCGTCTCCTTTGGAGGCACTGATCTCCGCATACCTCTGGAGTTTTCAAAGGATTTGAGGCCTCCTGTCGTGATGAGGTGGGGAACTAGGTCTTTCTTTGTGGTCTCCACAGGGAATTCAGACACCCTTTCGTCTTGGGAGATGCAAGACGAGCCTGCATTCAAGTCACTGCAGGGATATCCAGCCTTATTTCGCGTCAGGGCATCGCGGTGTCCATTCCACTTGAGGCTGCAAACTCAGGGTCCCTCTCACATACCTAGAGCTGAGAGAAGCCTCCTCTTGAGGTGCTTGTGGTAAGGTGGTATTCCTCTGGAGTCGAAGCCAGGGACTAACCTCTCATCTCGAGTTGATTTTTGGCCCACGGAGCTCTTTCGTGTTGCTACAGTGACCTCAGGATCCCTCTAGCCTTGAAACAGTGTTCTTGGGGTTTCTCTGGAGTGCCATCAAGTAAATCAAGGCTCCTTTCATGTGTGATGTGCAACACGGAATTGCTCTGCACGCAGTGCAGGGGAATCGGGCCTCATCTCGCGGCGAGGGGGAAGTCTCATGGTTTTTCTCGAGTTGCGGCGGGAACCTGGGGTATATTCTCGAGTTACGACGGGGATGGCCCTTCCACCCACGTGTTTCTTCAGCGACGACAGGACTCCTGCCTATTTGCGAGGGGCAACTCTGGATTCTCCTCGAGGCTTGGCAGGGCAATTGGGACGCCTCTCCAGCTGAGGTGGGAGACCAAGTGTCCCTTTCCAAGTGCCACAGGAATCCTGGGACTCCTATCAAGTTTCACGAGGAGTCAGGCATCGTCTCCTTTGGAGGCACTGATCTCCACGTACCTCTGGAGTTTTCAAAGGATGTGAGGCTATCGGTCGCGATGAGGTGGGGAATTAAGTCTTTCTCTGTGATTTCCACAGGGGATTCAGACATCCTTTTGTCCTGGGAGATGCAAGACGAGCCTGCATTGAAGTCACTGCAGGGATATCCGGCCTTATTTCGAGTCAGGGCATCGCGGTGTCCATTCCACTTGAGGCCGCAAACTCAGAGTCCCTCTCACATACCGAGACCTGAGAGAAGCCTCCTCTTGAGGTGCTTGTGGTAAGGTGGTATTCCTCAGGAGTCGAAGCCAGGGACTAACCTCTCATCTTGTGTGGATTCTTGGTCCACGGGGCTCTTTCGTGTTGCTACAGTGACCTCAGGATCCCTCTAGCCTTGAAACAGTGTTCTTGGGGTTTCTCTGGAGTGCCATCAAGGAAATCAAGGCTCCTTTCATGTGTGATGTGCAACACGGAATTGCTCTGCACGCAGTGCAGGGGAATCGGGCCTCATCTCGCGGCGAGGGGGAAGTCTCATGGTTTTTCTCGAGTTGCGGCGGGAACCTGGGGTATATTCTCGAGTTATGACGGGGATGGCCCTTCCACACACGTGTTTCTTCAGCGACGTCAGGACTCCTGCCTAGTTGCGAGGGACAACTCGGGATTCTCCTCGAGGCTTTGCAGGGCAATTGGGACGCCTCTCCAGCTGAGACGGGAGACCAAGGGTCCCTTTCCACGTGCCACAGGAATCCTGGGTCTCCTATCAAGTTTCACGAGGAGTCAGGCATCGTCTCCTTTGGAGGCACTGATCTCCGCGTACCTCTGGAGTTTTCAAAGGATTTGAGGCCTCCTGTCGCGATGAGGTGGGGAACTAGGTCTTTCTCTGCAGTCTCCACAGGGGATTAAGACACCCTTTCGTCTTGGGAGATGCAAGACGAGCCTGCATTCCAGTCACTGCAGGGATATCCGGCCTTATTTCGAGTCAGGGCATCGCGGTGTCCATTCCACTTTAGGCCGCAAACTCAGGGTCCCTCTCACATACCTAGAGCTGAGAGAAGCCTCCTCTTGAGGTGCTTGTGGTAAGGTGGTATTCCTCTGGAGTCGAAGCCAGGGACTAACGTCTCATCTCGTGTTGATTTTTGGTCCACGGAGCTCTTTCGTGTTGCTACAGTCACCTCAGGATCCCTCTAGCCTTGAAACAGTGTTCTTGGGGTTTCTCTGGAGTGCCATGAAGGAAATCAAGGCTCCTTTCATGTGTGATGTGCAACACAGAATTGCTCTGCACGCAGTGCAGGGGAATCGGGCCTCATCTCGCGGCGAGGGGGAAGTCTCATGGTTTTTCTCGAGTTGCGGCGGGAACCTGGGGTATATTCTCGAGTTACGACGGGGATGGCCCTTCCACACACGTGTTTGTTCAGCCACGTCAGGACTCTTGCCTAGTTGCGAGACACAACTCGGGATTCTCCTCGAGGCTTGGCAAGGCAATTGGGACGCCTCTCCAGCTGAGGCGGGAGACCAAGGGTCCCTTTCCACGTGCCACAGGAATCCTGGGACTCCTATCAAGTTTCACGAGGAGTCAGGCATCGTCTCCTTTGGAGGCACTGATCTCCGCGTACCTCTGGAGTTTTCAAAGGATATGAGGCCTCCGGTCGCGATGAGGTGGGGAACTAGGTCTTTCTCTGTGGTCTCCACAGGGGATTCAGACATCCTTTCATCTTGGGAGATGCAAGACGAGCCTGCATTCAAGTCACTGCAGGGATATCCAGCCTTATTTCGCGTCAGGGCATCGCGGTGTCCACTCCACTTGAGGCCGCAAACTCAGGGTCCCTCTCACATACCTAGAGCTGAGAGAAGCCTCCTCTTGAGGTGCTTGTGGTAAGGTGGTATTCCTCTGGAGTCGAAGCCAGGGACTAACCTCTCATCTCGAGTTGATTTTTGGCCCACGGAGCTCTTTCGTGTTGCTACAGTGACCTCAGGATCCCTTTAGCCTTGAAACAGTGTTCTTGGGGTTTCTTTGGAGTGCCATCAAGGAAATCAAGGCTCCTTTCATGTGTGATGTGCAACACGGAATTGCTCTGCACGCAGTGCAGGGGAATCGGGCCTCATCTCGCGGCGAGGGGGAAGTCTCATGGTTTTTCTCGAGTTGCAGCGGAACCTGGGGTATATTCTCGAGTTACGACGGGGATGGCCCTTCCACCCACGTGTTTCTTCAGCGACGTCAGGACTCCTGCCTAGTTGCAAGGGATAACTCGGGATTCTCCTCGAGGCTTGGCACGGCAATTGGAACGCCTCTCCAGCTGAGGCGGGAGACCAAGGGTCCCTTTCCACGTGCCACAAGAATCCTGGGACTCCTATCAAGTTTCCCGAGGAGTCAGGCATCGTCTCCTTTGGAGGCACTGATCTCCGCGTACCTCTGGAGTTTTCAAAGGATGTGAGGCCTCCGGTCGCGATGAGGTGGGGATCTAGGTCTTTCTCTGTGGTCTCCACAGGGGATTCAGACATCCTTTCTTCTTGGGAGATGCAAGACGAGCCTGCATTGAAGTCACTGCAGGGATATCCGGCCTTATTTCGAGTCAGGGCATCGCGGTGTCCATTCCACTTGAGGCCGCAAACTCAGGGTCCCTCTCACATACCTAGAGCTGAGAGAAGCCTCCTCTTGAGGTGCTTGTGGTAAGGTGGTATTCCTCAGGAGTCGAAGCCAGGGACTAACCTCTCATCTCGTGTGGATTCTTGGTCCACGGGGCTCTTTCGTGTTGCTACAGTGACGTCAGGATCCCTCTAGCCTTGAAACAGTGTTCTTGGGGTTTCTCTGGAGTGCCATCAAGGAAATCAAGGCTCCTTTCATGTGTGATGTGCAACACGGAATTGCTCTGCACGCAGTGCAGGGGAATCGGGCCTCATCTCGCGGCGAGGGGGAAGTCTCATGGTTTTTCTCGAGTTGCGGCGGGAACCTGGGGTATATTCTCGAGTTACGACGGGGATGGCCCTTCCACACACGTGTTTCTTCAGCGACGTCAGGACTCCTGCCTAGTTGCGAGGGACAACTCGGGATTCTCCTCGAGGCTTTGCAGGGCAATTGGGACGCCTCTCCAGCTGTTACGGGAGACCAAGGGTCCCTTTCCACGTGCCACAGAAATCCTGGGTCTCCTATCAAGTTTCACGAGGAGTCAGGCATCGTCTCCTTTGGAGGCACTGATCTCCGCGTACCTCTGGAGTTTTCAAAGGATTTGAGGCCTCCTGTCGCGATGAGGTGGGGAACTAGGTCTTTCTCTGCGGTCTCCACAGGGGATTAAGACACCCTTTCGTCTTGGGAGATGCAAGACGAGCCTGCATTCCAGTCACTGCAGGGATATTCGGCCTTATTTCGAGTCAGGGCATCGCGGTGTCCATTCCACTTGAGGCCGCAAACTCAGGGTCCCTCTCACATACCTAGAGCTGAGAGAAGCCTCCTCTTGAGGTGCTTGTGGTAAAGTGGTATTCCTCTGGAGTCGAAGCCAGGGACTAACGTCTCATCTCGTGTTGATTTTTGGTCCACGGAGCTCTTTCATGTTGCTACAGTGACCTCAGGATCCCTCTAGCCTTGAAACAGTGTTCTTGGGGTTTCTCTGGAGTGCCATGAAGGAAATCAAGGCTCCTTTCATGTGTGATGTGCAACACAGAATTGCTCTGCACGCAGTGCAGGGGAATCGGGCCTCATCTCGCGGCGAGGGGGAAGTCTCATGGTTTTTCTCGAGTTGCGGCGGGAACCTGGGGTATATTCTCGAGTTACGACGGGGCTGGCCCTTCCACACACATGTTTGTTCAGCCACGTCAGGACTCTTGCCTAGTTGCGAGACACAACTCAGGATTCTCCTCGAGGCTTGGCAAGGCAATTGGGACGCCTCTCCAGCTGAGGCGGGAGACCAAGGGTCCCTTTCCACGTGCCACAGGAATCCTGGGACTCCTATCAAGTTTCACGAGGAGTCAGGCATCGTCTCCTTTGGAGGCACTGATCTCCGCGTACCTCTGGAGTTTTCAAAGGATGTGAGGCCTCCGGTCGCGATGAGGTGGGGAACTAGGTCTTTCTCTGTGGTCTCCACAGGGGATTCAGACATCCTTTCATCTTGGGAGATGCAAGACGAGCCTGCATTCAAGTCACTGCAGGGATATCCAGCCTTATTTCGCGTCAGGGCATCGCGGTGTCCACTCCACTTGAGGCCGCAAACTCAGGGTCCCTCTCACATACCTAGAGCTGAGAGAAGCCTCCTCTTGAGGTGCTTGTGGTAAGGTGGTATTCCTCTGGAGTCGAAGCCAGGGACTAACCTCTCATCTCGAGTTGATTTTTGGTCCACGGAGCTCTTTCGTGTTGCTACAGTGACCTCAGGATCCCTCTATCCTTGAAACAGTGTTCTTGGGGTTTCTCTGGAGTGCCATCAAGGAAATCAAGGCTCCTTTCATGTGTGATGTGCAAGACGGAATTGCTCTGCACGCAGTGCAGGGGAATCGGGCCTCATCTCGCGGCGAGGGGGAAGTCTCATGGTTTTTCTCGAGTTGCGGCGGGAACCTGGGGTATATTCTCGAGTTACGACGGTGATGGCCCTTCCACACACGTGTTTGTTCAGCCACGTCAGGACTCTTGCCTAGTTGCAAAACACAACTCGGGATTCTCCTCGAGGCTTGGCAAGGCAATTGGGACGCCTCTCCCGCTGAGGCGGGAGACTAAGGGTCCCTTTCCACGTGCCACAGGAATCCTGGGACTCCTATCAAGTTTCACGAGGAGTCAGGCATCGTCTCCTTTGGAGGCACTAATCTCCGCGTACCTCTGGAGTTTTCAAAGGATGTGAGGCCTCCGGTCACGATGAGGTGGGGAACTAGGTCTTTCTCTGTGGTCTCCACAGTGGATTCAGACATCCTTTCATCTTGGGAGATGCAAGACGAGCCTGCATTCAAGTCACTGCAGGGATATCCAGCTTTATTTCGCGTCAGGGCATCGCGGTGTCCATTCCACTTGAGGCCGCAAACTCAGGGTCCCTCTCACATACCTAGAGCTGAGAGAAGCCTCCTCTTGAGGTGCTTGTGGTAAGGTGGTATTTCTCAGGAGTCGAAGCCAGGGACTAACCTCTCATCTCGTGTTGATTCTTGGTCCACGGAGCTCTTTCGTGTTGCTACAGTGACCTCAGGATCCCTCTAGCCTTGAAACAGTGTTCTTGGGGTTTCTCTGGAGTGCCATTAAGGAAATCAAGGCTCCTTTCATGTGTGATGTGCAACACGGAATTGCTCTGCATGCAGTGCAGGGGAATCGGGCCTCATCTCGCGGCGAGGGGGAAGTCTCATGGTTTTTCTCGAGTTGCGGCGGGAACCTGGGGTATATTCTCGAGTTACGACGGGGATGGCACTTCCACACACGTGTGTGTTCAGCGACGTCAGGACTCCTGCCTAGTTGCGAGGGACAACTCGGGATTCTCCTCGAGGCTTTGCAGGGCAATTGGGACGCCTCTCCAGCTGAGACGGGAGACCAAGGTTCCCTTTCCACGTGCCACAGGAATCCTGTGTCTCCTATCAAGTTTCACGAGGAGTCAGGCATCGTCTCCTTTGGAGGCACTGATCTCCGCATACCTCTGGAGTTTTCAAAGGATTTGAGGCCTCCTGTCGCGATGAGGTGGGGAACTAGGTCTTTCTCTGTGGTCTCCACAGGGGATTCAGACACCCTTTCGTCTTGGGAGATGCAAGACGAGCCTGCATTCCAGTCACTGCAGGGATATCTGGCCTTATTTCGAGTCAGGGCATCGCGGTGTCCATTCCACTTGAGGCCGCAAACTCAGGGTCCCTCTCACATACCTAGAGCTGAGAGAAGCCTCCTCTTGAGGTGCTTGTGGTAAGGTGGTATTCCTCTGGAGTCGAAGCCAGGGACTAACCTCTCATCTCGAGTTGATTTTTGGTCCACGGAGCTCTTTCGTGTTGCTACAGTGACCTCAGGATCCCTCTAGCCTTGAAACAGTGTTCTTGGGGTTTCTCTGGAGTGCCATCAAGGAAATCAAGGCTCCTTTCATGTGTGATGTGCAACACGGAATTGCTCTGCACGCAGTGCAGGGGAATCGGGCCTCATCTCGCGGCGAGGGGGAAGTCTCATGGTTTTTCTCGAGTTGCGGCGGGAACCTGGGGTATATTCTCGAGTTACGACGGGGATGGCCCTTCCACCCACGTGTTTCTTCAGCGACGTCAGGACTCCTGCCTAGTTGCGAGGGACAACTCTGGATTCTCCTCGAGGCTTGGCAGGGCAATTGGGACGCCTCTCCAGCTGAGGCGGGAGACCAAGTGTCCCTTTCCAAGTGCCACAGGAATCCTGGGACTCCTATCAAGTTTCACGAGGAGTCAGGCATCGTCTCCTTTGGAGGCACTGATCTCCGCGTACCTCTGGAGTTTTCAAAGGATGTGAGGCTATCGGTCGCGATGAGGTGGGGAACTAAGTCTTTCTCTGTGCTTTCCACAGGGGATTCAGACATCCTTTCGTCCTGGGAGATGCAAGACGAGCCTGCATTGAAGTCACTGCAGGGATATCCGGCCTTATTTCGAGTCAGGGCATCGCGGTGTCCATTCCACTTGAGGCCGCAAACTCAGGGTCCCTCTCACATACCTAGAGCTGAGAGAAGCCTCCTCTTGAGGTGCTTGTGGTAAGGTGGTATTCCTCTGGAGACGAATCCAGGGACTAACCTCTCTTTTCGAGTTGATTTTTGGTCCACAGAGTTCTTTCGTGTTGCTACAGTGACCTCAGGATCCCTCTATCCTTGAAACAGTGTTCTTGGGGTTTCTCTGGAGTGCCATCAAGGAAATCAAGGCTCCTTTCATGTGTGATGTGCAAGACGGAATTGCTCTGCACGCAGTACAGGGGAATCGGGCCTCATCTCGCATCGAGGGGGAAGTCTCATGGTTTTTCTCGAGTTGCGGCGGGAACCTGGGGTATATTCTCGAGTTACGACGGGGATGGCCCTTCCACCCACGTGTTTCTTCAGCGACGTCAGGACTCCTGCCTAGTTGCGAGGGACAACTCTGGATTCTCCTCGAGGCTTGGCAGGGCAATTGGATCGCCTCTCCAGCTGAGGCGGGAGACCAAGGGTCCCTTTCCACGTGCCACAAGAATCCTGGGACTCCTATCAAGTTTCACGAGGAGTCAGGCATCGTCTCCTTTGGAGGCACCGATCTCCGCGTACCTCTGGAGTTTTCAAAGGATGTGAGGCCTCCGGTCGCGATGAGGTGGGGAACTAGGTCTTTCTCTGTGGTCTCCACAGGGGATTCAGACATCCTTTCGTCTTGGGAGATGCAAGACGAGCCTGCATTCCAGTCACTGCAGGGATATCCGGCCTTATTTCGAGTCAGGGCATCGCGGTGTCCATTCCACTTGAGGCCGCAAACTCAGGGTCCCTCTCACATACCTAGAGCTGAGAGAAGCCTCCTCTTGAGGTGCTTGTGGTAAGGTGGTATTCCTCTGGAGTCGAAGCCAGGGACTAACGTCTCATCTCGTGTTGATTTTTGGTCCACGGAGCTCTTTCGTGTTGCTACAGTCACCTCAGGATCCCTCTAGCCTTGAAACAGTGTTCTTGGGGTTTCTCTGGAGTGCCATGAAGGAAATCAAGGCTCCTTTCATGTGTGATGTGCAACACAGAATTGCTCTGCACGCAGTGCAGGGGAATCGGGCCTCATCTCGCGGCGAGGGGGAAGTCTCATGGTTTTTCTCGAGTTGCGGCGGGAACCTGGGGTATATTCTCGAGTTACGACGGGGATGGCCCTTCCACACACATGTTTGTTCAGCCACGTCAGGACTCTTGCCTAGTTGCGAGACACAACTCAGGATTCTCCTCGAGGCTTGGCAAGGCAATTGGGACGCCTCTCCAGCTGAGGCGGGAGACCAAGGGTCCCTTTCCACGTGCCACAGGAATCCTGGGACTCCTATCAAGTTTCACGAGGAGTCAGGCATCGTCTCCTTTGGAGGCACTGATCTCCGCGTACCTCTGGAGTTTTCAAAGGATGTGAGGCCTCCGGTCGCGATGAGGTGGGGAACTAGGTCTTTCTCTGTGGTCTCCACAGGGGATTCAGACATCCTTTCATCTTGGGAGATGCAAGACGAGCCTGCATTCAAGTCACTGCAGGGATATCCAGCCTTATTTCGCGTCAGGGCATCGCGGTGTCCACTCCACTTGAGGCCGCAAACTCAGGGTCCCTCTCACATACCTAGAGCTGAGAGAAGCCTCCTCTTGAGGTGCTTGTGGTAAGGTGGTATTCCTCTGGAGTCGAAGCCAGGCACTAACCTCTCATCTCGAGTTGATTTTTGGCCCACGGAGCTCTTTCGTGTTGCTACAGTGACCTCAGGATCCCTCTAGCCTTGAAACAGTGTTCTTGGGGTTTCTCTGGAGTGCCATCAAGGAAATCAAGGCTCCTTTCATGTGTGATGTGCAAGACGGAATTGCTCTGCACGCAGTGCAGGGGAATCGGCCCTCATCTCGCGGCGAGGGGGAAGTCTCAGGGTTTTTCTCGAGTTGCGGCGGGAACCTGGGGTATATTCTCGAGTTACGACGGGGATGGCCCTTCCACACACGTGTGTGTTCAGCCATGTCAGGACTCCTGCCTAGTTGCGAGGGACAACTCGGGATTCTCCTCGAGGCTTTGCAGGGCAATTGGGACGCCTCTCCAGCTGAGACGGGAGACCAAGGGTCCGTTTCCACGTGCCACAGGAATCCTGGGTCTCCTATCAAGTTTCACGAGGAGTCAGGCATCGTCTCCTTTGGAGGCACTGATCTCCGCATACCTCTGGAGTTTTCAAAGGATTTGAGGCCTCCTGTCGCGATGAGGTGGGGAACTAGGTCTTTCTCTGTGGTCTCCACAGGGGATTCAGACACCCTTTCGTCTTGGGAGATGCAAGACGAGCCTGCATTCCAGTCACTGCAGGGATATCCGGCCTTATTTCGAGTCAGGGCATCGCGGTGTCCATTCCACTTCAGTCCGCAAACTCAGGGTCCCTCTCACATACCTAGAGCTGAGAGAAGCCTCCTCTTGAGGTGCTTGTGGTAAGGTGGTATTCCTCTGGAGTTGAAGCCAGGGACTAACCTCTCATCTCGAGTTGATTTTTGGTCCACGGAGCTCTTTCGTGTTGCTACAGTGACCTCAGGATCCCTCTATCCTTGAAACAGTGTTCTTGGGGTTTCTCTGGAGTGCCATCAAGGAAATCAAGGCTCCTTTCATGTGTGATGTGCAACACAGAATTGCTCTGCACGCAGTGCAGGGGAATCGGGCCTCATCTCGCGGCGAGGGGGAAGTCTCATGGTTTTTCTCGAGTTGCGGCGGGAACCTGGGGTATATTCTCGAGTTACGACGGGGATGGCCCTTCCACCCACGTGTTTCTTCAGCGACGTCAGGACTCCTGCCTAGTTGCGAGGGACAACTCTGGATTCTCCTCGAGGCTTGGCAGGGCAATTGGGACGCCTCTCCAGCTGAGGCGGGAGACCAAGTGTCCCTTTCCAAGTGCCACAGGAATCCTGGGACTCCTATCAAGTTTCACGAGGAGTCAGGCATCGTCTCCTTTGGAGGCACTGATCTCCGCGTACCTCTCGAGTTTTCAAAGGATGTGAGGCTATCGGTCGCGATGAGGTGGGGAACTAAGTCTTTCTCTGTGCTTTCCACAGGGGATTCAGACATCCTTTCGTCCTGGGAGATGCAAGACGAGCCTGCATTGAAGTCACTGCAGGGATATCCGGCCTTATTTCGAGTCAGGGCATCGCGGTGTCCATTCCACTTGAGGCCGCAAACTCAGGGTCCCTCTCACATACCTAGAGCTGAGAGAAGCCTCCTCTTGAGGTGCTTGTGGTAAGGTGGTATTCCTCTGGAGACGAATCCAGGGACTAACCTCTCTTTTCGAGTTGATTTTTGGTCCACAGAGTTCTTTCGTGTTGCTACAGTGACCTCAGGATCCCTCTATCCTTGAAACAGTGTTCTTGGGGTTTCTCTGGAGTGCCATCAAGGAAATCAAGGCTCCTTTCATGTGTGATGTGCAACACGGAATTGCTCTGCACGCAGTACAGGGGAATCGGGCCTCATCTCGCATCGAGGGGGAAGTCTCATGGTTTTTCTCGAGTTGCGGCGGGAACCTGGGGTATATTCTCGAGTTACGATGGGGATGGCCCTTCCACCCACGTGTTTGTTCAGCCACGTCAGGACTCCTGCCTAGTTGCGAGGGACAACTCGGGATTCTCCTCGAGGCTTGGCAGGGCAATTGAAACGCCTCTCCAGCTGAGGCGGGAGACCAAGGGTCCCTTTCCACGTGCCACAGGAATCCTGGGACTCCTATCAAGTTTCACGAGGAGTCAGGCATCGTCTCCTTTGGAGGCACTGATCTCCGCGTACCTCTGGAGTTTTCAAAGGATGTGAGGCCTCCGGTCGCGATGAGGTGGGGAACTAGGTCTTTCTCTGTGGTCTCCACAGGGGATTCAGACACCCTTTCGTCTTGGGAGATGCAAGACGAGCCTGCATTGAAGTCACTGCAGGGATATCCGGCCTTATTTCGAGTCAGGGCATCGCAGTGTCCATTCCACTTGAGGCCGCAAACTCAGGATCCCTCTCACATACCTAGAGCTGAGAGAAGCCTCCTCTTGAGGTGCTTGTGGTAAGGTGGTATTCCTCAGGAGTCGAAGCCAGGGACTAACCTCTCATCTCGTGTGGATTCTTGGTCCACGGGGCTCTTTTGTGTTGCTACAGTGACCTCAGGATCCCTCTAGCCTTGAAACAGTGTTCTTGGGGTTTCTCTGGAGTGCCATCAAGGAAATCAAGGCTCCTTTCATGTGTGATGTGCAACACGGAATTGCTCTGCACGCAGTGCAGGGGAATCGGGCCTCATCTCGCGGCGAGGGGGAAGTCTCATGGTTTTTCTCGAGTTGCGGCGGGAACCTGGGGTATATTCTCGAGTTACGACGGGGATGGCCCTTCCACCCACGTGTTTCTTCAGCGACGTCAGGACTCCACCTAGTTGCGAGGGACAACTCGGGATTATCCTCGAGGCTTTGCAGGGCAATTGGGACGCCTCTCCAGCTGTTACGGGAGACCAAGGGTCCCTTTCCACGTGCCACAGGAATCCTGGGTCTCCTATCAAGTTTCACGAGGAGTCAGGCATCGTCTCCTTTGGAGGCACTGATCTCCGCGTACCTCTGGAGTTTTCAAAGGATTTGAGGCCTCCTGTCGCGATGAGGTGGGGAACTAGGTCTTTCTCTGCGGTCTCCACAGGGGATTAAGACACCCTTTCGTCTTGGGAGATGCAAGACGAGCCTGCATTCCAGTCACTGCAGGGATATCCGGCCTTATTTCGAGTCAGGGCATCGCGGTGTCCATTCCACTTGAGGCCGCAAACTCAGGGTCCCTCTCACATACCTAGAGCTGAGAGAAGCCTCCTCTTGAGGTGCTTGTGGTAAGGTGGTATTCCTCTGGAGTCGAAGCCAGGGACTAACGTCTCATCTCGTGTTGATTTTTGGTCCACGGAGCTCTTTCGTGTTGCTACAGTCACCTCAGGATCCCTCTAGCCTTGAAACAGTGTTCTTGGGGTTTCTCTGGAGTGCCATGAAGGAAATCAAGGCTCCTTTCATGTGTGATGTGCAACACAGAATTGCTCTGCACGCAGTGCAGGGGAATCGGGCCTCATCTCGCGGCGAGGGGGAAGTCTCATGGTTTTTCTCGAGTTGCGGCGGGAACCTGGGGTATATTCTCGAGTTACGACGGGGATGGCCCTTCCACACACATGTTTGTTCAGCCACGTCAGGACTCTTGCCTAGTTGCGAGACACAACTCAGGATTCTCCTCGAGGCTTGGCAAGGCAATTGGGACGCCTCTCCAGCTGAGGCGGGAGACCAAGGGTCCCTTTCCACGTGCCACAGGAATCCTGGGACTCCTATCAAGTTTCACGAGGAGTCAGGCATCGTCTCCTTTGGAGGCACTGATCTCCGCGTACCTCTGGAGTTTTCAAAGGATGTGAGGCCTCCGGTCGCGATGAGGTGGGGAACTAGGTCTTTCTCTGTGGTCTCCACAGGGGATTCAGACATCCTTTCATCTTGGGAGATGCAAGACGAGCCTGCATTCAAGTCACTGCAGGGATATCCAGCCTTATTTCGCGTCAGGGCATCGCGGTGTCCACTCCACTTGAGGCCGCAAACTCAGGGTCCCTCTCACATACCTAGAGCTGAGAGAAGCCTCCTCTTGAGGTGCTTGTGGTAAGGTGGTATTCCTCTGGAGTCGAAGCCAGGGACTAACCTCTCATCTCGAGTTGATTTTTGGCCCACGGAGCTCTTTCGTGTTGCTACAGTGACCTCAGGATCCCTCTAGCCTTGAAACAGTGTTCTTGGGGTTTCTCTGGAGTGCCATCAAGGAAATCAAGGCTCCTTTCATGTGTGATGTGCAACACGGAATTGCTCTGCACGCAATGCAGGGGAATCGGCCCTCATCTCGCGGCGAGGGGGAAGTCTCAGGGTTTTTCTCAAGTTGCGGCGGGAACCTGGGGTATATTCTCGAGTTACGACGGGGATGGCCCTTCCACACACGTGTGTGTTCAGCCATGTCAGGATTCCTGCCTAGTTGCGAGGGACAACTCGGGATTCTCCTCGAGGCTTTGCAGGGCAATTGGGACGCCTCTCCAGCTGAGACGGGAGACCAAGGGTCCCTTTCCACGTGCCACAGGAATCCTGGGTCTCCTATCAAGTTTCACGAGGAGTCAGGCATCGTCTCCTTTGGAGGCACTGATCTCCGCATACCTCTGGAGTTTTCAAAGGATTTGAGGCCTCCTGTCGCGATGAGGTGGGGAACTAGGTCTTTCTCTGTGGTCTCCACAGGGGATTCAGACAACCTTTCGTCTTGGGAGATGCAAGACGAGCCTGCATTCCAGTCACTGCAGGGATATCCGGCCTTATTTCGAGTCAGGGCATCGCGGTGTCCATTCCACTTGAGTCCGCAAACTCAGGGTCCCTCTCACATACCTAGAGCTGAGAGAAGCCTCCTCTTGAGGTGCTTGTGGTAAGGTGGTATTCCTCTGGAGTCGAAGCCAGGGACTAACCTCTCATCTCGAGTTGATTTTTGGTCCACGGAGCTCTTTCGTGTTGCTACAGTGACCTCAGGATCCCTCTAGCCTTGAAACAGTGTTCTTGGGGTTTCTCTGGAGTGCCATGAAGGAAATCAAGGCTCCTTTCATGTGTGATGTGCAACACAGAATTGCTCTGCACGCAGTGCAGGGGAATCGGGCCTCATCTCGCGGCGATGGGGAAGTCTCATGGTTTTTCTCGAGTTGCGGCGGGAACCTGGGGTATATTCTCGAGTTACGACGGGGATGGCACTTCCACACACGTGTTTGTTCAGCCACGTCAGGACTCTTGCCTAGTTGCGAAACACAACTCGGGATTCTCCTCGAGGCTTGGCAAGGCAATTGGGACGCCTCTCCCGCTGAGGCGGGAGACTAAGGGTCCCTTTCCACGTGCCACAGGAATCCTGGGACTCCTATCAAGTTTCACGAGGAGTCAGGCATCGTCTCCTTTGGAGGCACTGATCTCCGCGTACCTCTGGAGTTTTCAAAGGATGTGAGGCCTCCGGTCGCGATAAGGTGGGGAACTAGGTCTTTCTCTGTGGTCTCCACAGGGGATTCAGACATCCTTTCATCTTGGGAGATGCAAGACGAGCCTGCATTCAAGTCACTGCAGGGATATCCAGCTTTATTTCGCGTCAGGGCATCGCGGTGTCCATTCCACTTGAGGCCGCAAACTCAGGGTCCCTCTCACATACCTAGAGCTGAGAGAAGCCTCCTCTTGAGGTGCTTGTGGTAAGGTGGTATTTCTCAGGAGTCGAAGCCAGGGACTAACCTCTCATCTCGTGTTGATTCTTGGTCCACGGAGCTCTTTCGTGTTGCTACAGTGACCTCAGGATCCCTCTAGCCTTGAAACAGTGTTCTTGGGGTTTCTCTGGAGTGCCATCAAGGAAATCAAGGCTCCTTTCATGTGTGATGTGCAACACGGAATTGCTCTGCATGCAGTGCAGGGGAATCAAGCCTCATCTCGCGGCGAGGGGGAAGTCTCATGGTTTTTCTCGAGTTGCGGCGGGAACCTGGGGTATATTCTCGAGTTACGACGGGGATGGCCCTTCCACACACATGTTTGTTCAGCCACGTCAGGACTCTTGCCTAGTTGCGAGACACAACTCAGGATTCTCCTCGAGGCTTGGCAAGGCAATTGGGACGCCTCTCCAGCTGAGGCGGGAGACCAAGGGTCCCTTTCCACGTGCCACACGAATCCTGGGACTCCTATCAAGTTTCACGAGGAGTCAGGCATCGTCTCCTTTGGAGGCACTGATCTCCGCGTACCTCTGGAGTTTTCAAAGGATGTGAGGCCTCCGGTCGCGATGAGGTGGGGAACTAGGTCTTTCTCTGTGGTCTCCACAGGGGATTCAGACATCCTTTCATCTTGGGAGATGCAAGACGAGCCTGCCTTCAAGTCACTGCAGGGATATCCAGCCTTATTTCGCGTAAGGGCATCACGGTGTCCACTCCACTTGAGGCCGCAAACTCAGGGTCCCTCTCACATACCTAGAGCTGAGAGAAGCCTCCTCTTGAGGTGCTTGTGGTAAGGTGGTATTCCTCTGGAGTCGAAGCCAGGGACTAACCTCTCATCTCGAGTTGATTTTTGGCCCACGGAGCTCTTTCGTGTTGCTACAGTGACCTCAGGATCCCTCTAGCCTTGAAACAGTGTTCTTGGGGTTTCTCTGGAGTGCCATCAAGGAAATCAAGGCTCCTTTCATGTGTGATGTGCAACACGGAATTGCTCTGCACGCAGTGCAGGGGAATCGGCCCTCATCTCGCGGCGAGGGGGAAGTCTCAGGGTTTTTCTCAAGTTGCGGCGGGAACCTGGGGTATATTCTCGAGTTACGACGGGGATGGCCCTTCCACACACGTGTGTGTTCAGCCATGTCAGGACTCCTGCCTAGTTGCGAGGGACAACTCGGGATTCTCCTCGAGGCTTTGCAGGGCAATTGGGACGCCTCTCCAGCTGAGACGGGAGACCAAGGGTCCCTTCCACGTGCCACAGGAATCCTGGGTCTCCTATCAAGTTTCACGAGGAGTCAGGCATCGTCTCCTTTGGAGGCACTGTTCTCCGCATACCTCTGGAGTTTTCAAAGGATTTGAGGCCTCCTGTCGCGATGAGGTGGGGAACTAGGTCTTTCTCTGTGGTCTCCACAGGGGATTCAGACACCCTTTCGTCTTGGGAGATGCAAGACGAGCCTGCATTCCAGTCACTGCAGGGATATCCGGCCTTATTTCGAGTCAGGGCATCGCGGTGTCCATTCCACTTGAGTCCGCAAACTCAGGGTCCCTCTCACATACCTAGAGCTGAGAGAAGCCTCCTCTTGAGGTGCTTGTGGTAAGGTGGTATTCCTCTGGAGTCGAAGCCAGGGACTAACCTCTCATCTCGAGTTGATTTTTGGCCCACGGAGCTCTTTCGTGTTGCTACAGTGACCTCAGGATCCCTCTAGCCTTGAAACAGTGTTCTTGGGGTTTCTCTGGAGTGCCATCAAGGAAATCAAGGCTCCTTTCATGTGTGATGTGCAACACGGAATTGCTCTGCACGCAGTGCAGGGGAATCGGGCCTCATCTCGCGGCGAGGGGGAAGTCTCATGGTTTTTCTCGAGTTGCGGCGGGAACCTGGGGTATATTCTCGAGTTACGACGGGGATGGCCCTTCCACACACGTGTTTGTTCAGCCACGTCAGGACTCTTGCCTAGTTGCGAAACACAACTCGGGATTCTCCTCGAGGCTTGGCAAGGCAATTGGGACGCCTCTCCCGCTGAGGCGGGAGACTAAGGGTCCCTTTCCACGTGCCACAGGAATCCTGGGACTCCTATCAAGTTTCACGAGGAGTCAGGCATCGTCTCCTTTGGAGGCACTGATCTCCGCGTACCTCTGGAGTTTTCAAAGGATGTGAGGCCTCCGGTCGCGATGAGGTGGGGAACTAGGTCTTTCTCTGTGGTCTCCACAGGGGATTCAGACATCCTTTCTTCTTGGGAGATGCAAGACGAGCCTGCATTGAAGTCACTGCAGGGATATCCGGCCTTATTTCGAGTCAGGGCATCGCGGTGTCCATTCCTCTTGAGGCCGCAAACTCAGGATCCCTCTCACATACCTAGAGCTGAGAGAAGCCTCCTCTTGAGGTGCTTGTGGTAAGGTGGTATTCCTCAGGAGTCGAAGCCAGGGACTAACCTCTCATCTTGTGTGGATTCTTGGTCCACGGGGCTCTTTCGTGTTGCTACAGTGACCTCAGGATCCCTCTAGCCTTGAAACAGTGTTCTTGGGGTTTCTCTGGAGTGCCATCAAGGAAATCAAGGCTCCTTTCATGTGTGATGTGCAACACGGAATTGCTCTGCACGCAGTGCAGGGGAATCGGGCCTCATCTCGCGGCGAGGGGGAAGTCTCATGGTTTTTCTCGAGTTGCGGCGGGAACCTGGGGTATATTCTCGAGTTATGACGGGGATGGCCCTTCCACACACGTGTTTCTTCAGCGACGTCAGGACTCCTGCCTAGTTGCGAGGGACAACTCGGGATTATCCTCGAGGCTTTGCAGGGCAATTGGGACGCCTCTCCAGCTGAGACGGGAGACCAAGGGTCCCTTTCCACGTGCCACAGGAATCCTGGGTCTCCTATCAAGTTTCACGAGGAGTCAGGCATCGTCTCTTTTGGAGGCACTGATCTCCGCGTACCTCTGGAGTTTTCAAAGGATTTGAGGCCTCCTGTCGCGATGAGGTGGGGAACTAGGTCTTTCTCTGCGGTCTCCACAGGGGATTAAGCCACCCTTTCGTCTTGGGAGATGCAAGACGAGCCTGCATTCCAGTCACTGCAGGGATATCCGGCCTTATTTCGAGTCAGGGCATCGCGGTGTCCATTCCACTTGAGGCCGCAAACTCAGGGTCCCTCTCACATACCTAGAGCTGAGAGAAGCCTCCTCTTGAGGTGCTTGTGGTAAGGTGGTATTCCTCTGGAGTCGAAGCCAGGGACTAACGTCTCATCTCGTGTTGATTTTTGGTCCACGGAGCTCTTTCGTGTTGCTACAGTCACCTCAGGATCCCTCTAGCCTTGAAACAGTGTTCTTGGGGTTTCTCTGGAGTGCCATGAAGGAAATCAAGGCTCCTTTCATGTGTGATGTGCAACACAGAATTGCTCTGCACGCAGTGCAGGGGAATCGGGCCTCATCTCGCGGCGAGGGGGAAGTCTCATGGTTTTTCTCGAGTTGCGGCGGGAACCTGGGGTATATTCTCGAGTTACGACGGGGCTGGCCCTTCCACACACATGTTTGTTCAGCCACGTCAGGACTCTTGCCTAGTTGCGAGACACAACTCAGGATTCTCCTCGAGGCTTGGCAAGGCAATTGGGACGCCTCTCCAGCTGAGGCGGGAGACCAAGGGTCCCTTTCCACGTGCCACAGGAATCCTGGGACTCCTATCAAGTTTCACGAGGAGTCAGGCATCGTCTCCTTTGGAGGCACTGATCTCCGCGTTCCTCTGGAGTTTTCAAAGGATGTGAGGCCTCCGGTCGCGATGAGGTGGGGAACTAGGTCTTTCTCTGTGGTCTCCACAGGGGATTCAGACATCCTTTCATCTTGGGAGATGCAAGACGAGCCTGCATTCAAGTCACTGCAGGGATATCCAGCCTTATTTCGCGTCAGGGCATCGCGGTGTCCACTCCACTTGAGGCCGCAAACTCAGGGTCCCTCTCACATACCTAGAGATGAGAGAAGCCTCCTCTTGAGGTGCTTGTGGTAAGGTGGTATTCCTCTGGAGTCGAAGCCAGGGACTAACCTCTCATCTCGAGTTGATTTTTGGCCCACGGAGCTCTTTCGTGTTGCTACAGTGACCTCAGGATCCCTCTAGCCTTGAAACAGTGTTCTTGGGGTTTCTTTGGAGTGCCATCAAGGAAATCAAGGCTCCTTTCATGTGTGATGTGCAACACGGAATTGCTCTGCACGCAGTGCAGGGGAATCGGGCCTCATCTCGCGGCGAGGGGGAAGTCTCATGGTTTTTCTCGAGTTGCAGCGGAACCTGGGGTATATTCTCGAGTTACGACGGGGATGGCCCTTCCACCCACGTGTTTCTTCAGCGACCTCAGGACTCCTGCCTAGTTGCGAGGGACAACTCTGGATTCTCCTCGAGGCTTGGCAGGGCAATTGGGACGCCTCTCCAGCTGAGGCGGGAGACCAAGTGTCCCTTTCCAAGTGCCACAGGAATCCTGGGACTCCTATCAAGTTTCACGAGGAGTCAGGCATCGTCTCCTTTGGAGGCACTGATCTCCGCGTACCTCTGGAGTTTTCAAAGGATGTGAGGCTATCGGTCGCGATGAGGTGGGGAACTAAGTCTTTCTCTGTGCTTTCCACAGGGGATTCAGACATCCTTTCGTCCTGGGAGATGCAAGACGAGCCTGCATTGAAGTCACTGCAGGGATATCCGGCCTTATTTCGAGTCAGGGCATCGCGGTGTCCATTCCACTTGAGGCCGCAAACTCAGGGTCCCTCTCACATACCTAGAGCTGAGAGAAGCCTCCTCTTGAGGTGCTTGTGGTAAGGTGGTATTCCTCTGGAGACGAATCCAGGGACTAACCTCTCTTTTCGAGTTGATTTTTGGTCCACAGAGTTCTTTCGTGTTGCTACAGTGACCTCAGGATCCCTCTATCCTTGAAACAGTGTTCTTGGGGTTTCTCTGGAGTGCCATCAAGGAAATCAAGGCTCCTTTCATGTGTGATGTGCAAGACGGAATTGCTCTGCACGCAGTACAGGGGAATCGGGCCTCATCTCGCATCGAGGGGGAAGTCTCATGGTTTTTCTCGAGTTGCGGCGGGAACCTGGGGTATATTCTCGAGTTACGACGGGGATGGCCCTTCCACCCACGTGTTTGTTCAGCCACGTCAGGACTCCTGCCTAGTTGCGAGGGACAACTCGGGATTCTCCTCGAGGCTTGGCAGGGCAATTGGAACGCCTCTCCAGCTGAGGCGGGAGACCAAGGGTCCCTTTCCACGTGCCACAAGAATCCTGGGACTCCTATCAAGTTTCCCGAGGAGTCAGGCATCGTCTCCTTTGGAGGCACTGATCTCCGCGTACCTCTGGAGTTTTCAAAGGATGTGAGGCCTCCGGTCGCGATGAGGTGGGGAACTAGGTCTTTCTCTGTGGTCTCCACAGGGGATTCAGACATCCTTTCTTCTTGGGAGATGCAAGACGAGCCTGCATTGAAGTCACTGCAGGGATATCCGGCCTTATTTCGAGTCAGGGCATCGCGGTGTCCATTCCACTTGAGGCCGCAAACTCAGGGTCCCTCTCACATACCTAGAGCTGAGAGAAGCCTCCTCTTGAGGTGCTTGTGGTAAGGTGGTATTCCTCAGGAGTCGAAGCCAGGGACTAACCTCTCATCTCGTGTGGATTCTTGGTCCACGGGGCTCTTTCGTGTTGCTACAGTGACGTCAGGATCCCTCTAGCCTTGAAACAGTGTTCTTGGGGTTTCTCTGGAGTGCCATCAAGGAAATCAAGGCTCCTTTCATGTGTGATGTGCAACACGGAATTTCTCTGCACGCAGTGCAGGGGAATCGGGCCTCATCTCGCGGCGATGGGGAAGTCTCATGGTTTTTCTCGAGTTGCGGCGGGAACCTGGGGTATATTCTCGAGTTACGACGGGGATGGCCCTTCCACACACGTGTTTCTTCAGCGACGTCAGGACTCCTGCCTAGTTGCGAGGGACAACTCGGGATTCTCCTCGAGGCTTTGCAGGGCAATTGGGACGCCTCTCCAGCTGTTACGGGAGACCAAGGGTCCCTTTCCACGTGCCACAGAAATCCTGGGTCTCCTATCAAGTTTCACGAGGAGTCAGGCATCGTCTCCTTTGGAGGCACTGATCTCCGCGTACCTCTGGAGTTTTCAAAGGATTTGAGGCCTCCTGTCGCGATGAGGTGGGGAACTAGGTCTTTCTCTGCGGTCTCCACAGGGGATTAAGACACCCTTTCGTCTTGGGAGATGCAAGACGAGCCTGCATTCCAGTCACTGCAGGGATATTCGGCCTTATTTCGAGTCAGGGCATCGCGGTGTCCATTCCACTTGAGGCCGCAAACTCAGGGTCCCTCTCACATACCTAGAGCTGAGAGAAGCCTCCTCTTGAGGTGCTTGTGGTAAAGTGGTATTCCTCTGGAGTCGAAGCCAGGGACTAACGTCTCATCTCGTGTTGATTTTTGGTCCACGGAGCTCTTTCATGTTGCTACAGTTACCTCAGGATCCCTCTAGCCTTGAAACAGTGTTCTTGGGGTTTCTCTGGAGTGCCATGAAGGAAATCAAGGCTCCTTTCATGTGTGATGTGCAACACAGAATTGCTCTGCACGCAGTGCAGGGGAATCGGGCCTCATCTCGCGGCGAGGGGGAAGTCTCATGGTTTTTCTCGAGTTGCGGCGGGAACCTGGGGTATATTCTCGAGTTACGACGGGGCTGGCCCTTCCACACACATGTTTGTTCAGCCACGTCAGGACTCTTGCCTAGTTGCGAGACACAACTCAGGATTCTCCTCGAGGCTTGGCAAGGCAATTGGGACGCCTCTCCAGCTGAGGCGGGAGACCAAGGGTCCCTTTCCACGTGCCACAGGAATCCTGGGACTCCTATCAAGTTTCACGAGGAGTCAGGCATCGTCTCCTTTGGAGGCACTGATCTCCGCGTACCTCTGGAGTTTTCAAAGGATGTGAGGCCTCCGGTCGCGATGAGGTGGGGAACTAGGTCTTTCTCTGTGGTCTCCACAGGGGATTCAGACATCCTTTCATCTTGGGAGATGCAAGACGAGCCTGCATTCAAGTCACTGCAGGGATATCCAGCCTTATTTCGCGTCAGGGCATCGCGGTGTCCACTCCACTTGAGGCCGCAAACTCAGGGTCCCTCTCACATACCTAGAGCTGAGAGAAGCCTCCTCTTGAGGTGCTTGTGGTAAGGTGGTATTCCTCTGGAGTCGAAGCCAGGGACTAACCTCTCATCTCGAGTTGATTTTTGGCCCACGGAGCTCTTTCGTGTTGCTACAGTGACCTCAGGATCCCTCTATCCTTGAAACAGTGTTCTTGGGGTTTCTCTGGAGTGCCATCAAGGAAATCAAGGCTCCTTTCATGTGTGATGTGCAACACGGAATTGCTCTGCACGCAGTGCAGGGGAATCGGCCCTCATCTCGCGGCGAGGGGGAAGTCTCAGGGTTTTTCTCGAGTTGCGGCGGGAACATGGGGTATATTCTCGAGTTACGACGGGGATGGCCCTTCCACACACGTGTGTGTTCAGCCATGTCAGGACTCCTGCCTAGTTGCGAGGGACAACTCGGGATTCTCCTCGAGGCTTTGCAGGGCAATTGGGACGCCTCTCCAGCTGAGACGGGAGACCAAGGGTCCCTTTCCACGTGCCACAGGAATCCTGGGTCTCCTATCAAGTTTCACGAGGAGTCAGGCATCGTCTCCTTTGGAGGCATCGATCTCCGCATACCTCTGGAGTTTTCAAAGGATTTGAGGCCTCCTGTCGCGATGAGGTGGGGAACTAGGTCTTTCTCTGTGGTCTCCACAGGGGATTCAGACACCCTTTCGTCTTGGGAGATGCAAGACGAGCCTGCATTCCAGTCACTGCAGGGATATCCGGCCTTATTTCGAGTCAGGGCATCGCGGTGTCCATTCCACTTGAGTCCGCAAACTCAGGGTCCCTCTCACATACCTAGAGCTGAGAGAAGCCTCCTCTTGAGGTGCTTGTGGTAAGGTGGTATTCCTCTGGAGTCGAAGCCAGGGACTAACCTCTCATCTCGAGTTGATTTTTGGTCCACGGAGCTCTTTCGTGTTGCTACAGTGACCTCAGGATCCCTCTATCCTTGAAACAGTGTTCTTGGGGTTTCTCTGGAGTGCCATCAAGGAAATCAAGGCTCCTTTCATGTGTGATGTGCAACACAGAATTGCTCTGCACGCAGTGCAGGGGAATCGAGCCTCATCTCGCGGCGAGGGGGAAGTCTCATGGTTTTTCTCGAGTTGCGGCGGGAACCTGGGGTATATTCTCGAGTTACGACGGGGATGGCCCTTCCACACACGTGTTTGTTCAGCCACGTCAGGACTCTTGCCTAGTTGCAAAACACAACTCGGGATTCTCCTCGAGGCTTGGCAAGGCAATTGGGACGCCTCTCCCGCTGAGGCGGGAGACTAAGGGTCCCTTTCCACGTGCCACAGGAATCCTGGGACTCCTATCAAGTTTCACGAGGAGTCAGGCATCGTCTCCTTTGGAGGCACTGATCTCCGCGTACCTCTGGAGTTTTCAAAGGATGTGAGGCCTCCGGTCGCGATGAGGTGGGGAACTAGCTCTTTCTCTGTGGTCTCCACAGGGGATTCAGACATCCTTTCATCTTGGGAGATGCAAGACGAGCCTGCATTCAAGTCACTGTAGGGATATCCAGCTTTATTTCGCGTCAGGGCATCGCGGTGTCCATTCCACTTGAGGCCGCAAACTCAGGGTCCCTCTCACATACCTAGAGCTGAGAGAAGCCTCCTCTTGAGGTGCTTGTGGTAAGGTGGTATTTCTCAGGAGTCGAAGCCAGGGACTAACCTCTCATCTCGTGTTGATTCTTGGTCCACGGAGCTCTTTCGTGTTGCTACAGTGACCTCAGGATCCCTCTAGCCTTGAAACAGTGTTCTTGGGGTTTCTCTGGAGTGCCATTAAGGAAATCAAGGCTCCTTTCATGTGTGATGTGCAACACGGAATTGCTCTGCATGCAGTGCAGGGGAATCGGGCCTCATCTCGCGGCGAGGGGGAAGTCTCATGGTTTTTCTCGAGTTGCGGCGGGAACCTGGGGTATATTCTCGAGTTACGACGGGGATGGCACTTCCACACACGTGTGTGTTCAGCGACGTCAGGACTCCTGCCTAGTTGCGAGGGACAACTCGGGATTCTCCTCGAGGCTTTGCAGGGCAATTGGGACGCCTCTCCAGCTGAGACGGGAGACCAAGGTTCCCTTTCCACGTGCCACAGGAATCCTGGGTCTCCTATCAAGTTTCACGAGGAGTCAGGCATCGTCTCCTTTGGAGGCACTGATCTCCGCATACCTCTGGAGTTTTCAAAGGATTTGAGGCCTCCTGTCGCGATGAGGTGGGGAACTAGGTCTTTCTCTGTGGTCTCCACAGGGGATTCAGACACCCTTTCGTCTTGGGAGATGCAAGACGAGCCTGCATTCCAGTCACTGCAGGGATATCTGGCCTTATTTCGAGTCAGGGCATCGCGGTGTCCATTCCACTTGAGGCCGCAAACTCAGGGTCCCTCTCACATACCTAGAGCTGAGAGAAGCCTCCTCTTGAGGTGCTTGTGGTAAGGTGGTATTACTCTGGAGTCGAAGCCAGGGACTAACCTCTCATCTCGAGTTGATTTTTGGTCCACGGAGCTCTTTCGTGTTGCTACAGTGACCTCAGGATCCCTCTAGCCTTGAAACAGTGTTCTTGGGGTTTCTCTGGAGTGCCATGAAGGAAATCAAGGCTCCTTTCATGTGTGATGTGCAACACGGAATTGCTCTGCACGCAGTGCAGGGGAATCGGGCCTCATCTCGCGGCGAGGGGGAAGTCTCATGGTTTTTCTCGAGTTGCGGCGGGAACCTGGGGTATATTCTCGAGTTACGACGGGGATGGCCCTTCCACCCACGTGTTTCTTCAGCGACGTCAGGACTCCTGCCTAGTTGCGAGGGACAACTCTGGATTCTCCTCGAGGCTTGGCAGGGCAATTGGGACGCCTCTCCAGCTGAGGCGGGAGACCAAGTGTCCCTTTCCAAGTGCCACAGGAATCCTGGGACTCCTATCAAGTTTCACGAGGAGTCAGGCATCGTCTCCTTTGGAGGCACTGATCTCCGCGTACCTCTGGAGTTTTCAAAGGATGTGAGGCTATCGGTCGCGATGAGGTGGGGAACTAAGTCTTTCTCTGTGCTTTCCACAGGGGATTCAGACATCCTTTCGTCCTGGGAGATGCAAGACGAGCCTGCATTGAAGTCACTGCAGGGATATCCGGCCTTATTTCGAGTCAGGGCATCGCGGTGTCCATTCCACTTGAGGCCGCAAACTCAGGGTCCCTCTCACATACCTAGAGCTGAGAGAAGCCTCCTCTTGAGGTGCTTGTGGTAAGGTGGTATTCCTCTGGAGACGAATCCAGGGACTAACCTCTCTTTTCGAGTTGATTTTTGGTCCACAGAGTTCTTTCGTGTTGCTACAGTGACCTCAGGATCCCTCTATCCTTGAAAAAGTGTTCTTGGGGTTTCTCTGGAGTGCCATCAAGGAAATCAAGGCTCCTTTCATGTGTGATGTGCAAGACGGAATTGCTCTGCACGCAGTACAGGGGAATCGGGCCTCATCTCGCATCGAGGGGGAAGTCTCATGGTTTTTCTCGAGTTGCGGCGGGAACCTGGGGTATATTCTCGAGTTACGACGGGGATGGCCCTTCCACCCACGTGTTTCTTCAGCGACGTCAGGACTCCTGCCTAGTTGCGAGGGACAACTCTGGATTCTCCTCGAGGCTTGGCAGGGCAATTGGAACGCCTCTCCAGCTGAGGCGGGAGACCAAGGGTCCCTTTCCATGTGCCACAAGAATCCTGGGACTCCTATCAAGTTTCACGAGGAGTCAGGCATCGTCTCCTTTGGAGGCACTGATCTCCGCGTACCTCTGGAGTTTTCAAAGGATGTGAGGCCTCCGGTCGCGATGAGGTGGGGAACTAGGTCTTTCTCTGTGGTCTCCACAGGGGATTCAGACATCCTTTCTTCTTGGGAGATGCAAGACGAGCCTGCATTGAAGTCACTGCAGGGATATCCGGCCTTATTTCGAGTCAGGGCATCGCGGTGTCCATTCCACTTGAGGCCGCAAACTCAGGATCCCTCTCACATACCTAGAGCTGAGAGAAGCCTCCTCTTGAGGTGCTTGTGGTAAGGTGGTATTCCTCAGGAGTCGAAGCCAGGGACTAACCTCTCATCTCGTGTGGATTCTTGGTCCACGGGGCTCTTTCGTGTTGCTACAGTGACCTCAGGATCCCTCTAGCCTTGAAACAGTGTTCTTGGGGTTTCTCTGGAGTGCCATGAAGGAAATCAAGGCTCCTTTCATGTGTGATGTGCAACACAGAATTGCTCTGCACGCAGTGCAGGGGAATCGGGCCTCATCTCGCGGCGAGGGGGAAGTCTCATGGTTTTTCTCGAGTTGCGGCGGGAACCTGGGGTATATTCTCGAGTTACGACGTGGATGGCCCTTCCACACACATGTTTGTTCAGCCACGTCAGGACTCTTGCCTAGTTGCGAGACACAACTCAGGATTCTCCTCGAGGCTTTGCAAGGCAATTGGGACGCCTCTCCAGCTGAGGCGGGAGACCAAGGGTCCCTTTCCACGTGCCACAGGAATCCTGGGACTCCTATCAAGTTTCACGAGGAGTCAGGCATCGTCTCCTTTGGAGGCACTGATCTCCGCGTACCTCTGGAGTTTTCAAAGGATGTGAGGCCTCCGGTCGCGATGAGGTGGGGAACTAGGTCTTTCTCTGTGGTCTCCACAGGGGATTCAGACATCCTTTCATCTTGGGAGATGCAAGACGAGCCTGCATTCAAGTCACTGCAGGGATATCCAGCCTTATTTCGCGTCAGGGCATCGCGGTGTCCACTCCACTTGAGGCCGCAAACTCAGGGTCCCTCTCACATACCTAGAGCTGAGAGAAGCCTCCTCTTGAGGTGCTTGTGGTAAGGTGGTATTCCTCTGGAGTCGAAGCCAGGGACTAACCTCTCATCTCGAGTTGATTTTTGGCCCACGGAGCTCTTTCGTGTTGCTACAGTGACCTCAGGATCCCTCTAGCCTTGAAACAGTGTTCTTGGGGTTTCTCTGGAGTGCCATCAAGGAAATCAAGGCTCCTTTCATGTGTGATGTGCAAGACGGAATTGCTCTGCACGCAGTGCAGGGGAATCGGCCCTCATCTCGCGGCGAGGGGGAAGTCTCAGGGTTTTTCTCGAGTTGCGGCGGGAACCTGGGGTATATTCTCGAGTTACGACGGGGATGGCCCTTCCACACACGTGTGTGTTCAGCCATGTCAGGACTCCTGCCTAGTTGCGAGGGACAACTCGGGATTCTCCTCGAGGCTTTGCAGGGCAATTGGGACGCCTCTCCAGCTGAGACGGGAGACCAAGGGTCCCTTTCCACGTGCCACAGGAATCCTGGGTCTCCTATCAAGTTTCACGAGGAGTCAGGCATCGTCTCCTTTGGAGGCACTGATCTCCGCATACCTCTGGAGTTTTCAAAGGATTTGAGGCCTCCTGTCGCGATGAGGTGGGGAACTAGGTCTTTCTCTGTGGTCTCCACAGGGGATTCAGACACCCTTTCGTCTTGGGAGATGCAAGACGAGCCTGCATTCCAGTCACTGCAGGGATATCCGGCCTTATTTCGAGTCAGGGCATCACGGTGTCCATTCCACTTGAGTCCGCAAACTCAGGGTCCCTCTCACATACCTAGAGCTGAGAGAAGCCTCCTCTTGAGGTGCTTGTGGTAAGGTGGTATTCCTCTGGAGTCGAAGCCAGGGACTAACCTCTCATCTCGAGTTGATTTTTGGCCCACGGAGCTCTTTCGTGTTGCTACAGTGACCTCAGGATCCCTCTATCCTTGAAACAGTGTTCTTGGGGTTTCTCTGGAGTGCCATCAAGGAAATCAAGGCTCCTTTCATGTGTGATGTGCAACACAGAATTGCTCTGCACGCAGTGCAGGGGAATCGGGCCTCATCTCGCGGCGAGGGGGAAGTCTCATGGTTTTTCTCGAGTTGCGGCGGGAACCTGGGGTATATTCTCGAGTTACGACGGGGATGGCCCTTCCACCCACGTGTTTCTTCAGCGACGTCAGGACTCCTGCCTAGTTGCGAGGGACAACTCTGGATTCTCCTCGAGGCTTGGCAGGGCAATTGGGACGCCTCTCCAGCTGAGGCGGGAGACCAAGTGTCCCTTTCCAAGTGCCACAGGAATCCTGGGACTCCTATCAAGTTTCACGAGGAGTCAGGCATCGTCTCCTTTGGAGGCACTGATCTCCGCGTACCTCTGGAGTTTTCAAAGGATGTGAGGCTATCGGTCGCAATGAGGTGGGGAACTAAGTCTTTCTCTGTGCTTTCCACAGGGGATTCAGACATCCTTTCGTCCTGGGAGATGCAAGACGAGCCTGCATTGAAGTCACTGCAGGGATATCCGGCCTTATTTCGAGTCAGGGCATCGCGGTGTCCATTCCACTTGAGGCCACAAACTCAGGATCCCTCTCACATACCTAGAGCTGAGAGAAGCCTCCTCTTGAGGTGCTTGTGGTAAGGTGGTATTCCTCTGGAGACGAATCCAGGGACTAACCTCTCTTTTCGAGTTGATTTTTGGTCCACAGAGTTCTTTCGTGTTGCTACAGTGACCTCAGGATCCCTCTATCCTTGAAACAGTGTTCTTGGGGTTTCTCTGGAGTGCCATCAAGGAAATCAAGGCTCCTTTCATGTGTGATGTGCAACACGGAATTGCTCTGCACGCAGTACAGGGGAATCGGGCCTCATCTCGCATCGAGGGGGAAGTCTCATGGTTTTTCTCGAGTTGCGGCGGGAACCTGGGGTATATTCTCGAGTTACGACGGGGATGGCCCTTCCACCCACGTGTTTGTTCAGCCACGTCAGGACTCCTGCCTAGTTGCGAGGGACAACTCGGGATTCTCCTCGAGGCTTGGCAGGGCAATTGAAACGCCTCTCCAGCTGAGGCGGGAGACCAAGGGTCCCTTTCCACGTGCCACAAGAATCCTGGGACTCCTATCAAGTTTCACGAGGAGTCAGGCATCGTCTCCTTTGGAGGCACTGATCTCCGCGTACCTCTGGAGTTTTCAAAGGATGTGAGGCCTCCGGTCGCGATGAGGTGGGGAACTAGGTCTTTCTCTGTGGTCTCCACAGGGGATTCAGACATCCTTTCTTCTTGGGAGATGCAAGACGAGCCTGCATTGAAGTCACTGCAGGGATATCCGGCCTTATTTCGAGTCAGGGCATCGCAGTGTCCATTCCACTTGAGGCCGCAAACTCAGGATCCCTCTCACATACCTAGAGCTGAGAGAAGCCTCCTCTTGAGGTGCTTGTGGTAAGGTGGTATTCCTCAGGAGTCGAAGCCAGGGACTAACCTCTCATCTCGTGTGGATTCTTGGTCCACGAGGCTCTTTCGTGTTGCTACAGTGACCTCAGGATCCCTCTAGCCTTGAAACAGTGTTCTTGGGGTTTCTCTGGAGTGCCATCAAGGAAATCAAGGCTCCTTTCATGTGTGATGTGCAACACGGAATTGCTCTGCACGCAGTGCAGGGGAATCGGGCCTCATCTCGCGGCGAGGGGGAAGTCTCATGGTTTTTCTCGAGTTGCGGCGGGAACCTGGGGTATATTCTCGAGTTACGACGGGGATGGCCCTTCCACCCACGTGTTTCTTCAGCGACGTCAGGACTCCACCTAGTTGCGAGGGACAACTCGGGATTATCCTCGAGGCTTTGCAGGGCAATTGGGACGCCTCTCCAGCTGTTACGGGAGACCAAGGGTCCCTTTCCACGTGCCACAGGAATCCTGGGTCTCCTATCAAGTTTCACGAGGAGTCAGGCATCGTCTCCTTTGGAGGCACTGATCTCCGCGTACCTCTGGAGTTTTCAAAGGATTTGAGGCCTCCTGTCGCGATGAGGTGGGGAACTAGGTCTTTCTCTGCGGTCTCCACAGGGGATTAAGACACCCTTTCGTCTTGGGAGATGCAAGACGAGCCTGCATTCCAGTCACTGCAGGGATATCCGGCCTTATTTCGAGTCAGGGCATCGCGGTGTCCATTCCACTTGAGGCCGCAAACTCAGGGTCCCTCTCACATACCTAGAGCTGAGAGAAGCCTCCTCTTGAGGTGCTTGTGGTAAGGTGGTATTCCTCTGGAGTCGAAGCCAGGGACTAACGTCTCATCTCGTGTTGATTTTTGGTCCACAGAGCTCTTTCGTGTTGCTACAGTCACCTCAGGATCCCTCTAGCCTTGAAACAGTGTTCTTGGGGTTTCTCTGGAGTGCCATGAAGGAAATCAAGGCTCCTTTCATGTGTGATGTGCAACACAGAATTGCTCTGCACGCAGTGCAGGGGAATCGGGCCTCATCTCGCGGCGAGGGGGAAGTCTCATGGTTTTTCTCGAGTTGCGGCGGGAACCTGGGGTATATTCTCGAGTTACGACGGGGATGGCCCTTCCACACACATGTTTGTTCAGCCACGTCAGGACTCTTGCCTAGTTGCGAGACACAACTCAGGATTCTCCTCGAGGCTTGGCAAGGCAATTGGGACGCCTCTCCAGCTGAGGCGGGAGACCAAGGGTCCCTTTCCACGTGCCACAGGAATCCTGGGACTCCTATCAAGTTTCACGAGGAGTCAGGCATCGTCTCCTTTGGAGGCACTGATCTCCGCGTACCTCTGGAGTTTTCAAAGGATGTGAGGCCTCCGGTCGCGATGAGGTGGGGAACTAGGTCTTTCTCTGTGGTCTCCACAGGGGATTCAGACATCCTTTCATCTTGGGAGATGCAAGACGAGCCTGCATTCAAGTCACTGCAGGGATATCCAGCCTTATTTCGCGTCAGGGCATCGCGGTGTCCACTCCACTTGAGGCCGCAAACTCAGGGTCCCTCTCACATACCTAGAGCTGAGAGAAGCCTCCTCTTGAGGTGCTTGTGGTAAGGTGGTATTCCTCTGGAGTCGAAGCCAGGGACTAACCTCTCATCTCGAGTTGATTTTTGGCCCACGGAGCTCTTTCGTGTTGCTACAGTGACCTCAGGATCCCTCTAGCCTTGAAACAGTGTTCTTGGGGTTTCTCTGGAGTGCCATCAAGGAAATCAAGGCTCCTTTCATGTGTGATGTGCAAGACGGAATTGCTCTGCACGCAGTGCAGGGGAATCGGCCCTCATCTCGCGGCGAGGGGGAAGTCTCAGGGTTTTTCTCGAGTTGCGGCGGGAACCTGGGGTATATTCTCGAGTTACGACGGGGATGGCCCTTCCACACACGTGTGTGTTCAGCCATGTCAGGACTCCTGCCTAGTTGCGAGGGACAACTCGGGATTCTCCTCGAGGCTTTGCAGGGCAATTGGGACGCCTCTCCAGCTGAGACGGGAGACCAAGGGTCCCTTTCCACGTGCCACAGGAATCCTGGGTCTCCTATCAAGTTTCACGAGGAGTCAGGCATCGTCTCCTTTGGAGGCACTGATCTCCGCATACCTCTGGAGTTTTCAAAGGATTTGAGGCCTCCTGTCGCGATGAGGTGGGGAACTAGGTCTTTCTCTGTGGTCTCCACAGGGGATTCAGACACCCTTTCGTCTTGGGAGATGCAAGACGAGCCTGCATTCCAGTCACTGCAGGGATATCCGGCCTTATTTCGAGTCAGGGCATCACGGTGTCCATTCCACTTGAGTCCGCAAACTCAGGGTCCCTCTCACATACCTAGAGCTGAGAGAAGCCTCCTCTTGAGGTGCTTGTGGTAAGGTGGTATTCCTCTGGAGTCGAAGCCAGGGACTAACCTCTCATCTCGAGTTGATTTTTGGTCCACGGAGCTCTTTCGTGTTGCTACAGTGACCTCAGGATCCCTCTATCCTTGAAACAGTGTTCTTGGGGTTTCTCTGGAGTGCCATCAAGGAAATCAAGGCTCCTTTCATGTGTGATGTGCAACACAGAATTGCTCTGCACGCAGTGCAGGGGAATCGGGCCTCATCTCGCGGCGAGGGGGAAGTCTCATGGTTTTTCTCGAGTTGCGGCGGGAACCTGGGGTATATTCTCGAGTTACGACGGGGATGGCCCTTCCACCCACGTGTTTCTTCAGCGACGTCAGGACTCCTGCCTAGTTGCGAGGGACAACTCTGGATTCTCCTCGAGGCTTGGCAGGGCAATTGGGACGCCTCTCCAGCTGAGGCGGGAGACCAAGTGTCCCTTTCCAAGTGCCACAGGAATCCTGGGACTCCTATCAAGTTTCACGAGGAGTCAGGCATCGTCTCCTTTGGAGGCACTGATCTCCGCGTACCTCTGGAGTTTTCAAAGGATGTGAGGCTATCGGTCGCAATGAGGTGGGGAACTAAGTCTTTCTCTGTGCTTTCCACAGGGGATTCAGACATCCTTTCGTCCTGGGAGATGCAAGACGAGCCTGCATTGAAGTCACTGCAGGGATATCCGGCCTTATTTCGAGTCAGGGCATCGCGGTGTCCATTCCACTTGAGGCCACAAACTCAGGATCCCTCTCACATACCTAGAGCTGAGAGAAGCCTCCTCTTGAGGTGCTTGTGGTAAGGTGGTATTCCTCTGGAGACGAATCCAGGGACTAACCTCTCTTTTCGAGTTGATTTTTGGTCCACAGAGTTCTTTCGTGTTGCTACAGTGACCTCAGGATCCCTCTATCCTTGAAACAGTGTTCTTGGGGTTTCTCTGGAGTGCCATCAAGGAAATCAAGGCTCCTTTCATGTGTGATGTGCAACACGGAATTGCTCTGCACGCAGTACAGGGGAATCGGGCCTCATCTCGCATCGAGGGGGAAGTCTCATGGTTTTTCTCGAGTTGCGGCGGGAACCTGGGGTATATTCTCGAGTTACGACGGGGATGGCCCTTCCACCCACGTGTTTGTTCAGCCACGTCAGGACTCCTGCCTAGTTGCGAGGGACAACTCGGGATTCTCCTCGAGGCTTGGCAGGGCAATTGAAACGCCTCTCCAGCTGAGGCGGGAGACCAAGGGTCCCTTTCCACGTGCCACAAGAATCCTGGGACTCCTATCAAGTTTCACGAGGAGTCAGGCATCGTCTCCTTTGGAGGCACTGATCTCCGCGTACCTCTGGAGTTTTCAAAGGATGTGAGGCCTCCGGTCGCGATGAGGTGGGGAACTAGGTCTTTCTCTGTGGTCTCCACAGGGGATTCAGACATCCTTTCTTCTTGGGAGATGCAAGACGAGCCTGCATTGAAGTCACTGCAGGGATATCCGGCCTTATTTCGAGTCAGGGCATCGCAGTGTCCATTCCACTTGAGGCCGCAAACTCAGGATCCCTCTCACATACCTAGAGCTGAGAGAAGCCTCCTCTTGAGGTGCTTGTGGTAAGGTGGTATTCCTCAGGAGTCGAAGCCAGGGACTAACCTCTCATCTCGTGTGGATT
The DNA here is from genome assembly GCF_910594005.1 of Cervus elaphus. Classification (NCBI taxonomy): domain Eukaryota; kingdom Metazoa; phylum Chordata; class Mammalia; order Artiodactyla; family Cervidae; genus Cervus; species Cervus elaphus. The sequence goes on from NC_057836.1 coordinate 70,681,144, forward strand.
CTTGGTCCACGAGGCTCTTTCGTGTTGCTACAGTGACCTCAGGATCCCTCTAGCCTTGAAACAGTGTTCTTGGGGTTTCTCTGGAGTGCCATCAAGGAAATCAAGGCTCCTTTCATGTGTGATGTGCAACACGGAATTGCTCTGCACGCAGTGCAGGGGAATCGGGCCTCATCTCGCGGCGAGGGGGAAGTCTCATGGTTTTTCTCGAGTTGCGGCGGGAACCTGGGGTATATTCTCGAGTTACGACGGGGATGGCCCTTCCACCCACGTGTTTCTTCAGCGACGTCAGGACTCCACCTAGTTGCGAGGGACAACTCGGGATTATCCTCGAGGCTTTGCAGGGCAATTGGGACGCCTCTCCAGCTGTTACGGGAGACCAAGGGTCCCTTTCCACGTGCCACAGGAATCCTGGGTCTCCTATCAAGTTTCACGAGGAGTCAGGCATCGTCTCCTTTGGAGGCACTGATCTCCGCGTACCTCTGGAGTTTTCAAAGGATTTGAGGCCTCCTGTCGCGATGAGGTGGGGAACTAGGTCTTTCTCTGCGGTCTCCACAGGGGATTAAGACACCCTTTCGTCTTGGGAGATGCAAGACGAGCCTGCATTCCAGTCACTGCAGGGATATCCGGCCTTATTTCGAGTCAGGGCATCGCGGTGTCCATTCCACTTGAGGCCGCAAACTCAGGGTCCCTCTCACATACCTAGAGCTGAGAGAAGCCTCCTCTTGAGGTGCTTGTGGTAAGGTGGTATTCCTCTGGAGTCGAAGCCAGGGACTAACGTCTCATCTCGTGTTGATTTTTGGTCCACAGAGCTCTTTCGTGTTGCTACAGTCACCTCAGGATCCCTCTAGCCTTGAAACAGTGTTCTTGGGGTTTCTCTGGAGTGCCATGAAGGAAATCAAGGCTCCTTTCATGTGTGATGTGCAACACAGAATTGCTCTGCACGCAGTGCAGGGGAATCGGGCCTCATCTCGCGGCGAGGGGGAAGTCTCATGGTTTTTCTCGAGTTGCGGCGGGAACCTGGGGTATATTCTCGAGTTACGACGGGGATGGCCCTTCCACACACATGTTTGTTCAGCCACGTCAGGACTCTTGCCTAGTTGCGAGACACAACTCAGGATTCTCCTCGAGGCTTGGCAAGGCAATTGGGACGCCTCTCCAGCTGAGGCGGGAGACCAAGGGTCCCTTTCCACGTGCCACAGGAATCCTGGGACTCCTATCAAGTTTCACGAGGAGTCAGGCATCGTCTCCTTTGGAGGCACTGATCTCCGCGTACCTCTGGAGTTTTCAAAGGATGTGAGGCCTCCGGTCGCGATGAGGTGGGGAACTAGGTCTTTCTCTGTGGTCTCCACAGGGGATTCAGACATCCTTTCATCTTGGGAGATGCAAGACGAGCCTGCATTCAAGTCACTGCAGGGATATCCAGCCTTATTTCGCGTCAGGGCATCGCGGTGTCCACTCCACTTGAGGCCGCAAACTCAGGGTCCCTCTCACATACCTAGAGCTGAGAGAAGCCTCCTCTTGAGGTGCTTGTGGTAAGGTGGTATTCCTCTGGAGTCGAAGCCAGGGACTAACCTCTCATCTCGTGTTGATTCTTGGTCCACGGAGCTCTTTCGTGTTGCTACAGTGACCTCAGGATCCCTCTAGCCTTGAAACAGTGTTCTTGGGGTTTCTCTGGAGTGCCATCAAGGAAATCAAGGCTCCTTTCATGTGTGATGTGCAACACGGAATTGCTCTGCACGCAGTGCAGGGGAATCGGCCCTCATCTCGCGGCGAGGGGGAAGTCTCAGGGTTTTTCTCAAGTTGCGGCGGGAACCTGGGGTATATTCCCGAGTTACGACGGGGATGGCCCTTCCACACACGTGTGTGTTCAGCCATGTCAGGACTCCTGCCTAGTTGCGAGGGACAACTCGGGATTCTCCTCGAGGCTTTGCAGGGCAATTGGGACGCCTCTCCAGCTGAGACGGGAGACCAAGGGTCCCTTTCCACGTGCCACAGGAATCCTGGGTCTCCTATCAAGTTTCACGAGGAGTCAGGCATCGTCTCCTTTGGAGGCACTGATCTCCGCATACCTCTGGAGTTTTCAAAGGATTTGAGGCCTCCTGTCGCGATGAGGTGGGGAACTAGGTCTTTCTCTGTGGTCTCCACAGGGGATTCAGACACCCTTTTGTCTTGGGAGATGCAAGACGAGCCTGCATTCCAGTCACTGCAGGGATATCCAGCTTTATTTCGCGTCAGGGCATCGCGGTGTCCATTCCACTTGAGGCCGCAAACTCAGGGTCCCTCTCACATACCTAGAGCTGAGAGAAGCCTCCTCTTGAGGTGCTTGTGGTAAGGTGGTATTTCTCAGGAGTCGAAGCCAGGGACTAACCTCTCATCTCGTGTTGATTCTTGGTCCACGGAGCTCTTTCGTGTTGCTACAGTGACCTCAGGATCCCTCTAGCCTTGAAACAGTGTTCTTGGGGTTTCTCTGGAGTGCCATCAAGGAAATCAAGGCTCCTTTCATGTGTGATGTGCAACACGGAATTGCTCTGCATGCAGTGCAGGGGAATCAAGCCTCATCTCGCGGCGAGGGGGAAGTCTCATGGTTTTTCTCGAGTTGCGGCGGGAACCTGGGGTATATTCTCGAGTTACGACGGGGATGGCCCTTCCACACACATGTTTGTTCAGCCACGTCAGGACTCTTGCCTAGTTGCGAGACACAACTCAGGATTCTCCTCGAGGCTTGGCAAGGCAATTGGGACGCCTCTCCAGCTGAGGCGGGAGACCAAGGGTCCCTTTCCACGTGCCACAGGAATCCTGGGACTCCTATCAAGTTTCACGAGGAGTCAGGCATCGTCTCCTTTGGAGGCACTGATCTCCGCGTACCTCTGGAGTTTTCAAAGGATGTGAGGCCTCCGGTCGCGATGAGGTGGGGAACTAGGTGTTTCTCTGTGGTCTCCACAGGGGATTCAGACATCCTTTCTTCTTGGGAGATGCAAGACGAGCCTGCCTTCAAGTCACTGCAGGGATATCCAGCCTTATTTCGCGTCAGGGCATCATGGTGTCCACTCCACTTGAGGCCGCAAACTCAGGGTCCCTCTCACATACCTAGAGCTGAGAGAAGCCTCCTCTTGAGGTGCTTGTGGTAAGGTGGTATTTCTCAGGAGTCGAAGCCAGGGACTAACCTCTCATCTCGTGTTGATTCTTGGTCCACGGAGCTCTTTCGTGTTGCTACAGTGACCTCAGGATCCCTCTAGCCTTGAAACAGTGTTCTTGGGGTTTCTCTGGAGTGCCATCAAGGAAATCAAGGCTCCTTTCATGTGTGATGTGCAACACGGAATTGCTCTGCATGCAGTGCAGGGGAATCAAGCCTCATCTCGCGGCGAGGGGGAAGTCTCATGGTTTTTCTCGAGTTGCGGCGGGAACCTGGGGTATATTCTCGAGTTACGACGGGGATGGCCCTTCCACACACATGTTTGTTCAGCCACGTCAGGACTCTTGCCTAGTTGCGAGACACAACTCAGGATTCTCCTCGAGGCTTGGCAAGGCAATTGGGACGCCTCTCCAGCTGAGGCGGGAGACCAAGGGTCCCTTTCCACGTGCCACAGGAATCCTGGGACTCCTATCAAGTTTCACGAGGAGTCAGGCATCGTCTCCTTTGGTGGCACTGATCTCCGCGTACCTCTGGAGTTTTCAAAGGATGTGAGGCCTCCGGTCGCGATGAGGTGGGGAACTAGGTGTTTCTCTGTGGTCTCCACAGGGGATTCAGACATCCTTTCTTCTTGGGAGATGCAAGACGAGCCTGCCTTCAAGTCACTGCAGGGATATCCAGCCTTATTTCGCGTCAGGGCATCATGGTGTCCACTCCACTTGAGGCCGCAAACTCAGGGTCCCTCTCACATACCTAGAGCTGAGAGAAGCCTCCTCTTGAGGTGCTTGTGGTAAGGTGGTATTCCTCTGGAGTCGAAGCCAGGGACTAACCTCTCATCTCGAGTTGATTTTTGGCCCACGGAGCTCTTTCGTGTTGCTACAGTGACCTCAGGATCCCTCTAGCCTTGAAACAGTGTTCTTGGGGTTTCTCTGGAGTGCCATCAAGGAAATCAAGGCTCCTTTCATGTGTGATGTGCAACACGGAATTGCTCTGCACGCAGTGCAGGGGAATCGGGCCTCATCTCGCGGCGAGGGGGAAGTCTCAGGGTTTTTCTCAAGTTGCGGCGGGAACCTGGGGTATATTCTCGAGTTACGACGGGGATGGCCCTTCCACACACGTGTGTGTTCAGCCATGTCAGGACTCCTGCCTAGTTGCGAGGGACAACTCGGGATTCTCCTCGAGGCTTGGCAGGGCAATTGGGACGCCTCTCCAGCTGAGACGGGAGACCAAGGGTCCCTTTCCACGTGCCACAGGAATCCTGGGTCTCCTATCAAGTTTCACGAGGAGTCAGGCATCGTCTCCTTTGGAGGCACTGATCTCCGCATACCTCTGGAGTTTTCAAAGGATTTGAGGCCTCCTGTCGCGATGAGGTGGGGAACTAGGTCTTTCTCTGTGGTCTCCACAGGGGATTCAGACACCCTTCCGTCTTGGGAGATGCAAGACGAGCCTGCATTCCAGTCACTGCAGGGATATCCGGCCTTATTTCGAGTCAGGGCATCGCGGTGTCCATTCCACTTGAGTCCGCAAACTCAGGGTCCCTCTCACATACCTAGAGCTGAGAGAAGCCTCCTCTTGAGGTGCTTGTGGTAAGGTGGTATTCCTCTGGAGTCGAAGCCAGGGACTAACCTCTCATCTCGAGTTGATTTTTGGTCCACGGAGCTCTTTCGTGTTGCTACAGTGACCTCAGGATCCCTCTAGCCTTGAAACAGTGTTCTTGGGGTTTCTCTGGAGTGCCATCAAGGAAATCAAGGCTCCTTTCATGTGTGATGTGCAACACGGAATTGCTCTGCACGCAGTGCAGGGGAATCGGGCCTCATCTCGCGGCGAGGGGGAAGTCTCATGGTTTTTCTCGAGTTGCGGCGGGAACCTGGGGTATATTCTCGAGTTACGACGGGGATGGCCCTTCCACCCACGTGTTTCTTCAGCGACGTCAGGACTCCTGCCTAGTTGCGAGGGACAACTCTGGATTCTCCTCGAGGCTTGGCAGGGCAATTGGGACGCCTCTCCAGCTGAGGCGGGAGACCAAGTGTCCCTTTCCAAGTGCCACAGGAATCCTGGGACTCCTATCAAGTTTCACGAGGAGTCAGGCATCGTCTCCTTTGGAGGCACTGATCTCCGCGTACCTCTGGAGTTTTCAAAGGATGTGAGGCTATCGGTCGCGATGAGGTGGGGAACTAAGTCTTTCTCTGTGCTTTGCACAGGGGATTCAGACATCCTTTCGTCCTGGGAGATGCAAGACGAGCCTGCATTGAAGTCACTGCAGGGATATCCGGCCTTATTTCGAGTCAGGGCATCGCGGTGTCCATTCCACTTGAGGCCGCAAACTCAGGGTCCCTCTCACACACCTAGAGCTGAGAGAAGCCTCCTCTTGAGGTGCTTGTGGTAAGGTGGTATTCCTCTGGAGTCGAAGCCAGGGACTAACCTCTCATCTCGAGTTGATTTTTGGTCCACGGAGCTCTTTCTTGTTGCTACAGTGACCTTAGGATCCCTCTAACCTTGAAACAGTGTTCTTGGGTTTTCTCTGGAGTGCCATGAAGGAAATCAAGGCTCCTTTCATGTGTGATGTGCAACACAGAATTGCTCTGCACGCAGTGCAGGGGAATCGGGCCTCATCTCGCGGTGAGGGGGAAGTCTCATGGTTTTTCTCGAGTTGCGGCGGGAACCTGGGGTATATTCTCGAGTTACCACGGGGATGGCCCTTCCACCCACGTGTTTCTTCAGCGACGTCAGGACTCCTGCCTAGTTGCGAGGGACAACTCTGGATTCTCCTCGAGGCTTGGCAGGGCAATTGGGACGCCTCTCCAGCTGAGGCGGGAGACCAAGTGTCCCTTTCCAAGTGCCACAGGAATCCTGGGACTCCTATCAAGTTTCACGAGGAGTCAGGCATCGTCTCCTTTGGAGGCACTGATCTCCGCGTACCTCTGGAGTTTTCAAAGGATGTGAGGCTATCGGTCGCGATGAGGTGGGGAACTAAGTCTTTCTCTGTGCTTTGCACAGGGGATTCAGACATCCTTTCGTCCTGGGAGATGCAAGACGAGCCTGCATTGAAGTCACTGCAGGGATATCCGGCCTTATTTCGAGTCAGGGCATCGCGGTGTCCATTCCACTTGAGGCCGCAAACTCAGGGTCCCTCTCACATACCTAGAGCTGAGAGAAGCCTCCTCTTGAGGTGCTTGTGGTAAGGTGGTATTCCTCTGCAGTCGAAGCCAGGGACTAACCTCTCATCTCGAGTTGATTTTTGGCCCACGGAGCTCTTTCGTGTTGCTACAGTGACCTCAGGATCCCTCTAGCCTTGAAACAGTGTTCTTGGGGTTTCTCTGGAGTGCCATCAAGGAAATCAAGGCTCCTTTCATGTGTGATGTGCAACACGGAATTGCTCTGCACGCAGTGCAGGGGAATCGGCCCTCATCTCGCGGCGAGGGGGAAGTCTCATGGTTTTTCTCGAGTTGCGGCGGGAACCTGGGGTATATTCTCGAGTTACGACGGGGATGGCCCTTCCACACACGTGTGTGTTCAGCCATGTCAGGACTCCTGCCTAGTTGTGAGGGACAACTCGGGATTCTCCTCGAGGCTTTGCAGGGCAATTGGGACGCCTCTCCAGCTGAGACGGGAGACCAAGGGTCCCTTTCCACGTGCCACAGGAATCCTGGGTCTCCTATCAAGTTTCACGAGGAGTCAGGCATCGTCTCCTTTGGAGGCACTGATCTCCGCATACCTCTGGAGTTTTCAAAGGATTTGAGGCCTCCTGTCGCGATGAGGTGGGGAACTAGTTCTTTCTCTGTGGTCTCCACAGCGGATTCAGACACCCTTTCGTCTTGGGAGATGGAAGACGAGCCTGCATTCCAGTCACTGCAGGGATATCCGGCCTTATTTCGAGTCAGGGCATCGCGGTGTCCATTCCACTTGAGGCCGCAAACTCAGGGTCCCTCTCACACACCTAGAGCTGAGAGAAGCCTCCTCTTGAGGTGCTTGTGGTAAGGTGGTATTCCTCTGGAGTCGAAGCCAGGGACTAACCTCTCATCTCGAGTTGATTTTTGGTCCACGGAGCTCTTTCTTGTTGCTACAGTGACCTTAGGATCCCTCTAGCCTTGAAACAGTGTTCTTGGGTTTTCTCTGGAGTGCCATGAAGGAAATCAAGGCTCCTTTCATGTGTGATGTGCAACACAGAATTGCTCTGCACGCAGTGCAGGGGAATCGGGCCTCATCTCGCGGCGAGGGGGAAGTCTCATGGTTTTTCTCGAGTTGCGGCGGGAACCTGGGGTATATTCTCGAGTTACGACGGGGATGGCCCTTCCACACACGTGTTTGTTCAGCCACGTCAGGACTCTTGCCTAGTTGCGAGACACAACTCGGGATTCTCCTCGAGGCTTGGCAAGGCAATTGGGACGCCTCTCCAGCTGAGGCGGGAGACCAAGGGTCCCTTTCCACGTGCCAAAAGAATCCTGGGACTCCTATCAAGTATCACGAGGAGTCAGGCATCGTCTCCTTTGGAGGCACTGATCTCCGCGTACCTCTGGAGTTTTCAAAGGATGTGAGGCCTCCGGTCGCGATGAGGTGGGAAACTAGGTCTTTCTCTGTGGTCTGCACAGGGGATTCAGACGTCCTTTCATCTTGGGAGATGCAAGACGAGCCTGCATTCAAGTCACTGCTGGGATATCCGGGCTTATTTCGAGTCAGGGCATCGCAGTGTCCATTCCACTTGAGGCCGCAAACTCAGGGTCCCTCTCACATACCTAGAGCTGAGAGAAGCCTCCTCTTGAGGTGCTTGTGGTAAGGTGGTATTCCTCTGGAGTCGAAGCCAGGGACTAACCTCTCATCTCGAGTTGATTTTTGGCCCACGGAGCTCTTTCGTGTTGCTACAGTGACCTCAGGATCCCTCTAGCCTTGAAACAGTGTTCTTGGGGTTTCTCTGGAGTGCCATCAAGGAAATCAAGGCTCCTTTCATGTGTGATGTGCAACACGGAATTGCTCTGCACGCAGTGCAGGGGAATCGGGCCTCATCTCGCATCGAGGGGGAAGTCTCATGGTTTTTCTCGAGTTGCGGCGGGAACCTGGGATATATTCTCGAGTTACGACGGGATGGCCCTTCCACCCACGTGTTTCTTCAGCGACGTCAGGACTCCTGCCTAGTTGTGAGGGACAACTCTGGATTCTCCTCGAGGCTTGGCAGGGCAATTGGGACGCCTCTCCAGCTGAGGCGGGAGACCAAGTGTCCCTTTCCAAGTGCCACAGGAATCCTGGGACTCCTATCAAGTTTCACGAGGAGTCAGGCATCGTCTCCTTTGGAGGCACTGATCTCCGCGTACCTCTGGAGTTTTCAAAGGATGTGAGGCTATCGGTCGCGATGAGGTGGGGAACTAAGTCTTTCTCTGTGCTTTCCACAGGGGATTCAGACATCCTTTCGTCCTGGGAGATGCAAGACGAGCCTGCATTGAAGTCACTGCAGGGATATCCGGCCTTATTTCGAGTCAGGGCATCGCGGTGTCCATTCCACTTGAGGCCGCAAACTCAGGGTCCCTCTCACATACCTAGAGCTGAGAGAAGCCTCCTCTTGAGGTGCTTGTGGTAAGGTGGTATTCCTCTGGAGACGAATCCAGGGACTAACCTCTCTTTTCGAGTTGATTTTTGGTCCACAGAGATCTTTCGTGTTGCTACAGTGACCTCAGGATCCCTCTATCCTTGAAACAGTGTTCTTGGGGTTTCTCTGGAGTGCCATCAAGGAAATCAAGGCTCCTTTCATGTGTGATGTGCAAGACGGAATTGCTCTGCACGCAGTACAGGGGAATCGGGCCTCATCTCGCATCGAGGGGGAAGTCTCATGGTTTTTCTCGAGTTGCGGCGGTAACCTGGGGTATATTCTCGAGTTACGACGGGGATGGCCCTTCCACCCACGTGTTTGTTCAGCCACGTCAGGACTCCTGCCTAGTTGCGAGGGACAACTCGGGATTCTCCTCGAGGCTTGGCAGGGCAATTGGAACGCCTCTCCAGCTGAGGCGGGAGACCAAGGATCCCTTTCCACGTGCCACAAGAATCCTGGGACTCCTATCAAGTTTCCCGAGGAGTCAGGCATCGTCTCCTTTGGAGGCACTGATCTCCGCGTACCTCTGGAGTTTTCAAAGGATGTGAGGCCGCCGGTCGCGATGAGGTGGGAAACTATGTCTTTTCTGTGGTCTCCACAGGGGATTCAGACATCCTTTCTTCTTGGGAGATGCAAGACGAGCCTGCATTCCAGTCACTGCAGGAATATCCGGCCGTATTTCGAGTCAGGGCATCGCGGTGTCCATTCCACTTGAGGCCGCAAACTCAGGATCCCTCTCACATACCTAGAGCTGAGAGAAGCCTCCTCTTGAGGTGCTTGTGGTAAGGTGGCATTCCTCAGGAGTCGAAGCCAGGGACTAACCTCTCATCTCGTGTTGATTCTTGGTCCACGGAGCTCTTTCGTGTTGCTACAGTGACCTCAGGATCCCTCTAGCCTTGAAACAGTGTTCTTGGGGTTTCTCTGGAGTGCCATCAAGGAAATCAAGGCTCCTTTCATGTGTGATGTGCAACACGGAATTGCTCTGCACGCAGTGCCGGGGAATCGGGCCTCATCTCGCGGCGAGGGGGAAGTGTCATGGTTTTTCTCGAGTTGCGGCGGGAACCTGGGGTATATTCTCGAGTTACGACGGGGATGGCCCTTCCACACACGTGTGTGTTCAGCGACGTCAGGACTCCTGCCTAGTTGCGAGGGACAACTCGGGATTCTCCTCGAGGCTTTGCAGGGCAATTGGGACGCCTCTCCAGCTGAGACGGGAGACCAAGGGTCCCTTTCCACGTGCCACAGGAATCCTGGGTCTCCTATCAAGTTTCACGAGGAGTCAGGCATCGTCTCCTTTGCAGGCACTGATCTCCGCATACCTCTGGAGTTTTCAAAGGATTTGAGGCCTCCTGTCGCGATGAGGTGGGGAACTAGGTCTTTCTCTGTGGTCTCCACATTGGATTCAGACACCCTTTCGTCTTGGGAGATGGAAGACGAGCCTGCATTCCAGTCACTGCAGGGATATCCGGCCTTATTTCGAGTCAGGGCATCGCGGTGTCCATTCCACTTGAGGCCGCAAATTCAGGGTCCCTCTCACACACCTAGAGCTGAGAGAAGCCTCCTCTTGAGGTGCTTGTGGTAAGGTGGTATTCCTCTGGAGTCGAAGCCAGGGAATAACCTCTCATCTCGAGTTGATTTTTGGTCCACGGAGCTCTTTCTTGTTGCTACAGTGACCTCAGGATCCCTCTAGCCTTGAAACAGTGTTCTTGGGGTTTCTCTGGAGTGCCATCAAGGAAATCAAGGCTCCTTTCATGTGTGATGTGCAACACAGAATTGCTCTGCACGCAGTACAGGGGAATCGGGCCTCATCTCGCGGCGAGGGGGAAGTCTCATGGTTTTTCTCGAGTTGCGGCGGGAACCTGGGGTATATTCTCGAGTTACGACGGGGATGGCCCTTTCACACACGTGTTTGTTCAGCCACGTCAGGACTCTTGCCTAGTTGCGAGACACAACTCTGGATTCTCCTCGAGGCTTGGCAAGGCAATTGGGACGCCTCTCCAGCTGAGGCGGGAGACCAAGGGTCCCTTTCCACGTGCCACAGGAATCCTGGGACTCCTATCAAGTTTCACGAGGAGTCAGGCATCGTCTCCTTTGGAGGCACTGATCTCCGCGTACCTCTGGAGTTTTCAAAGGATGTGAGGCCTCCGGTCGCGATGAGGTGGGGAACTAGGTCTTTCTCTGTGGTCTCCACAGGGGATTCAGACATCCTTTCTTCTTGGGAGATGCAAGACGAGCCTGCATTCAAGTCACTGCAGGGATATCCGGCCTTATTTCGAGTCAGGGCATCGCGGCATCCATTCCACTTGAGGCCGCAAACTCACGATCCCTCTCACATACCTAGAGCTGAGAGAAGCCTCCTCTTGAGGTGCTTGTGGTAAGGTGGTATTCCTCAGGAGTCGAAGCCAGGGACTAACCTCTAATCACGTGTTGATTCTTGGTCCACGGAGCTCTTTTGTGTTGCTACAGTGACCTCAGGATCCCTCTAGCCTTGAAACAGTGTTCTTGGGGTTTCTCTGGAGTGCCATCAAGGAAATCAAGGCTCCTTTCATGTGTGATGTGCAACACGGAATTGCTCTGCACGCAGTGCAGGGGAATCGGGCCTCATCTCGCGGCGAGGGGGAAGTCTCATGGTTTTTCTCGAGTTGCGGCGGGAACCTGGGGTATATTCTCGAGTTACCACGGGGATGGCCCTTCCACCCACGTGTTTCTTCAGCGACGTCAGGACTCCTGCCTAGTTGCGAGGGACAACTCGGGATTCTCCTCGAGGCTTTGCAGGGCAATTGGGACGCCTCTCCAGCTGAGACGGGAGACCAAGGGTCCCTTTCCACGTGCCACAGGAATCCTGGGTCTCCTATCAAGTTTCACGAGGAGTAGGGCATCGTCTCCTTTGGAGGCACTGATCTCCGCATACCTCTGGAGTTTTCAAAGGATTTGAGGCCTCCTGTCGCGATGAGGTGGGGAACTAGGTCTTTCTCTGTGGTCTCCACAGGGGATTCAGACACCCTTTCGTCTTGGGAGATGCAAGACGAGCCTGCTTTCCAGTCACTGCAGGGATATCCGGCCTTATTTCGAGTCAGGGCATCGCGGTGTCCATTCCACTTGAGGCCGCAAACTCAGGGTCCCTCTCACATACCTAGAGCTGAGAGAAGCCTCCTCTTGAGGTGCTTGTGGTAAGGTGGTATTCCTCTGGAGTCGAAGCCAGGGACTAACCTCTCATCTCGAGTTGATTTTTGGGCCACGGAGCTCTTTCGTGTTGCTACAGTGACCTCAGGATCCCTCTAGCCTTGAAACAGTGTTCTTGGGGTTTCTCTGGAGTGCCATGAAGGAAATCAAGGCTCCTTTCATGTGTGATGTGCAACACAGAATTGCTCTGCACGCAGTGCAGGGGAATCGGGCCTCATCTCGCATCGAGGGGGAAGTCTCATGGTTTTTCTCGAGTTGCGGCGGGAACCTGGGGTATATTCTCGAGTTACGACGGGGATGGCCCTTCCACACACGTGTTTGTTCAGCCACGTCAGGACTCTTGCCTAGTTGCGAGACACAACTCGGGATTCTCCTCGAGGCTTGGCAAGGCAATTGGGACGCCTCTCCAGCTGAGACGGGAGACCAAGGGGCCCTTTCCACGTGCCACTGGAATCCTGGGACTCCTATCAAGTTTCACGAGGAGTCAGGCATCGTCTCCTTTGGAGGCACTGATCTCCGCGTACCTCTGGAGTTTTCAAAGGATGTGAGGCCTCCGGTCGCGATGAGGTGGGGAACTAGGTCTTTCTCTGTGGTCTCCACAGGGGATTCAGTCATCCTTTCATCTTGGGAGATGCAAGACGAGCCTGCATTCAAGTCACTGCAGGGATATCCAGCCTTATTTCGCGTCAGGGCATCGCGGTGTCCATTCCACTTGAGGCCGCAAACTCAGGGTCCCTCTCACATACCTAGAGCTGAGAGAAGCCTCCTCTTGAGGTGCTTGTGGTAAGGTGGTATTCCTCAGGAGTCGAAGCCAGGGACTAACCTCTCATCTCGAGTTGATTTTTGGCCCACGGAGCTCTTTCGTGTTGCTACAGTGACCTCAGGATCCCTCTAGCCTTGAAACAGTGTTCTTGGGGTTTCTCTGGAGTGCCATGAAGGAAATCAAGGCTCCTTTCATGTGTGATGTGCAACACGGAATTGCTCTGCACGCAGTGCAGGGGAATCGGGCCTCATCTCGCGGCGAGGGGGAAGTCTCATGGTTTTTCTCGAGTTGCGGCGGGAACCTGGGGTATATTCTCGAGTTACGACGGGGATGGCCCTTCCACACACGTGTGTGTTCAGCCACGTCAGGACTCCTGCCTAGTTGCGAGGGACAACTCGGGATTCTCCTCGAGGCTTTGCAGGGCAATTGGGACGCCTCTCCAGTTGAGACGGGAGACCAAGAGTCCCTTTCCACGTGCCACAGGAATCCTGGGTCTCCTATCAAGTTTCACGAGGAGTCAGGCATCGTCTCCTTTGGAGGCACTGATCTCCGCATACCTCTGGAATTTTCAAAGGATTTGAGTCCTCCTGTCGTGATGAGGTGGGGAACTAGGTCTTTCTCTGTGGTCTCCACAGGGGATTCAGACACCCTTTCGTCTTGGGAGATGCAAGACGAGCCTGCATTCCAGTCACTGCAGGGATATCCGGCCTTATTTCGAGTCAGGGCATCGCGGTGTCCATTCCACTTGAGGCCGCAAACTCAGGGTCCCTCTCACATACCTAGAGCTGAGAGAAGCCTCCTCTTGAGGTGCTTGTGGTAAGGTGGTATTCCTCAGGAGTCGAAGCCAGGGACTAACCTCTCATCTCGAGTTGATTTTTGGTCCACAGAGCTCTTTCGTGTTGCTACAGTGACCTCAGGATCCCTCTAGCCTTGAAACAGTGTTCTTGGGGTTTCTCTGGAGTGCCATGAAGGAAATCAAGGCTCCTTTCATGTGTGATGTGCAACACAGAATTGCTCTGCACGCAGTGCAGGGGAATCGGGCCTCATCTCGCGGCGAGGGGGAAGTCTCATGGTTTTTCTCGAGTTGCGGCGGGAACCTGGGGTATATTCTCGAGTTACGACGGGGATGGCCCTTCCACACACGTGTTTGTTCAGCCACGTCAGGACTCTTGCCTAGTTGCGAGACACAACTCGGGATTCTCCTCTAGGCTTGGCAAGGCAATTGGGACGCCTCTCCAGCTGAGGCGGGAGACCAAGGGTCCCTTTCCACGTGCCACAGGAATCCTGGGACTCCTATCAAGTTTCACGAGGAGTCAGGCATCGTCTCCTTTGGAGGCACTGATCTCCGCGTACCTCTGGAGTTTTCAAAGGATGTGAGACCTCCGGTCGCGATGAGGTGGGGAACTAGGTCTTTCTCTGTGGTCTCCACAGGGGATTCAGACATCCTTTCATCTTGGGAGATGCAAGACGAGCCTGCATTCAAGTCACTGCAGCGATATACAGCCTTATTTCGCGTCAGGGCATCGCGGTGTCCATTCCACTTGAGGCCGCAAACTCAGGGTCCCTCACACATACCTAGAGCTGAAAGAAGCCTCCTCTTGAGGTGCTTGTGGTAATGTGGTATTCCTCTGGAGTCGAAGCCAGGGACTAACCTCTCATCTTGAGTTGATTTTTGGCCCACGGAGCTCTTTCGTGTTGCTACAGTGACCTCAGGATCCCTCTAGCCTTGAAACAGTGTTCTTGGGGTTTCTCTGGAGTGCCATGAAGGAAATCAAGGCTCCTTTCATGTGTGATGTGCAACACGGAATTGCTCTGCACGCAGTGCAGGGGAATCGGGCCTCATCTCGCGGCGAGGGGGAAGTCTCATGGTTTTTCTCGAGTTGCGGCGGGAACCTGGGGTATATTCTCGAGTTACGACGGGGATGGCCCTTCCACCCACGTGTTTCTTCAGCGACCTCAGGACTCCTGCCTAGTTGCGAGGGACAACTCTGGATTCTCCTCGAGGCTTGGCAGGGAAATTGGGACGCCTCTCCAGCTGAGGCGGGAGACCAAGTGTCCCTTTCCAAGTGCCACAGGAATCCTGGGACTCCTATCAAGTTTCACGAGGAGTCAGGCATCGTCTCCTTTGGAGGCACTGATCTCCGCGTACCTCTGGAGTTTTCAAAGGATGTGAGTCTATCGGTCGCGATGAGGTGGGGAACTAAGTCTTTCTCTGTGCTTTCCACAGGGGATTCAGACATCCTTTCGTCCTGGGAGATGCAAGACGAGCCTGCATTGAAGTCACTGCAGGGATATCCGGCCTTATTTCGAGTCAGGGCATCGCGGTGTCCATTCCACTTGAGGCCGCAAACTCAGGGTCCCTCTCACATACCTAGAGCTGAGAGAAGCCTCCTCTTGAGGTGCTTGTGGTAAGGTGGTATTCCTCTGGAGACGAATCCAGGGACTAACCTCTCTTTTCGAGTTGATTTTTGGTCCACAGAGTTCTTTCGTGTTGCTACAGTGACCTCAGGATCCCTCTATCCTTGAAACAGTGTTCTTGGGGTTTCTCTGGAGTGCCATCAAGGAAATCAAGGCTCCTTTCATGTGTGATGTGCAAGACGGAATTGCTCTGCACGCAGTACAGGGGAATCGGGCCTCATTTCGCATCGAGGGGGAAGTCTCATGGTTTTTCTCGAGTTGCGGCGGGAACCTGGGATATATTCTCGAGTTACGACGGGGATGGCCCTTCCACCCACGTGTTTGTTCAGCCACGTCAGGACTCCTGCCTAGTTGCGAGGGACAACTCGGGATTCTCCTCGAGGCTTGGCAGGGCAATTGGAACGCCTCTCCAGCTGAGGCGGGAGACCAAGGGTCCCTTTCCACGTGCCACAAGAATCCTGGAACTCCTATCAAGTTTCACGAGGAGTCAGGCATCGTCTCCTTTGGAGGCACTGATCTCCGCGTACCTCTGGAGTTTTCAAAGGATGTGAGGCCTCCGGTCGCGATGAGGTGGGGAACTAGGTGTTTCTCTGTGGTCTGCACAGGGGTTTCAGACATCCTTTCTTCTTGGGAGATGCAAGACGAGCCTGCATTCAAGTCACTGCAGGGATATCCGGGCTTATTTCGAGTCAGGGCATCACGGTGTCCATTCCACTTGAGGCCGCAAACTCAGGGTCCCTCTCACATACCTAGAGCTGAGAGAAGCCTCCTCTTGAGGTGCTTGTGGTAAGGTGGTATTCCTCTGGAGTCGAAGCCAGGGACTAACCTCTCATCTCGAGTTGATTTTTGGCCCACGGAGCTCTTTCGTGTTGCTACAGTGACCTCAGGATCCCTCTAGCCTTGAAACAGTGTTCTTAGGGTTTCTCTGGAGTGCCATCAAGGAAATCAAGGCTCCTTTCATGTGTGATGTGCAACACGGAATTGCTCTGCACGCAGTGCAGGGGAATCGGGCCTCATCTCGCGGCGAGGGGGAAGTCTCATGGTTTTTCTCGAGTTGCGGCGGGAACCTGGGGTATATTCTCGAGTTACGACGGGGATGGCCCTTCCACCCACGTGTTTCTTCAGCGACGTCAGGACTCCTGCCTAGTTGCGAGGGACAACTCTGGATTCTCCTCGAGGCTTGGCAGGGCAATTGGGACGCCTCTCCAGCTGAGGCGGGAGACCAAGTGTCCCTTTCCAAGTGCCACAGGAATCCTGGGACTCCTATCAAGTTTCTCGAGGAGTCAGGCATCGTCTCCTTTGGAGGCACTGATCTCCGCGTACCTCTGGAGTTTTCAAAGGATGTGAGGCTATCGGTCGCGATGAGGTGGGGAACTAAGTCTTTCTCTGTGCTTTCCACAGGGGATTCAGACATCCTTTCGTCCTGGGAGATGCAAGACGAGCCTGCATTGAAGTCACTGCAGGGATATCCGGCCTTATTTCGAGTCAGGGCATCGCGGTGTCCATTCCACTTGAGGCCGCAAACTCAGGGTCCCTCTCACATACCTAGAGCTGAGAGAAGCCTCCTCTTGAGGTGCTTGTGGTAAGGTGGTATTCCTCTGGAGACGAATCCAGGGACTAACCTCTCTTTTCGAGTTGATTTTTGGTCCACAGAGTTCTTTCGTGTTGCTACAGTGACCTCAGGATCCCTCTATCCTTGAAACAGTGTTCTTGGGGTTTCTCTGGAGTGCCATCAAGGAAATCAAGGCTCCTTTCATGTGTGATGTGCAAGACGGAATTGCTCTGCACGCAGTACAGGGGAATCCGGCCTCATCTCGCATCGAGGGGGAAGTCTCATGGTTTTTCTCGAGTTGCGGCGGGAACCTGGGATATATTCTCGAGTTACGACGGGGATGGCCCTTCCACCCACGTGTTTGTTCAGCCACGTCAGGACTCCTGCCTAGTTGCGAGGGACAACTCGGGATTCTCCTCGAGGCTTGGCAGGGCAATTGGAACGCCTCTCCAGCTGAGGCGGGAGACCAAGGGTCCCTTTCCACGTGCCACAAGAATCCTGGAACTCCTATCAAGTTTCACGAGGAGTCAGGCATCGTCTCCTTTGGAGGCACTGATCTCCGCGTACCTCTGGAGTTTTCAAAGGATGTGAGGCCTCCGGTCGCGATGAGGTGGGGAACTAGGTGTTTCTCTGTGGTCTGCACAGGGGTTTCAGACATCCTTTCTTCTTGGGAGATGCAAGACGAGCCTGCATTCAAGTCACTGCAGGGATATCCGGGCTTATTTCGAGTCAGGGCATCACGGTGTCCATTCCACTTGAGGCCGCAAACTCAGGGTCCCTCTCACATACCTAGAGCTGAGAGAAGCCTCCTCTTGAGGTGCTTGTGGTAAGGTGGTATTCCTCTGGAGTCGAAGCCAGGGACTAACCTCTCATCTCGAGTTGATTTTTGGCCCACGGAGCTCTTTCGTGTTGCTACAGTGACCTCAGGATCCCTCTAGCCTTGAAACAGTGTTCTTAGGGTTTCTCTGGAGTGCCATCAAGGAAATCAAGGCTCCTTTCATGTGTGATATGCAACACGGAATTGCTCTGCACGCAGTGCAGGGGAATCGGGCCTCATCTCGCGGCGAGGGGGAAGTCTCATGGTTTTTCTCGAGTTGCGGCGGGAACCTGGGGTATATTCTCGAGTTACGACGGGGATGGCCCTTCCACCCACGTGTTTGTTCAGCGACGTCAGAACTCCTGCCTAGTTGCGAGGGACAACTCTGGATTCTCCTCGAGGCTTGGCAGGGCAATTGGGACGCCTCTCCAGCTGAGGCGGGAGACCAAGTGTCCCTTTCCAAGTGCCACAGGAATCCTGGGACTCCTATCAAGATTCACGAGGAGTCAGGCATCGTCTCCTTTGGAGGCACTGATTTCCGCGTACCTCTGGAGTTTTCAAAGGATGTGAGGCTATCGGTCGCGATGAGGTGGGGAACTAAGTCTTTCTCTGTGCTTTCCACAGGGGATTCAGACATCCTTTCGTCCTGGGAGATGCAAGACGAGCCTGCATTGAAGTCACTGCAGGGATATCCGGCCTTATTTCGAGTCTGGGCATCGCGGTGTCCATTCCACTTGAGGCCGCAAACTCAGGGTCCCTCTCACATACCTAGAGCTGAGAGAAGCCTCCTCTTGAGGTGCTTGTGGTAAGGTGGTATTCCTCTGGAGACGAATCCAGGGACTAACCTCTCTTTTCGAGTTGATTTTTGGTCCACAGAGTTCTTTTGTGTTGCTACAGTGACCTCAGGATCCCTCTATCCTTGAAACAGTGTTCTTGGGGTTTCTCTGGAGTGCCATCAAGGAAATCAAGGCTCCTTTCATGTGTGATGTGCAACACGGAATTGCTCTGCACGCAGTGCAGGGGAATCGGGCCTCATCTCGCGGCGAGGGGGAAGTCTCATGGTTTTTCTCGAGTTGCGGCGGGAACCTGGGGTATATTCTCGAGTTACGACGGGGATGGCCCTTCCACCCACGTGTGTTTTCAGCCACGTCAGGACTCTTGCCTAGTTGCGAGACACAACTCGGGATTCTCCTCGAGGCTTGGCAAGGCAATTGGGACGCCTCTCCAGCTGAGGCGGGAGACCAAGGGTCCCTTTCCAAGTGCCACAGGAATCCTGGGACTCCTATCAAGTTTCACGAGGAGTCAGGCATCGTCTCCTTTGGAGGCACTGATCTCCGCGTACCTCTGGAGTTTTCAAAGGATGTGAGGCCTCCGGTCGCGATGAGGTGGGGAACTAGGTGTTTCTCTGTGGTCTCCACAGGGGATTCAGACATCCTTTCATCTTGGGAGATGCAAGACGAGCCTGCATTCAAGTCACTGCAGGGATATCCGGCCTTATTTCGCGTCAGGGCATCGCGGTGTCCATTCCACTTGAGGCCGCAAACTCAGGGTCCCTCTCACATACCTAGAGCTGAGAGAAGCCTCCTCTTGAGGTGCTTGTGGTAAGGTGGTATTCCTCTGGAGTCGAAGCCAGGGACTAACCTCTCATCTCGAGTTGATTTTTGGCCCACGGAGCTCTTTCGTGTTGCTACAGTGACCTCAGGATCCCTCTAGCCTTGAAACAGTGTTCTTGGGGTTTCTCTGGAGTGCCATCAAGGAAATCAAGGCTCCTTTCATGTGTGATGTGCAACACGGAATTGCTCTGCACGCAGTGCAGGGGAATCGGGCCTCATCTCGCGGCGAGGGGGAAGTCTCATGGTTTTTCTCGAGTTGCGGCGGGAACCTGGGGTATATTCTCGAGTTACGACGGGGATGGCCCTTCCACCCACGTGTTTCTTCAGCGACGTCAGGACTCCTGCCTAGTTGCGAGGGACAACTCTGGATTCTCCTCGAGGCTTGGCAGGGCAATTGGGACGCCTCTCCAGCTGAGGCGGGAGACCAAGTGTCCCTTTCCAAGTGCCACAGGAATCCTGGGACTCCTATCCAGTTTCACGAGGAATCAGGCATCGTCTCCTTTGGAGGCACTGATCTCCGCGTACCTCTGGAGTTTTCAAAGGATGTGAGGCTATCGGTCGCGATGAGGTGGGGAACTAAATCTTTCTCTGTGCTTTCCACAGGGGATTCAGACATCCTTTCGTCCTGGGAGATGCAAGACGAGCCTGCATTGAAGTCACTGCAGGGATATCCGGCCTTATTTCGAGTCAGGGTATCGCGGTGTCCATTCCACTTGAGGCCGCAAACTCAGGGTCCCTCTCACATACCTAGAGCTGAGAGAAGCCTCCTCTTGAGGTGCTTGTGGTAAGGTGGTATTCCTCTGGAGACGAATCCAGGGACTAACCTCTCTTTTCGAGTTGATTTTTGGTCCACAGAGTTCTTTCGTGTTGCTACAGTGACCTCAGGATCCCTCTATCCTTGAAACAGTGTTCTTGGGGTTTCTCTGGAGTGCCATCAAGGAAATCAAGGCTCCTTTCATGTGTGATGTGCAAGACGGAATTGCTCTGCACGCAGTACAGGGGAATCGGGCCTCATCTCGCATCGAGGGGGAAGTCTCATGGTTTTTCTCGAGTTGCGGCGGGAACCTGGGGTATATTCTCGAGTTACGACGGGGATGGCCCTTCCACCCACGAGTTTGTTCAGCCACGTCAGGACTCCTGCCTAGTTGCGAGGGACAACTCGGGATTCTCCTCGAGGCTTGGCAGGGCAATTGGAACGCCTCTCCAGCTGAGGCGGGAGACCAAGGGTCCCTTTCCACGTGCCACAAGAATCCTGGGACTCCTATCAAGTTTCACGAGGAGTCAGGCATCGTCTCCTTTGGAGGCACTGATCTCCGCGTACCTCTGGAGTTTTCAAAGGATGTGAGGCCTCCGGTCGCGATGAGGTGGGGAACTAGGTGTTTCTCTGTGGTCTCCACAGGGGATTCAGACATCCTTTCTTCTTGGGAGATGCAAGACGAGCCTGCATTCAAGTCACTGCAGGGATATCCGGCCTTATTTCGCGTCAGGGCATCGCGGTGTCCATTCCACTTGAGGCCGCAAACTCAGGATCCCTCTCACATACCTAGAGCTGAGAGAAGCCTCCTCTTGAGGTGCTTGTGGTAAGGTGGTATTCCTCTGGAGTCGAAGCCAGGGACTAACCTCTCATCTCGAGTTGATTTTTGGTCCACGGAGCTCTTTCGTGTTGCTACAGTGACCTCAGGATCCCTCTAGCCTTGAAACAGTGTTCATGGGGTTTCTCTGGAGTGCCATGAAGGAAATCAAGTCTCCTTTCATGTGTGATGTGCAACACAGAATTCCTCTGCACGCAGTGCAGGGGAATCGGGCCTCATCTCGCGGCGAGGGGGAAGTCTCATGGTTTTTCTCGAGTTGCGGCGGGAACCTGGGGTATATTCTCGAGTTACCACGGGGATGGCCCTTCCACACACGTGTTTGTTCAGCCACGTCAGGACTCTTGCCTAGTTGCGAGACACAACTCGGGATTCTCCTCGAGGCTTGGCAAGGCAATTGGGACGCCTCTCCAGCTGAGGCGGGAGACCAAGGGTCCCTTTCCACGTGCCACAGGAATCCTGGGACTCCTATCAAGTTTCACGAGGAGTCAGGCATCATCTCCTTTGGAGGCACTGATCTCCGCGTACCTCTGGAGTTTTCAAAGGATGTGAGGCCTCCGGTCGCGATGAGGTGGGGAACTAGGTCTTTCTCTGTGGTCTCCACAGGGGATTCAGACATCCTTTCATCTTGGGAGATGCAAGACGAGCCTGCATTCAAGTCACTGCAGGGATATCCGGCCTTATTTCGCGTCAGGGCATCGCGGTGTCCATTCCACTTGAGGCCGCAAACTCAGGGTCCCTCTCACATACCTAGAGCTGAGAGAAGCCTCCTCTTGAGGTGCTTGTGGTAAGGTGGTATTCCTCTGGAGTCGAAGCCAGGGACTAACCTCTCATCTCGAGTTGATTTTTGGCCCACGGAGCTCTTTCGTGTTACTACAGTGACCTCAGGATCCCTCTAGCCTTGAAACAGTGTTCTTGGGGTTTCTCTGGAGTGCCATGAAGGAAATCAAGGCTCCTTTCATGTGTGATGTGCAACACGGAATTGCTCTGCACGCAGTGCAGTGGAATCGGGCCTCATCTCGCGGCGAGGGGGAAGTCTCATGGTTTTTCTCGAGTTGCGGCGGGAACCTGGGGTATATTCTCGAGTTACAACGGGGATGGCCCTTCCACCCACGTGTTTCTTCAGCGACGTCAGGACTCCTGCCTAGTTGCGAGGGACAACTCTGGATTCTCCTCGAGGCTTGGCAGGGCAATTGGGACGCCTCTCCAGCTGAGGCGGGAGACCAAGTGTCCCTTTCCAAGTGCCACAGGAATCCTGGGACTCCTATCAAGATTCACGAGGAGTCAGGCATCGTCTCCTTTGGAGGCACTGATTTCCGCGTACCTCTGGAGTTTTCAAAGGATGTGAGGCTATCGGTCACGATGAGGTGGGGAACTAAGGCTTTCTCTGTGCTTTCCACAGGGGATTCAGACATCCTTTCGTCCTGGGAGATGCAAGACGAGCCTGCATTGAAGTCACTGCAGGGATATCCGGCCTTATTTCGAGTCAGGGCATCGCGGTGTCCATTCCACTTGAGGCCGCAAACTCAGGGTCCCTCTCACATACCTAGAGCTGAGAGAAGCCTCCTCTTGAGGTGCTTGTGGTAAGGTGGTATTCCTCTGGAGACGAATCCAGGGACTAACCTCTCTTTTCGAGTTGATTTTTGGTCCACAGAGTTCTTTCGTGTTGCTACAGTGACCTCAGGATCCCTCTATCCTTGAAATAGTGTTCTTGGGGTTTCTCTGGAGTGCCATCAAGGAAATCAAGGCTCCTTTCATGTGTGATGTGCAAGACGGAATTGCTCTGCACGCAGTACAGGGGAATCGGGCCTCATCTCGCATCGAGGGTGAAGTCGCATGGTTTTTCTCGAGTTGCGGCGGGAACCTGGGGTATATTCTCGAGTTACGACGGGGATGGCCCTTCCACCCACGTGTTTGTTCAGCCACGTCAGGACTCCTGCCTAGTTGCGAGGGACAACTCGGGATTCTCCTCGAGGCTTGGCAGGGCAATTGGAACGCCTCTCCAGCTGAGGCGGGAGACCAAGGGTCCCTTTCCACGTGCCACAAGAATCCTGGGACTCCTATCAAGTTTCACGAGGAGTCAGGCATCGTCTCCTTTGGAGGCACTGATCTCCGCGTACCTCTGGAGTTTTCAAAGGATGTGAGGCCTCCGGTCGCGATGAGGTGGGGAACTAGGTGTTTCTCTGTGGTCTCCACAGGGGATTCAGACATCCTTTCTTCTTGGGAGATGCAAGACGAGCCTGCATTCAAGTCACTGCAGGGATATCCGGCCTTATTTCACGTCAGGGCATCGCGGTGTCCATTCCACTTGAGGCCGCAAACTCAGGGTCCCTCTCACATACCTAGAGCTGAGAGAAGCCTCCTCTTGAGGTGCTTGTGGTAAGGTGGTATTCCTCTGGAGTCGAAGCCAGGGACTAACCTCTCATCTCGAGTTGATTTTTGGCCCACGGAGCTCTTTCGTGTTGCTACAGTGACCTACGGATCCCTCTAGCCTTGAAACAGTGTTCTTGGGGTTTCTCTGGAGTGCCATCAAGGAAATCAAGGCTCCTTTCATGTGTGATGTGCAACACGGAATTGCTCTGCACGCAGTGCAGGGGAATCGGGCCTCATCTCGCGGCGAGGTGGAAGTCTCATGGTTTTTCTCGAGTTGCGGCGGGAACCTGGGGTATATTCTCGAGTTACGACGGGGATGGCCCTTCCACACACGTGTGTGTTCAGCCATGTCAGGACTCCTGCCTAGTTGCGAGGGACAACTCGGGATTCTCCTCGAGGCTTTGCAGGGCAATTGGGACGCCTCTCCAGCTGAGACGGGAGACCAAGGGTCCCTTTCCACGTGCCACAGGAATCCTGGGTCTCCTATCAAGTTTCCCGAGGAGTCAGGTATCGTCTCCTTTGGAGGCACTGATCTCCGCATACCTCTGGAGTTTTCAAAGGATTTGAGGCCTCCTTTCGCGATGAGGTGGGGAACTAGGTCTTTCTCTGTGGTCTCCACAGGGGATTCAGACACCCTTTCGTCTTGGGAGATGCAAGACGAGCCTGCATTCCAGTCACTGCAGGGATATCCGGCCTTATTTCGAGTCAGGGCATCGCGGTGTCCATTCCACTTGAGTCCGCAAACTCAGGGTCCCTCTCACATACCTAGAGCTGAGAGAAGCCTCCTCTTGAGGTGCTTGTGGTAAGGTGGTATTCCTCTGGAGTCGAAGCCAGGGACTAACCTCTCATCTCGAGTTGATTTTTGGTCCACGGAGCTCTTTCGTGTTGCTACAGTGACCTCAGGATCCCTCTAGCCTTGAAACAGTGTTCTTGGGGTTTCTCTGGAGTGCCATGAAGGAAATCAAGGCTCCTTTCATGTGTGATGTGCAACACAGAATTGCTCTGCACGCAGTGCAGGGGAATCGGGCCTCATCTCGCTGCGAGGGGGAAGTCTCATGGTTTTTCTCGAGTTGCAGCGGGAACCTGGGGTATATTCTCGAGTTACGGCGGGGATGGCCCTTCCACACACGTGTGTGTTCAGCCACGTCAGGACTCTTGCCTAGTTGCGAGACACAACTTGGGATTCTCCTCGAGGCTTGGCAAGGCAATTGGGACGCCTCTCCAGCTGAGGCGGGAGACCAAGGGTCCCTTTCCACGTGCCACAGGAATCCTGGGACTCCTATCAAGTTTCACGAGGAGTCAGGCATCGTCTCCTTTGGAGGCACTGATCTCCGCGTACCTCTGGAGTTTTCAAAGGATGTGAGACCTCCGGTCGCGATGACGTGGGGAACTAGGTCTTTCTCTGTGGTCTCCACAGGGGATTCAGACATCCTTTCATCTTGGGAGATGCAAGACGAGCCTGCATTCAAGTCACTGCAGGGATATCCGGCCTTATTTCGCGTCAGGGCATCGCGGTGTCCATTCCACTTGAGGCCGCAAATTCAGGGTCCCTCTCACATACCTAGAGCTGAGAGAAGCCTCCTCTTGAGGTGCTTGTGGTAAGGTGGTATTCCTCAGGAGTCGAAGCCAGGGACTAACCTCTCATCTCGTGTTGATTCTTGGTCCACGGAGCTCTTTCGTGTTGCTACAGTGACCTCAGGATCCCTCTAGCCTTGAAACAGTGTTCTTGGGGTTTCTCTGGAGTGCCATCAAGGAAATCAAGGCTCCTTTCATGTGTGATGTGCAACACGGAATTGCTCTGCACGCAGTGCAGGGGAATCGGGCCTCATCTCGCGGTGAGGGGGAAGTCTCATGGTTCTTCTCGAGTTGCGGCGGGAACCTGGGGTATATTCTCGAGTTACGACGGGGATGGCCCTTCCACACACGTGTTTCTTCAGCGACGTCAGGACTCCTGCCTAGTTGCGAGGGACAACTCGGGATTTTCCTCGAGGCTTTGCAGGGCAATTGGGACGCCTCTCCAGCTGAGACGGGAGACCAAGGGTCCCTTTCCACGTGCCACAGGAATCCTGGGTCTCCTATCAAGTTTCACGAGGAGTCAGGCATCGTCTCCTTTGGAGGCACTGATCTCCGCATACCTCTGGAGTTTTCAAAGGATTTGAGGCCTCCTGTCGCGATGAGGTGGGGAACTAGGTCTTTCTCTGTGGTCTCCACAGGGGATTCAGACACCCTGTCGTCCTGGGAGATGCAAGACGAGCCTGCATTCCAGTCACTGCAGGGATATCCGGCCTTATTTCGAGTCAGGGCATCGCGGTGTCCATTCCACTTGAGGCCGCAAACTCAGGGTCCCTCTCACATACCTAGAGCTGAGAGAAGCCTCCTCTTGAGGTGCTTGTGGTAAGGTGGTATTCCTCTGGAGTCGAAGCCAGGGACTAACCTCTCATCTCGAGTTGATTTTTGGTCCACGGAGCTCTTTTGTGTTGCTCCAGTGACCTCAGGATCCCTCTAGCCTTGAAACAGTGTTCTTGGGGTTTTTCTGAAGTGCCATGAAGGAAATCAAGGCTCCTTTCATGTGTGATGTGCAACACAGAATTGCTCTGCACGCAGTGCAGGGGAATCGGGCCTCATCTCGCGGCGAGGGGGAAGTCTCATGGTTTTTCTCGAGTTGCGGCGGGAACCTGGGGTATATTCTTGAGTTACGACGGGGATGGCCCTTCCACACACGTGTTTGTTCAGCCATGTCAGGACTCTTGCCTAGTTGCGAGACACAACTCGGGATTCTCCTCGAGGCTTGGCAAGGCAATTGGGACGCCTCTCCAGCTGAGGCGGGAGACCAAGTGTCCCTTTCCAGGTGCCACAGGAATCCTGGTACTCCTATCAAGTTTCACGAGGAGTCAGGCATCGTCTCCTTTGGAGGCACTG
Source organism: Cervus elaphus (assembly GCF_910594005.1). Classification (NCBI taxonomy): domain Eukaryota; kingdom Metazoa; phylum Chordata; class Mammalia; order Artiodactyla; family Cervidae; genus Cervus; species Cervus elaphus. The sequence continues at coordinate 70,707,079 of NC_057836.1, forward strand.
ATCTCCGCGTACCTCTGGAGTTTTCAAAGGATGTGAGGCCTCCGATCGCGATGAGGTGGGGAACTAGGTCTTTCTCTGTGGTCTCCACAGGGGATTCAGACTCCCTTTGGTCTTGGGAGATGCAAGACGAGCCTGCATTCCAGTCACTGCAGGGATATCCGGCCTTATTTCGTTTCAGGGCATCGCGGTGTCCATTCCACTTGAGGCCGCAAACTCAGGGTCCCTCTCACATACCTAGAGCTGAGAGAAGCCTCCTCTTGAGGTGCTTGTGGTAAGGTGGTATTCCTCTGGAGTCGAAGCCAGGGACTAACCTCTCATCTCGAGTTGATTTTTGGCCCACGGAGCTCTTTCGTGTTGCTACAGTGACCTCAGGATCCCTCTAGCCTTGAAACAGTGTTCTTGGGGTTTCTCTGGAGTTCCATCAAGGAAATCAAGGCTCCTTTCATGTGTGATGTGCAAGACGGAATTGCTCTGCACGCAGTGCAGGGGAATCGGGCCTCATCTCGCTGCGAGGGGGAAGTCTCATGGTTTTTCTCGAGTTGCGGCGGGAACCTGGGGTATATTCTCGAGTTACGACAGGGATGGCCCTTCCACCCACGTGTTTCTTCAGCCACGTCAGGACTCCTGCCTAGTTGCGAGGGACAACTCTGGATTCTCCTCGAGGCTTGGCAGGGCAATTGGGACGCCTCTCCAGCTGAGGCGGGAGACCAAGTGTCCCTTTCCAAGTGCCACAGGAATCCTGGGACTCCTATCAAGTTTCACGAGGAGTCAGGCATCGTCTCCTTTGGAGGCACTGATCTCCGCGTACCTCTGGAGTTTTCAAAGGATGTGAGGCTATCGGTCGCGATGAGGTGGGGAACTAAGTCTTTCTCTGTGCTTTCCACAGGGGATTCAGACATCCTTTCGTCCTGGGAGATGCAAGACGAGCCTGCATTGAAGTCACGGCAGGGATATCCGGCCTTATTTCGAGTCAGGGCATCGCGGTGTCCATTCCACTTGAGGCCGCAAACTCAGGGTCCCTCTCACATACCTAGAGCTGAGAGAAGCCTCCTCTTGAGGTGCTTGTGGTAAGGTGGTATTCCTCTGGAGATGAATCCAGGGACTAACCTCTCTTTTCGAGTTGATTTTTGGTCCACAGAGTTCTTTCGTGTTGCTACAGTGACCTCAGGATCCCTCTATCCCTGAAACAGTGTTCTTTGGGAATCTGGAGTGCCATCAAGGAAATCAAGGCTCCTTTCATGTGTGATGTGCAAGACGAAATTGCTCTGCACGCAGTACAGGGGAATCGGGCCTCATCTCGCATCGAGGGGGAAGTCTCATGGTTTTTCTCGAGTTGCGGCGGGAACCTGGGGTATATTCTCGAGTTACGACGGGGATGGCCCTTCCACCCACGTGTTTGTTCAGCCACGTCAGGACTCCTGCCTACTTGCGAGGGACAACTCGGGATTCTCCTCGAGGCTTGGCAGGGCAATTGGAACGCCTCTCCAGCTGAGGCGGGAGACCAAGGGTCCCTTTCCACGTGCCACAGGAATCCTGGGTCTCCTATCAAGTTTCACGAGGAGTCAGGCATCGTCTCCTTTGGAGGCACTGATCTCCGCATACCTCTGGAATTTTCAAAGCATTTGAGGCCTCCTGTCGCGATGAGGTGGGGAACTAGGTCTTTCTCTGTGGTCTCCACAGGGGATTCAGACACCCTTTCGTCTTGAGAGATGCAAGACGAGCCTGCATTCAAGTCACTGCAGGGATATCCGGCCTTATTTCGAGTCAGGGCATCGCGGTGTCCATTCCACTTGAGGCCGCAAACTCATGGTCCCTCTCACATACCTAGAGCTGAGAGAAGCCTCCTCTTGAGGTGCTTGTGGTAAGGTGGTATTCCTCTGGAGTCGAAGCCAGGGACTAACCTCTCATCTCGAGTTGATTTTTGGCCCACGGAGCTCTTTCATGTTGCTACAGTGACCTCAGGATCCCTCTAGCCTTGAAACAGTGTTCTTGGGGTTTCTCTGGAGTGCCATCAAGGAAATCAAGGCTCCTTTCATGTGTGATGTGCAAGACGGAATTGCTCTGCACGCAGTGCAGGGGAATCGGGCCTCATCTCGCGGAGAGGGGGAAGTCTCATGGTTTTTCTCGAGTTGCGGCGGGAACCTGGGGTATATTCTCGAGTTACGACGGGGATGGCCCTTCCACCCACGTGTTTCTTCAGCCACGTCAGGACTCCTGCCTAGTTGCGAGGGACAACTCTGGATTCTCCTCGAGGCTTGGCAGGGCAATTGGGACGCCTCTCCAGCTGAGGCGGGAGACCAAGTGTCCCTTTCCAAGTGCCACAGGAATCCTGGGACTCCTATCAAGTTTCACGAGGAGTCAGGCATCGTCTCCTTTGGAGGCACTGATCTCCGCGTACCTCTGGAGTTTTCAAAGGATGTGAGGCTATCGGTCGCGATGATGTGGGGAACTAAGTCTTTCTCTGTGCTTTCCACAGGGGATTCAGACATCCTTTCGTCCTGGGAGATGCAAAACGAGCCTGCATTGAAGTCACTGCAGGGATATCCGGCCTTATTTCGAGTCAGGGCATCGCGGTGTCCATTCCACTTGAGGCCGCAAACTCAGGGTCCCTCTCACATACCTAGAGCTGAGAGAAGCCTCCTCTTGAGGTGCTTGTGGTAAGGTGGTATTCCTCTGGAGACGAATCCAGGGACTAACCTCTCTTTTCGAGTTGATTTTTGGTCCACAGAGTTCTTTCGTGTTGCTACAGTGACCTCAGGATCCCTCTATCCCTGAAACAGTGTTCTTTGGGATGCTCTGGAGTGCCATCAAGGAAATCAAGGCTCCTTTCATATGTGATGTGCAAGACGGAATTGCTCTGCACGCAGTGCAGGGGAATCGGGCCTCATCTCGCGGCGAGGAGGAAGTCTCATGGTTTTTCTCGAGTTGCGGCGGGAACCTGGGGTATATTCTCGAGTTACGACGGGGATGGCCCTTCCACACACGTGTTTGTTCAGCCACGTCAGGAGTCTTGCCTAGTTGCGAGACACAACTCGGGATTCTCCTCGAGGCTTGGCAAGGCCATTGGGACGCCTTTCCAGCTGAGGCGGGAGACCAAGTGTCCCTTTCCACGTGCCACAGGAATCCTGGGACTCCTATCAATTTTCACGAGGAGTCAGGCATCGTCTCCTTTGGAGGCACTGATCTCCGCGTACCTCTGGAGTTTTCAAAGGATGTGAGGCCTCCGGTCGCGATGAGGTGGGGAACTAGGTCTTTCTCTGTGGTCTCCACAGGGGATTCAGACATCCTTTCATCTTGGGAGATGCAAGATGAGCCTGCATTCAAGTCACTGCAGGGATATCCGGCCTTATTTCGCGTCAGGGCATCGCGGTGTCCATTCCACTTGAGGCCGCAAACTCAGGATCCCTCTCACATACCTAGAGCTGAGAGAAGCCTCCTCTTGAGGTGCTTGTGGTAAGGTGGTATTCCTCTGGAGTCGAAGCCAGGGACTAACCTCTCATCTCGAGTTGATTTTTGGTCCAGGGAGCTCTTTCGTGTTGCTACAGTGACCTCAGGATCCCTCTAGCCTTGAAACAGTGTTCTTGGGGTTTCTCTGGAGTGCCATCAAGGAAATCAAGGCTCCTTTCATGTGTGATGTGCAACACGGAATTGCTCTGCACGCAGTGCAGGGGAATCGGGCCTCATCTCGCGGCGAGGGGGAAGTCTCATGGTTTCTCTCGAGTTGCGGCGGGAACCTGGGGTATATTCTCGAGTTACGACGGGGATGGCCCTTCCACACACGTGTTTGTTCATCCACGTCAGGACTCCTGCCTAGTTGCGAGGGACAACTCGGGATTCTCCTCGAGGCTTGGCAGGGCAATTGGAACGCCTCTCCAGCTGAGGCGGGAGACCAAGTGTCCCTTTCCACGTGCCACAAGAATCCTGGGACTCCTATCAAGTTTCACGAGGAGTTAGGCATCGTCTCCTTTGGAGGCACTGATCTCCGCGTACCTCTGGAGTTTTCAAAGGATGTGAGGCCTCCGGTCACGATGAGGTGGGGAACTAGGTCTTTCTCTGTGGTCTCCACAGGGGATTCAGACATCCTTTCTTATTGGGAGATGCAAGACGAGCCTGCATTCAAGTCACTGCAGGGATATCCGGCCTTATTTCGAGTCAGGGCATCGCGGTGTCCATTCCACTTGAGGCCGCAAACTCAGGGTCCCTCTCACATACCTAGAGCTGAGAGAAGCCTCCTCTTGAGGTGCTTGTGGTAAGGTGGTATTCCTCTGGAGTCGAAGCCAGGGACTAACCTCTCATCTCGAGTTGATTTTTGGCCCAAGGAGCTCTTTCGTGTTGCTACAGTGACCTCAGGATCCCTCTAGCCTTGAAACAGTGTTCTTGGGGTTTCTCTGGAGTGCCATGAAGGAAATCAAGGCTCCTTTCATATGTGATGTGCAAGACGGAATTGCTCTGCACGCAGTGCAGGGGAATCGGGCCTCATCTCGCGGCGAGGGGGAAGTCTCATGGTTTTTCTCGAGTTGCGGCGGGAACCTGGGGTATATTCTCGAGTTACGACGGGGATGGCCCTTCCACCCACGTGTTTGTTCAGCCACGTCAGGAGTCTTGCCTAGTTGCGAGACACAACTCGGGATTCTCCTCGAGGCTTGGCAAGGCCATTGGGACGCCTTTCCAGCTGAGGCGGGAGACCAAGTGTCCCTTTCGACGTGCCACATGAATCCTGGGACTCCTATCAAGTTTCACGAGGAGTCAGGCATCGTCTCCTTTGGAGGCACTGATCTCCGCGTACCTCTGGAGTTTTCAAAGGATGTGAGGCCTCCGGTCGCGATGAGGTGGGGAACTAGGTCTTTCTCTGTGGTCTCCACAGGGGATTCAGACATCCTTTCATCTTGGGAGATGCAAGACGAGCCTGCATTCAAGTCACTGCAGGGATATCCGGCCTTATTTCGCGTCAGGGCATCGCGGTGTCCATTCCACTTGAGGCCGCAAACTCAGGGTCCCTCTCACATACCTAGAGCTGAGAGAAGCCTCCTCTTGAGGTGCTTGTGGTAAGGTGGTATTCCTCAGGAGTCGAAGCCAGGGACTAACCTCTCATCTCGTGTTGATTCTTGGTCCACGGAGCTCTTTCGTGTTGCTACAGTGACCTCAGGATCCCTCTAGCCTTGAAACAGTGTTCTTGGGGTTTCTCTGGAGTGCCATCAAGGAAATCAAGGCTCCTTTCATGTGTGATGTGCAACACGGAATTGCTCTGCACGCAGTGCAGGGGAATCGGGCCTCATCTCGCGGCGAGGGGGAAGTCTCATGGTTTTTCTCGAGTTGCGGCGGGAACCTGGGGTATATTCTCGAGTTACGACGGGGATGGCCCTTCCACCCACGTGTTTCTTCAGCGACGACAGGACTCCTGCCTAGTTGCGAGGGACAATTCTGGATTCTCCTCGAGGCTTGGCAGGGCAATTGGGACGCCTCTCCAGCTGAGGCGGGAGACCAAGTGTCCCTTTCCACGTGCCACAGGAATCCTGGGACTCTTATCAAGTTTCACGAGGAGTCAGGCATCGTCTCCTTTGGAGGCACTGATCTCCGCGTACCTCTGGAGTTTTCAAAGGATGTGAGGCCTCCTGTCGCGATGAGGTGGGGAACTAGGTCTTTCTCTGTGGTCTCCACAGGGGATTCAGACACCCTTTCGTCTTGGGAGATGCAAGACGAGCCTGCATTCCAGTCACTGCAGGGATATCCGGCCTTATTTCGAGTCAGGGCATCGCGGTGTCCATTCCACTTGAGGCCGCAAACTCAGGGTCCCTCTCACATACCTAGAGCTGAGAGAAGCCTCCTCTTGAGGTGCTTGTGGTAAGGTGGTATTCCTCTGGAGTCGAAGCCAGGGGCTAACCTCTCATCTCGAGTTGATTTTTGGTCCACGGAGCTCTTTCGTGTTGCTACAGTGACCTCAGGATCCCTCTAGCCTTGAAACAGTGTTCTTGGGGTTTCTCTGGAGTGCCATGAAGGAAACCAAGGCTCCTTTCATGTGTGATGTGCAACACAAAATTGCTCTGCACGCAGTGCAGGGGAATCGGGCCTCATCTCGCGGCGAGGGGGAAGTCTCATGGTTTTTCTCGAGTTGCAGTGGAAACCTGGGGTATATTCTCGAGTTACGACGGGGATGGCCCTTCCACACACGTGTTTGTTCAGCCACGTCAGGACTCCTGCCTAGTTGCGAGACACAACTCGGGATTCTCCTCGAGACTTTGCAAGGCAATTGGGACGCCTCTCCAGCTGAGGCGGGAGACCAAGGGTCCCTTTCCACGTGCCACAGGAATCCTGGGACTCCTATCAAGTTTCATGAGGAGTCAGGCATCGTCTCCTTTGGAGGCACTGATCTCCGCGTACCTCTGGAGTTTTCAAAGGATGTGAGGCCTCCGGTCGCGATGAGGTGGGGAACTAGGTCTTTCTCTGTGGTCTCCACAGGGGATTCAGACATCCTTTCATCTTGGCAGATGCAAGACGAGCCTGCATTCAAGTCACTGCAGGGATATCCAGCCTTATTTCGCGTCAGGGCATCGCGGTGTCCATTCCACTTGAGGCCGCAAACTCAGGGTCCCTCTCACATACCTAGAGCTGAGAGAAGCCTCCTCTTGAGGTGCTTGTGGTAAGGTGGTATTCCTCTGGAGTCGAAGCCAGGGACTAACCTCTCATCTCGAGTTGATTTTTGGCCCACGGAGCTCTTTCGTGTTGCTACAGTGACCTCAGGATCCCTCTCGCCTTGAAACAGTGTTCTTGGGGTTTCTCTGGAGTGCCATCAAGGAAATCAAGGCTCCTTTCATGTGTGATGTGCAACACGGAATTGCTCTGCACGCAGTGCAGGGGAATCGGGCCTCATCTCGCGGCGAGGGGGATGTCTCATGGTTTCTCTCGAGTTGCGGCGGGAACCTGGGGTATATTCTCGAGTTACGACGGGGATGGCCCTTCCACCCAAGTGTTTCTTCAGCGACGTCAGGACTCCTGCCTAGTTGGGAGGGACAACTCGGGATTCTCCTCGAGGATTGGCAGGGCAATTGGGACGCCTCTCCAGCTGAGGCGGGAGACCAAGGGTCCCTTTCCAAGTGCCACAGGAATCCTGGGACTCCTATCAAGTTTCACGAGGAGTCAGGCATCGTCTCCTTTGGAGGCACTGATCTCCGCGTACCTCTGGAGTTTTCAAAGGATGTGAGGCCTCCTGTCGCGATGAGGTGGGGAACTAGGTCTTTCTCTGTGCTTTCCACAGGGGATTCAGACATCCTTTTGTCCTGGGAGATGCAAGACGAGCCTGCATTGAAGTCACTGCAGGGATATCCGGCCTTATTTCGAGTCACGGCATCGCGGTGTCCATTCCACTTGAGGCCGCAAACTCAGGGTCCCTCTCACATACCTAGAGCTGAGAGAAGCCTCCTCTTGAGGTGCTTGTGGTAAGGTGGTATTCCTCAGGAGTCGAAGCCAGGGACTAACCTCTCATCTCGTGTTGATTCTTGGTCCACGGAGCTCTTTCGTGTTGCTACAGTGACCTCAGGATCCCTCTAGCCTTGAAACAGTGTTCTTGGGGTTTCTCTGGAGTGCCATCAAGGAAATCAAGGCTCCTTTCATGTGTGATGTGCAACACGGAATTGCTCTGCACGCAGTGCAGGGGAATCGGGCCTCATCTCGCGGCGAGGGGGAAGTCTCATGGTTTTTCTCGAGTTGCGGCGGGAACCTGGGGTATATTCTCTAGTTACGACGGGGATGGCCCTTCCACCCACGTGTTTCTTCAGCGACGTCAGGACTCCTGCCTAGTTGCGAGGGACAACTCGGGATTCTCCTCGAGGCTTTGCAGGGCAATTGGGACGCCTCTCCAGCTGAGACGGGAGACCAAGGGTCCCTTTCCACGTGCCACAGGAATCCTGGGTCTCCTATCAAGTTTCACGAGGAGTCAGGCATCGTCTCCTTTGGAGGCACTGATCTCCGCATCCCTCTGGAGTTTTCAAAGGATTTGAGGCCTCCTGTCGCGATGAGGTGGGGAACTAGGTCTTTCTCTGTGGTCTCCACAGGGGATTCAGACACCCTTTCGTCTTGGGAGATTCAAGACGAGCCTGCATTCCAGTCACTGCAGGGATATCCGGCCTTATTTCGAGTCAGGGCATCGCGGTGTCCATTCCACTTGAGGCCGCAAACTCAGGGTCCCTCTCACATACCTAGAGCTGAGAGAAGCCTCCTCTTGAGGTGCTTGTGGTAAGGTGGTATTCCTCTGGAGTCGAAGCCAGGGACTAACCTCTCATCTCGAGTTGATTTTTGGTCCACGAAGCTCTTTCGTGTTGCTACAGTGACCTCAGGATCCCTCTAGCCTTGAAACAGTGTTCTTGGGGTTTCTCTGGAGTGCCATGAAGGAAATCAAGGCTCCTTTCATGTGTGATGTGCAACACAGAATTCCTCTGCACGCAGTGCAGGGGAATCGGGCCTCATCTCGCGGCGAGGGGGAAGTCTCATGGTTTTTCTCGAGTTGCTGTGGGAACCTGGGGTATATTCTCGAGTTACCACGGGGATGGCCCTTCCACCCACGTGTTTGTTCAGCCACGTCAGGACTCTTGCCTAGTTGCGAGACACAACTCGGGATTCTCCTCGAGGCTTGGCAAGGCAATTGGGACGCCTCTCCATCTGAGGCGGGAGACCAAGGGTCCCTTTCCACGTGCCACAGAAATCCTGGGACTCCTATCAAGTTTCACGAGGAGTCAGGCATCGTCTCCTTTGGAGGCACTGATCTCCGCGTACCTCTGGAGTTTTCAAAGGATGTGAGGCTATCGGTCGCGATGAGGTGGGGAACTAAGTCTTTCTCTGTGCTTTCCACAGGGGATTCAGATATCCTTTCGTCCTGGGAGATGCAAGACGAGCCTGCATTGAAGTCACTGCAGGGATATCCGGCCTTATTTCGAGTCAGGGCATCGCGGTGTCCATTCCACTTGAGGCCGCAAACTCAGGGTCCCTATCACATACCTAGAGCTGAGAGAAGCCTCCTCTTGAGGTGCTTGTGGTAAGGTGGTATTCCTCTGGAGACGAATCCAGGGACTAACCTCTCTTTTCGAGTTGATTTTTGGTCCACAGAGTTCTTTCGTGTTGCTACAGTGACCTCAGGATCCCTCTATCCTTGAAACAGTGTTCTTGGGGTTTCTCTGGAGTGCCATCAAGGAAATCAAGGCTCCTTTCACGTGTGACGTGCAAGACGGAATTGCTCTGCACGCAGTACAGGGGAATCGGGCCTCATCTCGCATCGAGGGGGAAGTCTCATGGTTTTTCTCGAGTTGCGGCGGGAACCTGGGGTATATTCTCGAGTTACGACGGGGATGGCCCTTCCACCCACGTGTTTCTTCAGCGACGTCAGGACTCCTGCCTAGTTGCGAGGGACAACTCGGGATTCTCCTCGAGGCTTTGCAGGGCAATTGGGACGCCTCTCCAGCTGAGACGGGAGACCAAGGGTACCTTTCCACGTGCCACAGGAATCCTGGGTCTCCTATCAAGTTTCACGAGGAGTCAGGCATCGTCTCCGTTGGAGGCACTGATCTCCGCATACCTCTGGAGTTTTCAAAGGATTTGAGGCCTCCTGTCGCGATGAGGTGGGGAACTAGGCCTTTCTCTGTGGTCTCCACAGGGGATTCAGACACCCTTTCGTCTTGGGAGATGCAAGACGAGCCTGCATTCCAGTCACTGCAGGGATATCCGGCCTTATTTCGAGTCAGGGCATCGCGGTGTCCATTCCACTTGAGGCCGCAAACTCAGGGTCCCTCTCACATACCTAGAGCTGAGAGAAGCCTCCTCTTGAGGTGCTTGTGGTAAGGTGGTATTCCTCTGGAGTCGAAGCCAGGGACTAACCTCTCATCTCGAGTTGATTTTTGGTCCACGGAGCTCTTTCGTGTTGCTACAGTGACCTCAGGATCCATCTAGCCTTGAAACAGTGTTCTTGGGGTTTCTCTGGAGTGCCATCAAGGAAATCAAGGCTCCTTTCATGTGTGATGTGCAACACAGAATTCCTCTGCACGCAGTGCAGGGGAATCGGGCCTCATCTCGCGGCGAGGGGGAAGTCTCATGGTTTTTCTCGAGTTGCTGCGGGAACCTGGGGTATATTCTCGAGTTACGACGGGGATGGCCCTTCCACCCACGTGTTTGTTCAGCCACGTCAGGACTCTTGCCTAGTTGCGAGACACAACTCGGGATTCTCCTCGAGGCTTGGCAAGGCAATTGGGACGCCTCTCCAGCTGAGGCGGGAGACCAAGGGTCCCTTTCCACGTGCCACAGGAATCCTGGGACTCCTATCAAGTTTCACGAGGAGTCAGGCATCGTCTCCTTTGGAGGCACTGATCTCCGCGTACCTCTGGAGTTTTCAAAGGATGTGAGGCTATTGGTCGCGATGAGGTGGGGAACTAAGTCTTTCTCTGTGCTTTCCACAGGGGATTCAGATATCCTTTCGTCCTGGGAGATGCAAGACGAGCCTGCATTGAAGTCACTGCAGGGATATCCGGCCTTATTTCGAGTCAGGGCATCGCGGTGTCCATTCCACTTGAGGCCGCAAACTCAGGGTCCCTATCACATACCTAGAGCTGAGAGAAGCCTCCTCTTGAGGTGCTTGTGGTAAGGTGGTATTCCTCTGGAGACGAATCCAGGGACTAACCTCTCTTTTCGAGTTGATTCTTGGTCCACAGAGTTCTTTCGTGTTGCTACAGTGACCTCAGGATCCCTCTATCCTTGAAACAGTGTTCTTGGGGTTTCTCTGGAGTGCCATCAAGGAAATCAAGGCTCCTTTCATGTGTGATGTGCAAGACGGAATTGCTCTGCACGCAGTACAGGGGAATCGGGCCTCATCTCGCATCGAGGGGGAAGTCTCATGGTTTTTCTCGAGTTGCGACGGGAACCTGGGGTATATTCTCGAGTTACGACGGGGATGGCCCTTCCACCCACGTGTTTGTTCAGCCACGTCAGGACTCCTGCCTAGTTGCGAGGGACAACTCGGGATTCTCCTCGAGGCTTGGCAGGGCAATTGGAACGCCTCTCCAGCTGAGGCGGGAGACCAAGTGTCCCTTTCCACGTGCCACAAGAATCCTGGGACTCCTATCAAGTTTCACGAGGAGTCAGGCATCGTCTCCTTTGGAGGCACTGATCTCCGCGTACCTCTGGAGTTTTCAAAGGATGTGAGGCCTCCGGTCGCGATGAGGTGGGGAACTAGGTGTTTCTCTGTGGTCTCCACAGGGGATTCAGACATCCTTTCTTCTTGGGAGATGCAAGACGAGCCTGCATTCAAGTCACTGCAGGGATATCCGGCCTTATTTCGAGTCAGGGCATCGCGATGTCCATTCCACTTGAGGCCGCAAACTCAGGATCCCTCTTACATACCTAGAGCTGAGAGAAGCCTCCTCTTGAGGTGCTTGTGGTAAGGTGGTATTCCTCAGGAGTCGAAGCCAGGGACTAACCTCTCATCTCGTGTTGATTCTTGGTCCACGGAGCTCTTTCGTGTTGCTACAGTGACCTCAGGATCCCTCTAGCCTTGAAACAGTGTTCTTGGGGTTTCTCTGGAGTGCCATGAAGGAAATCAAGGCTCCTTTCATGTGTGATGTGCAACACGGAATTGCTCTGCACGCAGTGCAGGGGAATCGGGCCTCATCTCGCGGCGAGGGGGAAGTCTCATGGTTTTTCTCGAGTTGCGGCGGGAACCTGGGGTATATTCTCGAGTTACGACGGGGATGGCCCTTCCACCCACGTGTTTCTTCAGCGACGTCAGGACTCCTGCCTAGTTGCGAGGGACAACTCGGGATTCTCCTCGAGGCTTTGCAGGGCAATTGGGACGCCTCTCCAGCTGAGACGGGAGACCAAGGGTACCTTACCACGTGCCACAGGAATCCTGGGTCTCCTATCAAGTTTCACGAGGAGTCAGGCATCGTCTCCTTTGGAGGCACTGATCTCCGCATACCTCTGGAGTTTTCAAAGGATTTGAGGCCTCCTGTCGCGATGAGGTGGGGAACTAGGTCTTTCTCTGTGGTCTCCACAGGGGATTCAGACACCCTTTCGTCTTGGGAGATGAAAGACGAGCCTGCATTCCAGTCACTGCAGGGATATCCGGCCTTATTTCGAGTCAGGGCATCGCGGTGTCCATTCCACTTGAGGCCGCAAACTCAGGGTCCCTCTCACATACCTAGAGCTGAGAGAAGCCTCCTCTTGAGGTGCTTGTGGTAAGGTGGTATTCCTCTGGAGTCGAAGCCAGGGACTAACCTCTCATCTCGAGTTGATTTTTGGTCCACGGAGCTCTTTCGTGTTGCTACAGTGACCTCAGGATCCCTCTAGCCTTGAAACAGTGTTCTTGGGGTTTCTCTGGAGTGCCATGAAGGAAATCAAGGCTCCTTTCATGTGTGATGTGCAACACAGAATTCCTCTGCACGCAGTGCAGGGGAATCGGGCCTCATCTCGCGGCGAGGGGGAAGTCTCATGGTTTTTCTCGAGTTGCTGCGGGAACCTGGGGTATATTCTCGAGTTACGACGGGGATGGCCCTTCCACCCACGTGTTTGTTCAGCCACGTCAGGACTCTTGCCTAGTTGCGCGACACAACTCGGGATTCTCCTCGAGGCTTGGCAAGGCAATTGGGACGCCTCTCCAACTGAGGCGGGAGACCAAGGGTCCCTTTCCACGTGCCACAGGAATCCTGGGACTCCTATCAAGTTTCACGAGGAGTCAGGCATCGTCTCCTTTGGAGGCACTGATCTCCGCGTACCTCTGGAGTTTTCAAAGGATGTGAGGCCTCCGGTCGCGATGAGGTGGGGAACTAGGTGTTTCTCTGTGGTCTCCACAGGGGATTCAGACATCCTTTCTTCTTGGGAGATGCAAGACGAGCCTGCATTCAAGTTACTGCAGGGATATCCGGCCTTATTTCGAGTCAGGGCATCGCGGTGTCCATTCCACTTGAGGCCGCAAACTCAGGATCCCTCTCACATACCTAGAGCTGAGAGAAGCCTCCTCTTGAGGTGCTTGTGGTAAGGTGGTATTCCTCAGGAGTCGAAGCCAGGGACTAACCTCTCATCTCGTGTTGATTCTTGGTCCACGGAGCTCTTTCGTGTTGCTACAGTGACCTCAGGATCCCTCTAGCCTTGAAACAGTGTTCTTGGGGTTTCTCTGGAGTGCCATCAAGGAAATCAAGGCTCCTTTCATGTGTGATGTGCAACACGGAATTGCTCTGCACGCAGTGCAGGGGAATCGGGCCTCATCTCGCGGCGAGGGGGAAGTCTCATGGTTTTTCTCGAGTTGCGGCGGGAACCTGGGGTATATTCTCGAGTTACGACGGGGATGGCCCTTCCACCCACGTGTTTCTTCAGCGACGTCAGGACTCCTGCCTAGTTGCGAGGGACAACTCGGGATTCTCCTCGAGGCTTTGCAGGGCAATTGGGACGCCTCTCCAGCTGAGACGGGAGACCAAGGGTCCCTTTCCACGTGCCACAGGAATCCTGGGTCTCCTATCAAGTTTCACGAGGAGTCAGGCATCGTCTCCTTTGGAGGCACTGATCTCCACGTACCTCTGGAGTTTTCAAAGGATTTGAGGCCTCCTGTCGCGATGAGGTGGGGAACTAGGTCTTTCTCTGTGGTCTCCACAGGGGATTCAGACACCCTTTCGTCTTGGGAGATGCAAGACGAGCCTGCATTCCAGTCACTGCAGGGATATCCGGCGTTATTTCGAGTCAGGGCATCGCGGTGTCCATTCCACTTGAGGCCGCAAACTCAGGGTCCCTCTCACATACCTAGAGCTGAGAGAAGCCTCCTCTTGAGGTGCTTGTGGTAAGGTGGTATTCCTCTGGAGTCGAAGCCAGGGACTAACCTCTCATCTCGAGTTGATTTTTGGTCCACGGAGCTCTTTCGTGTTGCTACAGTGACCTCAGGATCCCTCTAGCCTTGAAACAGTGTTCTTGGGGTTTCTCTGGAGTGCCATGAAGGAAGTCAAGGCTCCTTTCACGTGTGATGTGCAACACAGAATTCCTCTGCACGCAGTGCAGGGGAATCGGGCCTCATCTCGCGGCGAGGGGGAAGTCTCATGGTTTTTCTCGAGTTGCTGCGGGAACCTGGGGTATATTCTCGAGTTACGACGGGGATGGCCCTTCCACACACGTGTTTGTTCAGCCACGTCAGGACTCTTGCCTAGTTGCGAGACACAACTCGGGATTCTCCTCGAGGCTTGGCAAGGCAATTGGGACGCCTCTCCAGCTGAGGCGGGAGACCAAGGGTCCCTTTCCACGTGCCACAGGAATCCTGGGACTCCTATCAAGTTTCACGAGGAGTCAGGCATCGTCTCCTTTGGAGGCACTGATCTCCGCGTACCTCTGGAGTTTTCAAAGGATGTGAGGCCTCCGGTCGCGATGAGGTGGGGAACTAGGTCTTTCTCTGTGCTTTCCACAGGGGATTCAGACATCCTTTCGTCCTGGGAGATGCAGGACGAGCCTGCATTCAAGTCACTGCAGGGATATCCGGCCTTATTTCGAGTCAGGGCATCGCGGTGTCCATTCCACTTGAGGCCGCAAACTCAGGGTCCCTCTCACATACCTAGAGCTGAGAGAAGCCTCCTCTTGAGGTGCTTGTGGTAAGGTGGTATTCCTCTGGAGACGAATCCAGGGACTAACCTCTCTTTTCGAGTTGATTTTTGGTCCACAGAGTTCTTTCGTTTTGCTACAGTGACCTCAGGATCCCTCTAGCCTTGAAACAGTGTTCTTGGGTTTTCTCTGGAGTGCCATCAAGGAAATCAAGGCTCCTTTCATGTGTGATGTGCAACACGGAATTGCTCTGCACGCAGTGCAGGGGAATCGGGCCTCATCTCGTGGCGAGGGGGAAGTCTCATGGTTTTTCTCGAGTTGCGGCGGGAACCTGGGGTATATTCTCGAGTTACGACGGGGATGGCCCTTCCACACACGTGTTTCTTCAGCGACGTCAGGACTCCTTCCTAGTTGCGAGGGACAACTCGGGATTCTCCTCGAGGCTTGACAGGGCAATTGGGACACCTCTCCAGCTGAGGCGGGAGACCAAGGGTCCCTTTCCACGTGCCACAGGAATCCTGGGACTCCTATCAAGTTTCACGAGGAGTCAGGCATCGTCTCCTTTGGAGGCACTGATCTCCGCGTACCTCTGGAGTTTTTAAAGGATGTGAGGCCTCCGGTCGCGATGAGGTGGCGAACTAGGTCTTTCTCTGTGGTCTCCACAGGGGATTCAGACATCCTTTCATCTTGGGAGATGCAAGACGAGCCTGCATTCAAGTCACTGCAGGGATATCCAGCCTTATTTCGCGTCAGGGCATCGCGGTGTCCATTCCACTTGAGGCCGCAAACTCAGGGTCCCTCTCACATACCTAGAGCTGAGAGAAGCCTCCTCTTGAGGTGCTTGTGGTAAGGTGGTATTCCTCAGGAGTCGAAGCCAGGGACTAACCTCTCATCTCGTGTTGATTCTTGGTCCACGGAGCTCTTTCGTGTTGCTACAGTGACCTCAGGATCCCTCTAGCCTTGAAACAGTGTTCTTGGGGTTTCTCTGGAGTGCCATCAAGGAAATCAAGGCTCCTTTCATGTGTGATGTGCAACACGGAATTGCTCTGCACGCAGTGCAGGGGAATCGGGCCTCATCTCGCGGCGAGGGTGAAGTCTCATGGTTTTTCTCGAGTTGCGGCGGGAACCTGGGGTATATTCTCGAGTTACGACGGGGATGGCCCTTCCACACACGTGTGTGTTCAGCCACGTCAGGACTCCTGCCTAGTTGCGAGGGACAACTCGGGATTCTCCTCGAGGCTTTGCAGGGCAATTGGGACGCCTCTCCAGCTGAGACGGGAGACCAAGGGTCCCTTTCCACGTGCCACAGGAATCCTGGGTCTCCTATCAAGTTTCACGAGGAGTCAGGCATCGTCTCCTTTGGAGGCACTGATCTCCGCATACCTCTGGAGTTTTCAAAGGATTTGAGGCCTCCTGTCGCGATGAGGTGGGGAACTAGGTCTTTCTCTGTGGTCTCCACAGGGGATTCAGACACCCTTTCGTCTTGGGAGATGCAAGACGAGCCTGCATTCCAGTCACTGCAGGGATATCCGGCCTTATTTCGAGTCAGGGCATCGCGGTGTCCATTCCACTTGAGGCCGCAAACTCAGGGTCCCTCTCACATACCTAGAGCTGAGAGAAGCCTCCTCTTGAGGTGCTTGTGGTAAGGTGGTATTACTCTGGAGTCGAAGCCAGGGACTAACCTCTCATCTCGAGTTGATTTTTGGTCCACGGAGCTCTTTCGTGTTGCTACAGTGACCTCAGGATCCCTCTAGCCTTGAAACAGTGTTCTTGGGGTTTCTCTGGAGTGCCATGAAGGAAATCAAGGCTCCTTTCATGTGTGATGTGCAACACGGAATTGCTCTGCACGCAGTGCAGGGGAATCGGGCCTCATCTCGCGGCGAGGGGGAAGTCTCATGGTTTTTCTCGAGTTGCGGCGGGAACCTGGGGTATATTCTCGAGTTACGACGGGGATGGCCCTTCCACCCACGTGTTTGTTCAGCCACGTCAGGACTCCTGCCTAGTTGCGAGGGACAACTCGGGATTCTCCTCGAGGCTTGGCAAGGCAATTGGGACGCCTCTCCAGCTGAGGCGGGAGACCAAGTGTCCCTTTCCACGTGCCACAGGAATCCTGGGACTCCTATCAAGTTTCACGAGGAGTCAGGCATCGTCTCCTTTGGAGGCACTGATCTCCGCGTACCTCTGGAGTTTTCAAAGGATGTGAGGCCTCCGGTCGCGATGAGGTGGGGAACTAGGTCTTTGTCTGTGGTCTCCACAGGGGATTCAGACATCCTTTCATCTTGGGAGATGCAAGACGAGCCTGCATTCCAGTCACTGCAGGGATATCCGGCCTTATTTCGAGTCAGGGCATCGCGGTGTCCATTCCACTTGAGGCCGCAAACTCAGGGTCCCTCTCACATACATAGAGCTGAGAGAAGCCTCCTCTTGAGGTGCTTGTGGTAAGGTGGTATTCCTCTGGAGACGAATCCAGGGACTAACCTCTCTTTTCGAGTTGATTTTTGGTCCACAGAGTTCTTTCGTGTTACTACAGTGACTTCAGGATCCCTCTATCCTTGAAAAAGTGTTCTTGGGGTTTCTCTGGAGTGCCATCAAGGAAATCAAGGCTCCTTTCATGTGTGATGAGCAACACGGAATTGCTCTGCACGCAGTAGAGGGGATCGGGCCTCATCTCGCTTCGAGGGGGAAGTCTCATGGTTTTTCTCGAGTTGCGGCGGGAACCTGGGATATATTCTCGAGTTACGACGGGGATGGCCCTTCCACCCACGTGTTTGTTCAGCCATGTCAGGACTCCTGCCTAGTTGCGAGGGACAACTCGGGATTCTCCTCGAGGCTTGGCAGGGCAATTGGAACGCCTCTCCAGCTGAGGCGGGAGACCAAGGGTCCCTTTCCACGTGCCACAAGAATCCTGGGACTCCTATCAAGTTTCACGAGGAGTCAGGCATCGTCTCCTTTGGAGGCACTGATCTCCGCGTACCTCTGGAGTTTTCAAAGGATGTGAGGCCTGCGGTCGCGATGAGGTGGGGAACTAGGTGTTTCTCTGTGGTCTCCACAGGGGATTCAGACATCCTTTCTTCTTGGGAGATGCAAGACGAGCCTGCATTCAAGTCACTGCAGGGATATCCGGCCTTATATCGAGTCAGGGCATCGCGGTGTCCATTCCACTTGAGGCCGCAAACTCAGAATCCCTCTCACATACCTAGAGCTGAGAGAAGCCTCCTCTTGAGGTGCTTGTGGTAAGGTGGTATTCCTCAGGAGTCGAAGCCAGGGACGAACCTCTCATCTCGTGTTGATTCTTGGTCCACGGAGCTCTTTCGTGTTGCTACAGTGACCTCAGGATCCCTCTAGCCTTGAAACAGTGTTCTTGGGGTTTCTCTGGAGTGCCATCAAGGAAATCAAGGCTCCTTTCATGTGTGATGTGCAACACGGAATTGCTCTGCACGCAGTGCAGGGGAATCGGGCCTCATCTCGCGGCGAGGGGGACGTCTCATGGTTTTTCTCGAGTTGCGGCGGGAACCTGGGGTATATTCTCGAGTTACGACGGGGATGGCCCTTCCACACACGTGTGTGTTCAGCCACGTCAGGACTCCTGCCTAGTTGCGAGGGACAACTCGGGATTCTCCTCGAGGCTTTGCAGGGCAATTGGGACGCCTCTCCAGCTGAGACGGGAGACCAAGGGTCCCTTTCCACGTGCCACAGGAAACCTGGGACTCCTATCAAGTTTCACGAGGAGTCAGGCATCGTCTCCTTTGGAGGCACTGATCTCCGCATACCTCTGGAGTTTTCAAAGGATGTGAGGCCTCCTGTCGCGATGAGGTGGGGAACTAGGTCTTTCTCTGTGCTTTCCACAGGGGATTCAGACACCCTTTCGTCTTGGGAGATGCAAGACGAGCCTGCATTCCAGTCACTGCAGGGATATCCGGCCTTATTTCGAGTCAGGGCATCGCGGTGTCCATTCCACTTGAGGCCGCAAACTCAGGGTCCCTCTCACATACCTAGAGCTGAGAGAAGCCTCCTCTTGAGGTGCTTGTGTAAGGTGGTATACCTCTGGAGTCGAAGCCAGGGACTAACCTCTCATCTCGAATTGATTTTTGGTCCACGGAGCTCTTTCGTGTTGCTACAGTGACCTCAGGATCCCTCTAGCCTTGAAACAGTGTTCTTGGGGTTTCTCTGGAGTGCCATGAAGGAAATCAAGGCTCCTTTCATGTGTGATGTGCAACACGGAATTGCTCTGCACGCAGTGCAGGGGAATCGGGCCTCATCTCGCGGCGAGGGGGAAGTCTCATGGTTTTTCTCGAGTTGCGGCGGGAACCTGGGGTATATTCTCGAGTTACGACGGGGATGGCCCTTCCACACACGTGTGTGTTCAGCCACGTCAGGACTCCTGCCTAGTTGCGAGGGACAACTCGGGATTCTCCTCGAGGCTTTGCAGGGCAATTGGGACGCCTCTCCAGCTGAGACGGGAGACCAAGGGTCCCTTTCCACGTGCCACAGGAATCCTGGGTCTCCTATCAAGTTTCACGAGGAGTCAGGCATCGTCTCCTATGGAGGCACTGATCTCCGCATACCTATGGAGTTTTCAAAGGATTTGAGGCCTCCTGTCGCGATGAGGTGGGGAACTAGGTCTTTCTCTGTGGTCTCCACAGGGGATTCAGACACCCTTTCGTCTTGGGAGATGCAAGACGAGCCTGCATTCCAGTCACTGCAGGGATATCCGGCCTTATTTCAAGTCAGGGCATCGCGGTGTCCATTCCACTTGAGGCCGCAAACTCAGGGTCCCTCTCACATACCTAGAGCTGAGAGAAGCCTCCTCTTGAGGTGCTTGTGGTAAGGTGGTATTCCTCTGGAGTCGAAGCCAGGGACTAACCTCTCATCTCGAGTTGATTTTTGGTCCACGGAGCTCTTTCGTGTTGCTACAGTGACCTCAGGATCCCTCTAGCCTTGAAACAGTGTTCTTGGGGTTTCTCTGGAGTGCCATCAAGGAAATCAAGGCTCCTTTCATGTGTGATGTGCAACACGGAATTGCTCTGCACGCAGTGCAGGGGAATCGGGCCTCATCTCGCGGCGAGGGGGAAGTCTCATGGTTTTTCTCGAGTTGCGGCGGGAACCTGGGGTATATTCTCGAGTTACGACGGGGATGGCCCTTCCACCCACGTGTTTCTTCAGCGACGTCAGGACTCCTGCCTAGTTGCGAGGGACAACTCGGGATTCTCCTCGAGGCTTGGCAGGGCAATTGGGACGCCTCTCCAGCTGAGGCGGGAGACCAAGGGTCCCTTTCCACTTGCCACAGGAATCCTGGGACTCCTATCAAGTTTCACGAGGAGTCAGGCATCGTCTCCTTTGGAGGCACTGATCTCCGCGTACCTCTGGAGTTTTCAAAGGATGTGAGGCCTCCGGTCGTGATGAGGTGGGGAACTAGGTGTTTCTCTGTGGTTTCCACAGGGGATTCAGACATCCTTTCTTCTTGGGAGATGCAAGACGAGCCTGCATTCCAGTCACTGCAGGGATATCCGGCGTTATTTCGAGTCAGGGCATCGCGGTGTCCATTCCACTTGAGGCCGCAAACTCAGGGTCCCTCTCACATACCTAGAGCTGAGAGAAGCCTCCTCTTGAGGTGCTTGTGGTAAGGTGGTATTCCTCTGGAGTCGAAGCCAGGGACTAACCTCTCATCTCGAGTTGATTTTTGGTCCACGGAGCTCTTTCGTGTTGCTACAGTGACCTCAGGATCCCTCTAGCCTTGAAACAGTGTTCTTGGGGTTTCTCTGGAGTGCCATCAAGGAAATCAAGGCTCCTTTCATGTGTGATTTGCAACACAGAATTGCTCTGCACGCAGTGCAGGGGAATCGGGCCTCATCTCGCGGCGAGGGCGTAGTCTCATGGTTTTTCTCGAGTTGCGGCGGGAACCTGGGGTATATTCTCGAGTTACGACGGGGATGGCCGTTCCACACACGTGTTTGTTCAGCCACGTCAGGACTCTTGCCTAGTTGCGAGACACAACTCGGGATTCTCCTCGAGGCTTGGCAAGGCAATTGGGACGCCTCTCCAGCTGAGGCGGGAGACCAAGGGTCCCTTTCCACGTGCCACAGGAATCCTGGGACTCCTATCAAGTTTCTCGAGGAGTCAGGCATCGTCTCCTTTGGAGGCACTGATCTCCGCGTACCTCTGGAGTTTTCAAAGGATATGAGGCCTCTGGTCGCAATGAAGTGGGGAACTAGGTCTTTCTCTGTGGTCTCCACAGGGGATTCAGACATCCTTTCATCTTGGGAGATGCAGGACGAGCCTGCATTCAAGTCACTGCAGGGATATCCAGCCTTATTTCGCGTCAGGGCATCGCGGTGTCCATTCCACTTGAGGCCGCAAACTCAGGGTCCCTCTCACATACCTAGAGCTGAGAGAAGCCTCCTCTTGAGGTGCTTGTGGTAAGGTGGTATTCCTCTGGAGTCGAAGCCAGGGACTAACCTCCTATCTCGGGTTGATTTTTGGCCCACGGAGCTCTTTCGTGTTGCTACAGTGACCTCAGGATCCCTCTAGCCTTGAAACAGTGTTCTTGGGGTTTCTCTGGAGTGTCATCAAGGAAATCAAGGCTCCTTTCATGTGTGATGTGCAACACGGAATTGCTCTGCACGCAGTGCAGGGGAATCGGGCCTCATCTCGCGGCGAGGGGGACGTCTCATGGTTTTTCTCGAGTTGCGGCCGGAACCTGGGGTATATTCTCGAGTTACGACGGGGATGGCCCTTCCACCCACGTGTTTCTTCAGCGACGTCAGGACTCCTGCCTAGTTGCGAGGGACAACTCGGGATTCTCCTCGAGGCTTTGCAGGGCAATTGGGACGCCTCTCCAGCTGAGACGGGAGACCAAGGGTCCCTTTCCACGTGCCACAGGAATCCTGGGTCTCCTATCAAGTTTCACGAGGAGTCAGGCATCGTCTCCTTTGGAGGCACTGATCTCCACGTACCTCTGGAGTTTTCAAAGGATTTGAGGCCTCCTGTCGCGATGAGGTGGGGAACTAGGTCTTTCTCTGTGGTCTCCACAGGGGATTCAGACACCCTTTCGTCTTGGGAGATGCAAGACGAGCCTGCATTCCAGTCACTGCAGGGATATCCGGCGTTATTTCGAGTCAGGGCATCGCGGTGTCCATTCCACTTGAGGCCGCAAACTCAGGGTCCCTCTCACATACCTAGAGCTGAGAGAAGCCTCCTCTTGAGGTGCTTGTGGTAAGGTGGTATTCCTCTGGAGTCGAAGCCAGGGACTAACCTCTCATCTCGAGTTGATTTTTGGTCCACGGAGCTCTTTCGTGTTGCTACAGTGACCTCAGGATCCCTCTAGCCTTGAAACAGTGTTCTTGGGGTTTCTCTGGAGTGCCATCAAGGAAATCAAGGCTCCTTTCATGTGTGATTTGCAACACAGAATTGCTCTGCACGCAGTGCAGGGGAATCGGGCCTCATCTCGCGGCGAGGGCGTAGTCTCATGGTTTTTCTCGAGTTGCGGCGGGAACCTGGGGTATATTCTCGAGTTACGACGGGGATGGCCGTTCCACACACGTGTTTGTTCAGCCACGTCAGGACTCTTGCCTAGTTGCGAGACACAACTCGGGATTCTCCTCGAGGCTTGGCAAGGCAATTGGGACGCCTCTCCAGCTGAGGCGGGAGACCAAGGGTCCCTTTCCACGTGCCACAGGAATCCTGGGACTCCTATCAAGTTTCTCGAGGAGTCAGGCATCGTCTCCTTTGGAGGCACTGATCTCCGCGTACCTCTGGAGTTTTCAAAGGATATGAGGCCTCTGGTCGCAATGAAGTGGGGAACTAGGTCTTTCTCTGTGGTCTCCACAGGGGATTCAGACATCCTTTCATCTTGGGAGATGCAGGACGAGCCTGCATTCAAGTCACTGCAGGGATATCCAGCCTTATTTCGCGTCAGGGCATCGCGGTGTCCATTCCACTTGAGGCCGCAAACTCAGGGTCCCTCTCACATACCTAGAGCTGAGAGAAGCCTCCTCTTGAGGTGCTTGTGGTAAGGTGGTATTCCTCTGGAGTCGAAGCCAGGGACTAACCTCCTATCTCGGGTTGATTTTTGGCCCACGGAGCTCTTTCGTGTTGCTACAGTGACCTCAGGATCCCTCTAGCCTTGAAACAGTGTTCTTGGGGTTTCTCTGGAGTGTCATCAAGGAAATCAAGGCTCCTTTCATGTGTGATGTGCAACACGGAATTGCTCTGCACGCAGTGCAGGGGAATCGGGCCTCATCTCGCGGCGAGGGGGACGTCTCATGGTTTTTCTCGAGTTGCGGCCGGAACCTGGGGTATATTCTCGAGTTACGACGGGGATGGCCCTTCCACCCACGTGTTTCTTCAGCGACGTCAGGACTCCTGCCTAGTTGCGAGGGACAACTCGGGATTCTCCTCGAGGCTTTGCAGGGCAATTGGGACGCCTCTCCAGCTGAGACGGGAGACCAAGGGTCCCTTTCCACGTGCCACAGGAATCCTGGGTCTCCTATCAAGTTTCACGAGGAGTCAGGCATCGTCTCCTTTGGAGGCACTGATCTCCACGTACCTCTGGAGTTTTCAAAGGATTTGAGGCCTCCTGTCGCGATGAGGTGGGGAACTAGGTCTTTCTCTGTGGTCTCCACAGGGGATTCAGACACCCTTTCGTCTTGGGAGATGCAAGACGAGCCTGCATTCCAGTCACTGCAGGGATATCCGGCGTTATTTCGAGTCAGGGCATCGCGGTGTCCATTCCACTTGAGGCCGCAAACTCAGGGTCCCTCTCACATACCTAGAGCTGAGAGAAGCCTCCTCTTGAGGTGCTTGTGGTAAGGTGGTATTCCTCTGGAGTCGAAGCCAGGGACTAACCTCTCATCTCGAGTTGATTTTTGGTCCACGGAGCTCTTTCGTGTTGCTACAGTGACCTCAGGATCCCTCTAGCCTTGAAACAGTGTTCTTGGGGTTTCTCTGGAGTGCCATCAAGGAAATCAAGGCTCCTTTCATGTGTGATTTGCAACACAGAATTGCTCTGCACGCAGTGCAGGGGAATCGGGCCTCATCTCGCGGCGAGGGCGAAGTCTCATGGTTTTTCTCGAGTTGCGGCGGGAACCTGGGGTATATTCTCGAGTTACGACGGGGATGGCCGTTCCACACACGTGTTTGTTCAGCCACGTCAGGACTCTTGCCTAGTTGCGAGACACAACTCGGGATTCTCCTCGAGGCTTGGCAAGGCAATTGGGACGCCTCTCCAGCTGAGGCGGGAGACCAAGGGTCCCTTTCCACGTGCCACAGGAATCCTGGGACTCCTATCAAGTTTCTCGAGGAGTCAGGCATCGTCTCCTTTGGAGGCACTGATCTCCGCGTACCTCTGGAGTTTTCAAAGGATATGAGGCCTCTGGTCGCAATGAAGTGGGGAACTAGGTCTTTCTCTGTGGTCTCCACAGGGGATTCAGACATCCTTTCATCTTGGGAGATGCAAGTCGAGCCTGCATTCAAGTCACTGCAGGGATATCCAGCCTTATTTCGCGTCAGGGCATCGCGGTGTCCATTCCACTTGAGGCCGCAAACTCAGGGTCCCTCTCACATACCTAGAGCTGAGAGAAGCCTCCTCTTGAGGTGCTTGTGGTAAGGTGGTATTCCTCTGGAGTCGAAGCCAGGGACTAACCTCTCATCTCGAGTTGATTTTTGATCCACGGAGCTCTTTCGTGTTGCTACAGTGACCTCAGGATCCCTCTAGCCTTGAAACAGTGTTCTTGGGGTTTCTCTGGAGTGCCATCAAGGAAATCAAGGCTCCTTTCATGTGTGATGTGCAACACGGAATTGCTCTGCACGCAGTGCAGGGGAATCGGGCCTCATCTCGCGGCGAGGGGGAAGTCTCATGGTTTTTCTCGAGTTGCGGCGGGAACCTGGGGTATATTCTCGAGTTACGACGGGGATGGCCCTTCCACCCACGTGTTTCTTCAGCGACGTCAGGACTCCTGCCTAGTTGCGAGGGACAACTCTGGATTCTCCTCGAGGCTTTTTAGGGCAATTGGGACGCCTCTCCAGCTGAGGCGGGAGACCAAGTGTCCCTTTCCAAGTGCCACAGGAATCCTGCGACTCCTATCAAGTTTCACGAGGAGTCAGGCATCGTCTCCTTTGGAGGCACTGATCTCCGCGTACCTCTGGAGTTTTCAAAGGATGTGAGGCTATCGGTCGCGATGAGGTGGGGAACTAAGTCTTTCTCTGTGCTTTCCACAGGGGATTCAGACACCCTTTCGTCTTGGGAGATGCAAGACGAGCCTGCATTGAAGTCACTGCAGGGATATCCGGCCTTATTTCGAGTCAGGGCATCTTGGTGTCCATTCCACTTGAGGCCGCAAACTCAGGGTCCCTCTCACATACCTAGAGCTGAGAGAAGCCTCCTCTTGAGGTGCTTGTGGTAAGGTGGTATTCCTATGGAGACGAATCCAGGGACTAACCTCTCTTTTCGAGTTGATTTTTGGTCCACAGAGTTCTTTCGTGTTGCTACAGTGACCTCAGGATCCCTCTAGCCTTGAAACAGTGTTCTTGGGGTTTCTCTGGAGTGCCATCAAGGAAATCAAGGCTCCTTTCATGTGTGATGTGCAAGACGGAATTGCTCTGCACGCAGTACAGGGGAATCGGGCCTCATCTCGCATCGAGGGGGAAGTCTCATGGTTTTTCTCGAGTTGCGGCGGGAACCTGGGGTATATTCTCGAGTTACGACGGGGATGGCCCTTCCACACACGTGTTTGTTCAGCCACGTCAGGACTCCTGCTTAGTTGCGAGGGACAACTCGGGATTCTCCTCGAGGCTTCCACGGCAATTGGAACGCCTCTCCAGCTGAGGCGGGAGACCAAGGGTCCCTTTCCACGTGCCACAAGAATTCTGGGACTCCTATCAAGTTTCACGAGGAGTCAGGCATCGTCTCCTTTGGAGGCACTGATCTCCGCATACCTCTGGAGTTTTCAAAGGATGTGAGGCCTCCGGTAGCGATGACGTGGGGAACTAGGTGTTTCTCTGTGGTCTCCACAGGGGATTCAGACATCCTTTCATCTTGGGAGATGCAAGACGAGCCTGCATTCAAGTCACTGCAGGGATATCCGGCCTTATTTCGCGTCAGGGCATCGCGGTGTCCATTCCACTTGAGGCCGCAAACTCAGGGTCCCTCTCACATACCTAGAGCTGAGAGAAGCCTCCTCTTGAGGTGCTTGTGGTAAGGTGGTATTCCTCTGGAGTCCAAGCCAGGGACTAACCTCTCATCTCGAGTTGATTTTTGGCCCACGGAGCTCTTTCGTGTTGCTACAGTGACCTCAGGATCCCTCTAGCCTTGAAACAGTGTTCTTGGGGTTTCTCTGGAGTGCCATGAAGGAAATCAAGGCTCCTTTCATGTGTGATGTGCAACACGGAATTGCTCTGCACGCAGTGCAGGGGAATCGGGCCTCATCTCGCGGCGAGGGGGAAGTCTCATGGTTTTTCTCGAGTTGCGGCGGGAACCTGGGGTATATTCTCGAGTTACGACGGGGATGGCCCTTCCACACACGTGTGTGTTCAGCCATGTCAGGACTCCTGCCTAGTTGCGAGGGACAACTCGGGATTCTCCTCGAGGCTTTGCAGGGCAATTGGGACGCCTCTCCAGCTGAGACGGGAGACCAAGGGTCCCTTTCCACGTGCCACAGGAATCCTGGGTCTCCTATCAAGTTTCACGAGGAGTCAGGCATCGTCTCCTTTGGAGGCACTGATCTCCGCATACCTCTGGAGTTTTCAAAGGATTTGAGGCCTCCTGTCGCGATGAGGTGGGGAACTAGGTCTTACTCTGTGGTCTCCACAGGGGATTCAGACACCCTTTCGTCTTGGGAGATGCAAGACGAGCCTGCATTCCAGTCACTGCAGGGATATCCGGCATTATTTCGAGTCAGGGCATCGCGGTGTCCATTCCACTTGAGGCCGCAAACTCAGGGTCCCTCTCACATACCTAGAGCTGAGAGAAGCCTCCTCTTGAGGTGCTTGTGGTAAGGTGGTATTCCTCTGGAGTCGAAGCCAGGGACTAACCTCCTTTCTCGAGTTGATTTTTGGCCCACGGAGCTCTTTCGTGTTGCTACAGTGACCTCAGGATCCCTCTAGCCTTGAAAGAGTGTTCTTGGGGTTTCTCTGGAGTGCCATCAAGGAAATCAAGGCTCCTTTCATGTGTGATGTGCAACACGGAATTGCTCTGCACGCAGTGCAGGGGAATCGGGCCTCATCTCGCGGCGAGGGGGACGTCTCATGGTTTTTCTCGAGTTGCGGCGGGAACCTGGGGTATATTCTCGAGTTACGACGGGGATGGCCCTTCCACCCACGTGTTTCTTCAGCGACGTCAGGACTCCTGCCTAGTTGCGAGGGACAACTCTGGATTCTCCTCGAGGCTTGGCAGGGCAATTGGGACGCCTCTCCAGCTGAGGCGTGAGACCAAGTGTCCCTTTCCAAGTGCCACAGGAATCCTGGGACTCCTATCAAGGTTCACGAGGAGTCAGGCATCGTCTCCTTTGGAGGCACTGATCTCCGCGTACCTCTGGAGTTTTCAAAGGATGTGAGGCTATCGGTCGCGATGAGGTGGGGAACTAAGTCTTTCTCTGTGCTTTCCACAGGGGATTCAGACATCCTTTCGTCCTGGGAGATGCAAGACGAGCCTGCATTGAAGTCACTGCAGGGATATCCGGCCTTATTTCGAGTCAGGGCATCTTGGTGTCCATTCCACTTGAGGCCGCAAACTCAGGGTCCCTCTCACATACCTAGAGCTGAGAGAAGCCTCCTCTTGAGGTGCTTGTGGTAAGGTGGTATTCCTCTGGAGACGAATCCAGGGACTAACCTCTCTTTTCGAGTTGATTTTTGGTCCACAGAGTTCTTTCGTGTTGCTACAGTGACCTCAGGATCCCTCTATCCTTGAAACAGTGTTCTTGGGGTTTCTCTGGAGTGCCATCAAGGAAATCAAGTCTCCTTTCATGTGTGATGTGCAAGACGGAATTGCTCTGCACGCAGTACAGGGGAATCGGGCCTCATCTCGCATCGAGGGGGAAGTCTCATGGTTTTTCTCGAGTTGCGGCGGGAACCTGGGGTATATTCTCGAGTTACGATGGGGATGGCCCTTCCACCCACGTGTTTGTTCAGCCATGTCAGGACTCCTGCCTAGTTGCAAGGGATAACTCGGGATTCTCCTCGAGGCTTGGCAGGGCAATTGGAACGCCTCTCCAGCTGAGGCGGGAGACCAAGGGTCCCTTCCACGTGCCACAAGTATCCTGGGACTCCTATCAAGTTTCACGAGGAGTCAGGCATCGTCTCCTTTGGAGGCACTGATCTCCGCGTACCTCTGGAGTTTTCAAAGGATGTGAGGCCTCCGATCGCGATGAGGTGGGGAACTAGGTCTTTCTCTGTGGTCTCCACAGGGGATTCAGACACCCTTTCGTCTTGGGAGATGCAAGACAAGCCTGCATTCCAGTCACTGCAGGGATATCCGGCCTTTTTTCGAGTCAGGGCATCGCGGTGTCCATTCCACTTGAGGCCGCAAACTCAGGGTCCCTCTCACATACCTAGAGCTGAGAGAAGCCTCCTCTTGAGGTGCTTGTGGTAAGGTGGTATTCCTCTGGAGTCGAAGCCAGGGACTAACCTCCTATCTCGAGTTGATTTTTGGCCCACGGAGCTCTTTCGTGTTGCTACAGTGACCTCAGGATCCCTCTAGCCTTGAAAGAGTGTTCTTGGGGTTTCTCTGGAGTGCCATCAAGGAAATCAAGGCTCCTTTCATGTGTGATGTGCAACACAGAATTGCTCTGCACGCAGTGCAGGGGAATCGGGCCTCATCTCGCGGCGAGGGGGAAGTCTCATGGTTTTTCTCGAGTTGCGGCGGGAACCTGGGGTATATTCTCGAGTTACGACGGGGATGGCCCTTCCACCCACGTGTTTCTTCAGCGATGTCAGGACTCCTGCCTAGTTGCGAGGGACAACTCTGGATTCTCCTCCAGGCTTGGCAGGGCAATTGGGACGCCTCTCCAGCTGAGGCGGGAGACCAAGTGTCCCTTTCCAAGTGCCACAGGAATCCTGGGACTCCTATCAAGTTTCACGAGGAGTCAGGCATCGTCTCCTTTGGAGGCACTGATCTCCGCGTACCTCTGGAGTTTTCAAAGGATGTGAGGCTATCGGTCGCGATGAGGTGGGGAACTAAGTCTTTCTCTGTGCTTTCCACAGGGGATTCAGACATCCTTTCGTCCTGGGAGATGCAAGACGAGCCTGCATTGAAGTCACTGCAGGGATATCCGGCCTTATTTCGAGTCAGGGCATCTTGGTGTCCATTCCACTTGAGGCCGCAAACTCAGGGTCCCTCTCACATACTTAGAGCTGAGAGAAGCCTCCTCTTGAGGTGCTTGTGGTAAGGTGGTATTCCTCTGGAGACGAATCCAGGGACTAACCTCTCTTTTCGAGTTGATTTTTGGTCCACAGAGTTCTTTCGTGTTGCTACAGTGACCTCAGGATCCCTCTAGCCTTCAAACAGTGTTCTTGGGGTTTCTCTGGAGTGCCATGAAGGAAATCAAGGCTCCTTTCATGTGTGATGTGCAACACAGAATTGCTCTGCACGCAGTGCAGGGGAATCGGGCCTCATCTCGCGGCGAGGGGGACGTCTCATGGTTTTTCTCGAGTTGCGGCCGGAACCTGGGGTATATTCTCGAGTTACGACGGGGATGGCCCTTCCACACACGTGTTTCTTCAGCGACGTCAGGACTCCTGCCTAGTTGCGAGGGACAACTCGGGATTCTCCTCGAGGCTTGGCAGGGCAATTGGGACGCCTCTCCAGCTGAGGCGGGAGACCAAGTGTCCCTTTCCAAGTGCCACAGGAATCCTGGGACTCCTATCAAGTTTCACGAGGAGTCAGGCATTGTCTCCTTTGGAGGCACTGATCTCCGCGTACCTCTGTAGTTTTCAAAGGATGTGAGGCTATCGGTCGCGATGAGGTGGGGAACTAAGTCTTTCTCTGTGCTTTCCACAGGGGATTCAGACTTCCTTTTGTCCTGGGAGATGCAAGACGAGCCTGCATTGAAGTCACTGCAGGGATATCCGGCCTTATTTCGAGTCAGGGCATCTTGGTGTCCATTCCACTTGAGGCCGCAAACTCAGGGTCCCTCTCACATACCTAGAGCTGAGAGAAGCCTCCTCTTGAGGTGCTTGTGGTAAGGTGGTATTCCTATGGAGATGAATCCAGGGACTAACCTCTCTTTTCGAGTTGATTTTTGGTCCACAGAGTTCTTTCGTGTTGCTACAGTGACCTCAGGATCCCTCTAGCCTTGAAACAGTGTTCTTGGGGTTTCTCTGGAATGCCATCAAGGAAATCAAGGCTCCTTTCATGTGTGATGTGCAAGACGGAATTGCTCTGCACGCAGTACAGGGGAATCGGGCCTCATCTCGCATCGAGGGGGAAGTCTCATGGTTTTTCTCGAGTTGCGGCGGGAACCTGGGGTATATTCTCGAGTTACGAAGGGGATGGCCCTTCCACACACGTGTTTGTTCAGCCACGTCAGTACTCCTGCTTAGTTGCGAGGGACAACTCGGGATTCTCGTCGAGGCTTCCACGGCAATTGGAACGCCTCTCCAGCTGAGGCGGGAGACCAAGGGTCCCTTTCCACGTGCCACAAGAATCCTGGGACTCCTATCAAGTTTCATGAGGAGTCAGGCATCGTCTCCTTTGGAGGCACTGATCTCCGCATACCTCTGGAGTTTTCAAAGGATTTGAGGCCTCCTGTCGCGATGAGGTGGGGAACTAGGTGTTTCTCTGTGGTCTCCACAGGGGATTCAGACACCCTTTCGTCTTGGGAGATGCAAGACGAGCCTGCATTCAAGTCACTGCAGGGATATCCGGCCTTATTTCGAGTCAGGGCATCGCGGTGTCCATTCCACTTGAGGCCGCAAACTCAGGGTCCCTCTCACATACCTAGAGCTGAGAGAAGCCTCCTCTTGAGGTGCTTGTGGTAAGGTGGTATTCCTCTGGAGTCGAAGCCAGGGACTAACCTCCTATCTCGAGTTGATTTTTGGCCCACGGAGCTCTTTCGTGTTGCTACAGTGACCTCAGGATCCCTCTAGCCTTGAAAGAGTGTTCTTGGGGTTTCTCTGGAGTGCCATGAAGGAAATCAAGGCTCCTTTCATGTGTGATGTGCAACATGGAATTGCTCTGCACGCAGTGCAGGGGAATCGGGCCTCATCTCGCGGCGAGGGGGAAGTCTCATGGTTTTTCTCGAGTTGCGGCGGGAACCTGGGGTATATTCTCGAGTTACGACGGGGATGGCCCTTCCACCCACGTGTTTCTTCAGCGATGTCAGGACTCCTGCCTAGTTGCGAGGGACAACTCTGGATTCTCCTCGAGGCTTGGCAGGGCAATTGGGACGCCTCTCCAGCTGAGGCGGGAGACCAAGTGTCCCTTTCCAAGTGCCACAGGAATCCTGGGACTCCTATCAAGTTTCACGAGGAGTCAGGCATCGTCTCCTTTGGAGGCACTGATCTCCGCGTACCTCTGGAGTTTTCAAAGGATGTGAGGCTATCGGTCGCGATGAGGTGGGGAACTAAGTCTTTCTCTGTGCTTTCCACAGGGGATTCAGACATCCTTTCGTCCTGGGAGATGCAAGACGAGCCTGCATTGAAGTCACTGCAGGGATATCCGGCCTTATTTCGAGTCAGGGCATCGCGGTGTCCATTCCACTTGAGGCCGCAAACTCAGGGTCCCTCTCACATACCTAGAGCTGAGAGAAGCCTCCTCTTGAGGTGCTTGTGGTAAGGTGGTATTTCTATGGAGACGAATCCAGGGACTAACCTCTCTTTTCGAGTTGATTTTTGGTCCACAGAGTTCTTTCGTGTTGCTACAGTGACCTCAGGATCCCTCTAGCCTTGAAACAGTGTTCTTGGGGTTTCTCTGGAGTGCCATCAAGGAAATCAAGGCTCCTTTCATGTGTGATGTGCAAGACGGAATTGCTCTGCACGCAGTACAGGGGAATCGGGCCTCATCTCGCATCGAGGGGGAAGTCTCATGGTTTTTCTCGAGTTGCGGCGGGATCCTGGGGTATATTCTCGAGTTACGATGGGGATGGCCCTTCCACCCACGTGTTTGTTCAGCCATGTCAGGACTCCTGCCTAGTTGCAAGGGATAACTCGGGATTCTCCTCGAGGCTTGGCAGGGCAATTGGAACGCCTCTCCAGCTGAGGCGGGAGACCAAGGGTCCCTTCCACGTGCCACAAGAATCCTGGGACTCCTATCAAGTTTCACGAGGAGTCAGGCATCGTCTCCTTTGGAGGCACTGATCTCCGCGTACCTCTGGAGTTTTCAAAGGATGTGAGGCCTCCGGTCGCGATGAGGTGGGGAACTAGGTCTTTCTCTGTGGTCTCCACAGGGGATTCAGACACCCTTTCGTCTTGGGAGATGCAAGACAAGCCTGCATTCCAGTCACTGCAGGGATATCCGGCCTTTTTTCGAGTCAGGGCATCGCGGTGTCCATTCCCCTTGAGGCCGCAAACTCAGGGTCCCTCTCACATACCTAGTGCTGAGAGAAGCCTCCTCTTGAGGTGCTTGTGGTAAGGTGGTATTCCTCTGGAATCGAAGCCAGGGACTAACCTCTCATCTCGAGTTGATTTTTGGTCCACGGAGCTCTTTCGTGTTGCTACAGTGACCTCAGGATCCCTCTAGCCTTGAAACAGTGTTCTTGGGGTTTCTCTGGAGTGCCATGAAGGAAATCAAGGCTCCTTTCATGTGTGATGTGCAACACAGAATTGCTCTGCACGCAGTGCAGGGGAATCGGGCCTCATCTCGCGGCGAGGGGGAAGTCTCATGGTTTTTCTCGAGTTGCGGCGGGAACCTGGGGTATATTCTCGAGTTACGACGGGGATGGCCCTTCCACCCACGTGTTTCTTCAGCGACGTCAGGACTCCTGCCTAGTTGCGAGGGACAACTCTGGATTCTCCTCGAGGCTTGGCAGGGCAATTGGGACGCCTCTCCAGCTGAGGCGGGAGACCAAGTGTCCCTTTCCAAGTGCCACAGGAATCCTGGGACTCCTATCAAGTTTCACGAGGAGTCAGGCATCGTCTCCTTTGGAGGCACTGATCTCCGCGTACCTCTGGAGTTTTCAAAGGATGTGAGGCTATCGGTCGCGATGAGGTGGGGAACTAAGTCTTTCTCTGTGCTTTCCACAGGGGATTCAGACTTCCTTTTGTCCTGGGAGATGCAAGACGAGCCTGCATTGAAGTCACTGCAGGGATATCCGGCCTTATTTCGAGTCAGGGCATCTTGGTGTCCATTCCACTTGAGGCCACAAACTCAGGGTCCCTCTCACATACCTAGAGCTGAGAGAAGCCTCCTCTTGAGGTGCTTGTGGTAAGGTGGTATTCCTCTGGAGTCGAAGCCAGGGACTAACCTCTCATCTCGAGTTGGTTTTTGGTCCACGGAGCTCTTTCGTGTTGCTACAGTGACCTCAGGATCCCTCTATCCTTGAAACAGTGTTCTTGGGGTTTCTCTGGAGTGCCATCAAGGAAATCAAGGCTCCTTTCATGTGTGATGTGCAACACAGAATTGCTCTGCACGCAGTGCAGGGGAATCGGGCCTCATCTCGCATCGAGGGGGAAGTCTCATGGTTTTTCTCGAGTTGGGGCGGGAACCTGGGGTATATTCTCGAGTTACGACGGGGATGGCCATTCCACACACATGTTTGTTCAGCCACGTCAGGACTCTTGCCTAGTTGCGAGACACAACTCGGAATTCTCCTCGAGGCTTGGCAAGGCAATTGGGACGCCTCTCCAGCTGAGGCGGGAGACCAAGGGTCCCTTTCCACGTGCCACAGGAATCCTGGGACTCCTATCAAGTTTCTCGAGGAGTCAGGCATCGTCTCCTTTGGAGGCACGGATCTCCGCGTACCTCTGGAGTTTTCAAAGGATGTGAGGCCTCCGGTTGCGATGAGGTGGGGAACTAGGTCTTTCTCTGTGGTCTCCACAGGGGATTCAGACATCCTTTCATCTTGGGAGATGCAAGACGAGCCTGCATTCAAGTCACTGCAGGGATATCCAGCCTTATTTCGCGTCAGGGCATCGCGGTGTCCATTCCACTTGAGGCCGCAAACTCAGGGTCCCTCTCACACACCTAGAGCTGAGAGAAGCCTCCTCTTGAGGTGCTTGTGGTAAGGTGGTATTCCTCTGGAGTCGAAGCCAGGGACTAACCTCTCATCTCGAGTTGATTTTTGGTCCACGGAGCTCTTTCGTGTTGCTACATTGTCCTCAGGATCCCTCTATCCTTGAAACAGTGTTCTTGGGGTTTCTCTGGAGTGCCATCAAGGAAATCAAGGCTCCTTTCATGTGTGATGTGCAAGACGGAATTGCTCTGCACGCAGTGCAGGGGAATCGGGCCTCATCTCGCGGCGAGGGGGAAGTCTCATGGTTTTTCTCGAGTTGCGGCGGGAACCTGGGGTATATTCTCGAGTTACGACGGGGATGGCCGTTCCACCCACGTGTTTGTTCAGCCACGTCAGGACTCTTGCCTAGTTGCGAGACACAACTCGGGATTCTCCTCGAGGCTTGGCAAGGCAATTGGGACGCCTCTCCAGCTGAGGCGGGAGACCAAGGGTCCCTTTCCACGTGCCACAGGAATCCTGGGACTCCTATTAAGTTTCACGAGGAGTCAGGCATCGTCTCCTTTGGAGGCACTGATCTCCGCGTACCTCTGGAGTTTTCAAATGATGTGAGGCCTCCGGTCGCGATGAGGTGGGGAACTAGGTCTTTCTCTGTGGTCTCCACAGGGGATTCAGACATCCTTTCATCTTGGGAGATGCAAGACGAGCCTGCATTCAAGTCACTGCAGGGATATCCAGCCGTATTTCGCGTCAGGGCATCGCGGTGTCCATTCCACTTGAGGCCGCAAACTCAGGGTCCCTCTCACATACCTAGAGCTGAGAGAAGCCTCCTCTTGAGGTGCTTGTGGTAAGGTGGTATTCCTCTGGAGTCGAAGCCAGGGACTAACCTCTCATCTCGAGTTGATTTTTGGCCCACGGAGCTCTTTCGTGTTGCTACAGTGACCTCAGGATCCCTCTAGCCTTGAAACAGTGTTCTTGGGGTTTCTCTGGAGTGCCATCAAGGAAATCAAGGCTCCTTTCATGTGTGATGTGCAAGACGGAATTGCTCTGCACGCAGTGCAGGGGAATCGGGCCTCATCTCGCGGCGAGGGGGAAGTCTCATGGTTTTTCTCGAGTTGCGGCGGGAACCTGGGGTATATTCTCGAGTTACGACGGGGATGGCCCTTCCACACTCCTGTGTGTTCAGCCATGTCAGGACTCCTGCCTACTTGCGAGGGACAACTCGGGATTCTCCTCGAGGCTTTGCAGGGCAATTGGGACGCCTCTCCAGGTGAGACGGGAGACCAAGGGTCCCTTTCCACGTGCCACAGGAATCCTGGGTCTCCTATCAAGTTTCACGAGGAGTCAGGCATCGTCTCCTTTGGAGGCACTGATCTCCGCGTACCTCTGGAGTTTTCAAAGGATTTGAGGCCTCCTGTCGCGATGAGGTGGGGAACTAGGTCTTTCTCTGTGGTCTCCACAGGGGATTCAGACACCCTTTCGTCTTGGGAGATGCAAGACGAGCCTGCATTCCAGTCACTGCAGGGATATCCGGCCTTATTTCGAGTCAGGGCATCGCGGTGTCCATTCCACTTGAGGCCGCAAACTCAGGGTCCCTCTCACATACCTAGAGCTGAGAGAAGCCTCCTCTTGAGGTGCTTGTGGTAAGGTGGTATTCCTCTGGAGTCGAAGCCAGGGACTAACCTCTTATCTCGAGTTGGTTTTTGGTCCACGGAGCTCTTTCGTGTTGCTACAGTGACCTCAGGATCCCTCTAGCCTTGAAACAGTGTTCTTGGGGTTTCTCTGGAGTGCCATCAAGGAAATCAAGGCTCCTTTCATGTGTGATGTGCAACACAGAATTGCTCTGCACGCAGTGCAGGGGAATCGGGCCTCATCTCGCGGCGAGGGGGAAGTCTCATGGTTTTTCTCGAGTTGCGGCGGGAACCTGGGGTATATTCTCGAGTTACGACGGGGATGGCCGTTCCACACACGTGTTTGTTCAGCCACGTCAGGACTCTTGCCTAGTTGCGAGACACAACTCGGGATTCTCCTCGAGGCTTGGCAAGGCAATTGGGACGCCTCTCCAGCTGAGGCGGGAGACCAAGGGTCCCTTTCCACGTGCCACAGGAATCCTGGGACTCCTATCAAGTTTCTCGAGGAGTCAGGCATCGTCTCCTTTGGAGGCACTGATCTCCGCGTACCTCTGGAGTTTTCAAAGGATGTGAGGCCTCCGGTCGCGATGAGGTGGGGAACTAGGTCTTTCTCTGTGGTGTCCACAGGGGATTCAGACATCCTTTCATCTTGGGAGATGCAAGACGAGCCTGCATTCAAGTCACTGCAGGGATATCCAGCCTTATTTCGCGTCAGGGCATCGCGGTGTCCATTCCACTTGAGGCCGCAAACTCAGGGTCCCTCTCACATACCTAGAGCTGAGAGAAGCCTCCTCTTGAGGTGCTTGTGCTAAGGTGGTATTCCTCTGGAGTCGAAGCCAGGGACTAACCTCTCATCTCGAGTTGATTTTTGGCCCACGGAGCTCTTTCGTGTTGCTACAGTGACCTCAGGATCCCTCTAGCCTTGAAACAGTGTTCTTGGGGTTTCTCTGGAGTGCCATCAAGGAAATCAAGGCTCCTTTCATGTGTGATGTGCAAGACGGAATTGCTCTGGACGCAGTGCAGGGGAATCGGGCCTCATCTCGCGGCGAGGGGGAAGTCTCATGGTTTTTCTCGAGTTGCGGCGGGAACCTGGGGTATATTCTCGAGTTACGACGGGGATGGCCCTTCCACACTCCTGTGTGTTCAGCCATGTCAGGACTCCTGCCTACTTGCGAGGGACAACTCGGGATTCTCCTCGAGGCTTTGCAGGGCAATTGGGACGCCTCTCCAGCTGAGACGGGAGACCAAGGGTCCCTTTCCACGTGCCACAGGAATCCTGGGTCTCCTATCAAGTTTCACGAGGAGTCAGGCATCGTCTCCTTTGGAGGCACTGATCTCCGCGTACCTCTGGAGTTTTCAAAGGATTTGAGGCCTCCTGTCGCGATGAGGTGGGGAACTAGGTCTTTCTCTGTGGTCTCCACAGGGGATTCAGACACCCTTTCGTCTTGGGAGATGCAAGACGAGCCTGCATTCCAGTCACTGCAGGGATATCCGGCCTTATTTCGAGTCAGGGCATCGCGGTGTCCATTCCACTTGAGGCCGCAAACTCAGGGTCCCTCTCACATACCTAGAGCTGAGAGAAGCCTCCTCTTGAGGTGCTTGTGGTAAGGTGGTATTCCTCTGGAGTCGAAGCCAGGGACTAACCTCTCATCTCGAGTTGATTTTTGGTCCACGGAGCTCTTTCGTGTTGCTACAGTGACCTCAGGATCCCTCTAGCCTTGAAACAGTGTTCTTGGGGTTTCTCTGGAGTGCCATGAAGGAAATCAAGGCTCCTTTCATGTGTGATGTGCAACACAGAATTGCTCTGCACGCAGTGCAGGGGAATCGGGCCTCATCTCGCGGCGAGGGGGAAGTCTCATGGTTTTTCTCGAGTTGCGGCGGGAACCTGGGGTATATTCTCGAGTTACGACGGGGATGGCCGTTCCACACACGTGTTTGTTCAGCCACGTCAGGACTCTTGCCTAGTTGCGAGACACAACTCGGGATTCTCCTCGAGGCTTGGCAAGGCAATTGGGACGCCTCTCCAGCTGAGGCGGGAGACCAAGGGTCCCTTTCCACGTGCCACAGGAATCCTGGGACTCCTATCAAGTTTCTCGAGGAGTCAGGCATCGTCTCCTTTGGAGGCACTGATCTCCGCGTACCTCTGGAGTTTTCAAAGGATGTGAGGCCTCCGGTCGCGATGAGGTGGGGAACTAGGTCTTTCTCTGTGGTGTCCACAGGGGATTCAGACATCCTTTCATCTTGGGAGATGCAAGACGAGCCAGCATTCAAGTCACTGCAGGGATATCCAGCCTTATTTCGCGTCAGGGCATCGCGGTGTCCATTCCACTTGAGGCCGCAAACTCAGGGTCCCTCTCACATACCTAGAGCTGAGAGAAGCCTCCTCTTGAGGTTCTTGTGGTAAGGTGGTATTCCTCTGGAGTCGAAGCCAGGGACTAACCTCTCATCTCGAGTTGAATTTTGTCCCACGGAGCTCTTTCGTGTTGCTACAGTGACCTCAGGATCCCTCTAGCCTTGAAACAGTGTTTTTGGGGTTTCTCTGGAGTGCCATCAAGGAAATCAAGGCTCCTTTCATGTGTGATGTGCAACACGGAATTGCTCTGCACGCAGTGCAGGGGAATCGGGCCTCATCTCGCGGCGAGGGGGAAGTCTCATGGTTTTTCTCGAGTTGCGGCGGGAACCTGGGGTATATTCTCGAGTTACGACGGGGATGCCCCTTCCACACTCCTGTGTGTTCAGCCATGTCAGGACTCCTGCCTACTTGCGAGGGACAACTCGGGATTCTCCTCGAGGCTTTGCAGGGCAATTGGGACGCCTCTCCAGCTGAGACGGGAGACCAAGGGTCCCTTTCCACGTGCCACAGGAATCCTGGGTCTCCTATCAAGTTTCACGAGGAGTCAGGCATCGTCTCCTTTGGAGGCACTGATCTTCACATACCTCTGGAGTTTTCAAAGGATTTGAGGCCTCCTGTCGCGATGAGGTGGGGAACTAGGTCTTTCTCTGTGGTCTCCACAGGGGATTCAGACACCCTTTCGTCTTGGGAGATGCAAGACAAGCCTGCATTCCAGTCACTGCAGGGATATCCGGCCTTATTTCGAGTCAGGGCATCGCGGTGTCCATTCCACTTGAGGCCGCAAACTCAGGGTCCCTCTCACATACCTAGAGCTGAGAGAAGCCTCCTCTTGAGGTGCTTGTGGTAAGGTGGTATTCCTCTGGAGTCGAAGCCAGGGACTAACCTCTCATCTCGAGTTGGTTTTTGGTCCACGGAGCTCTTTCGTGTTGCTACAGTGACCTCAGGATCCCTCTAGCCTTGAAACAGTGTTCTTGGGGTTTCTCTGGAGTGCCATCAAGGAAATCAAGGCTCCTTTCATGTGTGATGTGCAACACAGAATTGCTCTGCACGCAGTGCAGGGGAATCGGGCCTCATCTCGCGGCGAGGGGGAAGTCTCATGGTTTTTCTCGAGTTGCGGCGGGAACCTGGGGTATATTCTCGAGTTACGACGGGGATGGCCCTTCCACCCACGTGTTTCTTCAGCCACATCAGGACCCTTGCCTAGTTGCGAGACACAACTCGGGATTCTCCTCGAGGCTTGGCAAGGTAATTCGGACGCCTCTCCAGCTGAGGCGGGAGACCAAGGGTCCCTTTCCACGTGCCACAAGAATCCTGGGACTCGTATCAAGTTTCACGAGGAGTCAGGCATCGTCTCC
Organism: Cervus elaphus; assembly: GCF_910594005.1. Taxonomy (NCBI): domain Eukaryota; kingdom Metazoa; phylum Chordata; class Mammalia; order Artiodactyla; family Cervidae; genus Cervus; species Cervus elaphus. The sequence goes on from NC_057836.1 coordinate 70,746,062, forward strand.
TTTGGAGGCACTGATCTCCGCGTACCTCTGGAGTTTTCAAAGGATGTGAGGCCTCCGGTCGCGATGAGGTGGGGAACTAGGTCTTTCTCTGTGGTCTCCACAGGGGATTCAAACATCCTTTCATCTTGGGAGATGCAAGACGAGCCTGCATTCAAGTCACTGCAGGGATATCCAGCCTTATTTCGCGTCAGGGCATCGCGGTGTCCATTCCACTTGAGGCCGCAAACTCAGGGTCCCTCTCACATACCTACAGCTGAGAGAAGCCTCCTCTTGAGGTGCTTGTGGTAAGGTGGTATTCCTCAGGAGTCGAAGCCAGGGACTAACCTCTCATCTCGAGTTGATTTTTGGTCCACGGAGCTCTTTCGTGTTGCTACAGTGACCTCAGGATCCCTCTAGCCTTGAAACAGTGTTCTTGGGTTTTCTCTGGAGTGCCATCAAGGAAATCAAGGCTCCTTTCATGTGTGATGTGCAACACGGAATTGCTCTGCACGCAGTGCAGGGGAATCGAGCCTCATCTCGCGGCGAGGGGGAAGTCTCATGGTTTTTCTCGAGTTGCGGCGGGAACCTGGGGTATATTCTCGAGTTACGACGGGGATGGCCCTTCCACCCACGTGTTTCTTCAGCGACGTCAGGACTCCTGCCTAGTTGCGAGGGACAACTCTGGATTCTCCTCGAGGCTTGGCAGGGCAATTGGGACGCCTCTCCAGCTGAGGCGGGAGACCAAGTGTCCCTTTCCAAGTGCCACAGGAATCCTGGGACTCCTATCAAGTTTCACGAGGAGTCAGGCATCGTCTCCTTTGGAGGCACTGATCTCCGTGTACCTCTGGAGTTTTCAAAGGATGTGAGGCTATCGGTCGCGATGAGGTGGGGAACTAAGTCTTTCTCTGTGCTTTCCACAGGGGATTCAGACATCCTTTCGTCCTGGGAGATGCAAGACGAGCCTGCATTGAAGTCACTGCAGGGATATCCGGCCTTATTTCGAGTCAGGGCATCGCGGTGTCCATTCCACTTGAGGCCGCAAACTCAGGGTCCCTCTCACATACCTAGAGCTGAGAGAAGCCTCCTCTTGAGGTGCTTGTGGTAAGGTGGTATTCCTCTGGAGACGAATCCAGGGACTAACCTCTCTTTTCGAGTTGATTTTTGGTCCACAGAGTTCTTTCGTGTTGCTACAGTGACCTCAGGATCCCTCTAGCCTTGAAACAGTGTTCTTGGGGTTTCTCTGGAGTGCCATCAAGGAAATCAAGGCTCCTTTCATGTGTGATGTGCAAGACGGAATTGCTCTGCACGCAGTACAGGGGAATCGGGCCTCATCTCGCATCGAGGGGGAAGTCTCATGGTTTTTCTCGAGTTGCGGCGGGAACCTGGGGTATATTCTCGAGTTACGACGGGGATGGCCCTTCCACCCACGTGTGTGTTCAGCCATGTCAGGACTCCTGCCTAGTTGCGAGGGACAACTCGGGATTCTCCTCGAGGCTTGGCACGGCAATTGGAACGCCTCTCCAGCTGAGGCGGGAGACCAAGGGTCCCTTTCCACGTGCCACAAGAATCCTGGGACTCCTATCAAGTTTCACGAGGAGTCAGGCATCGTCTCCTTTGGAGGCACTGATCTCCGCGTACCTCTGGAGTTTTCAAAGGATGTGAGGCCTCCGGTAGCGATGACGTGGGGAACTAGGTGTTTCTCTGTGGTCTCCACAGGGGATTCAGACATCCTTTCATCTTGGGAGATGCAAGACGAGCCTGCATTCAAGTCACTGCAGGTATATCCGGCCTTATTTCGAGTCAGGGCATCGCGGTGTCCATTCCACTTGAGGCCGCAAACTCAGGATCCCTCTCACATACCTAGAGCTGAGAGAAGCCTCCTCTTGAGGTGCTTGTGGTAAGGTGGTATTCCTCTGGAGTCGAAGACAGGGACTAACCTCTCATCTCGAGTTGGTTTTTGGTCCACGGAGCTCTTTTGTGTTGCTACAGTGACCTCAGGATCCCTCTAGCCTTGAAACAGTGTTCTTGGGGTTTCTCTGGAGTGCCATCAAGGAAATCAAGGCTCCTTTCATGTGTAATGTGCAACACAGAATTGCTCTGCACGCAGTGCAGGGGAATCGGGCCTCATCTCGCGGCGAGGGGGAAGTCTCATGGTTTTTCTCGAGTTGCGGCGGGAACCTGGGGTATTTTCTCGAGTTACGACGGGGATGGCCCTTCCACACACGTGTTTGTTCAGCCACATCAGGACTCTTGCCTAGTTGCGAGACACAACTCGGGATTCTCCTCGAGGCTTGGCAAGGCAATTCGGACGCCTCTCCAGCTGAGGCGGGAGACCAAGGGTCCCTTTCCACGTGCCACAAGAATCCTGGGACTCCTATCAAGTTTCACGAGGAGTCAGGCATCGTCTCCTTTGGAGGCACTGATCTCCGCGTACCTCTGGAGTTTTCAAAGGATGTGAGGCCTCCGGTCGCGATGAAGTGGGGAACTAGGTCTTTCTCTGTGGTCTCCACAGGGGATTCAGACATCCTTTCATCTTGGGAGATGCAAGACGAGCCTGTATTCAAGTCACTGCAGGGATATCCAGCCTTATTTCACGTCAGGGCATTTCGGTGTCCATTCCACTTGAGGCCGCAAACTCAGGGTCCCTCTCACATACCTAGAGCTGAGAGAAGCCTCCTCTTGAGGTGCTTGTGGTAAGGTGGTATTCCTCTGGAGACGAATCCAGGGACTAACCTCTCTTTTCGAGTTGATTTTTGGTCCACAGAGTTCTTTCGTGTTGCTACAGTGACCTCAGGATCCCTCTAGCCTTGAAACAGTGTTCTTGGGGTTTCTCTGGAGTGCCATCAAGGAAATCAAGGCTCCTTTCATGTGTGATGTGCAAGACGGAATTGCTCTGCACGCAGTACAGGGGAATCGGGCCTCTTCTCGCATCGAGGGGGAAGTCTCATGGTTTTTCTCGAGTTGCGGCGGGAACCTGGGGTATATTCTCGAGTTACGACGGGGATGGCCCTTCCACCCACGTGTTTGTTCAGCCACGTCAGGACTCCTGCCTAGTTGCGAGGGACAACTCGGGATTCTCCTCGAGGCTTGGCACGGCAATTGGAACGCCTCTCCAGCTGAGGCGGGAGATCAAGGGTCCCTTTCCACGTGCCACAAGAATCCTGGGACTCCTATCAAGTTTCACGAGGAGTCAGGCATCGTCTCCTTTGGAGGCACTGATCTCCGCGTACCTCTGGAGTTTTCAAAGGATGTTAGGCCTCCGGTAGCGATGACGTGGGGAACTAGGTGTTTCTCTGTGGTCTCCACAGGGGATTCAGACATCCTTTCATCTTGGGAGATGCAAGACGAGCCTGCATTCAAGTCACTGCAGGTATATCCGGCCTTATTTCGCGTCAGGGCATCGCGGTGTCCATTCCACTTGAGGCCGCAAACTCTTGGTCCCTCTCACATACCTAGAGCTGAGAGAAGCCTCCTCTTGAGGTGCTTGTGGTAAGGTGGTATTCCTCTGAAGTCGAAGCCAGGGACTAACCTCTCATCTCGAGTTGATTTTTGGCCCACGGAGCTCTTTCGTGTTGCTACAGTGACCTCAGGATCCCTCTAGCCTTGAAACAGTGTTCTTGGGGTTTCTCTGGAGTGCCATCAAGGAAATCAAGGCTCCTTTCATGTGTGATGTGCAACACGGAATTGCTCTGCACGCAGTGCAGGGGAATCGGGCCTCATCTCGCGGCGAGGGGGAAGTCTCATGGTTTTACTCGAGTTGCGGCGGGAACCTTGGGTATATTCTCGAGTTACGACGGGGATGGCCCTTCCACACACGTGTGTGTTCAGCCATGTCAGGACTCCTGCCTAGTTGCGAGGGACAACTCGGGATTCTCCTCGAGGCTTTGCAGGGCAATTGGGACGCCTCTCCAGCTGAGACGGGAGACCAAGGGTCCCTTTCCACGTGCCACAGGAATCCTGGGTCTCCTATCAAGTTTCACGAGGAGTCAAGCATCGTCTCCTTTGGAGGCACTGATCTCCGCATACCTCTGGAGTTTTCAAAGGATGTGAGGCTATCGGTCGCGATGAGGTGGGGAACTAAGTCTTTCTCTGTGCTTTCTACAGGGGATTCAGACATCCTTTCTTCCTGGGCGATGCAAGACGAGCCTGCATTCAAGTCACTGCAGGGATATCCAGCCTTATTTCACGTCAGGGCATCGCGGTGTCCATTCCACTTGAGGCCGCAAACTCAGGGTCCCTCTCACATACCTAGAGCTGAGAGAAGCCTCCTCTTGAGGTGCTTGTGGTAAGGTGGTATTCCTCTGGAGACGAATCCAGGGACTAACCTCTCTTTTCGAGTTGATTTTTGGTCCACAGAGTTCTTTCGTGTTGCTACAGTGACCTCAGGATCCCTCTATCCTTGAAACAGTGTTCTTGGGGTTTCTCTGGAGTGCCATCAAGGAAATCAAGGCTCCTTTCATGTGTGATGTACAAGACGGAATTGCTCTGCACGCAGTACAGGGGAATCGGGCCTCATCTCGCATCGAGGGGGAACTTTCATGGTTTTTCTCGAGTTGCGGCGGGAACCTGGGGTATATTCTCGAGTTACGACGGGGATGGCCGTTCCACACACGTGTTTGTTCAGCGACGTCAGGACTCTTGCCTAGTTGCGAGACACAACTCGGGATTCTCCTCGAGGCTTGGCAAGGCAATTGGGACGCCTCTCCAGCTGAGGCGGGAGACCAAGGGTCCCTTTCCACGTGCCACAGGAATCCTGGGACTCCTATCAAGTTTCTCGAGGAGTCAGGCATCGTCTCCTTTGGAGGCACTCATCTCCGCGTACCTCTGGAGTTTTCAAAGGATGTGAGGCCTCCGGTCGCGATGAGGTGGGGAACTAGGTCTTTCTCTGTGGTCTCCACAGGGGATTCAGACATCCTTTCATCTTGGGAGATGCAAGATGAGCCTGCATTCAAGTCACTGCAGGGATATCCAGCCTTATTTCGCGTCAGGGCTTCGCGGTGTCCATTCCACTTGAGGCCGCAAACTCAGGGTCCCTCTCACATACCTAGAGCTGAGAGAAGCCTCCTCTTGAGGTGCTTGTGGTAAGGTGGTATTCCTCTGGAGTCGAAGCCAGGGACTAACCTCTCATCTCGAGTTGATTTTTGGTCCACGGAGCTCTTTCGTGTTGCTACAGTGACCTCAGGATCCCTCTAGCCTTGAAACAGTGTTCTTGGGGTTTCTCTGGAGTGCCATGAAGGAAATCAAGGCTCCTTTCATGTGTGATGTGCAACACGGAATTGCTCTGCACGCAGTGCAGGGGAATCGGGCCTCATCTCGCGGCGAGGGGGAAGTCTCATGGTTTTTCTCGAGTTGCGGCGGGAACCTGGGGTATATTCTCGAGTTACGACAGGGATGGCCCATCCACCCACGTGTTTCTTCAGCGATGTCAGGACTCCTGCCTAGTTGCGAGGGACAACTCTGGATTCTCCTCGAGGCTTGGCAGGGCAATTGGGACGCCTCTCCAGCTGAGGCGGGAGACCAAGTGTCCCTTTCCAAGTGCCACAGGAATCCTGGGACTCCTATCAAGTTTCACGAGGAGTCAGGCATCGTCTCCTTTGGAGGCACTGATCTCCGCGTACCTCTGGAGTTTTCAAAGGATGTGAGGCTATCGGTCGCGATGAGGTGGGGAACTAAGTCTTTCTCTGTGCTTTCCACAGGGGATTCAGACATCCTTTCGTCCTGGGAGATGCAAAACGAGCCTGCATTGAAGTCACTGCAGGGATATCCGGCCTTATTTCGAGTCAGGGCATCGCGGTGTCCATTCCACTTGAGGGTGCAAACTCAGGGTCCCTCTCACATACCTAGAGCTGAGAGAAGCCTCCTCTTGAGGTGCTTGTGGTAAGGTGGTATTCCTCTGGAGACGAATCCAGGGACTAACCTCTCTTTTTGAGTTGATTTTTGGTCCACAGAGTTCTTTCGTGTTGCTACAGTGACCTCAGGATCCCTCTAGCCTTGAAACAGTGTTCTTGGGGTTTCTCTGGAGTGCCATCAAGGAAATCAAGGCTCCTTTCATGTGTGATGTGCAAGACGGAATTGCTCTGCACGCAGTACAGGGGAATCGGGCCTCATCTCGCATCGAGGGGGAAGTCTCATGGTTTTTCTCGAGTTGCGGCGGGAACCTGGGGTATATTCTCGAGTTACGACGGGGATGGCCCTTCCACCCACGTGTTTGTTCAGCCACGTCAGGACTCCTGCCTAGTTGCGAGGGACAACTCGGGATTCTCCTCGAGGCTTGGCAGGGCAATTGGAACGCCTCTCCAGCTGAGGCGGGTGACCAAGGGTCCCTTTCCCCGTGCCACAAGAATCCTGGGACCCCTTTCAAGTTTCACGAGGAGTCAGGCATCGTCTCCTTTGGAGGCACTGATCTCCGCGTACCTCTGGAGTTTTCAAAGGATGTGAGGCCTCCGGTAGCGATGACGTGGGGAACTAGGTGTTTCTCTGTGGTCTCCACAGGGGATTCAGACATCCTTTCTTCTTGGGAGATGCAAGACGAGCCTGCATTCAAGTCACTGCAAGGATATCCGGCCTTATTTCGAGTCAGGGCATCGCGGTGTCCATTCCACTTGAGGCCGCAATCTCAGGATCCCTCTCACATACCTAGAGCTGAGAGAAGCCTCCTCTTGAGGTGCTTGTGGTAAGGTGGTATTCCTCAGGAGTCGAAGCCAGGGACTAACCTCTCATCTCGAGTTGATTTTTGGTCCACGGAGCTCTTTCGTGTTGCTACAGTGACCTCAGGATCCCTCTAGCCTTGAAACAGTGTTCTTGGGGTTTCTCTGGAGTGCCATCAAGGAAATCAAGGCTCCTTTCATGTGTGATGTGCAACACGGAATTGCTCTGCACGCAGTGCAGGGGAATCGGGCCTCATCTCGCGGCGAGGGGGAAGTCTCATGGTTTTTCTCGAGTTGCGGCGGGAACCTGGGGTATATTCTCGAGTTACGACGGGGATGGCCCTTCCAACCACGTGTTTCTTCAGCGACGTCAGGACTCCTGCCTAGTTGCGAGGGACAACTCTGGATTCTCCTCGAGGCTTGGCAGGGCAATTGGGACGCCTCTCCAGCTGAGGCGGGAGACCAAGTGTCCCTTTCCAAGTGCCACAGGAATCCTGGGACTCCTATCAAGTTTCACGAGGAGTCAGGCATCGTCCCCTTTGGAGGCACTGATCTCCGCGTACCTCTGGAGTTTTCAAAGGATGTGAGGCTATCGGTCGCGATGAGGTGGGGAACTAAGTCTTTCTCTGTGCTTTCCACAGGGGATTCAGACATCCTTTCGTCCTGGGAGATGCAAGACGAGCCTGCATTGAAGTCACTGCAGGGATATCCGGCCTTATTTCGAGTCAGGGCATCGCGGTGTCCATTCCACTTGAGGCCGCAAACTCAGGGTCCCTCTCACATACCTAGAGCTGAGAGAAGCCTCCTCTTGAGGTGCTTGTGGTAAGGTGGTATTCCTCTGGAGACGAATCCAGGGACTAACCTCTCTTTTCGAGTTGATTTTTGGTCCACAGAGTTCTTTCGTGTTGCTACAGTGACCTCAGGATCCCTCTAGCCTTGAAACAGTGTTCTTGGGGTTTCTCTGGAGTGCCATCAAGGAAATCAAGGCTCCTTTCATGTGTGATGTGCAAGACGGAATTGCTCTGCACGCAGTACAGGGGAATCGGGCCTCATCTCGCATCGAGGGGGAAGTCTCATGGTTTTTCTCGAGTTGCGGCGGGAACCTGTGGTATATTCTCGAGTTACGACGGGGATGGCCCTTCCACCCACGTGTGTGTTCAGCCATGTCAGGACTCCTGCCTAGTTGCGAGGGACAACTCGGGATTCTCCTCGAGGCTTGGCACGGCAATTGGAACGCCTCTCCAGCTGAGGCGGGAGACCAAGGGTCCCTTTCCACGTGCCACAAGAATCCTGAGACTCCTATCAAGTTTCACGAGGAGTCAGGCATCGTCTCCTTTGGAGGCACTGATCTCCGCGAACCTCTGGAGTTTTCAAAGGATGTGAGGCCTCCGGTAGCGATGACGTGGGGAAGTAGGTGTTTCTCTGTGGTCTCCACAGGGGATTCAGACATCCTTTCATCTTGGGAGATGCAAGACGAGCCTGCATTCAAGTCACTGCAGGTATATCCGGCCTTATTTCGAGTCAGGGCATCGCGGTGTCCATTCCACTTGAGGCCGCAAACTCAGGATCCCTCTCACATACCTAGAGCTGAGAGAAGCCTCCTCTTGAGGTGCTTGTGGTAAGGTGGTATTCCTCTGGAGTCGAAGCCAGGGACTAACCTCTCATCTCGAGTTGGTTTTTGGTCCACGGAGCTCTTTTATGTTGCTACAGTGACCTCAGGATCCCTCTAGCCTTGAAACAGTGTTCTTGGCGTTTCTCTGGAGTGCCATGAAGGAAATCAAGGCTCCTTTCATGTGTGATGTGCAACACAGAATTGCTCTGCACGCAGTGCAGGGGAATCGGGCCTCATCTCGCGGCGAGGGGGAAGTCTCATGGTTTTTCTCGAGTTGCGGCGGGAACCTGGGGTATATTCTCGAGTTACGACGGGGATGGCCCTTCCACACACGTGTTTGTTCAGCCACATCAGGACTCTTGCCTAGTTGCGAGACACAACTCGGGATTCTCCTCGAGGCTTGGCAAGGCAATTCGGACGCCTCTCCAGCTGAGGCGGGAGACCAAGGGTCCCTTACCACGTGCCACAAGAATCCTGGGACTCCTATCAAGTTTCACGAGGAGTCAGGCATCGTCTCCTTTGGAGGCACTGATCTCCGCGTACCTCTGGAGTTTTCAAAGGATGTGAGGCCTCCGGTCGCGATGAAGTGGGGAACTAGGTCTTTCTCTGTGGTCTCCACAGGGGATTCAGACATCCTTTCATCTTGGGAGATGCAAGACGAGCCTGTATTCAAGTCACTGCAGGGATATCCAGCCTTATTTCACGTCAGGGCATTTCGGTGTCCATTCCACTTGAGGCCGCAAACTCAGGGTCCCTCTCACATACCTAGAGCTGAGAGAAGCCTCCTCTTGAGGTGCTTGTGGTAAGGTGGTATTCCTCTGGAGACGAATCCAGGGACTAACCTCTCTTTTCGAGTTGATTTTTGGTCCACAGAGTTCTTTCGTGTTGCTACAGTGACCTCAGGATCCCTCTAGCCTTGAAACAGTGTTCTTGGGGTTTCTCTGGAGTGCCATCAAGGAAATTAAGGCTCCTTTCATGTGTGATGTGCAACACGGAATTGCTCTGCACGCAGTACAGGGGAATCGGGCCTCTTCTCGCATCGAGGGGGAAGTCTCATGGTTTTTCTCGAGTTGCGGCGGGAACCTGGGGTATATTCTCGAGTTACGACGGGGATGGCCCTTCCACCCACGTGTTTGTTCAGCCACGTCAGGACTCCTGCCTAGTTGCGAGGGACAACTCGGGATTCTCCTCGAGGCTTGGCAGGGCAATTGGGACGCCTCTCCAGCTGAGGCGGGAGACCAAGGGTCCCTTTCCAAGTGCCACAGGAATCCTGGGACTCCTATCAAGTTTCTCGAGGAGTCAGGCATCGTCTCCTTTGGAGGCACTGATCTCCGCGTACCTCTGGAGTTTTCAAAGGATGTGAGGCCTCCGGTAGCGATGACGTGGGGAACTAGGTGTTTCTCTGTGGTCTCCACAGGGGATTCAGACATCCTTTCATCTTGGGAGATGCAAGACGAGCCTGCATTCAAGTCACTGCAGGTATATCCGGCCTTATTTCGCGTCATGGCATCGCGGTGTCCATTCCACTTGAGGCCGCAAACTCAGGGTCCCTCTCACATACCTAGAGCTGAGAGAAGCCTCCTCTTGAGGTGCTTGTGGTAAGGTGGTATTCCTCTGAAGTCGAAGCCAGGGACTAACCTCTCATCTCGAGTTGATTTTTGGCCCACGGAGCTCTTTCGTGTTGCTACAGTGACCTCAGGATCCCTCTAGCCTTGAAACAGTGTTCTTGGGGTTTCTCTGGAGTGCCATCAAGGAAATCAAGGCTCCTTTCATGTGTGATGTGCAACACGGAATTGCTCTGCACGCAGTGCAGGGGAATCGGGCCTCATCTCGCGGCGAGGGGGAAGTCTCATGGTTTTTCTCGAGTTGCGGCGGGAACCTGGGGTATATTCTCGAGTTACGACGGGGATGGCCCTTCCACACACGTGTGTGTTCAGCCATGTCAGGACTCCTGCCTAGTTGCGAGGGACAACTCTGGATTCTCCTCGAGGCTTGGCAGGGCAATTGGGACGCCTCTCCAGCTGAGACGGGAGACCAAGGGTCCCTTTCCACGTGCCACAGGAATCCTGGGTCTCCTATCAAGTTTCACGAGGAGTCAGGCATCGTCTCCTTTGGAGGCACTGATCTCCGTGTACCTCTGGAGTTTTCAAACGATTTGAGGCCTCCTGTCGCGATGAGGTGGGGAACTAGGTCTTTCTCTGTGGTCTCCACAGGGGATTCAGACACCCTTTCGTCTTGGGAGATGCAAGACGAGCCTGCATTCCAGTCACTGCAGGGATATCCGGCCTTATTTCGCGTCAGGGCATCGCGGTGTCCATTCCACTTGAGGCCGCAAACTCGGTCCCTCTCACATACCTAGAGCTGAGAGAAGCCTCCTCTTGAGGTGCTTGTGGTAAGGTGGTATTCCTCTGGAGTCGAAGCCAGGGACTAACCTCTCATCTCGAGTTGATTTTTGGCCCACGGAGCTCTTTCGTGTTGCTACAGTGACCTCAGGATCCCTCTAGCCTTGAAACAGTGTTCTTGGGGTTTCTCTGGAGTGCCATCAAGGAAATCAAGGCTCCTTTCATGTGTGATGTGCAACACGGAATTGCTCTGCACGCAGTGCAGGGGAATCGGGCCTCATCTCGCGGCGAGGGGGAAGTCTCATGGTTTTTCTCGAGTTGCGGCGGGAACCTGGGGTATATTCTCGAGTTACGACGGGGATGGCCCTTCCACACTCCTGTGTGTTCAGCCATGTCAGGACTCCTGCCTACTTCCGAGGGACAACTCGGGATTCTCCTCGAGGCTTTGCAGGGCAATTGGGACGCCTCTCCAGCTGAGACGGGAGACCAAGGGTCCCTTTCCACGTGCCACAGGAATCCTGGGTCTCCTATCAAGTATCACGAGGAGTCATGCATCGTCTCCTTTGGAGGCACTGATCTCCACATACCTCTGGAGTTTTCAAAGGATTTGAGGCCTCCTGTCGCGATGAGGTGGGGAACTAGGTCTTTCTCTGTGGTCTCCACAGGGGATTCAGACACCCTTTCGTCTTGGGAGATGCAAGACAAGCCTGCATTCCAGTCACTGCAGGGATATCCGGCCTTATTTCGAGTCAGGGCATCGCGGTGTCCATTCCACTTGAGGCCGCAAACTCAGGGTCCCTCTCACATACCTAGAGCTGAGAGAAGCCTCCTCTTGAGGTGCTTGTGGTAAGGTGGTATTCCTCTGGAGTCGAAGCCAGGGACTAACCTCTCATCTCGAGTTGGTTTTTGGTCCACGGAGCTCTTTCGTGTTGCTACAGTGACCTCAGGATCCCTCTAGCCTTGAAACAGTGTTCTTGGGGTTTCTCTGGAGTGCCATCAAGGAAATCAAGGCTCCTTTCATGTGTGATGTGCAACACAGAATTGCTCTGCACGCAGTGCAGGGGAATCGGGCCTCATCTCGCGGCGAGTGGGAAGTCTCATGGTTTTTCTCGAGTTGCGGCGGGAACCTGGGGTATATTCTCGAGTTACGACGGGGATGGCCCTTCCACACACGTGTTTGTTCAGCCACGTCAGGACTCCTGCCTAGTTGCGAGGGACAACTCGGGATTCTCCTCGAGGCTTGGCAGGGCAATTGGGACGCCTCTCCAGCGGAGGCGGGAGACCAAGGGTCCGTTTCCACGTGCCACAAGAATCCTGGGACTCGTATCAAGTTTCACGAGGAGGCAGGCATCGTCTCCTTTGGAGGCACTGATCTCCGCGTACCTCTGGAGTTTTCAAAGGATGTGAGGCCTGCGGTCGCGATGAGGTTGGGAACTAGGTCTTTCTCTGTGGTCTCCACAGGGGATTCAGACATCCTTTCTTCTTGGGAGATGCAAGACGAGCCTGCATTCAAGTCACTGCCGGGATATACGGCCTTATTTCGAGTCAGGGCATCGCGGTGTCCATTCCACTTGAGGCCGCAAACTCAGGGTCCCTCTCACATACCTAGAGCTGAGAGAAGCCTCCTCTTGAGGTGCTTGTGGTAAGGTGGTATTCCTCTGGAGTCGAAGCCAGGGACTAACCTCTCATCTCGAGTTGATTTTTGGTCCACGGAGCTCTTTCGTGTTGCTACAGTGACCTCAGGATCCCTCTAGCCTTGAAACAGTGTTCTTGGGGTTTCTCTGGAGTGCCATCAAGGAAATCAAGGCTCCTTTCATGTGTGATGTGCAACACGGAATTGCTCTGCACGCAGTGCAGGGGAATCGGGCCTCATCTCGCGGCGAGGGGGAAGTCTCATGGTTTTTCTCGAGTTGCGGCGGGAACCTGGGGTATATTCTCGAGTTACGACGGGGATGGCCGTTCCACACATGTGTTTGTTCAGCCACGTCAGGACTCTTGCCTAGTTGCGAGACACAACTCGGGATTCTCCTCGAGGCTTGGCAAGGCAATTGGGACGCCTCTCCAGCTGAGGCGGGAGACCAAGGGTCCCTTTCCACGTGCCACAGGAATCCTGGGACTCCTATGAAGTTTCTCGAGGAGTCAGGCATCGTCTCCTTTGGAGGCACTGATTTCCGCGTACCTCTGGAGTTTTCAAAGGATGTGAGGCCTCCGGTCGCGATGAGGTGGGGAACTAGGTCTTTCTCTGTGGTCTCCACAGGGGATTCAAACATCCTTTCATCTTGGGAGATGCAAGACGAGCCTGCACTCAAGTCACTGCAGGGATATCCAGCCTTATTTCGCGTCAGGGCATCGCGGTGTCCATTCCACTTGAGGCCGCAAACTCAGGGTCCCTCTCACATACCTAGAGCTGAGAGAAGCCTCCTCTTGAGGTGCTTGTGGTAAGGTGGTATTCCTCAGGAGTCGAAGCCAGGGACTAACCTCTCATCTCGAGTTGATTTTTGGTCCACGGAGCTCTTTCGTGTTGCTACAGTGACCTCAGGATCCCTCTAGCCTTGAAACAGTGTTCTTGGGGTTTCTCTGGAGTGCCATCAAGGAAATCAAGGCTCCTTTCATGTGTGATGTGCAACACGGAATTGCTCTGCACGCAGTGCAGGGGAATCGGGCCTCATCTCGCGGCGAGGGGGAAGTCTCATGGTTTTTCTCGAGTTGCGGCGGGAACCTGGGGTATATTCTCGAGTTACGACGGGGATGGCCCTTCCACCCACGTGTTTCTTCAGCGACGTCAGGACTCCTGCCTAGTTGCGAGGGACAACTCTGGATTCTCCTCGAGGCTTGGCAGGGCAATTGGGACGCCTCTCCAGCTGAGGCGGGAGACCAAGTGTCCCTTTCCAAGTGCCACAGGAATCCTGGGACTCCTATCAAGTTTCACGAGGAGTCAGGCATCGTCTCCTTTGCAGGCACTGATCTCCGCGTACCTCTGGAGTTTTCAAAGGATGTGAGGCTATCGGTCGCGATGAGGTGGGGAACTAAGTCTTTCTCTGTGCTTTCCACAGGGGATTCAGACATCCTTTCGTCCTGGGAGATGCAAGACGAGCCTGCATTGAAGTCACTGCAGGGATATCCGGCCTTATTTCGAGTCAGAGCATCGCGGTGTCCATTCCACTTGAAGCCGCAAACTCAGGGTCCCTCTCACATACCTAGAGCTGAGAGAAGCCTCCTCTTGAGGTGCTTGTGGTAAGGTGGTATTCCTCTGGAGACGAATCCAGGGACTAACCTCTCTTTTCGAGTTGATTTTTGGTCCACAGAGTTCTTTCGTGTTGCTACAGTGACCTCAGGATCCCTCTAGCCTTGAAACAGTGTTCTTGGGGTTTCTCTGGAGTGCCATCAAGGAAATCAAGGCTCCTTTCATGTGTGATGTGCAAGACGGAATTGCTCTGCACGCAGTACAGGGGAATCGGGCCTCATCTCGCATCGAGGGGGAAGTCTCATGGTTTTTCTCGAGTTGCGGCGGGAACCTGGGGTATATTCTCGAGTTACGACGGGGATGGCCCTTCCACCCACGTGTTTGTTCAGCCACGTCAGGACTCCTGCCTAGTTGCGAGGGACAACTCGGGATTCTCCTCGAGGCTTGGCATGGCAATTGGAACGCCTCTCCAGCTGAGGCGGGAGACCAAGGGTCCCTTTCCACGTGCCACAAGAATCCTGGGACTCCTATCAAGTTTCAGGAGGAGTCAGGCATCGTCTCCTTTGGAGGCACTGATCTCCGCGTACCTCTGGAGTTTTCAAAGGATGTGAGGCCTCCGGTAGCGATGACGTGGGGAACTAGGTGTTTCTCTGTGGTCTCCACAGGGGATTCAGACATCCTTTCATCTTGGGAGATGCAAGACGAGCCTGCATTCAAGTCACTGTAGGTATATCCGGCCTTATTTCGAGTCAGGGCATCGCGGTGTCCATTCCACTTGAGGCCGCAAACTCAGGGTCCCTCTCACATACCTAGAGCTGAGAGAAGCCTCCTCTTGAGGTGCTTGTGGTAAGGTGGTATTCCTCTGGAGTCGAAGCCAGGGACTAACCTCTCATCTCGAGTTGGTTTTTGGTCCGCGGAGCTCTTTCGTGTTGCTACAGTGACCTCAGGATCCCTCTATCCTTGAAACAGTGTTCTTGGGGTTTCTCTGGAGTGCCATCAAGGAAATCAAGGCTCCTTTCATGTGTGATGTGCAAGACGGAATTGCTCTGCACGCAGTACAGGGGAATCGGGCCTCATCTCGCATCGAGGGGGAAGTTTCATGGTTTTTCTCGAGTTGCGGTGGGAACCTGGGGTATATTCTCGAGTTACGACGGGGATGGCCCTTCCACCCACGTGTTTGTTCAGCCACGTCAGGACTCCTGCCTAGTTGCGAGGGACAACTCGGGATTCTCCTCGAGGCTTGCCAGGGCAATTGGAACGCCTCTCCAGCTGAGGCGGGAGACCAAGGGTCCCTTTCCACGTGCCACAAGAATCCTGGGACTCCTATCAAGTTTCACGAGGAGTCAGGCATCGTCTCCTTTGGAGGCACTGATCTCCGCATACCTCTGGAGTTTTCAAAGGATGTGAGGCCTGCGGTCGCGATGAGGTGGGGAACTAGGTCTTTCTCTGTGGTCTCCACAGGGGATTCAGACATCCTTTCTTCTTGGGAGATGCAAGACGAGCCTGCATTCAAGTCACTGCCGGGATATACGGCCTTATTTCGAGTCAGGGCATCGCGGTGTCCATTCCACTTGAGGCCGCAAACTCAGGGTCCCTCTCACATACCTAGAGCTGAGAGAAGCCTCCTCTTGAGGTGCTTGTGGTAAGGTGGTATTCCTCTGGAGTCGAAGCCAGGGACTAACCTCTCATCTCGAGTTGATTTTTGGTCCACGGAGCTCTTTCATGTTGCTACAGTGACCTCAGGATCCCTCTAGCCTTGAAACAGTGTTCTTGGGGTTTCTCTGGAGTGCCATCAAGGAAATCAAGGCTCCTTTCATGTGTGATGTGCAACACGGAATTGCTCTGCACGCAGTGCAGGGGAATCGGGCCTCATCTCGCGGCGAGGGGGAAGTCTCATGGTTTTTCTCGAGTTGCGGTGGGAACCTGGGGTATATTCTCGAGTTACGACGGGGATGGCCCTTCCACCCACGTGTTTCTTCAGCGACGTCAGGACTCCTGCCTAGTTGCGAGGGACAACTCTGGATTCTCCTCGAGGCTTGGCAGGGCAATTGGGACGCCTCTCCAGCTGAGGCGGGAGACCAAGTGTCCCTTTCCAAGTGCCACAGGAATCCTGGGACTCCTATCAAGTTTCACGAGGAGTCAGGCATCGTCTCCTTTGGAGGCACTGATCTCCGCATACCTCTGGAGTTTTCAAAGGATGTGAGGCTATCGGTCGCGATGAGGTGGGGAACTAAGTCTTTCTCTGTGCTTTCCACAGGGGATTCAGACATCCTTTCGTCCTGGGAGATGCAAGACGAGCCTGCATTGAAGTCACTGCAGGGATATCCGGCCTTATTTCGAGTCAGGGCATCGCGGTGTCCATTCCACTTGAGGCCGCAAACTCAGGGTCCCTCTCACATACCTAGAGCTGAGAGAAGCCTCCTCTTGAGGTGCTTGTGGTAAGGTGGTATTCCTCTGAAGACGAATCCAGGGACTAACCTCTCTTTTCGAGTTGATTTTTGGTCCACAGAGTTCTTTCGTGTTGCTACAGTGACCTCAGGATCCCTCTAGCCTTGAAACAGTGTTCTTGGGGTTTCTCTGGAGTGCCATCAAGGAAATCAAGGCTCCTTTCATGTGTGATGTGCAACACAGAATTGCTCTGCACGCAGTGCGGGGGAATCGGGCCTCATCTCGCGGCCAGGGGGAAGTCTCATGGTTTTTCTCGAGTTGCGGCGGGAACCTGGGGTATATTCTCGAGTTACAACGGGGATGGCCCTTCCATACACGTGTTTGTTCAGCCACGTCAGGACTCCTGCTTAGTTGCGAGGGACAACTCGGGATTCTCCTCGAGGCTTCCACGGCAATTGGAACGCCTCTCCAGCTGAGGCGGGAGACCAAGGGTCCCTTTCCACGTGCCACAAGAATCCTGGGACTCCTATCAAGTTTCACGAGGAGTCAGGCATCGTCTCCTTTGGAGGCACTGATCTCCGCATACCTCTGGAGTTTTCAAAGGATGTGAGGCCTCCGGTAGCGATGAGGTGGGGAACTAGGTGTTTCTCTGTGGTCTCCACAGGGGATTCAGACATCCTTTCATCTTGGGAGATGCAAGACGAGCCTGCATTCAAGTCACTGCAGGGATATCCGGCCTTATTTCGCGTCAGGGCATCGCGGTGTCCATTCCACTTGAGGCCGCAAACTCAGGGTCCCTCTCACATACCTAGAGCTGAGAGAAGCCTCCTCTTGAGGTGCTTGTGGTAAGGTGGTATTCCTCTGGAGTCGAAGCCAGGGACTAACCTCTCATCTCGAGTTGATTTTTGGCCCACGGAGCTCTTTCGTGTTGCTACAGTGACCTCAGGATCCCTCTAGCCTTGAAACAGTGTTCTTGGGGTTTCTCTGGAGTGCCATCAAGGAAATCAAGGCTCCTTTCATGTGTGATGTGCAACACGGAATTGCTCTGCACGCAGTGCAGGGGAATCGGACCTCATCTCGCGGCGAGGGGGAAGTCTCATGGTTTTTCTCGAGTTGCGGCGGGAACCTGGGGTATATTCTCGAGTTACGATGGGGATGGCCCTTCCACACACGTGTGTGTTCAGCCATGTCAGGACTCCTGCCTAGTTGCGAGGGACAACTCTGGATTCTCCTCGATGCTTGGCAGGGCAATTGGGACGCGTCTCCAGCTGAGGCGGGAGACCAAGTGTCCCTTTCCAAGTGCCACAGGAATCCTGGGACTCCTATCAAGTTTCACGAGGAGTCAGGCATCGTCTCCTTTGGAGGCACTGATCTCCGCGTACCTCTGGAGTTTTCAAAGGATGTGAGGCTATCGGTCGCGATGAGGTGGGGAACTAAGTCTTTCTCTGTGCTTTCCACAGGGGATTCAGACTTCCTTTTGTCCTGGGAGATGCAAGACGAGCCTGCATTGAAGTCACTGCAGGGATATCCGGCCTTATTTCGAGTCAGGGCATCTTGGTGTCCATTCCACTTGAGGCCACAAACTCAGGGTCCCTCTCACATACCTAGAGCTGAGAGAAGCCTCCTCTTGAGGTGCTTGTGGTAAGGTGGTATTCCTATGGAGACGAATCCAGGGACTAACCTCTCTTTTCGAGTTGATTTTTGGTCCACAGAGTTCTTACGTGTTGCTACAGTGACCTCAGGATCCCTCTAGCCTTGAAACAGTGTTCTTGGGGTTTCTCTGGAGTGCCATGAAGGAAATCAAGGCTCCTTTCATGTGTGATGTGCAACACAGAATTGCTCTGCACGCAGTGCAGGGGAATCGGGCCTCATCTCGCGGCGAGGGGGAAGTCTCATGGTTTTTCTCGAGTTGCGACGGGAACCTGGGGTATATTCTCGAGTTACGACGGGGATGGCCCTTCCACCCACGTGTTTCTTCAGCGACGTCAGGACTCCTGCCTAGTTGCGAGGGACAACTCTGGATTCTCCTCGAGGCTTGGCAGGGCAATTGGGACGCCTCTCCAGCTGAGGCGGGAGACCAAGTGTCCCTTTCCAAGTGCCACAGGAATCCTGGGACTCCTATCAAGTTTCACGAGGAGTCAGGCATCGTCTCCTTTGGAGGCACTGATCTCCGCATACCTCTGGAGTTTTCAAAGGATGTGAGGCTATCGCTCGCAATGAGGTGGGGAACTAAGTCTTTCTCTGTGCTTTCCACAGGGGATTCAGACTTCATTTTGTCCTGGGAGATGCAAGGCGAGGCTGCATTGAAGTCACTGCAGGGATATCCGGCCTTATTTCGAGTCAGGGCATCTTGGTGTCCATTCCACTTGAGGCCGCAAACTCAGGGTCCCTCTCACATACCTAGAGCTGAGAGAAGCCTCCTCTTGAGGTGCTTGTGGTAAGGTGGTATTCCTATGGAGACGAATCCAGGGACTAACCTCTCTTTTGGAGTTGATTTTTGGTCCACAGAGTTCTTTCGTGTTGCTACAGTGACCTCAGGATCCCTCTAGCCTTGAAACAGTGTTCTTGGGGTTTCTCTGGAGTGCCATCAAGGAAATCAAGGCTCCTTTCATGTGTGATGTGCAAGACGGAATTGCTCTGCACGCAGTACAGGGGAATCGGGCCTCATCTCGCATCGAGGGGGAAGTCTCATGGTTTTTCTCGAGTTGCGGCGGGAACCTGGGGTATATTCTCGAGTTACGACGGGGATGGCCCTTCCACACACGTGTTTGTTCAGCCACGTCAGGACTCCTGCTTAGTTGCGAGGGACAACTCGGGATTCTCCTCGAGGCTTCCACGGCAATTGGAACGCCTCTCCAGCTGAGGCGGGAGACCAAGGGTCCCTTTCCACGTGCCACAAGAATCCTGGGACTCCTATCAAGTTTCACGAGGAGTCAGGCATCGTCTCCTTTGGAGGCACTGATCTCCGCATACCTCTGGAGTTTTCAAAGGATGTGAGGCCTCCGGTAGCGATGACGTGGGGAACTAGGTGTTTCTCTGTGGTCTCCACAGGGGATTCAGACATCCTTTCATCTTGGGAGATGCAAGACGAGCCTGCATTCAAGTCACTGCAGGGATATCCGGCCTTATTTCGAGTCAGGGCATCGCGGTGTCCATTCCACTTGAGGCCGCAAACTCAGGGTCCCTCTCACATACCTAGAGCTGAGAGAAGCCTCCTCTTGAGGTGCTTGTGGTAAGGTGGTATTCCTCTGGAGTCGAAGGCAGGGACTAACCTCCTATCTCGAGTTGATTTTTGGCCCACGGAGCTCTTTCGTGTTGCTACAGTGACCTCAGGATCCCTCTAGCCTTGAAAGAGTGTTCTTGGGGTTTCTCTGGAGTGCCATGAAGGAAATCAAGGCTCCTTTCATGTGTGATGTGCAACATGGAATTGCTCTGCACGCAGTGCAGGGGAATCGGGCCTCATCTCGCGGCGAGGGGGAAGTCTCATGGTTTTTCTCGAGTTGCGGCGGGAACCTGGGGTATATTCTCGAGTTACGACGGGGATGGACCTTCCACCCACGTGTTTCTTCAGCGATGTCAGGACTCCTGCCTAGTTGCGAGGGACAACTCTGGATTCTCCTCGAGGCTTGGCAGGGCAATTGGGACGCCTCTCCAGCTGAGGCGGGAGACCAAGTGTCCCTTTCCAAGTGCCACAGGAATCCTGGGACTCCTATCAAGTTTCACGAGGAGTCAGGCATCGTCTCCTTTGGAGGCACTGATCTCCGCGTACCTCTGGAGTTTTCAAAGGATGTGAGGCTATCGGTCGCGATGAGGTGGGGAACTAAGTCTTTCTCTGTGCTTTGCACAGGGGATTCAGACATCCTTTCGTCCTGGGAGATGCAAGACGAGCCTGCATTGAAGTCACTGCAGGGATATCCGGCCTTATTTCGAGTCAGGGCATCGCGGTGTCCATTCCACTTGAGGCCGCAAACTCAGGGTCCCTCTCACATACCTAGAGCTGAGAGAAGCCTCCTCTTGAGGTGCTTGTGGTAAGGTGGTATTCCTCTGGAGACGAATCCAGGGACTAACCTCTCTTTTCGAGTTGATTTTTGGTGCACAGAGTTCTTTCGTGTTGCTACAGTGACCTCAGGATCCCTCTATCCTTGAAACAGTGTTCTTGGGGTTTCTCTGGAGTGCCATCAAGGAAATCAAGGCTCCTTTCATGTGTGATGTGCAAGACGGAATTGCTCTGCACGCAGTACAGGGGAATCGGGCCTCATCTCGCATCGAGGGGGAAGTCTCATGGTTTTTCTCGAGTTGCGGCGGGAACCTGGGGTATATTCTCGAGTTACGATGGGGATGGCCCTTCCACCCACGTGTTTGTTCAGCCATGTCAGGACTCCTGCCTAGTTGCAAGGGATAACTGGGGATTCTCCTCGAGGCTTGGCAGGGCAATTGGAACGCCTCTCCAGCTGAGGCGGGAGACCAAGGGTCCCTTCCACGTGCCACAAGAATCCTGGGACTCCTATCAAGTTTCACGAGGAGTCAGGCATTGTCTCCTTTGGAGGCACTGATCTCCGCGTACCTCTGGAGTTTTCAAAGGATGTGAGGCCTCCGGTCGCGATGAGGTGGGGAACTAGGTCTTTCTCTGTGGTCTCCACAGGGGATTCAGACACCCTTTCGTCTTGGGAGATGCAAGACAAGCCTGCATTCCAGTCACTGCAGGGATATCCGGCCTTTTTTCGAGTCAGGGCATCGCGGTGTCCATTCCACTTGAGGCCGCAAACTCAGGGTCCCTCTCACATACCTAGTGCTGAGAGAAGCCTCCTCTTGAGGTGCTTGTGGTAAGGTGGTATTCCTCTGGAGTCGAAGCCAGGGACTAACCTCTCATCTCGAGTTGATTTTTGGTCCACGGAGCTCTTTCGTGTTGCTACAGTGACCTCAGGATCCCTCTATCCTTGAAACAGTGTTCTTGGGGTTTCTCTGGAGTGCCATGAAGGAAATCAAGGCTCCTTTCATGTGTGATGTGCAACACAGAATTGCTCTGCATGCAGTGCAGGGGAATCGGGCCTCATCTCGCGGCGAGGGGGAAGTCTCATGGTTTTTCTCGAGTTGCGGCGGGAACCTGGGGTATATTCTCGAGTTACGACGGGGATGGCCCTTCCACCCACGTGTTTCTTCAGCGACGTCAGGACTCCTGCCTAGTTGCGAGGGACAACTCTGGATTCTCCTCGAGGCTTGGCAGGGCAATTGGGACGCCTCTCCAGCTGAGGCGGGAGACCAAGTGTCCCTTTCCAAGTGCCACAGGAATCCTGGGACTCCTATCAAGTTTCACGAGGAGTCAGGCATCGTCTCCTTTGGAGGCACTGATCTCCGCGTACCTCTGGAGTTTTCAAAGGATGTGAGGCTATCGGTCGCGATGAGGTGGGGAACTAAGTCTTTCTCTGTGCTTTCCACAGGGGATTCAGACTTCCTTTTGTCCTGGGAGATGCAAGACGAGCCTGCATTGAAGTCACTGCAGGGATATCCGGCCTTATTTCGAGTCAGGGCATCTTGGTGTCCATTCCACTTGAGGCCGCAAACTCAGGGTCCCTCTCACATACCTAGAGCTGAGAGAAGCCTCCTCTTGAGGTGCTTGTGGTAAGGTGGTATTCCTATGGAGACGAATCCAGGGACTAACCTCTCTTTTCGAGTTGATTTTTGGTCCACAGAGTTCTTTCGTGTTGCTACAGTGACCTCAGGATCCCTCTAGCCTTGAAACAGTGTTCTTGGGGTTTCTCTGGAGTGCCATCAAGGAAATCAAGGCTCCTTTCATGTGTGATGTGCAAGACGGAATTGCTCTGCACGCAGTACAGGGGAATCGGTCCTCATCTCGCAGCGAGGGGGAAGTCTCATGGTTTTTCTCGAGTTGCGGCGGGAACCTGGGGTATATTCTCGAGTTACGACGGGGATGGCCCTTCCACACACGTGTTTGTTCAGCCACGTCAGGACTCCTGCTTAGTTGCGAGGGACAACTCGGGATTCTCCTCGAGGCTTCCACGGCAATTGGAACTCCTCTCCAGCTGAGGCGGGAGACCAAGGGTCCCTTTTCACGTGCCAAAAGAATCCTGGGACTCCTATCAAGTTTCACGAGGAGTCAGGCATCGTCTCCTTTGGAGGCACTGATCTCCGCATACCTCTGGAGTTTTCAAAGGATGTAAGGCCTCCGGTAGCGATGACGTGGGGAACTAGGTGTTTCTCTGTGGTCTCCACAGGGGATTCAGACATCCTTTCATCTTGGGAGATGCAAGACGAGCCTGCATTCAAGTCACTGCAGGGATATCCGGCCTTATTTCGCGTCAGGGCATCGCGGTGTCCATTCCACTTGAGGCCGCAAACTCAGGGTCCCTCTCACATACCTAGAGCTGAGAGAAGCCTCCTCTTGAGGTGCTTGTGGTAAGGTGGTATTCCTCTGGAGTCGAAGCCAGGGACTAACCTCTCATCTCGAGTTGATTTTTGGCCCACGGAGCTCTTTCGTGTTGCTACAGTGACCTCAGGATCCCTCTAGCCTTGAAACAGTGTTCTTGGGGTTTCTCTGGAGTGCCATCAAGGAAATCAAGGCTCCTTTCATGTGTGATGTGCAACACGGAATTGCTCTGCACGCAGTGCATGGGAATCGGACCTCATCTCGCGGCGAGGGGGAAGTCTCATGGTTTTTCTCGAGTTGCGGCGGGAACCTGGGGTATAATCTCGAGTTACGATGGGGATGGCCCTTCCACACACGTGTGTGTTCAGCCATGTCAGGACTCCTGCCTAGTTGCGAGGGACAACTCGGGATTCTCCTCGAGGCTTTGCAGGGCAATTGGGACGCCTCTCCAGCTGAGGCGGGAGACCAAGGGTCCCTTTCCACGTGCCACAGGAATCCTGGGACTCCTATCAAGTTTCTCGAGGAGTCAGGCATCGTCTCCTTTGGAGGCACTGATCTCCGCGTACCTCTGGAGTTTTCAAAGGATATGAGGCCTCCGGTCGCAATGAGGTGGGGAACTAGGTCTTTCTCTGTGGTCTCCACAGGGGATTCAGACATCCTTTCATCTTGGGAGATGCAAGACGAGCCTGCATTCAAGTCACTGCAGGGATATCCAGCCTTATTTCGCGTCAGGGCATCGCGGTGTCCATTCCACTTGAGGCCGCAAACTCAGGGTCCCTCTCACATACCTAGAGCTGAGAGAAGCCTCCTCTTGAGGTGCTTGTGGTAAGGTGGTATTCCTCTGGAGTCGAAGCCAGGGACTAAACTCTCATCTCGAGTTGATTTTTGATCCACGGAGCTCTTTCGTGTTGCTACAGTGACCTCAGGATCCCTCTAGCCTTGAAACAGTGTTCTTGGGGTTTCTCTGGAGTGCCATCAAGGAAATCAAGGCTCCTTTCATGTGTGATGTGCAACACGGAATTGCTCTGCACGCAGTGCAGGGGAATCGGGCCTCATCTCGCGGCGAGGGGGAAGTCTCATGGTTTTTCTCGAGTTGCGGCGGGAACCTGGGGTATATTCTCGAGTTACGACGGGGATGGCCCTTCCACCCACGTGTTTCTTCAGCGACGTCAGGACTCCTGCCTAGTTGCGAGGGACAACTCTGGATTCCCCTCGAGGCTTGGCAGGGCAATTGGGACGCCTCTCCAGCTGAGGCGCGAGACCAAGTGTCCCTTTCCAAGTGCCACAGGAATCCTGGGACTCCTATCAAGTTTCACGAGGAGTCAGGCATCGTCTCCTTTGGAGGCACTGATCTCCGCGTACCTCTGGAGTTTTCAAAGGATGTGAGGCTATCGGTCGCGATGAGGTAGGGAACTAAGTCTTTCTCTGTGCTTTCCACAGGGGATTCAGACTTCCTTTTGTTCTGGGAGATGCAAGACGAGCCTGCATTGAAGTCACTGCAGGGATATCCGGCCTTATTTCGAGTCAGGGCATCTTGGTGTCCATTCCACTTGAGGCCGCAAACTCAGGGTCCCTCTCACATACCTAGAGCTGAGAGAAGCCTCCTCTTGAGGTGCTTGTGGTAAGGTGGTATTCCTCTGGAGTCGAAGCCAGGTACCAACCTCTCATCTCGAGTTGATTTTTGGCCCACGGAGCTCTTTCGTGTTGCTACAGTGACCTCAGGATCCCTCTAGCCTTGAAACAGTGTTCTTGGGGTTTCTCTGGAGTGCCATCAAGGAAATCAAGGCTCCTTTCATGTGTGATGTGCAACACGGAATTGCTCTGCACGCAGTGCAGGGGAATCGGACCTCATCTCGCGGCGAGGGGGAAGTCTCATGGTTTTTCTCGAGTTGCGGCGGGAACCTGGGGTATATTCTCGAGTTATGATGGGGATGGCCCTTCCACACACGTGTGTTTTCAGCCATGTCAGGACTCCTGCCTAGTTGCGAGGGACAACTCGGGATTCTCCTCGAGGCTTTGCAGGGCAATTGGGACGCCTCTCCAGCTGAGGCGGGAGACCAAGGGTCCCTTTCCACATGCCACAAGAATCCTGGGACTCCTATCAAGTTTCACGAGGAGTCAGGCATCGTCTCCTTTGGAGGCACTGATCTCCGCGTACCTCTGGAGTTTTCAAAGGATGTGAGGCCTCCGGTCGCGATGAGGTGGGGAACTAGGTCTTTCTCTGTGGTCTCCACAGGGGATTCAGACATCCTTTCTTCTTGGGAGATGCAAGACGAGCCTGCATTGAAGTCACTGCAGGGATATACGGCCTTATTTCGAGTCAGGGCATCGCGGTGTCCATTCCACTTGAGGCCGCAAACTCAGGATCCCTCTCACATACCTAGAGCTGAGAGAAGCCTCCTCTTGAGGTGCTTGTGGTAAGGTGGTATTCCTCAGGAGTCGAAGCCAGGGACTAACCTCTCATCTCGTGTTGATTCTTGGTCCACGGAGCTCTTTCGTGTTGCTACAGTGACCTCAGGATCCCTCTAGCCTTGAAACAGTGTTCTTGGGGTTTCTCTGGAGTGCCATCAAGGAAATCAAGGCTCCTTTCATGTGTGATGTGCAACACGGAATTGCTCTGCACGCAGTGCAGGGGAATCGGGCCTCATCTCGCGGCGAAGGGGACGTCTCATGGTTTTTCTCGAGTTGCGGCGGGAACCTGGGGTATATTCTCGAGTTACGACGGGGATGGCCCTTCCACCCACGTGTTTGTTCAGCCACGTCAGGACTCCTGCCTAGTTGCGAGGGACAACTCGGGATTCTCCTCGAGGCTTGGCAGGGCAATTGGGACGCCTCTCCAGCTGAGACGGGAGACCAAGGTTCCCTTTCCACGTGCCACAGGAATCCTGGGTCTCCTATCAAGTTTCACGAGGAGTCAGGCATCGTCTCCTTTGGAGGCACTGATCTCCGCATACCTCTGGAGTTTTCAAAGGATTTGAGGCCTCCTGTCGCGATGAGGTGGGGAACTAGGTCTTTCTCTGTGGTCTCCACAGGGGTTCAGACACCCTTTCGTCTTGGGAGATGCAAGACGAGCCTGCATTCCAGTCACTGCAGGGATATCCGGCCTTATTTCGAGTCAGGGCATCGCGGTGTCCATTCCACTTGAGGCCGCAAACTCAGGGTCCCTCTCACATACCTAGAGCTGAGAGAAGCCTCCTCTTGAGGTGCTTGTGGTAAGGTGGTATTCCTATGGAGACGAATCCAGGGACTAACCTCTCTTTTCGAGTTGATTTTTGGTGCACAGAGTTCTTTCGTGTTGCTACAGTGACCTCAGGATCCCTCTATCCTTGAAACAGTGTTCTTGGGGTTTCTCTGGAGTGCCATCAAGGAAATCTAGGCTCCTTTCATGTGTGATGTGCAAGACGGAATTGCTCTGCACGCAGTACAGGGGAATCGGGCCTCATCTCGCATCGAGGGGGAAGTCTAATGGTTTTTCTCGAGTTGCGGCGGGAACCTGGGGTATATTCTCGAGTTACGACGGGGATGGCCCTTCCACCCACGTGTTTGTTCAGCCATGTCAGGACTCCTGCCTAGTTGCAAGGGATAACTCGGGATTCTCCTCGAGGCTTGGCAGGGCAATTGGAACGCCTCTCCAGCTGAGGCGGGAGACCAAGGGTCCCTTCCACGTGCCACAAGAATCCTGGGACTCCTATCAAGTTTCACGAGGAGTCAGGCATCGTCTCCTTTGGAGGCACTGATCTCCGCGTACCTCTGGAGTTTTCAAAGGATGTGAGGCCTCCGGTCGCGATGAGGTGGGGAACTAGGTCTTTCTCTGTGGTCTCCACAGGGGATTCAGACACCCTTTCGTCTTGGGAGATGCAAGACAAGCCTGCATTCCAGTCACTGCAGGGATATCCGGCCTTTTTTCGAGTCAGGGCATCGCGGTGTCCATTCCACTTGAGGCCGCAAACTCAGGGTCCCTCTCACATACCTAGTGCTGAGAGAAGCCTCCTCTTGAGGTGCTTGTGGTAAGGTGGTATTCCTCTGGAGTCAAAGCCAGGGACTAACCTCTCATCTCGAGTTGATTTTTGGTCCACGGAGCTCTTTCGTGTTGCTACAGTGACCTCAGGATCCCTCTAGCCTTGAAACAGTGTTCTTGGGGTTTCTCTGGAGTGCCATGAAGGAAATCAAGGCTCCTTTCATGTGTGATGTGCAACACAGAATTGCTCTGCACGCAGTGCAGGGGAATCGGGCCTCATCTCGCGGCGAGGGCGAAGTCTCATGGTTTTTCTCGAGTTGCGGCGGGAACCTGGGGTATATTCTCGAGTTACGACGGGGATGGCCCTTCCACACACGTGTTTGTTCAGCCACGTCAGGACTCTTGCCTAGTTGCGAGACACAACTCGGGATTCTCCTCGAGGCTTTGCAAGGCAATTGGGACGCCTCTCCAGCTGAGGCGGGAGACCAAGGGACCCTTTCCACGTGCCACAGGAATCCTGGGTCTCCTATCAAGTTTCACGAGGAGTCAGGCATCGTCTCCTTTGGAGGCACTGATCTCCACGTACCTCTGGAGTTTTCAAATGATGTGAGGCCTCCGGTCGCGATGAGGTGGGGAACTAGGTCTTTCTCTGTGGTCTCCACAGGGGATTCAGACATCCTTTCATCTTGGGAGATGCAAGACGAGCCTGCATTCAAGTAACTGCAGGGATATCCAGCCTTATTTCGCGTCAGGGCATCGCGGTGTCCATTCCACTTGAGGCCGCAAACTCAGGGTCCCTCTCACATACCTAGAGCTGAGAGAAGCCTCCTCTTGAGGTGCTTGTGGTAACGTGGTATTCCTCTGGAGTCGAAGCCAGGGACTAACCTCTCATCTCGAGTTGATTTTTGGCCCACGGAGCTCTTTCGTGTTGCTACAGTGACCTCAGGATCCCTCTAGCCTTGAAACAGTGTTCTTGGGGTTTCTCTGGAGTGCCATCAAGGAAATCAAGGCTCCTTTCATGTGTGATGTGCAACACGGAATTGCTCTGCACGCAGTGCAGGGGAATCGGGCCTCATCTCGCGGCGAGGGGGAAGTCTCATGGTTTTTCTCGAGTTGCGGCGGGAACCTGGGGTATATTCTCGAGTTACGACGGGGATGGCCCTTTCACACACGTGTGTGTTCAGCCATGTCAGGACTCCTGCCTAGTTGCGAGGGACAACTCGGGATTCTCCTCGAGGCTTTGCAGGGCAATTGGGAAGCCTCTCCAGCTGAGACGGGAGACCAAGGGTCCCTTTCCACGTGCCACAGGAATCCTGGGTCTCCTATCAAGTTTCACGAGGAGTCAGGCATCGTCTCCTTTGGAGGCACTGATCTCCGCATACCTCTGGAGTTTTCAAAGTATTTGAGGCCTCCTGTCGCGATGAGGTGGGGAACTAGGTCTTTCTCTGTGGTCTCCACAGGGGATTCAGACACCCTTTCGTCTTGTGAGATGTAAGACGAGCGTGCATTCCAGTCACTGCAGGGATATCCGGCCTTATTTCGAGTCAGGGCATCGCGGTGTCCATTCCACTTGAGGCCGCAAACTCAGGGTCCCTCTCACATACCTAGAGCTGAGAGAAGCCTCCTCTTGAGGTGCTTGTGGTAAGGTGGTATTCCTCTGGAGTCGAAGCCAGGGACTAACCTCTCATCTCGAGTTGGTTTTTGGTCCACGGAGCTCTTTCGTGTTGCTACAGTGACCTCAGGATCCCTCTATCCTTGAAACAGTGTTCTTGGGGTTTCTCTGGAGTGCCATCAAGGAAATCAAGGCTCCTTTCATGTGTGATGTGCAACACAGAATTGCTCTGCACGCAGTGCAGGGGAATCGGGCCTCATCTCGCATCGAGGGGGAAGTCTCATGGTTTTTCTCGAGTTGCGGCGGGAACCTGGGGTATATTCTCGAGTTACGACGGGGATGGCCATTCCACACACATGTTTGTTCAGCCACGTCAGGACTCTTGCCTAGTTGCGAGACACAACTCGGAATTCTCCTCGAGGCTTGGCAAGGCAATTGGGACGCCTCTCCAGCTGAGGCGGGAGACCAAGGGTCCCTTTCCACGTGCCACAGGAATCCTGGGACTCCTATCAAGTTTCTCGAGGAGTCAGGCATCGTCTCCTTTGGAGGCACGGATCTCCGCGTACCTCTGGAGTTTTCAAAGGATGTGAGGCCTCCGGTCGCGATGAGGTGGGGAACTAGGTCTTTCTCTGTGGTCTCCACAGGGGATTCAGACATCCTTTCATCTTGGGAGATGCAAGACGAGCCTGCATTCAAGTCACTGCAGGGATATCCAGCCTTATTTCGCGTCAGGGCATCGCGGTGTCCATTCCACTTGAGGCCGCAAACTCAGGGTCCCTCTCACACACCTAGAGCTGAGAGAAGCCTCCTCTTGAGGTTCTTGTGGTAAGGTGGTATTCCTCTGGAGTCGAAGCCAGGGACTAACCTCTCATCTCGAGTTGAATTTTGGCCCACGGAGCTCTTTCGTGTTGCTACAGTGACCTCAGGATCCCTCTAGCCTTGAAACAGTGTTTTTGGGGTTTCTCTGGAGTGCCATCAAGGAAATCAAGGCTCCTTTCATGTGTGATGTGCAACACGGAATTGCTCTGCACGCAGTGCAGGGGAATCGGGCCTCATCTCGCGGCGAGGGGGAAGTCTCATGGTTTTTCTCGAGTTGCGGCGGGAACCTGGGGTATATTCTCGAGTTACGACGGGGATGGCCCTTCCACACTCCTGTGTGTTCAGCCATGTCAGGACTCCTGCCTACTTGCGAGGGACAACTCGGGATTCTCCTCGAGGCTTTGCAGGGCAATTGGGACGCCTCTCCAGCTGAGACGGGAGACCAAGGGTCCCTTTCCACGTGCCACAGGAATCCTGGGTCTCCTATCAAGTTTCACGAGGAGTCAGGCTTCGTCTCCTTTGGAGGCACTGATCTCCACATACCTCTGGAGTTTTCAAAGGATTTGAGGCCTCCTGCCGCGATGAGGTGGGGAACTAGGTCTTTCTCTGTGGTCTCCACAGGGGATTCAGACACCCTTTCGTCTTGGGAGATGCAAGACAAGCCTGCATTCCAGTCACTGCAGGGATATCCGGCCTTATTTCGAGTCAGGGCATCGCGGTGTCCATTCCACTTGAGGCCGCAAACTCAGGGTCCCTCTCACATACCTAGAGCTGAGAGAAGCCTCCTCTTGAGGTGCTTGTGGTAAGGTGGTATTCCTCTGGAGTCGAAGACAGGGACTAACCTCTCATCTCGAGTTGGTTTTTGGTCCACGGAGCACTTTTGTGTTGCTACAGTGACCTCAGGATCCCTCTAGCCTTGAAACAGTGTTCTTGGGGTTTCTCTGGAGTGCCATCAAGGAAATCAAGGCTCCTTTCATGTGTGATGTGCAACACTGAATTGCTCTGCACGCAGTGCAGGGGAATCGGGCCTCATCTCGCGGCGAGGGGGAAGTCTCATGGTTTTTCTCGAGTTGCGGCGGGAACCTGGGGTATATTCTCGAGTTACGACGGGGATGGCCCTTCCACACACGTGTTTGTTCAGCCACATCAGGACTCTTGCCTAGTTGCGAGACACAACTCGGGATTCTCCTCGAGGCTTGGCAAGGCAATTCGGATGCCTCTCCAGCTGAGGCGGGAGACCAAGGGTCCCTTTCCACGTGCCACAAAAATCCTGGGACTCCTATCAAGTTTCACGAGGAGTCAGGCATCGTCTCCTTTGGAGGCACTGATCTCCGCGTACCTCTGGAGTTTTCAAAGGATGTGAGGCTATCGGTCGCGATGAGGTGGGGAACTAAGTCTTTCTCTGTGCTTTCCACAGGGGATTCAGACATCCTTTCGTCCTGGGAGATGCAAGACGAGCCTGCATTGAAGTCACTGCAGGGATATCCGGCCTTATTTCGAGTCACGGCATCGCGGTGTCCATTCCACTTGAGGCCGCAAACTCAGGGTCCCTCTCACATACCTAGAGCTGAGAGAAGCCTCCTCTTGAGGTGCTTGTGGTAAGGTGGTATTCCTCTGGAGACGAATCCAGGGACTAACCTCTCTTTTTGAGTTGATTTTTGGTCCACAGAGTTCTTTCGTGTTGCTACAGTGACCTCAGGATCCCTCTAGCCTTGAAACAGTGTTCTTGGGGTTTCTCTGGAGTGCCATCAAGGAAATCAAGGCTCCTTTCATGTGTGATGTGCAAGACGGAATTGCTCTGCACGCAGTAGAGGGGAATCGGGCCTCATCTCGCAACGAGGGGGAAGTCTCATGGTTTTTCTCGAGTTGCGGCGGGAACCTGGGGTATATTCTCGAGTTACGACGGGGATGGCCCTTCCACCCACGTGTTTGTTCAGCCACGTCAGGACTCCTGCCTAGTTGCGAGGGACAACTCTGGATTCTCCTCGAGGCTTGGCAGGGCAATTGGAACGCCTCTCCAGCTGAGGCGGGAGACCAAGGGTCCCTTTCCCCGTGCCACAAGAATCCTGGGACCCCTATCAAGTTTCACGAGGAGTCAGGCATCGTCTCCTTTGGAGGCACTGATCTCCGCGTACCTCTGGAGTTTTCAAAGGATGTGAGGCCTCCGGTAGCGATGACGTGGGGAACTAGGTGTTTCTCTGTGGTCTCCACAGGGGATTCAGACATCCTTTCTTCTTGGGAGATGCAAGACGAGCCTGCATTCAAGTCACTGCAGGGATATCTGGCCTTATTTCGAGTCAGGGCATCGCGGTGTCCATTCCACTTGAGGCCGCAATCTCAGGATCCCTCTCACATACCTAGAGCTGAGAGAAGCCTCCTCTTGAGGTGCTTGTGGTAAGGTGGTATTCCTCAGGAGTCGAAGCCAGGGACTAACCTCTCATCTCGAGTTGATTTTTGGTCCACGGAGCTCTTTCGTGTTGCTACAGTGACCTCAGGATCCCTCTAGCCTTGAAACAGTGTTCTTGGGGTTTCTCTGGAGTGCCATCAAGGAAATCAAGGCTCCTTTCATGTGTGATGTGCAACACGGAATTGCTCTGCACGCAGTGCAGGGGAATCGGGCCTCATCTCGCGGCGAGGGGGAAGTCTCATGGTTTTTCTCGAGTTGCGGCGGGAACCTGGGGTATATTCTCGAGTTACGACGGGGATGGCCCTTCCACCCACGTGTGTGTTCAGCCATGTCAGGACTCCTGCCTAGTTGCGAGGGACAACTCGGGATTCTCCTCGAGGCTTTGCAGGGCAATTGGGACGCCTCTCCAGCTGAGACGGGAGACCAAGGGTCCCTTTCCACGTGCCACAGGAATCCTGGGTCTCCTATCAAGTTTCACGAGGAGTCAGGCATCGTCTCCTTT
The DNA here is from genome assembly GCF_910594005.1 of Cervus elaphus. Lineage (NCBI taxonomy): Eukaryota > Metazoa > Chordata > Mammalia > Artiodactyla > Cervidae > Cervus > Cervus elaphus. The sequence continues at coordinate 70,777,897 of NC_057836.1, forward strand.
GGAGGCACTGATCTCCGCGTACCTCTGGAGTTTTCAAAGGATTTGAGGCCTCCTGTCGCGATGAGGTGGGGAACTAGGTCTTTCTCTGTGGTCTCCACAGAGGATTCAGACACCCTTTCGTCTTGTGAGATGTAAGACGAGCGTGCATTCCAGTCACTGCAGGGATATCCGGCCTTATTTCGAGTCAGGGCATCGCGGTGTCCATTCCACTTGAGGCCGCAAACTCAGGGTCCCTCTCACATACCTAGAGCTGAGAGAAGCCTCCTCTTGAGGTGCTTGTGGTAAGGTGGTATTCCTCTGGAGTCGAAGCCAGGGACTAACCTCTCATCTCGAGTTGATTTTTGGTCCACGGAGCTCTTTCGTGTTGCTACAGTGACCTCAGGATCCCTCTAGCCTTGAAACAGTGTTCTTGGGGTTTCTCTGGAGTGCCATGAAGGAAATCAAGGCTCCTTTCATGTGTGATGTGCAACACAGAATTGCTCTGCACGCAGTGCAGGGGAATCGGGCCTCATCTCGCGGCGAGGGCGAAGTCTCATGGTTTTTCTCGAGTTGCGGCGGGAACCTGGGGTATATTCTCGAGTTACGACGGGGATGGCCCTTCCACCCACGTGTTTGTTCAGCCACGTCAGGACTCTTGCCTAGTTGCGAGACACAACTCGGGATTCTCCTCGAGGCTTTGCAAGGCAATTGGGACGCCTCTCCAGCTGAGGCGGGAGACCAAGGGACCCTTTCCACGTGCCACAGGAATCCTGGGTCTCCTATCAAGTTTCACGAGGAGTCAGGCATCGTCTCCTTTGGAGGCACTGATCTCCACGTACTTCTGGAGTTTTCAAATGATGTGAGGCCTCCGGTCGCGATGAGGTGGGGAACTAGGTCTTTCTCTGTGGTCTCCACAGGGGATTCAGACATCCTTTCATCTTGGGAGATGCAAGACGAGCCTGCATTCAAGAAACTGCAGGGATATCCAGCCTTATTTCGCGTCAGGGCATCGCGGTGTCCATTCCACTTGAGGCCGCAAACTCAGGGTCCCTCTCACATACCTAGAGCTGAGAGAAGCCTCCTCTTGAGGTGCTTGTGGTAACGTGGTATTCCTCTGGAGTCGAAGCCAGGGACTAACCTCTCATCTCGAGTTGATTTTTGGCCCACGGAGCTCTTTCGTGTTGCTACAGTGACCTCAGGATCCCTCTATCCTTGAAACAGTGTTCTTGGGGTTTCTCTGGAGTGCCATCAAGGAAATCAAGGCTCCTTTCATGTGTGATGTGCAACACGGAATTGCTCTGCACGCAGTGCAGGGGAATCGGGCCTCATCTCGCGGCGAGGGGGAAGTCTCATGGTTTTTCTCGAGTTGCGGCGGGAACCTGGGGTATATTCTCGAGTTACGACGGGGATGGCCCTTTCACACACGTGTGTGTTCAGCCATGTCAGGACTCCTGCCTAGTTGCGAGGGACAACTCGGGATTCTCCTCGAGGCTTTGCAGGGCAATTGGGAAGCCTCTCCAGCTGAGACGGGAGACCAAGGGTCCCTTTCCACGTGCCACAGGAATCCTGGGTCTCCTATCAAGTTTCACGAGGAGTCAGGCATCGTCTCCTTTGGAGGCACTGATCTCCGCATACCTCTGGAGTTTTCAAAGGATTTGAGGCCTCCTGTCGCGATGAGGTGGGGAACTAGGTCTTTCTCTGTGGTCTCCACAGGGGATTCAGACACCCTTTCGTCTTGTGAGATGTAAGACGAGCGTGCATTCCAGTCACTGCAGGGATATCCGGCCTTATTTCGAGTCAGGGCATCGCGGTGTCCATTCCACTTGAGGCCGCAAACTCAGGGTCCCTCTCACATACCTAGAGCTGAGAGAAGCCTCCTCTTGAGGTGCTTGTGGTAAGGTGGTATTCCTCTGGAGTCGAAGCCAGGGACTAACCTCTCATCTCGAGTTGGTTTTTGGTCCACGGAGCTCTTTCGTGTTGCTACAGTGACCTCAGAATCCCTCTATCCTTGAAACAGTGTTCTTGGGGTTTCTCTGGAGTGCCATCAAGGAAATCAAGGCTCCTTTCATGTGTGATGTGCAACACAGAATTGCTCTGCACGCAGTGCAGGGGAATCGGGCCTCATCTCGCATCGAGGGGGAAGTCTCATGGTTTTTCTCGAGTTGCGGCGGGAACCTGGGGTATATTCTCGAGTTACGACGGGGATGGCCATTCCACACACATGTTTGTTCAGCCACGTCAGGACTCTTGCCTAGTTGCGAGACACAACTCGGAATTCTCCTCGAGGCTTGGCAAGGCAATTGGGACGCCTCTCCAGCTGAGGCGGGAGACCAAGGGTCCCTTTCCACGTGCCACAGGAATCCTGGGACTCCTATCAAGTTTCTCGAGGAGTCAGGCATCGTCTCCTTTGGAGGCACGGATCTCCGCGTACCTCTGGAGTTTTCAAAGGATGTGGGGCCTCCGGTCGCGATGAGGTGGGGAACTAGGTCTTTCTCTGTGGTCTCCACAGGGGATTCAGACATCCTTTCATCTTGGGAGATGCAAGACGAGCCTGCATTCAAGTCACTGCAGGGATATCCAGCCTTATTTCGCGTCAGGGCATCGCGGTGTCCATTCCACTTGAGGCCGCAAACTCAGGGTCCCTCTCACACACCTAGAGCTGAGAGAAGCCTCCTCTTGAGGTTCTTGTGGTAAGGTGGTATTCCTCTGGAGTCGAAGCCAGGGACTAACCTCTCATCTCGAGTTGAATTTTGGCCCACGGAGCTCTTTCGTGTTGCTACAGTGACCTCAGGATCCCTCTAGCCTTGAAACAGTGTTTTTGGGGTTTCTCTGGAGTGCCATCAAGGAAATCAAGGCTCCTTTCATGTGTGATGTGCAACACGGAATTGCTCTGCACGCAGTGCAGGGGAATCGGGCCTCATCTCGCGGCGAGGGGGAAGTCTCATGGTTTTTCTCGAGTTGCGGCGGGAACCTGGGGTATATTCTCGAGTTACGACGGGGATGGCCCTTCCACACTCCTGTGTGTTCAGCCATGTCAGGACTCCTGCCTACTTGCGAGGGACAACTCGGGATTCTCCTCGAGGCTTTGCAGGGCAATTGGGACGCCTCTCCAGCTGAGACGGGAGACCAAGGGTCCCTTTCCACGTGCCACAGGAATCCTGGGTCTCCTATCAAGTTTCACGAGGAGTCAGGCATCGTCTCCTTTGGAGGCACTGATCTCCACATACCTCTGGAGTTTTCAAAGGATTTGAGGCCTCCTGCCGCGATGAGGTGGGGAACTAGGTCTTTCTCTGTGGTCTCCACAGGGGATTCAGACACCCTTTCGTCTTGGGAGATGCAAGACAAGCCTGCATTCCAGTCACTGCAGGGATATCCGGCCTTATTTCGAGTCAGGGCATCGCGGTGTCCATTCCACTTGAGGCCGCAAACTCAGGGTCCCTCTCACATACCTAGAGCTGAGAGAAGCCTCCTCTTGAGGTGCTTGTGGTAAGGTGGTATTCCTCTGGAGTCGAAGCCAGGGACTAACCTCTCATCTCGAGTTGGTTTTTGGTCCACGGAGCTCTTTCGTGTTGCTACAGTGACCTCAGGATCCCTCTAGCCTTGAAACAGTGTTCTTGGGGTTTCTCTGGAGTGCCATGAAGGAAATCAAGGCTCCTTTCATGTGTGATGTGCAACACAGAATTGCTCTGCACGCAGTGCAGGGGAATCGGGCCTCATCTCGCGGCGAGGGGGAAGTCTCATGGTTTTTCTCGAGTTGCGGCGGGAACCTGGGGTATATTCTCGAGTTACGACGGGGATGGCCCTTCCACCCACGTGTTTCTTCAGCCACATCAGGACCCTTCCCTAGTTGCGAGACACAACTCGGGATTCTCCTCGAGGCTTGGCAAGGTAATTCGGACGCCTCTCCAGCTGAGGCGGGAGACCAAGGGTCCCTTTCCACGTGCCACAGGAATCCTGGGACTCCTATCTAGTTTCACGAGGAGTCAGGCATCGTCTCCTTTGGAGGCACTGATCTCCGCGTACCTCGGGAGTTTTCAAAGGATGTGAGGCTATCGGTCGCGATGAGGTGGGGAACTAAGTCTTTCTCTGTGCTTTCCACAGGGGATTCAGACATCCTTTCGTCCTGGGAGATGCAAGACGAGCCTGCATTGAAGTCACTGCAGGGATATCCGGCCTTATTTCGAGTCAGGGCATCGCGGTGTCCATTCCACTTGAGGCCGCAAACTCAGGGTCCCTCTCACATACCTAGAGCTGAGAGAAGCCTCCTCTTGAGGTGCTTGTGGTAAGGTGGTATTCCTCTGGAGACGAATCCAGGGACTAACCTCTCTTTTCGAGTTGATTTTTGGTCCACAGAGTTCTTTCGTGTTGCTACATTGACCTCAGGATCCCTCTAGCCTTGAAACAGTGTTCTTGGGGTTTCTCTGGAGTGCCATCAAGGAAATCAAGGCTCCTTTCATGTGTGATGTGCAAGACGGAATTGCTCTGCACGCAGTACAGGGGAATCGGGCCTCATCTCGCGGCGAGGGGGAAGTCTCATGGTTTTTCTCGAGTTGCGGCGGGAACCTGGGGTATATTCTCGAGTTACGACGGGGATGGCCCTTCCACACACGTGTTTGTTCAGCCACATCAGGACTCTTGCCTAGTTGCTAGACACAACTCGGGATTCTCCTCGAGGCTTGGCAAGGCAATTCGGACGCCTCTCCAGCTGAGGCGGGAGACCAAGGGTCCCTTTCCACGTGCCACAAGAATCCTGGGACTCCTATCAAGTTTCACGAGGAGTCAGGCATCGTCTCCTTTGGAGGCACTGATCTCCGCGTACCTCTGGAGTTTTCAAAGGATGTGAGGCTATCGGTCGCGATGAGGTGGGGAACTAAGTCTTTCTCTGTGCTTTCCACAGGGGATTCAGACATCCTTTCGTCCTGGGAGATGCAAGACGAGCCTGCATTGAAGTCACTGCAGGGATATCCGGCCTTATTTCGAGTCAAGGCATCGCGGTGTCCATTCCACTTGAGGCTGCAAACTCAGGGTCCCTCTCACATACCTAGAGCTGAGAGAAGCCTCCTCTTGAGGTGCTTGTGGTAAGGTGGTATTCCTCTGGAGACGAATCCAGGGACTAACCTCTCTTTTTGAGTTGATTTTTGGTCCACAGAGTTCTTTCGTGTTGCTACAGTGACCTCAGGATCCCTCTAGCCTTGAAACAGTGTTCTTGGGGTTTCTCTGGAGTGCCATCAAGGAAATCAAGGCTCCTTTCATGTGTGATGTGCAAGACGGAATTGCTCTGCACGCAGTAGAGGGGAATCGGGCCTCATCTCGCAACGAGGGGGAAGTCTCATGGTTTTTCTCGAGTTGCGGCGGGAACCTGGGGTATATTCTCGAGTTACGACGGGGATGGCCCTTCCACCCACGTGTTTGTTCAGCCACGTCAGGACTCCTGCCTAGTTGCGAGGGACAACTCTGGATTCTCCTCGAGGCTTGGCAGGGCAATTGGAACGCCTCTCCAGCTGAGGCGGGAGACCAAGGGTCCCTTTCCCCGTGCCACAAGAATCCTGGGACCCCTATCAAGTTTCACGAGGAGTCAGGCATCGTCTCCTTTGGAGGCACTGATCTCCGCGTACCTCTGGAGTTTTCAAAGGATGTGAGGCCTCCGGTAGCGATGACGTGGGGAACTAGGTGTTTCTCTGTGGTCTCCACAGGGGATTCAGACATCCTTTCTTCTTGGGAGATGCAAGACGAGCCTGCATTCAAGTCACTGCAGGGATATCCGGCCTTATTTCGAGTCAGGGCATCGCGGTGTCCATTCCACTTGAGGCCGCAATCTCAGGATCCCTCTCACATACCTAGAGCTGAGAGAAGCCTCCTCTTGAGGTGCTTGTGGTAAGGTGGTATTCCTCAGGAGTCGAAGCCAGGGACTAACCTCTCATCTCGAGTTGATTTTTGGTCCACGGAGCTCTTTCGTGTTGCTACAGTGACCTCAGGATCCCTCTAGCCTTGAAACAGTGTTCTTGGGGTTTCTCTGGAGTGCCATCAAGGAAATCAAGGCTCCTTTCATGTGTGATGTGCAAGACGGAATTGCTCTGCACGCAGTACAGGGGAATCGGGCCTCATCTCGCATCAAGGGGGAAGTCTCATGGTTTTTCTCGAGTTGCGGCGGGAACCTGGGGTATATTCTCGAGTTACGACGGGGATGGCCCTTCCACCCACGTGTTTGTTCAGCCACGTCAGGACTCCTGCCTAGTTGCGAGGGACAACTCGGGATTCTCCTCGAGGCTTGGCACGGCAATTGGAACGCCTCTCCAGCTGAGGCGGGAGACCAAGGGTCCCTTTCCACGTGCCACAAGAATCCTGGGACTCCTATCAAGTTTCACGAGGAGTCAGGCATCGTCTCCTTTGGAGGCACTGATCTCCGCGTACCTCTGGAGTTTTCAAAGGATATGAGGCCTCCGGTCGCGATGAGGTGGGGAACTAGGTGTTTCTCTGTGGTCTCCACAGGGGATTCAGACATCCTTTCTTCTTGGGAGATGCAAGACGAGCCTGCACTCAAGTCACTGCAGGGATATCCGGCCTTATTTCGAGTCAGGGCATCGCGGTGTCCATTCCACTTGAGGCCGCAATCTCAGGATCCCTCTCACATACCTAGAGCTGAGAGAAGCCTCCTCTTGAGGTGCTTGTGGTAAGGTGGTATTCCTCAGGAGTCGGAGCCAGGGACTAACCTCTCATCTCCTGTTGATTCTTGGTCCACGAAGCTCTTTCTTGTTGCTACAGTGACCTCAGGATCCCTCTAGCCTTGAAACAGTGTTCTTGGGGTTTCTCTGGAGTGCCATCAAGGAAATCAAGGCTCCTTTCATGTGTGATGTGCAACACGGAATTGCTCTGCACGCAGTGCAGGGGAATTGGGCCTCATCTCGCGGCGAGGGGGAAGTCTCATGGTTTTTCTCGAGTTGCGGCGGGAACCTGGGGTATATTCTCGAGTTACGACGGGGATGGCCCTTCCACACACGTGTTTGTTCAGCCACGTCAGGACTCTTGCCTAGTTGCGAGACACAACTCGGGATTCTCCTCGAGGCTTGGCAAGGCAATTGGGACGCCTCTCCAGCTGAGGCGGGAGACCAAGGGACCCTTTCCACGTGCCACAGGAATCCTGGGACTCCTATCAAGTTTCACGAGGAGTCAGGCATCGTCTCCTTTGGAGGCACTGATCTCCGCGTACCTCTGGAGTTTTCAAAGTATGTGAGGCCTCCGGTCGCGATGAGGTGGGGAACTAAGTCTTTCTCTGTGCTTTCCACAGGGGATTCAGACATCCTTTCGTCCTGGGAGATGCAAGACGAGCCTGCATTGAAGTCACTGCAGGGATATCCGGCCTTATTTCGAGTCAGGGCATCGCGGTGTCCATTCCACTTGAGGCTGCAAACTCAGGGTCCCTCTCACATACCTAGAGCTGAGAGAAGCCTCCTCTTGAGGTGCTTGTGGTAAGGTGGTATTCCTCTGGAGACGAATCCAGGGACTAAACTCTCTTTTCGAGTTGATTTTTGGTCCACAGAGTTCTTTCGTGTTGCTACAGTGACCTCAGGATCCCTCTAGCCTTGAAACAGTGTTCTTGGGGTTTCTCTGGAGTGCCATCAAGGAAATCAAGGCTCCTTTCATGTGTGATGTGCAAGACGGAATTGCTCTGCACGCAGTACAGGGGAATCGGGCCTCATCTCGCATCGAGGGGGAAGTCTCATGGTTTTTCTCGAGTTGCGGCGGGAACCTGGGGTATATTCTCGAGTTACGACGGGGATGGCCCTTCCACCCACGTGTTCGTTCAGCCACGTCAGGACTCCTGCCTAGTTGCGAGGGACAACTCGGGATTCTCCTCGAGGCTTGGCAGGGCAATTGGAACGCCTCTCCAGCTGAGGCGGGAGACCAAGGGTCCCTTTCCCCGTGCCACAAGAATCCTGGGACTCCTATCAAGTTTCACGAGGAGTCAGGCATCGTCTCCTTTGGAGGCACTGATCTCCGCGTACCTCTGGAGTTTTCAAAGGATGTGAGGCCTCCGGTAGCGATGACGTGGGGAACTAGGTGTTTCTCTGTGGTCTCCACAGGGGATTCAGACATCCTTTCTTCTTGGGAGATGCAAGACGAGCCTGCATTCAAGTCACTGCAGGGATATCCGGCCTTATTTCGAGTCAGGGCATCGCGGTGTCCATTCCACTTGAGGCCGCAATCTCATGATCCCTCTCACATACCTAGAGCTGAGAGAAGCCTCCTCTTGAGGTGCTTGTGGTAAGGTGGTATTCCTCAGGAGTCGAAGCCAGGGACTAACCTCTCATCTCGTGTTGATTCTTGGTCCACGGAGCTCTTTCGTGTTGCTACAGTGACCTCAGGATCCCTCTAGCCTTGAAACAGTGTTCTTGGGGTTTCTCTGGAGTGCCATGAAGGAAATCAAGGCTCCTTTAATGTGTGATGTGCAACACGGAATTGCTCTGCACGCAGTGCAGGGGAATCGGGCCTCATCTCGCGGCGAGGGGGAAGTCTCATGGTTTTTCTCGAGTTGCGGCGGGAACCTGGGTTATATTCTCGAGTTACGACGGGGATGGCCCTTCCACACACGTGTGTGTTCAGCCATGTCAGGACTTCTGCCTAGTTGCGAGGGACAACTCGGGATTCTCCTCGAGGCTTTGCAGGGCAATTGGGACGCCTCTCAAGCTGAGACGGGAGACCAAGAGTCCCTTTCCACGTGCCACAGGAATCCTGGGTCTCCTATCAAGTTTCACGAGGAGTCAGGCATCGTCTCCTTTGGAGGCACTGATGTCCGCATACCTCTGGAGTTTTCAAAGGATTTGAGGCCTCCTGTCGCGATGAGGTGGGGAACTAGGTCTTTCTCTGTGGTCTCCACAGGGGATTCAGACACCCTTTCGTCTTGGGAGATGCAAGACGAGCCTGCATTCAAGTCACTGCAGGGATATCCAGCCTTATTTTGCGTCAGGGCATCGCGGTGTCCATTCCACTTGAGGCCGCAAACTCAGGGTCCCTCTCACATACCTAGAGCTGAGAGAAGCCTCCTCTTGAGGTGCTTGTGGTAAGGTGGTATTCCTCTGGAGTCGAAGCCAGGGACTAACCTCTCATCTCGAGTTGATTTTTGGCCCACGGAGCTCTTTCGTGTTGCTACAGTGACCTCAGGATCCCTCTAGCCTTGAAACAGTGTTCTTGGGGTTTCTCTGGAGTGCCATCAAGGAAATCAAGGCTCCTTTCATGTGTGATGTGCAACACGGAATTGCTCTGCACGCAGTGCAGGGGAATCGGGCCTCATCTCGCGGCGAGGGGGAAGTCTCATGGTTTTTCTCGAGTTGCGGCGGGAACCTGGGGTATATTCTCGAGTTACGACGGGGATGGCCCTTCCACCCACGTGTTTCTTCAGCGACGTCAGGACTCCTGCCTAGTTGCGAGGGACAACTCTGGATTCTCCTCGAGGCTTGGCAGGGCAATTGGGACGCCTCTCCAGCTGAGGCGGGAGACCAAGTGTCCCTTTCCAAGTGCCACAGGAATCCTGGGACTCCTATCAAGTTTCACGAGGAGTCAGGCATCGTCTCCTTTGGAGGCACTGATCTCCGCGTACCTCTTGAGTTTTCAAAGGATGTGAGGCTATCGGTCGCGATGAGGTGGGGAACTAAGTCTTTCTCTGTGCTTTCCACAGGGGATTCAGACATCCTTTCGTCCTGGGAGATGCAAGACGAGCCTGCATTGAAGTCACTGCAGGGATATCCGGCCTTATTTCGAGTCAGAGCATCGCGGTGTCCATTCCACTTGAGGCCGCAAACTCAGGGTCCCTCTCACATACCTAGAGCTGAGAGAAGCCTCCTCTTGAGGTGCTTGTGGTAAGGTGGTATTCCTCTGGAGACGAATCCAGGGACTAACCTCTCTTTTCGAGTTGATTTTTGGTCCACAGAGTTCTTTCGTGTTGCTACAGTGACCTCAGGATCCCTCTAGCCTTGAAACAGTGTTCTTGGTGTTTCTCTGGAGTGCCATCAAGGAAATCAAGGCTCCTTTCATGTGTGATGTGCAAGACGGAATTGCTCTGCACGCAGTACAGGGGAATCGGGCCTCATCTCGCATCGAGGGGGAAGTCTCATGGTTTTTCTCGAGTTGCGGCGGGAACCTGGGGTATATTCTCGAGTTACGACGGGGATGGCCCTTCCACCCACGTGTTTGTTCAGCCACGTCAGGACTCCTGCCTAGTTGCGAGGGACAACTCGGGATTCTCCTCGAGGCTTGGCAGGGCAATTGGAACGCCTCTCCAGCTGAGGCGGGAGACCAAGGGTCCCTTTCCACGTGCCACAAGAATCCTGGGACTCCTATCAAGTTTCACGAGGAGTCAGGCATCGTCTCCTTTGGAGGCACTGATCTCCGTGTACCTCTGGAGTTTTCAAAGGATGTGAGGCCTCCGGTCGCGATGAGGTGGGGAACTAGGTCTTTCTCTGTGGTCTCCACAGGGGATTCAGACATCCTTTCTTCTTGGGAGATGCAAGACGAGCCTGCATTCAAGTCACTGCAGGGATATCCGGCCTTATTTCGAGTCAGGGCATCGCGGTGTCCATTCCATTTGAGGCCGCAAACTCAGGATCCCTTCCACATACCTAGAGCTGAGAGAAGCCTCCTCTTGAGGTGCTTGTGGTAAGGTGGTATTCCTCAGGAGTCGAAGCCAGGGACTAACCTCTCATCTCGTGTTGATTCTTGGTCCACGGAGCTCTTTCGTGTTGCCACAGTGACCTCAGGATCCCTCTAGCCTTGAAACAGTGTTCTTGGGGTTTCTCTGGAGTGCCATCAAGGAAATCAAGGCTCCTTTCATGTGTGATGTGCAAGACGGAATTGCTCTGCACGCAGTGCAGGGGAATCGGGCCTCATCTCGCGGCGAGGGGGAAGTCTCATGGTTTTTCTCGAGTTGCGGCGGGAACCTGGGGTATATTCTCGAGTTACGACGGGGATGGCCCTTCCACACACGTGTTTGTTCAGCCACGTCAGGACTCTTGCCTAGTTGTGAGACACAACTCGGGATTCTCCTCGAGGCTTGGCAAGGCAATTGGGACGCCTCTCCAGCTGAGGCGGGAGACCAAGGGTCCCTTTCCACGTGCCACAGGAATCCTGGGACTCCTATCAAGTTTCACGAGGAGTCAGGCATCGTCTCCTTTGGAGGCACTGATCTCCGCGTACCTCTGGAGTTTTCAAAGGATTTGAGGCCTCCGGTCGCGATGAGGTGGGGAACTAGGACTTTCTCTGTGGTCTCCACAGGGGATTCAGACATCCTTTCATCTTGGGAGATGCAAGACGAGCCTGCATTCAAGTCACTGCAGGGATATCCAGCCTTATTTTGCGTCAGGGCATCGCGGTGTTCATTCCACTTGAGGCCGCAAACTCAGGGTCCCTCTCACATACCTAGAGCTGAGAGAAGCCTCCTCTTGAGGTACTTGTGGTAAGGTGGTATTCCTCTGGAGTCGAAGCCAGGGACTAACCTCTCATCTCGAGTTGATTTTTGGCCCACGGAGCTCTTTCGTGTTGCTACAGTGACCTCAGGATCCCTCTATCCTTGAAACAGTGTTCTTGGGGTTTCTCTGGAGTGCCATCAAGGAAATCAAGGCTCCTTTCATGTGTGATGTGCAAGACGGAATTGCTCTGCACGCAGTACAGGGGAATCGGGCCTCATCTCGCATCGAGGGGGAAGTCTCATGGTTTTTCTCGAGTTGCGGCAGGAACCTGGGGTATATTCTCGAGTTACGACGGGCATGGCCCTTCCACACACGTGTTTGTTCAGCCACGTCAGGACTCCTGCCTAGTTGCGAGGGACAACTCGGGATTCTCCTCGAGGCTTGGCAGGGCAATTGGAACGCCTCTCCAGCTGAGGCGGGAGACCAAGGGTCCCTTTCCACGTGCCACAAGAATCCTGGGACTCCTATCAAGTTTCACGAGGAGTCAGGCATCGTCTCCTTTGGAGGCACTGATCTCCGCGTACCTCTGGAGTTTTCAAAGGATGTGAGGCCTCCAGTCGCGATGAGGTGGGGAACTAGGTGTTTCTCTGTGGTCTCCACAGGGGATTCAGACATTCTTTCTTCTTGGGAGATGCAAGACGAGCCTGCATTCAAGTCACTGCAGGGATATCCGGCCTTATTTCGAGTCAGGGCATCGCGGTGTCCATTCCACTTGAGGCCGCAAACTCAGAATCACTTTCACATACCTAGAGCTGAGAGAAGCCTCCTCTTGAGGTGCTTGTGGTAAGGTGGTATTCCTCAGGAGTCGAAGCCAGGGACTAACCTCTCATCTCGTGTTGATTCTTGGTCCACGGAGCTCTTTCGTGTTGCCACAGTGACCTCAGGATCCCTCTAGCCTTGAAACAGTGTTCTTGGGGTTTCTCTGGAGTGCCATGAAGGAAATCAAGGCTTCTTTCATGTGTGATGTGCAACACGGAATTGCTCTGCACGCAGTGCAGGGGAATCGGGCCTCATCTCGCGGCGAGGGGGAAGTCTCATGGTTTTTCTCGAGTTGCGGCGGGAACCTGGGGTATATTCTCGAGTTACGACGGGGATGGCCCTTCCACACACGTGTGTGTTCAGCCATGTCAGGACTCCTGCCTACTTGCGAGGGACAACTCGGGATTCTCCTCGAGGCTTTGCAGGGCAATTGGGACGCCTCTCCAGCTGAGACGGGAGACCAAGGGTCCCTTTCCACGTGCCACAGAAATCCTGGGTCTCCTATCAAGTTTCACGAGGAGTCAGGCATCGTCTCCTTTGGAGGCACTGATCTCCACATACCTCTGGAGTTTTCAAAGGATTTGAGGCCTCCTGTCGCGATGAGGTGGGGAACTAGGTCTTTCTCTGTGGTCTCCACAGGGGATTCAGACACCCTTTCGTCTTGGGAGATGCAAGACAAGCCTGCATTCCAGTCACTGCAGGGATATCCGGCCTTATTTCGAGTCAGGGCATCGCGGTGTCCATTCCACTTGAGGCCGTAAACTCAGGGTCCCTCTCACATACCTAGAGCTGAGAGAAGCCTCCTCTTGAGGTGCTTGTGGTAAGGTGGTATTCCTCTGGAGTCGAAGCCAGGGACTAACCTCTCATCTCGAGTTGATTTTTGGTCCACGGAGCTCTTTCGTGTTGCTACATTGACCTCAGGATCCCTCTAGCCTTGAAACAGTGTTCTTGGGGTTTCTCTGGAGTGCCATGAAGGAAATCAAGGCTCCTTTCATGTGTGATGTGCAACACAGAATTGCTCTGCACGCAGTGCAGGGGAATCGGGCCTCATCTCGCGGCGAGGGGGAAGTCTCATGGTTTTTCTCGAGTTGCGGCGGGAACCTGGGGTATATTCTCGAGTTACGACGGGGATGGCCCTTCCACACACGTGTTTGTTCAGCCACGTCAGGACTCTTGTCTAGTTGCGAGACACAACTCGGGATTCTCCTCGAGGCTTGGCAAGTTAATTGGGACGCCTCTCCAGCTGAGGCGGGAGACCAAGGGTCCCTTTCCACGTGTCACAGGAATCCTGGGACTCCTATCAAGTTTCACGAGGAGTCAGGCATCGTCTCCTTTGGAGGCACTGATCTCCGCGTACCTCTGGAGTTTTCAAAGGATGTGAGGCCTCCGGTCGCGATGAGGTGGGGAACTAGGTCTTTCTCTGTGGTCTCCACAGGGGATTCAGACATCCTTTCTTCTTGGGAGATGCAAGACGAGCCTGCATTCAAGTCACTGCAGGGATATCCGGCCTTATTTCGAGTCAGGGCATCGCGGTGTCCATTCCATTTGAGGCCGCAAACTCAGGATCCCTTCCACATACCTAGAGCTGAGAGAAGCCTCCTCTTGAGGTGCTTGTGGTAAGGTGGTATTCCTCAGGAGTCGAAGCCAGGGACTAACCTCTCATCTCGTGTTGATTCTTGGTCCACGGAGCTCTTTCGTGTTGCCACAGTGACCTCAGGATCCCTCTAGCCTTGAAACAGTGTTCTTGGGGTTTCTCTGGAGTGCAATCAAGGAAATCAAGGCTCCTTTCATGTGTGATGTGCAAGACGGAATTGCTCTGCACGCAGTGCAGGGGAATCGGGCCTCATCTCGCGGCGAGGGGGAAGTCTCATGGTTTTTCTCGAGTTGCGGCGGGAACCTGGGGTATATTCTCGAGTTACGACGGGGATGGCCCTTCCACACACGTGTTTGTTCAGCCACGTCAGGACTCTTGCCTAGTTGCGAGACACAACTCGGGATTCTCCTCGAGGCTTGGCAAGGCAATTGGGACGCCTCTCCAGCTGAGGCGGGAGACCAAGGGTCCCTTTCCACGTGCCACAGGAATCCTGGGACTCCTATCAAGTTTCACGAGGAGTCAGGCATCGTCTCCTTTGGAGGCACTGATCTCCGCGTACCTCTGGAGTTTTCAAAGGATTTGAGGCCTCCGGTCGCGATGAGGTGGGGAACTAGGTCTTTCTCTGTGGTCTCCACAGGGGATTCAGACATCCTTTCATCTTGGGAGATGCAAGACGAGCCTGCATTCAAGTCACTGCAGGGATATCCAGCCTTATTTTGCGTCAGGGCATCGCGGTGTCCATTCCACTTGAGGCCGCAAACTCAGGGTCCCTCTCACATACCTAGAGCTGAGAGAAGCCTCCTCTTGAGGTGCTTGTGGTAAGGTGGTATTCCTCTGGAGTCGAAGCCAGGGACTAACCTCTCATCTCGAGTTGATATTTGGCCCACGGAGCTCTTTCGTGTTGCTACAGTGACCTCAGGATCCCTCTAGCCTTGAAACAGTGTTCTTGGGGTTTCTCTGGAGTGCCATCAAGGAAATCAAGGCTCCTTTCATGTGTGATGTGCAACACGGAATTGCTCTGCACGCAGTACAGGGGAATCGGGCCTCATCTCGCATCGAGGGGGAAGTCTCATGGTTTTTCTCGAGTTGCGGCGGGAACCTGGGGTATATTCTCGAGTTACGACGGGGATGGCCCTTCCACACACGTGTGTGTTCAGCCATGTCAGGACTCCTGCCTACTTGCGAGGGACAACTCGGGATTCTCCTCGAGGCTTTGCAGGGCAATTGGGACGCCTCTCCAGCTGAGACGGGAGACCAAGGGTCCCTTTCCACGTGCCACAGGAATCCTGGGTCTCCTATCAAGTTTCACGAGGAGTCAGGCATCGTCTCCTTTGGAGGCACTGATCTCCACATACCTCTGGAGTTTTCAAAGGATTTGAGGCCTCCTGTCGCGATGAGGTGGGGAACTAGGTCTTTCTCTGTGGTCTCCACAGGGGATTCAGACACCCTTTCGTCTTGGGAGATGCAAGACGAGCCTGCATTCAAGTCACTGCAGGGATATCCAGCCTTATTTCGCGTCAGGGCATCGCGGTGTCCATTCCACTTGAGGCCGCAAACTCAGGGTCCCTCTCACATACCTAGAGCTGAGAGAAGCCTCCTCTTGAGGTGCTTGTGGTAAGGTGGTATTTCTCTGGAGACGAATCCAGGGACTAACCTCTCTTTTCGAGTTGATTTTTGGTCCACAGAGTTCTTTCGTGTTGCTACAGTGACCTCAGGATCCCTCTAGCCTTGAAACAGTGTTCTTGGGGTTTCTCTGGAGTGCCATCAAGGAAATCAAGGCTCCTTTCATGTGTGATGTGCAAGACGGAATTGCTCTGCACGCAGTACAGGGGAATCGGGCCTCATCTCGCATCGAGGGGGAAGTCTCAAGGTTTTTCTCGAGTTGCGGCGGGAACCTCCGGTATATTCTCGAGTTACGACGGGGATGGCCCTTCCACCCACGTGTTTGTTCAGCCACGTCAGGACTCCTGCCTAGTTGCAAGGGACAACTCGGGATTCTCCTCGAGGCTTGGCAGGGCAATTGGAACGCCTCTCCAGCTGAGGCGGGAGACCAAGGGTCCCTTTCCACGTGCCACAAGAATCCTGGGACTCCTATCAAGTTTCACGAGGAGTCAGGCATCGTCTCCTTTGGAGGCACTGATCTCCGCGTACCTCTGGAGTTTTCAAAGGATGTGAGGCCTCCGGTCGCGATGAGGTGGGGAACTAGGTCTTTCTCTGTGGTCTCCACAGGGGATTCAGACATCCTTTCTTCTTGGGAGATGCAAGACGAGCCTGCATTAAAGTCACTGCAGGGATATCCGGCCTTATTTCGAGTCAGGGCATCGCGGTGTCCATTCCATTTGAGGCCGCAAACTCAGGATCCCTTTCACATACCTAGAGCTGAGAGAAGCCTCCTCTTGAGGTGCTTGTGGTAAGGTGGTATTCCTCAGGAGTCGAAGCCAGGGACTAACCTCTCATCTCGTGTTGATTCTTGGTCCACGGAGCTCTTTCGTGTTGCCACAGTGACCTCAGGATCCCTCTAGCCTTGAAACAGTGTTCTTGGGGTTTCTCTGGAGTGCCATCAAGGAAATAAAGGCTCCTTTCATGTGTGATGTGCAACACGGAATTGCTCTGCACGCAGTGCAGGGGAATCGGGCCTCATCTCGCGGCGAGGGGGAAGTCTCATGGTTTTTCTCGAGTTGCGGCGGGAACCTGGGGTATATTCTCGAGTTACGACGGGGATGGCCCTTCCACACACGTGTGTGTTCAGCCATGACAGGACTCCTGCCTACTTGCGAGGGACAACTCGGATTCTCCTCGAGGCTTTGCAGGGCAATTGGGACGCCTCTCCAGCTGAGACGGGAGACCAAGGGTCCCTTTCCACGTGCCACAGGATTCTTGGGTCTCCTATCAAGTTTCACGAGGAGTCAGGCATTGTCTCCTTTGGAGGCACTGATCTCCACATACCTCTGGAGTTTTCAAAGGATTTGAGGCCTCCTGTCGCGATGAGGTGGGGAACTAGGTCTTTCTCTGTGGTCTCCACAGGGGATTCAGACACCCTTTCGTCTTCGGAGATGCTAGACAAGCCTGCATTCCAGTCACTGCAGGGATATCCGGCCTTATTTCGAGTCAGGGCATCGCGGTGTCCATTCCACTTGAGGCCGCAAACTCAGTGTCCCTCTCACATACCTAGAGCTGAGAGAAGCCTCCTCTTGAGGTGCTTGTGGTAAGGAGGTATTCCTCTGGAGTCGAAGCCAGGGACTAACCTCTCATCTCGAGTTGATTTTTGGTCCACGGACCTCTTTCCTGTTGCTACAGTGACCTCAGGATCCCTCTAGCCTTGAAACAGTGTTCTTGGGGTTTCTCTGGAGTGCCATGAAGGAAATCAAGGCTCCTTTCATGTGTGATGTGCAACACAGAATTGCTCTGCACGCAGTGCAGGGGAATCGGGCCTCATCTCGCGGCGAGGGGGAAGTCTCATGGTTTTTCTCGAGTTGCGGCGGGAACCTGGGGTATATTCTCGAGTTACGACGGGGATGGCCCTTCCACCCACGTGTTTCTTCAGCGACGTCAGGACTCCTGCCTAGTTGCGAGGGACAACTCTGGATTCTCCTCGAGGCTTGGCAGGGCAATTGGGACGCCTCTCCAGCTGAGGCGGGAGACCAAGTGTCCCTTTCCAAGTGCCACAGGAATCCTGGGACTCCTATCAAGTTTCACGAGGAGTCAGGCCTCGTCTGCTTTGGAGGCACTGATCTTCCTGTACCTCTGGAGTTTTCAAAGGATGTGAGGCTATCGGTCGCGATGAGGTGGGGAACTAAGTCTTTCTCTGTGCTTTCCACAGGGGATTCAGACATCCTTTCGTCCTGGGAGATGCAAGACGAGCCTGCATTGAAGTCACTGCAGGGATATCCGGCCTTATTTCGAGTCAGGGCATCGCGGCGTCCATTCCACTTGAGGCCGCAAACTCAGGGTCCCTCTCACATACCTAGAGCTGAGAGAAGCCTCCTCTTGAGGTGCTTGTGGTAAGGTGGTATTCCTCTGGAGACGAATCCAGGGACTAACCTCTCTTTTCGAGTTGATTTTTGGTCCACAGAGTTCTTTCGTGTTGCTACAGTGACCTCAGGATCCCTCTAGCCTTGAAGCAGTGTTCTTGGGGTTTCTCTGGAGTGCCATCAAGGAAATCAAGGCTCCTTTCATGTGTGATGTGCAAGACGGAATTGCTCTGCACGCAGTACAGGGGAATCGGGCCTCATCTCGCATTGAGGGGGAAGTCTCATGGTTTTTCTCGAGTTGCGGCGGGAACCTGGGGTATATTCTCGAGTTACGACGGGGATGGCCCTTCCACCCACGTGTTTGTTCAGCCACGTCAGGACTCCTGCCTAGTTGAGAGGGACAACTCGGGATTCTCCTCGAGGCTTGGCAGGGCAATTGGAACGCCTCTCCAGCTGAGGCGGGAGACCAAGGGTCCCTTTCCACGTGCCACAGGAATCCTGGGTCTCCTATCAAGTTTCACGAGGAGTCAGGCATCGTCTCCTTTGCAGGCACTGATCTCCGCATACCTCAGGAGTTTTCAAAGGATTTGAGGCCTCCTGTCGCGATGAGTTGGGGAACTAGGTCTTTCTCTGTGGTCTCCACAGGGGATTCAGACACCCTTTCGTCTTGGGAGATGCAAGACGAGCCTGCATTCAAGTCACTGCAGGGATATCCGGCCTTATTTCGAGTCAGGGCATCGCGGTGTCCATTCCACTTGAGGCCGTAAACTCAGGGTCCCTCTCACATACCTAGAGCTGAGAGAAGCCTCCTCTTGAGGTGCTTGTGGTAAGGTGGTATTCCTCTGGAGTCGAAGCCAGGGACTAACCTCTCATCTCGAGTTGATTTTTGGTCCACGGAGCTCTTTCGTGTTGCTACATTGACCTCAGGATCCCTCTAGCCTTGAAACAGTGTTCTTGGGGTTTCTCTGGAGTGCCATGAAGGAAATCAAGGCTCCTTTCATGTGTGATGTGCAACACAGAATTGCTCTGCACGCAGTGCAGGGGAATCGGGCCTCATCTCGCGGCGAGGGGGAAGTCTCATGGTTTTTCTCGAGTTGCGGCGGGAACCTGGGGTATATTCTCGAGTTACGACGGGGATGGCCCTTCCACACACGTGTTTGTTCAGCCACGTCAGGACTCTTGCCTAGTTGCGAGACACAACTCGGGATTCTCCTCGAGGCTTGGCAAGGCAATTGGGACGCCTCTCCAGCTGAGGCGGGAGACCAAGGGTCCCTTTCCACGTGCCACAGGAATCCTGGGACTCCTATCAAGTTTCACGAGGAGTCAGGCATCGTCTCCTTTGGAGGCACTGATCTCCGCGTACCTCTGGAGTTTTCAAAGGATGTGAGGCCTCCGGTCGCGATGAGGTGGGGAACTAGGTCTTTCTCTGTGGTCTCCACAGGGGATTCAGACATCCTTTCTTCTTGGGAGATGCAAGACGAGCCTGCATTCAAGTCACTGCAGGGATATCCGGCCTTATTTCGAGTCAGGGCATCGCGGTGTCCATTCCATTTGAGGCCGCAAACTCAGGATCCCTTCCACATACCTAGAGCTGAGAGAAGCCTCCTCTTGAGGTGCTTGTGGTAAGGTGGTATTCCTCAGGAGTCGAAGCCAGGGACTAACCTCTCATCTCCTGTTGATTCTTGGTCCACGGAGCTCTTTCGTGTTGCCACAGTGACCTCAGGATCCCTCTAGCCTTGAAACAGTGTTCTTGGGGTTTCTCTGGAGTGCAATCAAGGAAATCAAGGCTCCTTTCATGTGTGATGTGCAAGACGGAATTGCTCTGCACGCAGTGCAGGGGAATCGGGCCTCATCTCGCGGCGAGGGGGAAGTCTCATGGTTTTTCTCGAGTTGCGGCGGGAACCTGGGGTATATTCTCGAGTTACGACGGGGATGGCCCTTCCACACACGTGTTTGTTCAGCCACGTCAGGACTCTTGCCTAGTTGCGAGACACAACTCGGGATTCTCCTCGAGGCTTGGCAAGGCAATTCGGACGCCTCTACAGCTGAGGCGGGAGACCAAGGGTCCCTTTCCACGTGCCACAGGAATCCTGGGACTCCTATCAAGTTTCACGAGGAGTCAGGCATCGTCTCCTTTGGAGGCACTGATCTCCGCGTACCTCTGGAGTTTTCAAAGGATTTGAGGCCTCCGGTCGCGATGAGGTGGGGAACTAGGTCTTTCTCTGTGGTCTCCACAGGGGATTCAGACATCCTTTCATCTTGGGAGATGCAAGACGAGCCTGCATTCAAGTCACTGCAGGGATATCCAGCCTTATTTTGCGTCAGGGCATCGCGGTGTCCATTCCACTTGAGGCCGCAAACTCAGGGTCCCTCTCACATACCTAGAGCTGAGAGAAGCCTCCTCTTGAGGTGCTTGTGGTAAGGTGGTATTCCTCTGGAGTCGAAGCCAGGGACTAACCTCTCATCTCGAGTTGATATTTGGCCCACGGAGCTCTTTCGTGTTGCTACAGTGACCTCAGGATCCCTCTAGCCTTGAAACAGTGTTCTTGGGGTTTCTCTGGAGTGCCATCAAGGAAATCAAGGCTCCTTTCATGTGTGATGTGCAACACGGAATTGCTCTGCACGCAGTACAGGGGAATCGGGCCTCATCTCGCATCGAGGGGGAAGTCTCATGGTTTTTCTCGAGTTGCGGCGGGAACCTGGGGTATATTCTCGAGTTACGACGGGGATGGCCCTTCCACACACGTGTGTGTTCAGCCATGACAGGACTCCTGCCTTCTTGCGAGGGACAACTCGGGATTCTCCTCGAGGCTTTGCAGGGCAATTGGGACGCCTCTCCAGCTGAGACGGGAGACCAAGGGTCCCTTTCCACGTGCCACAGGAATCCTGGGTCTCCTATCAAGTTTCACGAGGAGTCAGGCATTGTCTCCTTTGGAGGCACTGATCTCCACATACCTCTGGAGTTTTCAAAGGATTTGAGGCCTCCTGTCGCGATGAGGTGGGGAACTAGGTCTTTCTCTGTGGTCTCCACAGGGGATTCAGACACCCTTTCGTCTTCGGAGATGCAAGACAAGCCTGCATTCCAGTCACTGCAGGGATATCCGGCCTTATTTCGAGTCAGGGCATCGCGGTGTCCATTCCACTTGAGGCCGCAAACTCAGTGTCCCTCTCACATACCTAGAGCTGAGAGAAACCTCCTCTTGAGGTGCTTGTGGTAAGGAGGTATTCCTCTGGAGTCGAAGCCAGGGACTAACCTCTCATCTCGAGTTGATTTTTGGTCCACGGACCTCTTTTCTGTTGCTACAGTGACCTCAGGATCCCTCTAGCCTTGAAACAGTGTTCTTGGGGTTTCTCTGGAGTGCCATGAAGGAAATCAAGGCTCCTTTCATGTGTGATGTGCAACACAGAATTGCTCTGCACGCAGTGCAGGGGAATCGGGCCTCATCTCGCGGCGAGGGGAAAGTCTCATGGTTTTTCTCGAGTTGCGGCGGGAACCTGGGGTATATTCTCGAGTTACGACGGGCATGGCCCTTCCACCCACGTGTTTCTTCAGCGACGTCAGGACTCCTGCCTAGTTGCGAGGGACAACTCTGGATTCTCCTCGAGGCTTGGCAGGGCAATTGGGACGCCTCTCCAGCTGAGGCGGGAGACCAAGTGTCCCTTTCCAAGTGCCACAGGAATCCTGGGACTCCTATCAAGTTTCACGAGGAGTCAGGCATCGTCTCCTTTGGAGGCACTGATCTCCCTGTACCTCTGGAGTTTTCAAAGGATGTGAGGCTATCGGTCGCGATGAGGTGGGGAACTAAGTCTTTCTCTGTGCTTTCCACAGGGGATTCAGACATCCTTTCGTCCTGGGAGATGCAAGACGAGCCTGCATTGAAGTCACTGCAGGGATATCCGGCCTTATTTCGAGTCAGGGCATAGTGGTGTCCATTCCACTTGAGGCCGCAAACTCAGGGTCCCTCTCACATACCTAGAGCTGAGAGAAGCCTCCTCTTGAGGTGCTTGTGGTAAGGTGGTATTCCTCTGGAGACGAATCCAGGGACTAACATCTCTTTTTGAGTTGATTTTTGGTCCACAGAGTTCTTTCGTGTTGCTACAGTGACCTCAGGATCCCTCTAGCCTTGAAACAGTGTTCTTGGGGTTTCTCTGGAGTGCCATCAAGGAAATCAAGGCTCCTTTCATGTGTGATGTGCAAGACGGAATTGCTCTGCACGCAGTACAGGGGAATCGGGCCTCATCTCGCATCGAGGGGGAAGTCTCATGGTTTTTCTCGAGTTGCGGCGGGAACCTGGGGTATATTCTCGAGTTACGACGGGGATGGCCCTTCCACCCACGTGTTTGTTCAGCCACGTCAGGACTCCTGCCTAGTTGCGAGGGACAACTCGGGATTCTCCTCGAGGCTTGGCAGGGCAATTGGAACGCCTCTCCAGCTGAGGCGGGAGACTAAGGGTCCCTTTCCACGTGCCACAGGAATCCTGGGTCTCCTATCAAGTTTCACGAGGAGTCAGGCATCGTCTCCTTTGCAGGCACTGATCTCCGCATACCTCAGGAGTTTTCAAAGGATTTGAGGCCTCCTGTCGCGATGAGTTGGGGAACTAGGTCTTTCTCTGTGGTCTCCACAGGGGATTCAGACACCCTTTCGTCTTGGGAGATGCAAGACGAGCCTGCATTCCAGTCACTGCAGGGATATCCGGCCTTATTTCGAGTCAGGGCATCGCGGTGTCCATTCCACTTGAGGCCGCAAACTCAGGGTCCCTCTCACATACCTAGAGCTGAGAGAAGCCTCCTCTTGAGGTGCTTGTGGTAAGGTGGTATTCCTCAGGAGTCGAAGCCAGGGACTAACCTCCCATCTCGTGTTGATTCTTGGTCCACGGAGCTCTTTCGTGTTGCTACAGTGACCTCAGGATCCCTCTAGCCTTGAAACAGTGTTCTTGGGGTTTCTCTGGAGTGCCATGAAGGAAATCAAGGCTCCTTTCATGTGTGATGTGCAACACGGAATTGCTCTGCACGCAGTGCAGGGGAATCGGGCCTCATTTCTCGGCGAGGGGAAGTCTCATGGTTTTTCTCGAGTTGCGGCGGGAACCTGGGGTATATTCTCGAGTTACGACGGGGATGGCCCTTCCACACACGTGTTTGTTCAGCCACGTCAGGACTCTTGCCTAGCTGCGAGACACAACTCGGGATTCTCCTCGAGGCTTGGCAAGGCCATTGGGACGCCTCTCCAGCTGAGGCGGGAGACCAAGGGTCCCTTTCCACATGCCACAGGAATCCTGGGACTCCTATCAAGTTTCACGAGGAGTCAGGCATCGTCTCCTTTGGAGGCACTGATCTCCGCGTACCTCTGGAGTTTTCAAAGGATGTGAGGCCTCCGGTCGCGATGAGGTGGGGAACTAGGTCTTTCTCTGTGGTCTCCACAGGGGATTCAGACATCCTTTCGTCTTGGGAGATGCAAGACGAGCCTGCATTCAAGTCACTGCAAGGGATATCCAGCCTTATTTCGAGTCAGGGCATCGCGGTGTCCATTCCACTTGAGGCCGCAAACTCAGGGTCCCTCTCACATACCTAGAGCTGAGAGAAGCCTCATCTCGAGGTGCTTGTGGTAAGGTGGTATTCCTCTGGAGTCGAAGCCAGGGACTAACCTCTCATCTCGAGTTGATTTTTGGCCCACGGAGCTCTTTCGTGTTGCTACAGTGACCTCAGGATCCCTCTAGCCTTGAAACAGTGTTCTTGGGGTTTCTCTGGAGTGCCATCAAGGAAATCAAGGCTCCTTTCATGTGTGATGTGCAACACGGAATTGCTCTGCACGCAGTGCAGGGGAATCGTGTCTCATCTCGCGGCGAGGGGGAAGTCTCATGGTTTTTCTCGAGTTGCGGCGGGAACCTGGGGTATATTCTCGAGTTACGACGGGGATGGCCCTTCCACCCACGTGTTTCTTCAGCGACGTCAGGACTCCTGCCTAGTTGCGAGGGACAACTCTGGATTCTCCTCGAGGCTTGGCAGGGCAATTGGGACGCCTCTCCAGCTGAGGCGGGAGACCAAGTGTCCCTTTCCAAGTGCCGCAGGAATCCTGGGACTCCTATCAAGTTTCACGAGGAGTCAGGCATCGTCTCCTTTGGAGGCACTGATCTCCACGTACCTCTGGAGTTTTCAAAGGATGTGAGGCTATCGGTCGCGATGAGGTGGGGAACTAAGTCTTTCTCTGTGCTTTCCACAGGGGATTCAGACATCCTTTCGTCCTGGGAGATGCAAGACGAGCCTGCATTGAAGTCACTGCAGGGATATCCGGCCTTATTTCGAGTCAGGGCATAGTGGTGTCCATTCCACTTGAGGCCGCAAACTCAGGGTCCCTCTCACATACCTAGAGCTGAGAGAAGCCTCCTCTTGAGGTGCTTGTGGTAAGGTGGTATTCCTCTGGACACGAATCCAGGGACTAACCTCTCTTTTCGAGTTGATTTTTGGTCCACAGTGTTCTTTCGTGTTGCTACAGTGACCTCAGGATCCCTCTAACCTTGAAACAGTGTTCTTGGGGTTTCTCTGGAGTGCCATCAAGGAAATCAAGGCTCCTTTCATGTGTGATGTGCAACACGGAATTGCTCTGCACGCAGTACAGGGGAATCGGGCCTCATCTCGCATCGAGGGGGAAGTCTCATGGTTTTTCTCGAGTTGCGGCGGGAACCTGGGGTATATTCTCGAGTTACGACGGGGATGGCCCTTCCACCCACGTGTTTGTTCAGCCACGTCAGGACTCCTGCCTAGTTGCGAGGGACAACTCGGGATTCTCCTCGAGGCTTGGCAGGGCAATTGGAACGCCTCTCCAGCTGAGGGGGGAGACCAAGGGTCCCTTTCCACGTGCCACAAGAATCCTGGGACTCCTATCAAGTTTCACGAGGAGTCAGGCATCGTCTCCTTTGGAGGCACTGATCTCCGCGTACCTCTGGAGTTTTCAAAGGATGTGAGGCCTCCGGTAGCGATGACGTGGGGAACTAGGTGTTTCTCTGTGGTCTCCACTGGGGATTCAGACATCCTTTCTTCTTGGGAGATGCAAGACGAGCCTGCATTCAAGTCACTGCAGGGATATCCGGCCTTATTTCGAGTCACGGCATCGCGGTGTCCATTCCACTTGAGGCCGCAATCTCAGGATCCCTCTCACATACCTAGAGCTGAGAGAAGCCTCCTCTTGAGGTGCTTGTGGTAAGGTGGTATTCCTCAGGAGTCGAAGCCAGGGACTAACCTCTCATCTCGTGTTGATTCTTGGTCCACGGAGCTCTTTCGTGTTGCTACAGTGACCTCAGGATCCCTCTAGCCTTGAAACAGTGTTCTTGGGGTTTCTCTGGAGTGCCATCAAGGAAATCAAGGCTCCTTTCATGTGTGATGTGCAAGACGGAATTGCTCTGCACGCAGTGCAGGGGAATCGGGCCTCATCTCGCGGCGAGGGGGAAGTCTCATGGTTTTTCTCGAGTTGCGGCGGGAACCTGGGGTATATTCTCGAGTTACGACGGGGATGGCCCTTCCAACCACGTGTTTCTTCAGCGACGTCAGGACTCCTGCCTAGTTGCGAGGGACAACTCTGGATTCTCCTCGAGGCTTGGCAGGGCAATTGGGACGCCTCTCCAGCTGAGGCGGGAGACCAAGTGTCCCTTTCCAAGTGCCACAGGAATCCTGGGACTCCTATCAAGTTTCACGAGGAGTCAGGCATCGTCTCCTTTGGAGGCACTGATCTCCGCGTAACTCTGGAGTTTTCAAAGGATGTGAGGCTATCGGTCGCGATGAGGTGGGGAACTAAGTCTTTCTCTGTGCTTTCCACAGGGGATTCAGACATCCTTTCGTCCTGGGAGATGCAAGACGAGCCTGCATTGAAGTCACTGCAGGGATATCCGGCCTTATTTCGAGTCAGGGCATAGTGGTGTCCATTCCACTTGAGGCCGCAAACTCAGGGTCCCTCTCACATACCTAGAGCTGAGAGAAGCCTCCTCTTGAGGTGCTTGTGGTAAGGTGGTATTCCTCTGGACACGAATCCAGGGACTAACCTCTCATCTCGTGTTGATTCTTGGTCCACGGAGCTCTTTCGTGTTGCTACAGTGACCTCAGGATCCCTCTAGCCTTGAAACAGTGTTCTTGGGGTTTCTCTGGAGTGCCATGAAGGAAATCAAGGCTCCTTTCATGTGTGATGTGCAAGTCGGAATTGCTCTGCACGCAATACAGGGGAATCGGGCCTCATCTCGCATCGAGGGGGAAGTCTCATGGTTTTTCTCGAGTTGCGGCGGGAACCTGGGGTATATTCTCGAGTTACGACGGGGATGGCCCTTCCACCCACGTGTTTGTTCAGCCACGTCAGGACTCCTGCCTAGTTGCGAGGGACAACTCGGGATTCTCCTCGAGGCTTGACAGGGCAATTGGAACGCCTCTCCAGCTGAGGCGGGAGACCAAGGGTCCCTTTCCACGTGCCACAAGAATCCTGGGACTCCTATCAAGTTTCACGAGGAGTCAGGCATCGTCTCCTTTGGAGGCACTGATCTCCGCGTACCTCTGGAGTTTTCAAAGGATGTGAGGCCTCCGGTCGCGATGAGGTGGGGAACTAGGTGTTTCTCTGTGGTCTCCACAGGGGATTCAGACATCCTTTCTTCTTGGGAGATGCAAGACGAGCCTGCATTGAAGTCACTGCAGGGATATCCGGCCTTATTTCGCATCAGGGCATCGCGGTGTCCATTCCACTTGAGGCCGCAATCTCAGGATCCCTCTCACATACCTAGAGCTGAGAGAAGCCTCCTCTTGAGGTGCTTGTGGTAAGGTGGTATTCCTCTGGAGCCGAAGCCAGGGACTAACCTCTCATCTCGAGTTGATTTTTGGTCCACGGAGCTCTTTCGTGTTGCTACAGTGACCTCAGGATCCCTCTAGCCTTGAAACAGTGTTCTTGGGGTTTCTCTGGAGTGCCATGAAGGAAATCAAGGCTCCTTTCATGTGTGATGTGCAACACAGAATTGCTCTGCACGCAGTGCAGGGGAATCCGGCCTCATCTCGCGGCGAGGGGGAAGTCTCATGGTTTTTCTCGAGTTGCGGCGGGAACCTGGGGTATATTCTCGAGTTACGACGGGGATGGCCCTTCCACCCACGTGTTTCTTCAGCGACGTCAGGACTCCTGCCTAGTTGCGAGGGACAACTCTGGATTCTCCTCGAGGCTTGGCAGGGCAATTGGGACGCCTTTCCAGCTGAGGCGGGGGACCAAGTGTCCCTTTCCAAGTGCCACAGGAATCCTGGGACTCCTATCAAGTTTCACGAGGAGTCAGGCATCGTCTCCTTTGGAGGCACTGATCTCCGCGTACCTCTGGAGTTTTCAAAGGATGTGAGGCCTCCGGTCGCGATGAGGTGGGGAACTAGGTCTTTCTCTGTGGTCTCCACAGGGGATTCAGACACCCTTTCGTCTTGGGAGATGCAAGACGAGCCTGCATTCAAGTCACTGCAGGGATATCCGGCCTTATTTCGAGTCAGGGCATCGCGGTGCCCATTCCATTTGAGGCCGCAAACTCAGGATCTCTTTCACATACCTAGAGCTGAGAGAAGCCTCCTCTTGAGGTGCTTGTGGTAAGGTGGTATTCCTCAGGAGTCGAAGCCAGGGACTAACCTCTCATCTCGTGTTGATTTTTGGTCCACGGAGCTCTTTCGTGTTGCCACAGTGACCTCAGGATCCCTCTAGCCTTGAAACAGTGTTCTTGGGGTTTCTCTGGAGTGTCATCAAGGAAATAAAGGCTCCTTTCATGTGTGATGTGCAACACGGAATTGCTCTGCACGCAGTGCAGGGGAATCGGGCCTCATCTCGCGGCGAGGGGGAAGTCTCATGGTTTTTCTCGAGTTGCGGCGGGAACCTGGGGTATATTCTCGAGTTACGACGGGGATGGCCCTTCCACACACGTGTGTGTTCAGCCATGTCAGGACTCCTGCCTACTTGCGAGGGACAACTCGGGATTCTCCTCGAGGCTTTGCAGGGCAATTGGGACGCCTCTCCAGCTGAGACGGGAGACCAAGGGTCCCTTTCCACGTGCCACAGGAATCCTGGGTCTCCTATCAAGTTTCACGAGGAGTCAGGCATCGTCTCCTTTGGAGGCACTGATCTCCACATACCTCTGGAGTTTTCAAAGGATTTGAGGCCTCCTGTCGCGATGAGGTGGGGAACTAGGTCTTTCTCTGTGGTCTCCACAGGGGATTCAGACACCCTTTCGTCTTGGGAGATGCAAGACAAGCCTGCATTCCAGTCACTGCAGGAATATCCGGCCTTATTACGAGTCAGGGCATCGCGGTGTCCATTCCACTTGAGGCCGTAAACTCAGGGTCCCTCTCACATACCTAGAGCTGAGAGAAGCCTCCTCTTGAGGTGCTTGTGGTAAGGTGGTATTCCTCTGGAGTCGAAGCCAGGGACTAACCTCTCATCTCGAGTTGATTTTTGGTCCACGGAGCTCTTTTGTGTTGCTACAGTGACCTCAGGATCCCTCTAGCCTTGAAACAGTGTTCTTGGGGTTTCTCTGGAGTGCCATCAAGGAAATCAAGGCTCCTTTCATGTGTGATGTGCAAGACGGAATTGCTCTGCACGCAGTGCAGGGGAATCGGGCCTCATCTCGCGGCGAGGGGGAAGTCTCATGGTTTTTCTCGAGTTGCGGCGGGAACCTGGGGTATATTCTCGAGTTACGACGGGGATGGCCCTTCCACACACGTGTTTGTTCAGCCACGTCAGGACTCTTGCCTAGTTGCGAGACACAACTCGGGATTCTCCTCGAGGCTTGGCAAGGCAATTGGGACGCCTCTCCAGCTGAGGCGGGAGACCAAGGGTCCCTTTCCACGTGCCACAGGAATCCTGGGACTCCTATCAAGTTTCACGAGGAGTCAGGCATCGTCTCCTTTGGAGGCACTGATCTCCGCGTACCTCTGGAGTTTTCAAAGGATGTGAGGCTATCGGTCGCGATGAGGTGGGGAACTAAGTCTTTCTCTGTGCTTTCCACAGGGGATTCAGACATCCTTTCGTCCTGGGAGATGCAAGACGAGCCTGCATTGAAGTCACTGCAGGGATATCCGGCCTTATTTTGAGTCAGGGCATCTTGGTGTCCATTCCACTTGAGGCCGCAAACTCAGGGTCCCTCTCACATACCTAGAGCTGAGAGAAGCCTCCTCTTGAGGTGCTTGTGGTAAGGTTCTATTCCTCTGGAGACGAATCCAGGGACTAACCCCTCTTTTCGAGTTGATTTTTGGTCCACAGAGTTCTTTCGTGTTGCTACAGTGACCTCAGGATCCCTCTATCCTTGAAACAGTGTTCTTGGGGTTTCTCTGGAGTGCCATCAAGGAAATCAAGGCTCCTTTCATGTGTGATGTGCAAGACGGAATTGCTCTGCACGCAGTACAGGGGAATCGGGCCTCATCTCGCATCAAGGGGGAAGTCTCATGGTTTTTCTCGAGTTGCTGCGGGAACCTGGGGTATATTCTCGAGTTACGACGGGGATGGCCCTTCCACCCACGTGTTTGTTCAGCCACGTCAGGACTCCTGCCTAGTTGCGAGGGACAACTCGGGATTCTCCTCGAGGCTTGGCACGGCAATTGGAACGCCTCTCCAGCTGAGGCGGGAGACCAAGGGTCCCTTTCCACGTGCCACAAGAATCCTGGGACTCCTATCAAGTTTCACGAGGAGTCAGGCATCGTCTCCTTTGGAGGAACTGATCTCCGCGTACCTCTGGAGTTTTCAAAGGATATGAGGCCTCCGGTCGCGATGAGGTGGGGAACTAGGTGTTTCTCTGTGGTCTCCACAGGGGATTCAGACATCCTTTCTTCTTGGGAGATGCAAGACGAGCCTGCATTCAAGTCACTGCAGGGATATCCGGCCTTATTTCGAGTCAGGGCATCGCGGTGTCCATTCCACTTGAGGCCGCAATCTCAGGATTCCTCTCACATACCTAGAGCTGAGAGAAGCCTCCTCTTGAGGTGCTTGTGGTAAGGTGGTATTCCTCAGGAGTCGGAGCCAGGGACTAACCTCTCATCTCCTGTTGATTCTTGGTCCACGAAGCTCTTTCTTGTTGCTACAGTGACCTCAGGATCCCTCTAGCCTTGAAACAGTGTTCTTGGGGTTTCTCTGGAGTGCCATCAAGGAAATCAAGGCTCCTTTCATGTGTGATGTGCAACACGGAATTGCTCTGCACGCAGTGCAGGGGAATTGGGCCTCATCTCGCGGCGAGGGGGAAGTCTCATGGTTTTTCTCGAGTTGCGGCGGGAACCTGGGGTATATTCTCGAGTTACGACGGGGATGGCCCTTCCACACACGTGTTTGTTCAGCCACGTCAGGACTCTTGCCTAGTTGCGAGACACAACTCGGGATTCTCCTCGAGGCTTGGCAAGGCAATTGGGACGCCTCTCCAGCTGAGGCGGGAGACCAAGGGTCCCTTTCCACGTGCCACAGGAATCCTGGGACTCCTATCAAGTTTCACGAGGAGTCAGGCATCGTCTCCTTTGGAGGCACTGATCTCCGCGTACCTCTGGAGTTTTCAAAGTATGTGAGGCCTCCGGTCGCGATGAGGTGGGGAACTAAGTCTTTCTCTGTGGTCTCCACAGGGGATTCAGACATCCTTTCATTTTGGGAGATGCAAGACGAGCCTGCATTCAAGTCACTGCAGGGATATCCAGCCTTATTTCGCGTCAGGGCATCGCGGTGTCCATTCCACTTGAGGCCGCAAACTCAGGGTCCCTCTCACATACCTAGAGCTGAGAGAAGCCTCCTCTTGAGGTGCTTGTGGTAAGGTGGTATTCCTCTGGAGTCGAAGCCAGGGACTAACCTCTCATCTCGAGTTGATTTTTGATCCACGGAGCTCTTTCGTGTTGCTACAGTGACCTCAGGATCCCTCTAGCCTTGAAACAGTGTTCTTGGGGTTTCTCTGGAGTGCCATCAAGGAAATCAAGGCTCCTTTCATGTGTGATGTGCAAGACGGAATTGCTCTGCACGCAGTGCAGGGGAATCGGGCCTCATCTCGCGGCGAGGGGGAAGTCTCATGGTTTTTCTCGAGTTGCGGCGGGAACCTGGGGTATATTCTCGAGTTACGACGGGGATGGCCCTTCCACCCACGTGTTTCTTCAGCGACGTCAGGACTCCTGCCTAGTTGCGAGAGACAACTCTGGATTCTCCTCGAGGCTTGGCAGGGCAATTGGGACGCCTCTCCAGCTGAGGCGGGAGACCAAGTGTCCCTTTCCAAGTGCCACAGGAATCCTGGGACTCCTATCAAGTTTCACGAGGAATCAGGCATCGTATCCTTTGGAGGCACTGATCTCCGCGTACCTCTGGAGTTTTCAAAGGATGTGAGGCTATCGGTCGCGATGAGGTGGGGAACTAAGTCTTTCTCTGTGCTTTCCACAGGGGATTCAGACATCCTTTCGTCCTGGGAGATGCAAGACGAGCCTGCATTGAAGTCACTGCAGGGATATCCGGCCTTATTTCGAGTCAGGGCATAGTGGTGTCCATTCCACTTGAGGCCGCAAACTCAGGGTCCCTCTCACATACCTAGAGCTGAGAGAAGCCTCCTCTTGAGGTGCTTGTGGTAAGGTGGTATTCCTCTGGAGACGAATCCAGGGACTAACCTCTCTTTTCGAGTTGATTTTTGGTCCACAGAGTTCTTTCGTGTTGCTACAGTGACCTCAGGATCCCTCTAGCCTTGAAACAGTGTTCTTGGCGTTTCTCTGGAGTGCCATCAAGGAAATCAAGGCTCCTTTCATGTGTGATGTGCAAGACGGAATTGCTCTGCACGCAGTACAGGGGAATCGGGCCTCATCTCGCATCGAGGGGGAAGTCTCATGGTTTTTCTCGAGTTGCTGCGGGAACCTGGGGTATATTCTCGAGTTACGACGGGGATGGCCCTTCCACCCACGTGTTTGTTCAGCCACGTCAGGACTCCTGCCTAGTTGCGAGGGACAACTCGGGATTCTCCTCGAGGCTTGGCACGGCAATTGGAACGCCTCTCCAGCTGAGGCGGGAGACCAAGGGTCCCTTTCCACGTGCCACAGGAATCCTGGGACTCCTATCAAGTTTCACGAGGAGTCAGGCATCGTCTCCTTTGGAGGAACTGATCTCCGCGTACCTCTGGAGTTTTCAAAGGATATGAGGCCTCCGGTCGCGATGAGGTGGGGAACTAGGTGTTTCTCTGTGGTCTCCACAGGGGATTCAGACATCCTTTCTTCTTGGGAGATGCAAGACGAGCCTGCATTCAAGTCACTGCAGGGATATCCGGCCTTATTTCGAGTCAGGGCATCGCGGTGTCCATTCCACTTGAGGCCGCAATCTCAGGATTCCTCTCACATACCTAGAGCTGAGAGAAGCCTCCTCTTGAGGTGCTTGTGGTAAGGTGGTATTCCTCAGGAGTCGGAGCCAGGGACTAACCTCTCATCTCCTGTTGATTCTTGGTCCACGAAGCTCTTTCTTGTTGCTACAGTGACCTCAGGATCCCTCTAGCCTTGAAACAGTGTTCTTGGGGTTTCTCTGGAGTGCCATCAAGGAAATCAAGGCTCCTTTCATGTGTGATGTGCAACACGGAATTGCTCTGCACGCAGTGCAGGGGAATTGGGCCTCATCTCGCGGCGAGGGGGAAGTCTCATGGTTTTTCTCGAGTTGCGGCGGGAACCTGGGGTATATTCTCGAGTTACGACGGGGATGGCCCTTCCACACACGTGTTTGTTCAGCCACGTCAGGACTCTTGCCTAGTTGCGAGACACAACTCGGGATTCTCCTCGAGGCTTGGCAAGGCAATTGGGACGCCTCTCCAGCTGAGGCGGGAGACCAAGGGACCCTTTCCACGTGCCACAGGAATCCTGGGACTCCTATCAAGTTTCACGAGGAGTCAGGCATCGTCTCCTTTGGAGGCACTGATCTCCGCGTACCTCTGGAGTTTTCAAAGTATGTGAGGCCTCCGGTCGCGATGAGGTGGGGAACTAAGTCTTTCTCTGTGGTCTCCACAGGGGATTCAGACATCCTTTCATTTTGGGAGATGCAAGACGAGCCTGCATTCAAGTCACTGCAGGGATATCCAGCCTTATTTCGCGTCAGGGCATCGCGGTGTCCATTCCACTTGAGGCCGCAAACTCAGGGTCCCTCTCACATACCTAGAGCTGAGAGAAGCCTCCTCTTGAGGTGCTTGTGGTAAGGTGGTATTCCTCTGGAGTCGAAGCCAGGGACTAACCTCTCATCTCGAGTTGATTTTTGATCCACGGAGCTCTTTCGTGTTGCTACAGTGACCTCAGGATCCCTCTAGCCTTGAAACAGTGTTCTTGGGGTTTCTCTGGAGTGCCATCAAGGAAATCAAGGCTCCTTTCATGTGTGATGTGCAAGACGGAATTGCTCTGCACGCAGTGCAGGGGAATCGGGCCTCATCTCGCGGCGAGGGGGAAGTCTCATGGTTTTTCTCGAGTTGCGGCGGGAACCTGGGGTATATTCTCGAGTTACGACGGGGATGGCCCTTCCACCCACGTGTTTCTTCAGCGACGTCAGGACTCCTGCCTAGTTGCGAGAGACAACTCTGGATTCTCCTCGAGGCTTGGCAGGGCAATTGGGACGCCTCTCCAGCTGAGGCGGGAGACCAAGTGTCCCTTTCCAAGTGCCACAGGAATCCTGGGACTCCTATCAAGTTTCACGAGGAATCAGGCATCGTATCCTTTGGAGGCACTGATCTCCGCGTACCTCTGGAGTTTTCAAAGGATGTGAGGCTATCGGTCGCGATGAGGTGGGGAACTAAGTCTTTCTCTGTGCTTTCCACAGGGGATTCAGACATCCTTTCGTCCTGGGAGATGCAAGACGAGCCTGCATTGAAGTCACTGCAGGGATATCCGGCCTTATTTCGAGTCAGGGCATAGTGGTGTCCATTCCACTTGAGGCCGCAAACTCAGGGTCCCTCTCACATACCTAGAGCTGAGAGAAGCCTCCTCTTGAGGTGCTTGTGGTAAGGTGGTATTCCTCTGGAGACGAATCCAGGGACTAACCTCTCTTTTCGAGTTGATTTTTGGTCCACAGAGTTCTTTCGTGTTGCTACAGTGACCTCAGGATCCCTCTAGCCTTGAAACAGTGTTCTTGGCGTTTCTCTGGAGTGCCATCAAGGAAATCAAGGCTCCTTTCATGTGTGATGTGCAAGACGGAATTGCTCTGCACGCAGTACAGGGGAATTGGGCCTCATCTCGCATCGAGGGGGAAGTCTCATGGTTTTTCTCGAGTTGCGGCGGGAACCTGGGGTATATTCTCGAGTTACGACGGGGATGGCCCTTCCACCCACGTGTTTGTTCAGCCACGTCAGGACTCCTGCCTAGTTGCAAGGGACAACTCGGGATTCTCCTCGAGGCTTGGCAGGGCAATTGGAACGCCTCTCCAGCTGAGGCGGGAGACCAAGGGTCCCTTTCCACGTGCCACAAGAATCCTGGGACTCCTATCAAGTTTCACGAGGAGTCAGGCATCGTCTCCTTTGGAGGCACTGATCTCCGCGTACCTCTGGAGTTTTCAAAGGATGTGAGGCCTCCGGTCGCGATGAGGTGGGGAACTAGGTCTTTGTCTGTGGTCTCCACAGGGGATTCAGACATCCTTTCTTCTTGGGAGATGCAAGACGAGCCTGCATTCAAGTCACTGCAGGGATATCCGGCCTTATTTCGAGTCAGGGCATCGCGGTGTCCATTCCATTTGAGGCCGCAAACTCAGGATCCCTTCCACATACCTAGAGCTGAGAGAAGCCTCCTCTTGAGGTGCTTGTGGTAAGGTGGTATTCCTCAGGAGTCGAAGCCAGGGACTAACCTCTCATCTCGTGTTGATTCTTGGTCCACGGAGCTCTTTCGTGTTGCCACAGTGACCTCAGGATCCCTCTAGCCTTGAAACAGTGTTCTTGGGGTTTCTCTGGAGTGCCATCAAGGAAATCAAGGCTCCTTTCATGTGTGATGTGCAAGACGGAATTGCTCTGCACGCAGTGCAGGGGAATCGGGCCTCATCTCGCGGCGAGGGGGAAGTCTCATGGTTTTTCTCGAGTTGCGGCGGGAACCTGGGGTATATTCTCGAGTTACGACGGGGATGGCCCTTCCACACACGTGTTTGTTCAGCCACGTCAGGACTCTTGCCTAGTTGTGAGACACAACTCGGGATTCTCCTCGAGGCTTGGCAAGGCAATTGGGACGCCTCTCCAGCTGAGGCGGGAGACCAAGGGTTCCTTTCCACGTGCCACAGGAATCCTGGGACTCCTATCAAGTTTCACGAGGAGTCAGGCATCGTCTCCTTTGGAGGCACTGATCTCCGCGTACCTCTGGAGTTTTCAAAGGATTTGAGGCCTCCGGTCGCGATGAGGTGGGGAACTAGGACTTTCTCTGTGGTCTCCACAGGGGATTCAGACATCCTTTCATCTTGGGAGATGCAAGACGAGCCTGCATTCAAGTCACTTCAGGGATATCCAGCCTTATTTTGCGTCAGGGCATCGCGGTGTTCATTCCACTTGAGGCCGCAAACTCAGGGTCCCTCTCACATACCTAGAGCTGAGAGAAGCCTCCTCTTGAGGTGCTTGTGGTAAGGTGGTATTCCTCTGGAGTCGAAGCCAGGGACTAACCTCTCATCTCGAGTTGATTTTTGGCCCACGGAGCTCTTTCGTGTTGCTACAGTGACCTCAGGATCCCTCTATCCTTGAAACAGTGTTCTTGGGGTTTCTCTGGAGTGCCATCAAGGAAATCAAGGCTCCTTTCATGTGTGATGTGCAAGACGGAATTGCTCTGCACGCAGTACAGGGGAATCGGGCCTCATCTCGCATCGAGGGGGAAGTCTCATGGTTTTTCTCGAGTTGCGGCGGGAACCTGGGGTATATTCTCGAGTTACGACGGGCATGGCCCTTCCACACACGTGTTTGTTCAGCCACGTCAGGACTCCTGCCTAGTTGCGAGGGACAACTCGGGATTCTCCTCGAGGCTTGGCAGGGCAATTGGAACGCCTCTCCAGCTGAGGCGGGAGACCAAGGGTCCCTTTCCACGTGCCACAAGAATCCTGGGACTCCTATCAAGTTTCACGAGGAGTCAGGCATCGTCTCCTTTGGAGGCACTGATCTCCGCGTACCTCTGGAGTTTTCAAAGGATGTGAGGCCTCCGGTCGCGATGAGGTGGGGAACTAGGTGTTTCTCTGTGGTCTCCACAGGGGATTCAGACATTCTTTCTTCTTGGGAGATGCAAGACGAGCCTGCATTCAAGTCACTGCAGGGATATCCGGCCTTATTTCGAGTCAGGGCATCGCGGTGCCCATTCCATTTGAGGCCGCAAACTCAGAATCACTTTCACATACCTAGAGCTGAGAGAAGCCTCCTCTTGAGGTGCTTGTGGTAAGGTGGTATTCCTCAGGAGTCGAAGCCAGGGACTAACCTCTCATCTAGTGTTGATTCTTGGTCCACGGAGCTCTTTCGTGTTGCCACAGTGACCTCAGGATCCCTCTAGCCTTGAAACAGTGTTCTTGGGGTTTCTCTGGAGTGCCATGAAGGAAATCAAGGCTCCTTTCATGTGTGATGTGCAACACGGAATTGCTCTGCACGCAGTGCAGGGGAATCGGGCCTCATCTCGCATCGAGGGGGAAGTCTCATGGTTTTTCTCGAGTTGCGGCGGGAACCTGGGGTATATTCTCGAGTTACGACGGGGATGGCCCTTCCACACACGTGTGTGTTCAGCCATGTCAGGACTCCTGCCTACTTGCGAGGGACAACTCGGGATTCTCCTCGAGGCTTTGCAGGGCAATTGGGACGCCTCTCCAGCTGAGACGGGAGACCAAGGGTCCCTTTCCACGTGCCACAGAAATCCTGGGTCTCCTATCAAGTTTCATGAGGAGTCAGGCATCGTCTCCTTTGGAGGCACTGATCTCCACATACCTCTGGAGTTTTCAAACGATTTGAGGCCTCCTGTCGCGATGAGGTGGGGAACTAGGTCTTTCTCTGTGGTCTCCACAGGGGATTCAGACACCCTTTCGTCTTGGGAGATGCAAGACAAGCCTGCATTCCAGTCACTGCAGGGATATCCGGCCTTATTTCGAGTCAGGGCATCGCGGTGTCCATTCCACTTGAGGCC
This sequence comes from Cervus elaphus, assembly GCF_910594005.1. NCBI lineage: Eukaryota > Metazoa > Chordata > Mammalia > Artiodactyla > Cervidae > Cervus > Cervus elaphus. The sequence continues at coordinate 70,814,730 of NC_057836.1, forward strand.
GTAAACTCAGGGTCCCTCTCACATACCTAGAGCTGAGAGAAGCCTCCTCTTGAGGTGCTTGTGGTAAGGTGGTATTTCTCTGGAGTCGAAGCCAGGGACTAACCTCTCATCTCGAGTTGATTTTTGGTCCACGGAGCTCTTTCGTGTTGCTACATTGACCTCAGGATCCCTCTAGCCTTGAAACAGTGTTCTTGGGGTTTCTCTGGAGTGCCATGAAGGAAATCAAGGTTCCTTTCATGTGTGATGTGCAACACAGAATTGCTCTGCACGCAGTGCAGGGGAATCGGGCCTCATCTCGCGGCGAGGGGGAAGTCTCATGGTTTTTCTCGAGTTGCGGCGGGAACCTGGGGTATATTCTCGAGTTACGACGGGGATGGCCCTTCCACACACGTGTTTGTTCAGCCACGTCAGGACTCTTGCCTCGTTGCGAGACACAACTCGGGATTCTCCTCGAGGCTTGGCAAGGCAATTGGGACGCCTCTCCAGCTGAGGCGGGAGACCAAGTGTCCCTTTCCACGTGCCACAGGAATCCTGGGACTCCTATCAAGTTTCACGAGGAGTCAGGCATCGTCTCCTTTGGAGGCACTGATCTCCGCGTACCTCTGGAGTTTTCAAAGGATGTGAGGCCTCCGGTCGCGATGAGGTGGGGAACTAGGTCTTTCTCTGTGGTCTCCACAGGGGATTCAGACATCCTTTCTTCTTGGGAGATGCAAGACGAGCCTGCATTCAAGTCACTGCAGGGATATCCGGCCTTATTTCGAGTCAGGGCATCGCGGTGTCCATTCCATTTGAGGCCGCAAACTCAGGATCCCTTCCACATACCTAGAGCTGAGAGAAGCCTCCTCTTGAGGTGCTTGTGGTAAGGTGGTATTCCTCAGGAGTCGAAGCCAGGGACTAACCTCTCATCTCGTGTTGATTCTTGGTCCACGGAGCTCTTTCGTGTTGCCACAGTGACCTCAGGATCCCTCTAGCCTTGAAACAGTGTTCTTGGGGTTTCTGTGGAGTGCAATCAAGGAAATCAAGGCTCCTTTCATGTGTGATGTGCAAGACGGAATTGCTCTGCACGCAGTGCAGGGGAATCGGGCCTCATCTCGCGGCGAGGGGGAAGTCTCATGGTTTTTCTCGAGTTGCGGCGGGAACCTGGGGTATATTCTCGAGTTACGACGGGGATGGCCCTTCCACACACGTGTTTGTTCAGCCACGTCAGGACTCTTGCCTAGTTGCGAGACACAACTCGGGATTCTCCTCGAGGCTTGGCAAGGCAATTGGGACGCCTCTCCAGCTGAGGCGGGAGACCAAGGGTCCCTTTCCACGTGCCACAGGAATCCTGGGACTCCTATCAAGTTTCACGAGGAGTCAGGCATCGTCTCCTTTGGAGGCACTGATCTCCGCGTACCTCTGGAGTTTTCAAAGGATTTGAGGCCTCCGGTCGCGATGAGGTGGGGAACTAGGTGTTTCTCTGTGGTCTCCACAGGGGATTCAGACATCCTTTCATCTTGGGAGATGCAAGACGAGCCTGCATTCAAGTCACTGCAGGGATATCCAGCCTTATTTTGCGTCAGGGCATCGCGGTGTCCATTCCACTTGAGGCCGCAAACTCAGGGTCCCTCTCACATACCTAGAGCTGAGAGAAGCCTCCTCTTGAGGTGCTTGTGGTAAGGTGGTATTCCTCTGGAGTCGAAGCCAGGGACTAACCTCTCATCTCGAGTTGATATTTGGCCCACGGAGCTCTTTCGTGTTGCTACAGTGACCTCAGGATCCCTCTAGCCTTGAAACAGTGTTCTTGGGGTTTCTCTGGAGTGCCATCAAGGAAATCAAGGCTCCTTTCATGTGTGATGTGCAACACGGAATTGCTCTGCACGCAGTACAGGGGAATCGGGCCTCATCTCGCATCGAGGGGGAAGTCTCATGGTTTTTCTCGAGTTGCGGCGGGAACCTGGGGTATATTCTCGAGTTACGACGGGGATGGCCCTTCCACACACGTGTGTGTTCAGCCATGTCAGGACTCTTGCTTAGTTGCGAGGGACAACTCGGGATTCTCCTCGAGGCTTTGCAGGGCAATTGGGACGCCTCTCCAGCTGAGACGGGAGACCAAGGGTCCCTTTCCACGTGCCACAGGAATCCTGGGTCTCCTATCAAGTTTCACGAGGAGTCAGGCATCGTCTCCTTTGGAGGCACTGATCTCCACATACCTCTGGAGTTTTCAAAGGATTTGAGGCCTCCTGTCGCGATGAGGTGGGGAACTAGGTCTTTCTCTGTGGTCTCCACAGGGGATTCAGACACCCTTTCGTCTTGGGAGATGCAAGACAAGCCTGCATTCCAGTCACTGCAGGGATATCCGGCCTTATTTCGAGTCAGGGCATCGCGGTGTCCATTCCACTTGAGGCCGTAAACTCAGGGTACCTCTCACATACCTAGAGCTGAGAGAAGCCTCCTCTTGAGGTGCTTGTGGTAAGGTGGTATTCCTCTGGAGTCGAAGTCAGGGACTAACCTCTCATCTCGAGTTGATTTTTGGTCCACGGAGCTCTTTTGTGTTGCTACAGTGACCTCAGGATCCCTCTAGCCTTGAAACAGTGTTCTTGGGGTTTCTCTGGAGTGCCATGAAGGAAATCAAGGCTCCTTTCATGTGTGATGTGCAACACAGAATTGCTCTGCACGCAGTGCAGGGGAATCGGGCCTCATCTCGCGGCGAGGGGGAAGTCTCATGGTTTTTCTCGAGTTGCGGCGGGAACCTGGGGTATATTCTCGAGTTACGACGGGGATGGCCCTTCCACCCACGTGTTTGTTCAGCCACGTCACGACTCTTGCCTAGTTGCTAGACACAACTCGGGATTCTCCTCGAGGCTTGGCAAGGCAATTGGGACGCCTCTCCAGCTGAGGCGTGAGACCAAGGGTCCCTTTCCACGTGCCACAGGAATCCTGGGACTCCTATCAAGTTTCACGAGGAGTCAGGCATCGTCTCCTTTGGAGGCACTGATCTCTGCGTACCTCTGGAGTTTTCAAAGGATGTGAGGCCTCCGGTCGCGATGAGGTGGGGAACTAGGTCTTTCTCTGTGGTCTCCACAGGGGATTCAGACATCCTTTCATCTTGGGAGATGCAAGACGAGCCTGCATTCAAGTCACTGCAGGGATATCCAGCCTTATTTCGCGTCAGGGCATCGCGGTGTCCATTCCACTTGAGGCCGCAAACTCAGGGTCCCTCTCACATACCTAGAGCTGAGAGAAGCCTCCTCTTGAGGTGCTTGTGGTAAGGTGGTATTTCTCTGGAGACGAATCCAGGGACTAACCTCTCTTTTCGAGTTGATTTTTGGTCCACAGAGTTCTTTCGTGTTGCTACAGTGACCTCAGGATCCCTCTAGCCTTGAAACAGTGTTCTTGGGGTTTCTCTGGAGTGCCATCAAGGAAATCAAGGCTCCTTTCATGTGTGATGTGCAAGACGGAATTGCTCTGCACGCAGTACAGGGGAATCGGGCCTCATCTCGCATCGAGGGGGAAGTCTCAAGGTTTTTCTCGAGTTGCGGCGGGAACCTGGGGTATATTCTCGAGTTACGACGGGGATGGCCCTTCCACCCACGTGTTTGTTCAGCCACGTCAGGACTCCTGCCTAGTTGCAAGGGACAACTCGGGATTCTCCTCGAGGCTTGGCAGGGCAATTGGAACGCCTCTCCAGCTGAGGCGGGAGACCAAGGGTCCCTTTCCACGTGCCACAAGAATCCTGGGACTCCTATCAAGTTTCACGAGGAGTCAGGCATCGTCTCCTTTGGAGGCACTGATCTCCGCGTACCTCTGGAGTTTTCAAAGGATGTGAGGCCTCCGGTCGCGATGAGGTGGGGAACTAGGTCTTTCTCTGTGGTCTCCACAGGGGATTCAGACATCCTTTCTTCTTGGGAGATGCAAGACGAGCCTGCATTCAAGTCACTGCAGGGATATCCGGCCTTATTTCGAGTCAGGGCATCGCGGTGTCCATTCCATTTGAGGCCGCAAACTCAGGATCCCTTTCACATACCTAGAGCTGAGAGAAGCCTCCTCTTGAGGTGCTTGTGGTAAGGTGGTATTCCTCAGGAGTCGAAGCCAGGGACTAACCTCTCATCTCGTGTTGATTCTTGGTCCACGGAGCTCTTTCGTGTTGCCACAGTGACCTCAGGATCCCTCTAGCCTTGAAACAGTGTTCTTGGGGTTTCTCTGGAGTGCCATCAAGGAAATCAAGGCTCCTTTCATGTGTGATGTGCAACACGGAATTGCTCTGCACGCAGTGCAGGGGAATCGGGCCTCATCTCGCGGCGAGGGGGAAGTCTCATGGTTTTTCTCGAGTTGCGGCGGGAACCTGGGGTATATTCTCGAGTTACGACGGGGATGGCCCTTCCACACACGTGTGTGTTCAGCCATGACAGGACTCCTGCCTTCTTTCGAGGGACAACTCGGGATTCTCCTCGAGGCTTTGCAGGGCAATTGGGACGCCTCTCCAGCTGAGACGGGAGACCAAGGGTCCCTTTCCACGTGCCACAGGATTCTTGGGTCTCCTATCAAGTTTCACGAGGAGTCAGGCATTGTCTCCTTTGGAGGCACTGATCTCCACATACCTCTGGAGTTTTCAAAGGATTTGAGGCCTCCTGTCGCGATGAGGTGGGGAACTAGGTCTTTCTCTGTGGTCTCCACAGGGGATTCAGACACCCTTTCGTCTTCGGAGATGCAAGACAAGCCTGCATTCCAGTCACTGCAGGGATATCCGGCCTTATTTCGAGTCAGGGCATCGCGGTGTCCATTCCACTTGAGGCCGCAAACTCAGTGTCCCTCTCACATACCTAGAGCTGAGAGAAGCCTCCTCTTGAGGTGCTTGTGGTAAGGAGGTATTCCTCTGGAGTCGAAGCCAGGGACTAACCTCTCATCTCGAGTTGATTTTTGGTCCACGGACCTCTTTCCTGTTGCTACAGTGACCTCAGGATCCCTCTAGCCTTGAAACAGTGTTCTTGGGGTTTCTCTGGAGTGCCATGAAGGAAATCAAGGCTCCTTTCATGTGTGATGTGCAACACAGAATTGCTCTGCACGCAGTGCAGGGGAATCGGGCCTCATCTCGCGGCGAGGGGGAAGTCTCATGGTTTTTCTCGAGTTGCGGCGGGAACCTGGGGTATATTCTCGAGTTACGACGGGCATGGCCCTTCCACCCACGTGTTTCTTCAGCGACGTCAGGACTCCTGCCTAGTTGCGAGGGACAACTCTGGATTCTCCTCGAGGCTTGGCAGGGCAATTGGGACGCCTCTCCAGCTGAGGCGTGAGACCAAGGGTCCCTTTCCACGTGCCACAGGAATCCTGGGACTCCTATCAAGTTTCACGAGGAGTCAGGCATCGTCTCCTTTGGAGGCACTGATCTCTGCGTACCTCTGGAGTTTTCAAAGGATGTGAGGCCTCCGGTCGCGATGAGGTGGGGAACTAGGTCTTTCTCTGTGGTCTCCACAGGGGATTCAGACATCCTTTCATCTTGGGAGATGCAAGACGAGCCTGCATTCAAGTCACTGCAGGGATATCCAGCCTTATTTCGCGTCAGGGCATCGCGGTGTCCATTCCACTTGAGGCCGCAAACTCAGGGTCCCTCTCACATACCTAGAGCTGAGAGAAGCCTCCTCTTGAGGTGCTTGTGGTAAGGTGGTATTTCTCTGGAGACGAATCCAGGGACTAACCTCTCTTTTCGAGTTGATTTTTGGTCCACAGAGTTCTTTCGTGTTGCTACAGTGACCTCAGGATCCCTCTAGCCTTGAAACAGTGTTCTTGGGGTTTCTCTGGAGTGCCATCAAGGAAATCAAGGCTCCTTTCATGTGTGATGTGCAAGACGGAATTACTCTGCACGCAGTACAGGGGAATCGGGCCTCATCTCGCATCGAGGGGGAAGTCTCAAGGTTTTTCTCGAGTTGCGGCGGGAACCTGGGGTATATTCTCGAGTTACGACGGGGATGGCCCTTCCACCCACGTGTTTGTTCAGCCACGTCAGGACTCCTGCCTAGTTGCAAGGGACAACTCGGGATTCTCCTCGAGGCTTGGCAGGGCAATTGGAACGCCTCTCCAGCTGAGGCGGGAGACCAAGGGTCCCTTTCCACGTGCCACAAGAATCCTGGGACTCCTATCAAGTTTCAGGAGGAGTCAGGCATCGTCTCCTTTGGAGGCACTGATCTCCGCGTACCTCTGGAGTTTTCAAAGGATGTGAGGCCTCCGGTCGCGATGAGGTGGGGAACTAGGTCTTTCTCTGTGGTCTCCACAGGGGATTCAGACATCCTTTCTACTTGGGAGATGCAAGACGAGCCTGCATTCAAGTCACTGCAGGGATATCCGGCCTTATTTCGAGTCAGGGCATCGCGGTGTCCATTCCATTTGAGGCCGCAAACTCAGGATCCCTTTCACATACCTAGAGCTGAGAGAAGCCTCCTCTTGAGGTGCTTGTGGTAAGGAGGTATTCCTCTGGAGTCGAAGCCAGGGACTAACCTCTCATCTCGAGTTGATTTTTGGTCCACGGACCTCTTTCGTGTTGCTACAGTGACCTCAGGATCCCTCTAGCCTTGAAACAGTGTTCTTGGGGTTTCTCTGGAGTGCCATCAAGGAAATCAAGGCTCCTTTCATGTGTGATGTGCAACACAGAATTGCTCTGCACGCAGTGCAGGGGAATCGGGCCTCATCTCGCGGCGAGGGGGAAGTCTCATGGTTTTTCTCGAGTTGCGGCGGGAACCTGGGGTATATTCTCGAGTTACGACGGGCATGGCCCTTCCACCCACGTGTTTCTTCAGCGACGTCAGGACTCCTGCCTAGTTGCGAGGGACAACTCGGGATTCTCCTCGAGGCTTTGCAGGGCAATTGGGACGCCTCTCCAGCTGAGACGGGAGACCAAGGGTCCCTTTCCACGTGCCACAGGAATCCTGGGTCTCCTATCAAGTTTCACGAGGAGTCAGGCATCGTCTCCTTTGGAGGCACTGATCTCCGCATACCTCTGGAGTTTTCAAAGGATTTGAGGCCTCCTGTCGCGATGAGTTGGGGAACTAGGTCTTTCTCTGTGGTCTCCACAGGGGATTCAGACACCCTTTCGTCTTGGGAGATGCAAGACGAGCCTGCATTCCAGTCACTGCAGGGATATCCGGCCTTATTTCGAGTCAGGGCATCGCGGTGTCCATTCCACTTGAGGCCGCAAACTCAGGGTCCCTCTCACATACCTAGAGCTGAGAGAAGCCTCCTCTTGAGGTGCTTGTGGTAAGGTGGTATTCCTCAGGAGTCGAAGCCAGGGACTAACCTCCCATCTCGTGTTGATTCTTGGTCCACGGAGCTCTTTCGTGTTGCTACAGTGACCTCAGGATCCCTCTAGCCTTGAAACAGTGTTCTTGGGGTTTCTCTGGAGTGCCATGAAGGAAATCAAGGCTCCTTTCATGTGTGATGTGCAACACGGAATTGCTCTGCACGCAGTGCAGGGGAATCGGGCCTCATCTCTCGGCGAGGGGAAGTCTCATGGTTTTTCTCGAGTTGCGGCGGGAACCTGGGGTATATTCTCGAGTTACGACGGGGATGGCCCTTCCACACACGTGTTTGTTCAGCCACGTCAGGACTCTTGCCTAGTTGCGAGACACAACTCGGGATTCTCCTCGAGGCTTGGCAAGGCCATTGGGACGCCTCTCCAGCTGAGGCGGGAGACCAAGGGTCCCTTTCCACATGCCACAGGAATCCTGGGACTCCTATCAAGTTTCACGAGGAGTCAGGCATCGTCTCCTTTGGAGGCACTGATCTCCGCGTACCTCTGGAGTTTTCAAAGGATGTGAGGCCTCCTGTCGCGATGAGGTGGGGAACTAGGTCTTTCTCTGTGGTCTCCACAGGGGATTCAGACATCCTTTCATCTTGGGAGATGCAAGACGAGCCTGCATTCAAGTCACTGCAGGGATATCCAGCCTTATTTCGAGTCAGGGCATCGCGGTGTCCATTCCACTTGAGGCCGCAAACTCAGGGTCCCTCTCACATACCTAGAGCTGAGAGAAGCCTCATCTCGAGGTGCTTGTGGTAAGGTGGTATTCCTCTGGAGTCGAAGCCAGGGACTAACCTCTCATCTCGAGTTGATTTTTGGCCCACGGAGCTCTTTCGTGTTGCTACAGTGACCTCAGGATCCCTCTAGCCTTGAAACAGTGTTCTTGGGGTTTCTCTGGAGTGCCATCAAGGAAATCAAGGCTCCTTTCATGTGTGATGTGCAACACGGAATTGCTCTGCACGCAGTGCAGGGGAATCGTGTCTCATCTCGCGGCGAGGGGGAAGTCTCATGGTTTTTCTCGAGTTGCGGCGGGAACCTGGGGTATATTCTCGAGTTACGACGGGGATGGCCCTTCCACCCACGTGTTTCTTCAGCGACGTCAGGACTCCTGCCTAGTTGCGAGGGACAACTCTGGATTCTCCTCGAGGCTTGGCAGGGCAATTGGGACGCCTCTCCAGCTGAGGCGGGAGACCAAGTGTCCCTTTCCAAGTGCCACAGGAATCCTGGGACTCCTATCAAGTTTCACGAGGAGTCAGGCATCGTCTCCTTTGGAGGCACTGATCTCCGCGTACCTCTGGAGTTTTCAAAGGATGTGAGGCTATCGGTCGCGATGAGGTGGGGAACTAAGTCTTTCTCTGTGCTTTCCACAGGGGATTCAGACATCCTTTCGTCCTGGGAGATGCAAGACGAGCCTGCATTGAAGTCACTGCAGGGATATCCGGCCTTATTTCGAGTCAGGGCATAGTGGTGTCCATTCCACTTGAGGCCGCAAACTCAGGGTCCCTCTCACATACCTAGAGCTGAGAGAAGCCTCCTCTTGAGGTGCTTGTGGTAAGGTGGTATTCCTCTGGACACGAATCCAGGGACGAACCTCTCTTTTCGAGTTGATTTTTGGTCCACAGAGTTCTTTCGTGTGGCTACAGTGACCTCAGGATCCCTCTAACCTTGAAACAGTGTTCTTGGGGTTTCTCTGGAGTGCCATCAAGGAAATCAAGGCTCCTTTCATGTGTGATGTGCAACACGGAATTGCTCTGCACGCAGTACAGGGGAATCGGGCCTCATCTCGCATCGAGGGGGAAGTCTCATGGTTTTTCTCGAGTTGCGGCGGGAACCTGGGGTATATTCTCGAGTTACGACGGGGATGGCCCTTCCACCCACGTGTTTGTTCAGCCACGTCAGGACTCCTGCCTAGTTGCGAGGGACAACTCGGGATTCTCCTCGAGGCTTGGCAGGGCAATTGGAACGCCTCTCCAGCTGAGGGGGGAGACCAAGGGTCCCTTTCCACGTGCCACAAGAATCCTGGGACTCCTATCAAGTTTCACGAGGAGTCAGGCATCGTCTCCTTTGGAGGCACTGATCTCCGCGTACCTCTGGAGTTTTCAAAGGATGTGAGGCCTCCGGTAGCGATGACGTGGGGAACTAGGTGTTTCTCTGTGGTCTCCACTGGGGATTCAGACATCCTTTCTTCTTGGGAGATGCAAGACGAGCCTGCACTCAAGTCACTGCAGGGATATCCGGCCTTATTTCGAGTCACGGCATCGCGGTGTCCATTCCACTTGAGGCCGCAATCTCAGGATCCCTCTCACATACCTAGAGCTGAGAGAAGCCTCCTCTTGAGGTGCTTGTGGTAAGGTGGTATTCCTCAGGAGTCGAAGCCAGGGACTAACCTCTCATCTCGTGTTGATTCTTGGTCCACGGAGCTCTTTCGTGTTGCTACAGTGACCTCAGGATCCCTCTAGCCTTGAAACAGTGTTCTTGGGGTTTCTCTGGAGTGCCATCAAGGAAATCAAGGCTCCTTTCATGTGTGATGTGCAAGACGGAATTGCTCTGCACGCAGTGCAGGGGAATCGGGCCTCATCTCGCGGCGAGGGGGAAGTCTCATGGTTTTTCTCGAGTTGCGGCGGGAACCTGGGGTATATTCTCGAGTTACGACGGGGATGGCCCTTCCAACCACGTGTTTCTTCAGCGACGTCAGGACTCCTGCCTAGTTGCGAGGGACAACTCTGGATTCTCCTCGAGGCTTGGCAGGGCAATTGGGACGCCTCTCCAGCTGAGGCGGGAGGCCAAGTGTCCCTTTCCAAGTGCCACAGGAATCCTGGGACTCCTATCAAGTTTCACGAGGAGTCAGGCATCGTCTCCTTTGGAGGCACTGATCTCCGCGTAACTCTGGAGTTTTCAAAGGATGTGAGGCTATCGGTCGCGATGAGGTGGGGAACTAAGTCTTTCTCTGTGCTTTCCACAGGGGATTCAGACATCCTTTCGTCCTGGGAGATGCAAGAGGAGCCTGCATTGAAGTCACTGCAGGGATATCCGGCCTTATTTCGAGTCAGGGCATAGTGGTGTCCATTCCACTTGAGGCCGCAAACTCAGGGTCCCTCTCACATACCTAGAGCTGAGAGAAGCCTCCTCTTGAGGTGCTTGTGGTAAGGTGGTATTCCTCTGGACACGAATCCAGGGACTAACCTCTCATCTCGTGTTGATTCTTGGTCCACGGAGCTCTTTCGTGTTGCTACAGTGACCTCAGGATCCCTCTAGCCTTGAAACAGTGTTCTTGGGGTTTCTCTGAAGTGCCATGAAGGAAATCAAGGCTCCTTTCATGTGTGATGTGCAAGTCGGAATTGCTCTGCACGCAATACAGGGGAATCGGGCCTCATCTCGCATCGAGGGGGAAGTCTCATGGTTTTTCTCGAGTTGCGGCGGGAACCTGGGGTATATTCTCGAGTTACGACGGGGATGGCCCTTCCACCCACGTGTTTGTTCAGCCACGTCAGGACTCCTGCCTAGTTGCGAGGGACAACTCGGGATTCTCCTCGAGGCTTGACAGGGCAATTGGAACGCCTCTCCAGCTGAGGCGGGAGACCAAGGGTCCCTTTCCACGTGCCACAAGAATCCTGGGACTCCTATCAAGTTTCACGAGGAGTCAGGCATCGTCTCCTTTGGAGGCACTGATCTCCGCGTACCTCTGGAGTTTTCAAAGGATGTGAGGCCTCCGGTCGCGATGAGGTGGGGAACTAGGTGTTTCTCTGTGTTCTCCACAGGGGATTCAGACATCCTTTCTTCTTGGGAGATGCAAGACGAGCCTGCATTGAAGTCACTGCAGGGATATCCGGCCTTATTTCGCATCAGGGCATCGCGGTGTCCATTCCACTTGAGGCCGCAATCTCAGGATCCCTCTCACATACCTAGAGCTGAGAGAAGCCTCCTCTTGAGGTGCTTGTGGTAAGGTGGTATTCCTCTGGAGCCGAAGCCAGGGACTAACCTCTCATCTCGAGTTGATTTTTGGTCCACGGAGCTCTTTCGTGTTGCTACAGTGACCTCAGGATCCCTCTAGCCTTGAAACAGTGTTCTTGGGGTTTCTCTGGAGTGCCATGAAGGAAATCAAGGCTCCTTTCATGTGTGATGTGCAACACAGAATTGCTCTGCACGCAGTGCAGGGGAATCGGGCCTCATCTCGCGGCGAGGGGGAAGTCTCATGGTTTTTCTCGAGTTGCGGCGGGAACCTGGGGTATATTCTCGAGTTACGACGGGGATGGCCCTTCCACCCACGTGTTTCTTCAGCGACGTCAGGACTCCTGCCTAGTTGCGAGGGACAACTCTGGATTCTCCTCGAGGCTTGGCAGGGCAATTGGGACGCCTTTCCAGCTGAGGCGGGGGACCAAGTGTCCCTTTCCAAGTGCCACAGGAATCCTGGGACTCCTATCAAGTTTCACGAGGAGTCAGGCATCGTCTCCTTTGGAGGCACTGATCTCCGCGTACCTCTGGAGTTTTCAAAGGATGTGAGGCTATCGGTCACGATGAGGTGGGGAACTAAGTCTTTCTCTGTGCTTTCCACAGGGGATTCAGACATCCTTTCTTCCTGGGAGATGCAAGACGAGCCTGCATTGAAGTCACTGCAGGGATATCCGGCCTTATTTCGAGTCAGAGCATCGCGGTGTCCATTCCACTTGAGGCCGCAAACTCAGGGTCCCTCTCACATACCTAGAGCTGAGAGAAGCCTCCTCTTGAGGTGCTTGTGGTAAGGTGGTATTGCTCTGGAGACGAATCCAGGGACTAACCTCTCTTTTCGAGTTGATTTTTGGTCCACAGAGTTCTTTCGTGTTGCTACAGTGACCTCAGGATCCCTCTAGCCTTGAAACAGTGTTCTTGGGGTTTCTCTGGAGTGCCATCAAGGAAATCAAGGCTCCTTTCATGTGTGATGTGCAAGACGGAATTGCTCTGCACGCAGTACAGGGGAATCGGGCCTCATCTCGCATCGAGGGGGAAGTCTCATGGTTTTTCTCGAGTTGCGGCGGGAACCTGGGGTATATTCTCGAGTTACGACGGGGATGGCCCTTCCACCCACGTGTTTGTTCAGCCACGTCAGGACTCCTGCCTAGTTGCGAGGGACAACTCGGGATTCTCCTCGAGGCTTGGCAGGGCAATTGGAACGCCTCTCCAGCTGAGGCGGGAGACCAAGGGTCCCTTTCCCCGTGCCACAAGAATCCTGGGACTCCTATCAAGTTTCACGAGGAGTCAGGCATCGTCTCCTTTGGAGGCACTGATCTCCGCGTACCTCTGGAGTTTTCAAAGAATGTGAGGCCTCCGGTAGCGATGACGTGGGGAACTAGGTGTTTCTCTGTGGTCTCCACAGGGGATTCAGACATCCTTTCTTCTTGGGAGATGCAAGACGAGCCTGCATTCAAGTAACTGCAGGGATATCCGGCCTTATTTCGAGTCAGGGCATCGCGGTGTCCATTCCACTTGAGGCCGCAATCTCAGGATCCCTCTCACATACATAGAGCTGAGAGAAGCCTCCTCTTGAGGTGCTTGTGGTAAGGTGGTATTCCTCAGAAGTCGAAGCCAGGGACTAACCTCTCATCTCGTGTTGATTCTTGGTCCACGGAGCTCTTTCGTGTTGCTACAGTGACCTCAGGATCCCTCTAGCCTTGAAACAGTGTTCTTGGGGTTTCTCTGGAGTGCCATCAAGGAAATCAAGGCTCCTTTCATGTGTGATGTGCAACACGGAATTGCTCTGCACGCAGTGCAGGGGAATCGGGCCTCATCTCGCGGCGAGGGGGAAGTCTCATGGTTTTTCTCGAGTTGCGGCGGGAACCTGGGGTATATTCTCGAGTTACGACGGGGATGGCCCTTCCACACACGTGTGTGTTCAGCCATGTCAGGACTCCTGCCTAGTTGCGAGGGACAACTCGGGATTCTCCTCGAGGCTTTGCAGGGCAATTGGGATGCCTCTCAAGCTGAGACGGGAGACCAAGCGTCCCTTTCCACGTGCCACAGGAATCCTGGGTCTCCTATCAAGTTTCACGAGGAGTCAGGCATCGTCTCCTTTGGAGGCACTGATCTCCGCATACCTCTGGAGTTTTCAAAGGATTTGAGGCCTCCTGTCGCGATGAGGTGGGGAACTAGGTCTTTCTCTGTGGTCTCCACAGGGGATTCAGACACCCTTTCGTCTTGGGAGATGGAAAACGAGCCTGCATTCCAGTCACTGCAGGGATATCCGGCCTTATTTCGAGTCAGGGCATCGCGGTGTCCATTCCACTTGAGGCCACAAACTCAGGGTCCCTCTCACATACCTAGAGCTGAGAGAAGCCTCCTCTTGAGGTGCTTGTGGTAAGGTGGTATTCCTCTGGAGTCGAAGCCAGGGACTAACCTCTCATCTCGATTTGATTTTTGGTCCACGGAGCTCTTTCGTGTTGCTACAGTGACCTCAGGATACCTCTAGCCTTGAAACAGTGTTCTTGGGGTTTCTCTGGAGTGCCGTGAAGGAAATCAAGGCACCTTTCATGTGTGATGTGCAACACAGAATTGCTCTGCACGCAGTGCAGGGGAATCGGGCCTCATCTCGCGGCGAGGGGGAAGTCTCATGGTTTTTCTCGAGTTGCGGCGGGAACCTGGGGTATATTCTCGAGTTACGACGGGGATGGCCCTTCCACACACGTGTTTGTTCAGCCACGTCAGGACTCTTGCCTAGTTGCGAGACACAACTCGGGATTCTCCTCGAGGCTTGGCAAGGCCATTGGGACGCCTCTCCAGCTGAGACGGGAGACCAAGGGTCCCTTTCCACGTGCCACAGGAATCCTGGGTCTCCTATCAAGTTTCACGAGGAGTCAGGCATCGTCTCCTTTGGAGGCACTGATCTCCGCGTACCTCTGGAGTTTTCAAAGGATGTGAGGCCTCCGGTCGCGATGAGGTGGGGAAATAGGTGTTTCTCTGTGGTCTTCACAGGGGATTCAGACATCCTTTCATCTTGGGAGATGCAAGACGAGCCTGCATTCAAGTCACTGCAGGGATATCCATCCTTATTTCGCGTCAGGGCATCGCGGTGTCCATTCCACTTGAGGCCGCAAACTCAGGGTCCCTCTCACATACCTAGAGCTGAGAGAAGCCTCCTCTTGAGGTGCTTGTGGTAAGGTGGTATTCCTCTGGAGTCGAAGCCAGGGACTAACCTCTCATCTCGAGTTGATTTTTGGCCCACGGAGCTCTTTCGTGTTGCTACAGTGACCTCAGGATCCCTCTAGCCTTGAAACAGTGTTCTTGGGGTTTCTCTGGAGTGCCATCAAGGAAATCAAGGCTCCTTTCATGTGTGATGTGCAAGACGGAATTGCTCTGCACGCAGTGCAGGGGAATCGGGCCTCATCTCGCGGCGAGGGGGAAGTCTCATGGTTTTTCTCGAGTTGCGGCGGGAACCTGGGGTATATTCTCGAGTTACGACGGGGATGGCCCTTCCACCCACGTGTTTCTTCAGCGACGTCAGGACTCCTGCCTAGTTGCGAGGGACAACTCTGGATTCTCCTCGAGGCTTGGCAGGGCAATTGGGACGCCTCTCCAGCTGAGGCGGGAGACCAAGTGTCCCTTTCCAAGTGCCACAGGAATCCTGGGACTCCTATCAAGTTTCACGAGGAGTCAGGCATCGTCTCCTTTGGAGGCACAGATCTCCGCGTACCTCTGGAGTTTTCAAAGGATGTGAGGCTATCGGTCGCGATGAGGTGGGGAACTAAGTCTTTCTCTGTGCTTTCCACAGGGGATTCAGACATCCTTTCTTCCTGGGAGATGCAAGACGAGCCTGCATTGAAGTCACTGCAGGGATATTCGGCCTTATTTCGAGTCAGGGCGTTGCGGTGTCCATTCCACTTGAGGCTGCAAACTCAGGGTCCCTCTCACATACCTAGAGCTGAGAGAAGCCTCCTCTTGAGGTGCTTGTGGTAAGGTGGTATTCCTCAGAAGTCGAAGCCAGGGACTAACCTCTCATCTCGTGTTGATTCTTGGTCCACGGAGCTCTTTCGTGTTGCTACAGTGACCTCAGGATCCCTCTAGCCTTGAAACAGTGTTCTTGGGGTTTCTCTGGAGTGCCATCAAGGAAATCAAGGCTCCTTTCATGTGTGATGTGCAACACGGAATTGCTCTGCACGCAGTGCAGGGGAATCGGGCCTCATCTCGCGGCGAGGGGGAAGTCTCATGGTTTTTCTCGAGTTGCGGCGGGAACCTGGGGTATATTCTCGAGTTACGACGGGGATGGCCCTTCCACACACGTGTGTGTTCAGCCATGTCAGGACTCCTGCCTAGTTGCGAGGGACAACTCGGGATTCTCCTCGAGGCTTTGCAGGGCAATTGGGATGCCTCTCAAGCTGAGACGGGAGACCAAGCGTCCCTTTCCACGTGCCACAGGAATCCTGGGTCTCCTATCAAGTTTCACGAGGAGTCAGGCATCGTCTCCTTTGGAGGCACTGATCTCCGCATACCTCTGGAGTTTTCAAAGGATTTGAGGCCTCCTGTCGCGATGAGGTGGGGAACTAGGTCTTTCTCTGTGGTCTCCACAGGGGATTCAGACACCCTTTCGTCTTGGGAGATGGAAAACGAGCCTGCATTCCAGTCACTGCAGGGATATCCGGCCTTATTTCGAGTCAGGGCATCGCGGTGTCCATTCCACTTGAGGCCACAAACTCAGGGTCCCTCTCACATACCTAGAGCTGAGAGAAGCCTCCTCTTGAGGTGCTTGTGGTAAGGTGGTATTCCTCTGGAGTCGAAGCCAGGGACTAACCTCTCATCTCGATTTGATTTTTGGTCCACGGAGCTCTTTCGTGTTGCTACAGTGACCTCAGGATACCTCTAGCCTTGAAACAGTGTTCTTGGGGTTTCTCTGGAGTGCCGTGAAGGAAATCAAGGCTCCTTTCATGTGTGATGTGCAACACAGAATTGCTCTGCACGCAGTGCAGGGGAATCGGGCCTCATCTCGCGGCGAGGGGGAAGTCTCATGGTTTTTCTCGAGTTGCGGCGGGAACCTGGGGTATATTCTCGAGTTACGACGGGGATGGCCCTTCCACACACGTGTTTGTTCAGCCACGTCAGGACTCTTGCCTAGTTGCGAGACACAACTCGGGATTCTCCTCGAGGCTTGGCAAGGCCATTGGGACGCCTCTCCAGCTGAGACGGGAGACCAAGGGTCCCTTTCCACGTGCCACAGGAATCCTGGGTCTCCTATCAAGTTTCA
Organism: Cervus elaphus; assembly: GCF_910594005.1. Classification (NCBI taxonomy): domain Eukaryota; kingdom Metazoa; phylum Chordata; class Mammalia; order Artiodactyla; family Cervidae; genus Cervus; species Cervus elaphus. The sequence continues at coordinate 70,831,202 of NC_057836.1, forward strand.
CGAGGAGTCAGGCATCGTCTCCTTTGGAGGCACTGATCTCCGCGTACCTCTGGAGTTTTCAAAGGATGTGAGGCCTCCGGTCGCGATGAGGTGGGGAAATAGGTGTTTCTCTGTGGTCTTCACAGGGGATTCAGACATCCTTTCATCTTGGGAGATGCAAGACGAGCCTGCATTCAAGTCACTGCAGGGATATCCAGCCTTATTTCGCGTCAGGGCATCGCGGTGTCCATTCCACTTGAGGCCGCAAACTCAGGGTCCCTCTCACATACCTAGAGCTGAGAGAAGCCTCCTCTTGAGTTGCTTGTGGTAAGGTGGTATTCCTCTGGAGTCGAAGCCAGGGACTAACCTCTCATCTCGAGTTGATTTTTGGCCCACGGAGCTCTTTCGTGTTGCTACAGTGACCTCAGGATCCCTCTAGCCTTGAAACAGTGTTCTTGGGGTTTCTCTGGAGTGCCATCAAGGAAATCAAGGCTCCTTTCATGTGTGATGTGCAAGACGGAATTGCTCTGCACGCAGTGCAGGGGAATCGGGCCTCATCTCGCGGCGAGGGGGAAGTCTCATGGTTTTTCTCGAGTTGCGGCGGGAACCTGGGGTATATTCTCGAGTTACGACGGGGATGGCCCTTCCACCCACGTGTTTCTTCAGCGACGTCAGGACTCCTGCCTAGTTGCGAGGGACAACTCTGGATTCTCCTCGAGGCTTGGCAGGGCAATTGGGACGCCTCTCCAGCTGAGGCGGGAGACCAAGTGTCCCTTTCCAAGTGCCACAGGAATCCTGGGACTCCTATCAAGTTTCACGAGGAGTCAGGCATCGTCTCCTTTGGAGGCACAGATCTCCGCGTACCTCTGGAGTTTTCAAAGGATGTGAGGCTATCGGTCGCGATGAGGTGGGGAACTAAGTCTTTCTCTGTGCTTTCCACAGGGGATTCAGACATCCTTTCTTCCTGGGAGATGCAAGACGAGCCTGCATTGAAGTCACTGCAGGGATATCCGGCCTTATTTCGAGTCAGGGCGTTGCGGTGTCCATTCCACTTGAGGCTGCAAACTCAGGGTCCCTCTCACATACCTAGAGCTGAGAGAAGCCTCCTCTTGAGGTGCTTGTGGTAAGGTGGTATTCCTCTGGAGACGAAGCCAGGGACTAACCTCTCTTTTCGAGTTGATTTTTGGTCCACAGAGTTCTTTCGTGTTGCTACAGTGACCTCAGGATCCCTCTAGCCTTGAAACAGTGTTCTTGGGGTTTCTCTGGAGTGCCATCAAGGAAATCAAGGCTCCTTTCATGTGTGATGTGCAACACAGAATTGCTCTGCACGCAGTGCAGGGGAATCGGGCCTCATCTCGCGGCGAGGGGGAAGTCTCATGGTTTTTCTCGAGTTGCGGCGGGAACCTGGGGTATATTCTCGAGTTACGACGGGGATGGCCCTTCCACACACGTGTTTGTTCAGCCACGTCAGGACTCTTGCCTAGTTGCGAGACACAACTCGGGATTCTCCTCGAAGCTTGGCAAGGCCATTGGGACGCCTCTCCAGCTGAGGCGGGAGACCAAGGGTCCCTTTCCACGTGCCACAGGAATCCTGGGACTCCTATCAAGTTTCACGAGGAGTCAGGCATCGTCTCCTTTGGAGGCACTGATCTCCGCGTACCTCTGGAGTTTTCAAAGTATGTGAGGCCTCCGGTCGCGATGAGGTGGGGAACTAGGTCTTTCTCTGTGGTCTTCACAGGGGATTCAGACATCCTTTCATCTTGGGAGATGCAAGACGAGCCTGCATTCAAGTCACTGCAGGGATATCCAGCCTTATTTCGCGTCAGGGCATCGCGGTGTCCATTCCACTTGAGGCCGCAAACTCAGGGTCCCTCTCACATACCTAGAGCTGAGAGAAGCCTCCTCTTGAGGTGCTTGTGGTAAGGTGGTATTCCTCTGGAGTCGAAGCCAGGGACTAACCTCTCATCTCGAGTTGATTTTTGGCCCACGGAGCTCTTTCGTGTTGCTACAGTGACCTCAGGATCCCTCTAGCCTTGAAACAGTGTTCTTGGGTTTTCTCTGGAGTGCCATCAAGGAAATCAAGGCTCCTTTCATGTGTGATGTGCAAGACGGAATTGCTCTGCACGCAGTGCAGCGGAATCGGGCCTCATCTCGCGGCGAGGGGGAAGTCTCATGGTTTTTCTCGAGTTGCGGCGGGAACCTGGGGTATATTCTCGAGTTACGACGGGGATGGCCCTTCCACCCACGTGTTTCTTCAGCGACGTCAGGACTCCTGCCTAGTTGCGAGGGACAACTCTGGATTCTCCTCGAGGCTTGGCAGGGCAATTGGGACGCCTCTCCAGCTGAGGCGGGAGACCAAGTGTCCCTTTCCAAGTGCCACAGGAATCCTGGGACTCCTATCAAGTTTCACGAGGAGTCAGGCATCGTCTGCTTTGGAGGCACTGATCTCCGCGTACCTCTGGAGTTTTCAAAGGATGTGAGGCTATCGGTCGCGATGAGGTGGGGAACTAAGTCTTTCTCTGTGCTTTCCACAGGGGATTCAGACATCCTTTCGTCCTGGGAGATGCAAGACGAGCCTGCATTGAAGTCACTGCAGGGATATTCGGCCTTATTTCGAGTCAGGGCATCGCGGTGTCCATTCCACTTGATGCCGCAAACTCAGGGTCCCTCTCACATACCTAGAGCTGAGAGAAGCCTCCTCTTGAGGTGCTTGTGGTAAGGTGGTATTCCTCTGGAGACGAATCCAGGGACTAACCTCTCTTTTCGAGTTGATTTTTTGTCCACAGAGTTCTTTCGTGTTGCTACAGTGACCTCAGGATCCCTCTAGCCTTGAAACAGTGTTCTTGGGGTTTCTCTGGAGTGCCATCAAGGAAATCAAGGCTCCTTTCATGTGTGATGTGCAAGACGGAATTGCTCTGCACGCAGTACAGGGGAATCGGGCCTCATCTCGCGGCGAGGGGGAAGTCTCATGGTTTTTCTCGAGTTGCGGCGGGAACCTGGGGTATATTCTCGAGTTACGACGGGCATGGCCCTTCCACCCACGTGTTTGTTCAGCCACGTCAGGACTCCTGCCTAGTTGCGAGGGACAACTCGGGATTCTCCTCGAGGCTTGGCAGGGCAATTGGAACGCCTCTCCATCTGAGGCGGGAGACCAAGGGTCCCTTTCCACGTGCCACAAGAATCCTGGGACTCCTATCAAGTTTCACGAGGAGTCAGGCATCGTCTCCTTTGGAGGCACTGATCTCCGCGTACCTCTGGAGTTTTCAAAGGATGTGAGGCCTCCGGTCGCGATGAGGTGGGGAACTAGGTCTTTCTCTGTGGTCTCCATAGGGGATTCAGACATCCTTTCTTCTTGGGAGATGCAAGACGAGCCTGCATTCAAGTCACTGCAGGGATATCCGGCCTTATTTCGAGTCAGGGCATCGCGGTGTCCATTCCATTTGAGGCGGCAAACTCAGGATCCCTTCCACTTACCTAGAGCTGAGAGAAGCCTCCTCTTGAGGTGCTTGTGGTAAGGTGGTATTCCTCAGGAGTCGAAGCCAGGGACTAACCTCTCATCTCGTGTTGATTCTTGGTCCACGGAGCTCTTTCGTGTTGCCACAGTGACCTCAGGATCCCTCTAGCCTTGAAACAGTGTTCTTGGGGTTTCTCTGGAGTGCCATCAAGGAAATCAAGGCTCCTTTCATGTGTGATGTGCAAGACGGAATTGCTCTGCACGCAGTGCAGGGGAATCGGGCCTCATCTCGCGGCGAGGGGGAAGTCTCATGGTTTTTCTCGAGTTGCGGCGGGAACCTGGGGTATATTCTCGAGTTACGACGGGGATGGCCCTTCCACCCACGTGTTTGTTCAGCCACGTCAGGACTCTTGCCTAGTTGCGAGACACAACTCGGGATTCTCCTCGAGGCTTGGCAAGGCAATTGGGACGCCTCTCCAGCTGAGGCGGGAGACCAAGGGTCCCTTTCCACGTGCCACAGGAATCCTGGGACTCCTATCAAGTTTCACGAGGAGTCAGGCATCGTCTCCTTTGGAGGCACTGATCTCCGCGTACCTCTGGAGTTTTCAAAGGATGTGAGGCCTCCGGTCGCGATGAGGTGGGGAACTAGGTCTTTCTCTGTGGTCTTCACAGGGGATTCAGACATTCTTTCATCTTGGGAGATGCAAGACGAGCCTGCATTCAAGTCACTGCAGGGATATCCAGCCTTATTTCGCGTCAGGGCATCGCGGTGTCCATTCCACTTGAGGCCGCAAACTCAGGGTCCCTCTCACATACCTAGAGCTGAGAGAAGCCTCCTCTTGAGGTGCTTGTGGTAAGGTGGTATTCCTCTGGAGTCGAAGCCAGGGACTAACCTCTCATCTCGAGTTGATTTTTGGCCCACGGAGCTCTTTCGTGTTGCTACAGTGACCTCAGGATCCCTCTAGCCTTGAAACAGTGTTCTTGGGGTTTCTCTGGAGTGCCATCAAGGAAATCAAGGCTCCTTTCATGTGTGATGTGCAAGACGGAATTGCTCTGCACGCAGTGCAGCGGAATCGGGCCTCATCTCGCGGCGAGGGGGAAGTCTCATGGTTTTTCTCGAGTTGCGGCGGGAACCTGGGGTATATTCTCGAGTTAGGACGGGGATGGCCCTTCCACCCACGTGTTTCTTCAGCGACGTCAGGACTCCTGCCTAGTTGCGAGGGACAACTCTGGATTCTCCTCGAGGCTTGGCAGGGCAATTGGGACGCCTCTCCAGCTGAGGCGGGAGACCAAGTGTCCCTTTCCAAGTGCCACAGGAATCCTGGGACTCCTATCAAGTTTCACGAGGAGTCAGGCATCGTCTCCTTTGGAGGCACTGATCTCCGCGTACCTCTGGAGTTTTCAAAGGATGTGAGGCTATCGGTCGCGATGAGGTGGGGAACTAAGTCTTTCTCTGTGCTTTCCACAGGGGATTCAGACATCCTTTCGTCCTGGGAGATGCAAGACGAGCCTGCATTGAAGTCACTGCAGGGATATCCGGCCTTATTTCGAGTCAGGGCATCGCGGTGTCCATTCCACTTGAGGCCGCAAACTCAGGGTCCCTCTCACATACCTAGAGCTGAGAGAAGCCTCCTCTTGAGGTGCTTGTGGTAAGGTGGTATTCCTCTGGAGACGAATCCAGGGACTAACCTCTCTTTTCGAGTTGATTTTTTGTCCACAGAGTTCTTTCGTGTTGCTACAGTGACCTCAGGATCCCTCTATCCTTGAAACAGTGTTCTTGGGGTTTCTCTGGAGTGCCATCAAGGAAATCAAGGCTCCTTTCATGTGTGATGTGCAAGACGGAATTGCTCTGCACGCAGTACAGGGGAATCGGGCCTCATCTCGCGGCGAGGGGGAAGTCTCATGGTTTTTCTCGAGTTGCGGTGGGAACCTGGGGTATATTCTCGAGTTACGACGGGCATGGCCCTTCCACCCACGTGTTTGTTCAGCCACGTCAGGACTCCTGCCTAGTTGCGAGGGACAACTCGGGATTCTCCTCGAGGCTTGGCAGGGCAATTGGAACGCCTCTCCAGCTGAGGCGGGAGACCAAGGGTCCCTTTCCACGTGCCACAAGAATCCTGGGACTCCTATCAAGTTTCACGAGGAGTCAGGCATCGTCTCCTTTGGAGGCACTGATCTCCGCGTACCTCTGGAGTTTTCAAAGGATGTGAGGCCTCCGGTCGCGATGAGGTGGGGAACTAGGTCTTTCTCTGTGGTCTCCATAGGGGATTCAGACATCCTTTCTTCTTGGGAGATGCAAGACGAGCCTGCATTCAAGTCACTGCAGGGATATCCGGCCTTATTTCGAGTCAGGGCATCGCGGTGTCCATTCCATTTGAGGCGGCAAACTCAGGATCCCTTCCACTTACCTAGAGCTGAGAGAAGCCTCCTCTTGAGGTGCTTGTGGTAAGGTGGTATTCCTCAGGAGTCGAAGCCAGGGACTAACCTCTCATCTCGTGTTGATTCTTGGTCCACGGAGCTCTTTCGTGTTGCCACAGTGACCTCAGGATCCCTCTAGCCTTGAAACAGTGTTCTTGGGGTTTCTCTGGAGTGCCATCAAGGAAATCAAGGCTCCTTTCATGTGTGATGTGCAAGACGGAATTGCTCTGCACGCAGTGCAGGGGAATCGGGCCTCATCTCGCGGCGAGGGGGAAGTCTCATGGTTTTTCTCGAGTTGCGGCGGGAACCTGGGGTATATTCTCGAGTTACGACGGGGATGGCCCTTCCACACACGTGTTTGTTCAGCCACGTCAGGACTCTTGCCTAGTTGCGAGACACAACTCGGGATTCTCCTCGAGGCTTGGCAAGGCAATTGGGACGCCTCTCCAGCTGAGGCGGGAGACCAAGGGTCCCTTTCCACGTGCCACAGGAATCCTGGGACTCCTATCAAGTTTCACGAGGAGTCAGGCATCGTCTCCTTTGGAGGCACTGATCTCCGCGTACCTCTGGAGTTTTCAAAGGATGTGAGGCCTCCGGTCGCGATGAGGTGGGGAACTAGGTCTTTCTCTGTGGTCTTCACAGGGGATTCAGACATTCTTTCATCTTGGGAGATGCAAGACGAGCCTGCATTCAAGTCACTGCAGGGATATCCAGCCTTATTTCGCGTCAGGGCATCGCGGTGTCCATTCCACTTGAGGCCGCAAACTCAGGGTCCCTCTCACATACCTAGAGCTGAGAGAAGCCTCCTCTTGAGGTGCTTGTGGTAAGGTGGTATTCCTCTGGAGTCGAAGCCAGGGACTAACCTCTCATCTCGAGTTGATTTTTGGCCCACGGAGCTCTTTCGTGTTGCTACAGTGACCTCAGGATCCCTCTAGCCTTGAAACAGTGTTCTTGGGGTTTCTCTGGAGTGCCATCAAGGAAATCAAGGCTCCTTTCATGTGTGATGTGCAAGACGGAATTGCTCTGCACGCAGTGCAGCGGAATCGGGCCTCATCTCGCGGCGAGGGGGAAGTCTCATGGTTTTTCTCGAGTTGCGGCGGGAACCTGGGGTATATTCTCGAGTTACGACGGGGATGGCCCTTCCACCCACGTGTTTCTTCAGCGACGTCAGGACTCCTGCCTAGTTGCGAGGGACAACTCTGGATTCTCCTCGAGGCTTGGCAGGGCAATTGGGACGCCTCTCCAGCTGAGGCGGGAGACCAAGTGTCCCTTTCCAAGTGCCACAGGAATCCTGGGACTCCTATCAAGTTTCACGAGGAGTCAGGCATCGTCTCCTTTGGAGGCACTGATCTCCGCGTACCTCTGGAGTTTTCAAAGGATGTGAGGCTATCGGTCGCGATGAGGTGGGGAACTAAGTCTTTCTCTGTGCTTTCCACAGGGGATTCAGACATCCTTTCGTCCTGGGAGATGCAAGACGAGCCTGCATTGAAGTCACTGCAGGGATATCCGGCCTTATTTCGAGTCAGGGCATCGCGGTGTCCATTCCACTTGAGGCCGCAAACTCAGGGTCCCTCTCACATACCTAGAGCTGAGAGAAGCCTCCTCTTGAGGTGCTTGTGGTAAGGTGGTATTCCTCTGGAGACGAATCCAGGGACTAACCTCTCTTTTCGAGTTGATTTTTTGTCCACAGAGTTCTTTCGTGTTGCTACAGTGACCTCAGGATCCCTCTATCCTTGAAACAGTGTTCTTGGGGTTTCTCTGGAGTGCCATCAAGGAAATCAAGGCTCCTTTCATGTGTGATGTGCAAGACGGAATTGCTCTGCACGCAGTACAGGGGAATCGGGCCTCATCTCGCGGCGAGGGGGAAGTCTCATGGTTTTTCTCGAGTTGCGGCGGGAACCTGGGGTATATTCTCGAGTTACGACGAGGATGGCCCTTCCACCCACGTGTTTGTTCAGCCACGTCAGGACTCCTGCCTAGTTGCGAGGGACAACTCGGGATTCTCCTCGAGGCTTGGCAGGGCAATTGGAACGCCTCTCCAGCTGAGGCGGGAGACCAAGGGTCCCTTTCCACGTGCCACAAGAATCCTGGGACTCCTATCAAGTTTCACGAGGAGTCAGGCATCGTCTCCTTTGGAGGCACTGATCTCCGCGTACCTCTGGAGTTTTCAAAGGATTTGAGGCCTCCGGTCGCGTTGAGGTGGGGAACTAGGTCTTTCTCTGTGGTCTCCACAGGGGATTCAGACATCCTTTCATCTTGGGAGATGCAAGACGAGCCTGCATTCAAGTCACTGCAGGGATATCCGGCCTTATTTCGAGTCAGGGCATCGCGGTGTCCATTCCACTTGAGGCCGCAAACTCAGGGTCCCTCTCACATACCTAGAGCTGAGAGAAGCCTCCTCTTGAGGTGCTTGTGGTAAGGTGGTATTCCTCTGGAGTCGAAGCCAGGGACTAACCTCTCATCTCGAGTTGATTTTTGGTCCACGGAGCTCTTTCATGTTGCTACAGTGACCTCAGGATCCCTCTAGCCTTGAAACAGTGTTCTTGGGGTTTCTCTGGAGTGCCATCAAGGAAATCAAGGCTCCTTTCATGTGTGATGTGCAAGACGGAATTGCTCTGCACGCAGTACAGGGGAATCGGGCCTCATCTCGCATCGAGGGGGAAGTCTCATGGTTTTTCTCGAGTTGCGGCGGGAACCTGGGGTATATTCTCGAGTTACGACGGGCATGGCCCTTCCACACACGTGTTTGTTCAGCCACGTCAGGACTCCTGCCTAGTTGCGAGGGACAACTCGGGATTCTCCTCGAGGCTTGGCAGGGCAATTGGAACGCCTCTCCAGCTGAGGCGGGAGACCAAGGGTCCCTTTCCACGTGCCACAAGAATCCTGGGACTCCTATCAAGTTTCACGAGGAGTCAGGCATCGTCTCCTTTGGAGGCACTGATCTCCGCGTACCTCTGGAGTTTTCAAAGGATGTGAGGCCTCCGGTCGCGATGAGGTGGGGAACTAGGTCTTTCTCTGTGGTCTCCACAGGGGATTCAGACATTCTTTCTTCTTGGGAGATGCAAGACGAGCCTGCATTCAAGTCACTGCAGGGATATCCGGCCTTATTTCGAGTCAGGGCATCGCGGTGTCCATTCCATTTGAGGCCGCAAACTCAGGATCTCTTTCACATACCTAGAGCTGAGAGAAGCCTCCTCTTGAGGTGCTTGTGGTAAGGTGGTATTCCTCAGGAGTCGAAGCCAGGGACTAACCTCTCATCTCGTGTTGATTTTTGGTCCACGGAGCTCATTCGTGTTGCCACAGTGACCTCAGGATCCCTCTAGCCTTGAAACAGTGTTCTTGGGGTTTCTCTGGAGTGCCATCAAGGAAATCAAGGCTCCTTTCATGTGTGATGTGCAACACGGAATTGCTCTGCACGCAGTGCAGGGGAATCGGGCCTCATCTCGCGGCGAGGGGGAAGTCTCATGGTTTTTCTCGAGTTGCGGCGGGAACCTGGGGTATATTCTCGAGTTACGACGGGGATGGCCCTTCCACACACGTGTGTGTTCAGCCATGTCAGGACTCCTGCCTACTTGCGAGGGACAACTCGGGATTCTCCTCGAGGCTTTGCAGGGCAATTGGGACGCCTCTCCAGCTGAGACGGGAGACCAAGGGTCCCTTTCCACGTGCCACAGGAATCCTGGGTCTCCTATCAAGTTTCACGAGGAGTCAGGCATCGTCTCCTTTGGAGGCACTGATCTCCACATACCTCTGGAGTTTTCAAAGGATTTGAGGCCTCCTGTCGCGATGAGGTGGGGAACTAGGTCTTTCTCTGTGGTCTCCACAGGGGATTCAGACACCCTTTCGTCTTGGGAGATGCAAGACAAGCCTGCATTCCAGTCACTGCAGGGATATCCGGCCTTATTTTGAGTCAGGGCATCGCGGTGTCCATTCCACTTGAGGCCGTAAACTCAGGGTCCCTCTCACATACCTAGAGCTGAGAGAAGCCTCCTCTTAAGGTGCTTGTGGTAAGGTGGTATTCCTCTGGAGTCGAAGCCAGGGACTAACCTCTCATCTCGAGTTGATTTTTGGTCCACGGAGCTCTTTCGTGTTGCTACAGTGACCTCAGGATCCCTCTAGCCTTGAAACAGTGTTCTTGGGGTTTCTCTGGAGTGCCATGAAGGAAATCAAGGCTCCTTTCATGTGTGATGTGCAACACAGAATTGCTCTGCACGCAGTGCAGGGGAATCGGGCCTCATCTCGCGGCGAGGGGGAAGTCTCATGGTTTTTCTCGAGTTGCGGCGGGAACCTGGGGTATATTCTCGAATTACGACGGGGATGGCCCTTCCACCCACGTGTTTCTTCAGCGACGTCAGGACTCCTGCCTAGTTGCGAGGGACAACTCTGGATTCTCCTCGAGGCTTGGCAGGGCAATTGGGACGCCTCTCCAGCTGAGGCGGGAGACCAAGTGTCCCTTTCCAAGTGCCACAGGAATCCTGGGACTCCTATCAAGTTTCACGAGGAGTCAGGCATCGTCTGCTTTGGAGGCACTGATCTCCGCGTACCTCTGGAGTTTTCAAAGGATGTGAGGCTATCGGTCGCGATGAGGTGGGGAACTAAGTCTTTCTCTGTGCTTTCCACAGGGGATTCAGACATCCTTTCTTCCTGGGAGATGCAAGACGAGCCTGCATTGAAGTCACTGCAGGGATATCCGGCCTTATTTCGAGTCAGGGCATCGCGGTGTCCATTCCACTTGAGGCTGCAAACTCAGGGTCCCTCTCACATACCTAGAGCTGAGAGAAGCCTCCTCTTGAGGTGCTTGTGGTAAGGTGGTATTCCTCTGGAGACGAATCCAGGGACTAACCTCTCTTTTCGAGTTGATTTTTGGTCCACAGAGTTCTTTCGTGTTGCTACAGTGACCTCAGGATCCCTCTAGCCTTGAAACAGTGTTCTTGGGGTTTCTCTGGAGTGCCATCAAGGAAATCAAGGCTCCTTTCATGTGTGATGTGCAACACAGAATTGCTCTGCACGCAGTGCAGGGGAATCGGGCCTCCTCTCGCGGCGAGGGGGAAGTCTCATGGTTTTTCTCGAGTTGCGGCGGGAACCTGGGGTATATTCTCGAGTTACGACGGGGATGGCCCTTCCACACACGTGTTTGTTCAGCCACGTCAGGACTCTTGCCTAGTTGCGAGACACAACTCGGGATTCTCCTCGAAGCTTGGCAAGGCCATTGGGACGCCTCTCCAGCTGAGGCGGGAGACCAAGGGTCCCTTTCCACGTGCCACAGGAATCCTGGGACTCCTATCAAGTTTCACGAGGAGTCAGGCATCGTCTCCTTTGGAGGCACTGATCTCCGCGTACCTCTGGAGTTTTCAAAGGATGTGAGGCCTCCGGTCGCGATGAGGTGGGGAACTAGGTCTTTCTCTGTGGTCTTCACAGGGGATTCAGACATCCTTTCATCTTGGGAGATGCAAGACGAGCCTGCATTCAAGTCACTGCAGGGATATCCAGCCTTATTTCGCGTCAGGGCATCGCGGTGTCCATTCCACTTGAGGCCGCAAACTCAGGGTCCCTCTCACATACCTAGAGCTGAGAGAAGCCTCCTCTTGAGGTGCTTGTGGTAAGGTGGTATTCCTCTGGAGTCGAAGCCAGGGACTAACCTCTCATCTCGAGTTGATTTTTGGCCCACGGAGCTCTTTCGTGTTGCTACAGTGACCTCAGGATCCCTCTAGCCTTGAAACAGTGTTCTTGGGGTTTCTCTGGAGTGCCATCAAGGAAATCAAGGCTCCTTTCATGTGTGATGTGCAAGACGGAATTGCTCTGCACGCAGTGCAGCGGAATCGGGCCTCATCTCGCGGCGAGGGGGAAGTCTCATGGTTTTTCTCGAGTTGCGGCGGGAACCTGGGGTATATTCTCGAGTTACGACGGGGATGGCCCTTCCACCCACGTGTTTCTTCAGCGACGTCAGGACTCCTGCCTAGTTGCGAGGGACAACTCTGGATTCTCCTCGAGGCTTGGCAGGGCAATTGGGACGCCTCTCCAGCTGAGGCGGGAGACCAAGTGTCCCTTTCCAAGTGCCACAGGAATCCTGGGACTCCTATCAAGTTTCACGAGGAGTCAGGCATCGTCTGCTTTGGAGGCACTGATCTCTGCGTACCTCTGGAGTTTTCAAAGGATGTGAGGCTATCGGTCGCGATGAGGTGGGGAACTAAGTCTTTCTCTGTGCTTTCCACAGGGGATTCAGACATCCTTTCGTCCTGGGAGATGCAAGACGAGCCTGCATTGAAGTCACTGCAGGGATATTCGGCCTTATTTCGAGTCAGGGCATCGCGGTGTCCATTCCACTTGAGGCCGCAAACTCAGGGTCCCTCTCACATACCTAGAGCTGAGAGAAGCCTCCTCTTGAGGTGCTTGTGGTAAGGTGGTATTCCTCTGGAGACGAATCCAGGGACTAACCTCTCTTTTCGAGTTGATTTTTTGTCCACAGAGTTCTTTCGTGTTGCTACAGTGACCTCAGGATCCCTCTAGCCTTGAAACAGTGTTCTTGGGGTTTCTCTGGAGTGCCATCAAGGAAATCAAGGCTCCTTTCATGTGTGATGTGCAAGACGGAATTGCTCTGCACGCAGTACAGGGGAATCGGGCCTCATCTCGCGGCGAGGGGGAAGTCTCATGGTTTTTCTCGAGTTGCGGCGGGAACCTGGGGTATATTCTCGAGTTACGACGGGCATGGCCCTTCCACCCACGTGTTTGTTCAGCCACGTCAGGACTCCTGCCTTGTTGCGAGGGACAACTCGGGATTCTCCTCGAGGCTTGGCAGGGCAATTGGAACGCCTCTCCAGCTGAGGCGGGAGACCTAGGGTCCCTTTCCACGTGCCACAAGAATCCTGGGACTCCTATCAAGTTTCACGAGGAGTCAGGCATCGTCTCCTTTGGAGGCACTGATCTCCGCGTACCTCTGGAGTTTTCAAAGGATGTGAGGCCTCCGGTCGCGATGAGGTGGGGAACTAGGTCTTTCTCTGTGGTCTCCATAGGGGATTCAGACATCCTTTCTTCTTGGGAGATGCAAGACGAGCCTGCATTCCAGTCACTGCAGGGATATCCGGCCTTATTTCGAGTCAGGGCATCGCGGTGTCCATTCCATTTGAGGCCGCAAACTCAGGATCCCTTCCACTTACCTAGAGCTGAGAGAAGCCTCCTCTTGAGGTGCTTGTGGTAAGGTGGTATTCCTCAGGTGTCGAAGCCAGGGACTAACCTCTCATCTCGTGTTGATTCTTGGTCCACGGAGCTCTTTCGTGTTGCCACAGTGACCTCAGGATCCCTCTAGCCTTGAAACAGTGTTCTTGGGGTTTCTCTGGAGTGCCATCAAGGAAATCAAGGCTCCTTTCATGTGTGATGTGCAAGACGGAATTGCTCTGCACGCAGTGCAGGGGAATCGGGCCTCATCTCGCGGCGAGGGGGAAGTCTCATGGTTTTTCTCGAGTTGCGGCGGGAACCTGGGTTTTATTCTCGAGTTACGACGGGGATGGCCCTTCCACACACGTGTTTGTTCAGCCACGTCAGGACTCTTGCCTAGTTGCGAGACACAACTCGGGATTCTCCTCGAGGCTTGGCAAGGCAATTGGGACGCCTCTCCAGCTGAGGCGGGAGACCAAGGGTCCCTTTCCACGTGCCACAGGAATCCTGGGACTCCTATCAAATTTCACGAGGAGTCAGGCATCGTCTCCTTTGGAGGCACTGATCTCCGCGTACCTCTGGAGTTTTCAAAGGATGTGAGGCCTCCGGTCGCGTTGAGGTGGGGAACTAGGTCTTTCTCTGTGGTCTCCACAGGGGATTCAGACATCCTTTCATCTTGGGAGATGCAAGACGAGCCTGCATTCAAGTCACTGCAGGGATATCCGGCCTTATTTCGAGTCAGGGCATCGCGGTGTCCATTCCACTTGAGGCCGCAAACTCAGGGTCCCTCTCACATACCTAGAGCTGAGAGAAGCCTCCTCTTGAGGTGCTTGTGGTAAGGTGGTATTCCTCTGGAGTCGAAGCCAGGGACTAACCTCTCATCTCGAGTTGATTTTTGGCCCACGGAGCTCTTTCATGTTGCTACAGTGACCTCAGGATCCCTCTAGCCTTGAAACAGTGTTCTTGGGGTTTCTCTGGAGTGCCATCAAGGAAATCAAGGCTCCTTTCATGTGTGATGTGCAAGACGGAATTGCTCTGCACGCAGTACAGGGGAATCGGGCCTCATCTCGCATCGAGGGGGAAGTCTCATGGTTTTTCTCGAGTTGCGGCGGGAACCTGGGGTATATTCTCGAGTTAAGACGGGCATGGCCCTTCCACACACGTGTTTGTTCAGCCACGTCAGGACTCCTGCCTAGTTGCGAGGGACAACTCGGGATTCTCCTCGAGGCTTGGCAGGGCAATTGGAACGCCTCTCCAGCTGAGGCGGGAGACCAAGGGTCCCTTTCCACGTGCCACAAGAATCCTGGGACTCCTATCAAGTTTCACGAGGAGTCAGGCATCGTCTCCTTTGGAGGCACTGATCTCCGCGTACCTCTGGAGTTTTCAAAGGATGTGAGGCCTCCGGTCGCGATGAGGTGGGGAACTAGGTCTTTCTCTGTGGTCTCCACAGGGGATTCAGACATTCTTTCTTCTTGGGAGATGCAAGACGAGCCTGCATTCAAGTCACTGCAGGGATATCCGGCCTTATTTCGAGTCAGGGCATCGCGGTGTCCATTCCATTTGAGGCCGCAAACTCAGGATCTTTTTCACATACCTTGAGCTGAGAGAAGCCTCCTCTTGAGGTGCTTGTGGTAAGGTGGTATTCCTCAGGAGTCGAAGCCAGGGACTAACCTCTCATCTCGTGTTGATTTTTGGTCCACGGAGCTCATTCGTGTTGCCACAGTGACCTCAGGATCCCTCTAGCCTTGAAACAGTGTTCTTGGGGTTTCTCTGGAGTGCCATCAAGGAAATCAAGGCTCCTTTCATGTGTGATGTGCAACACGGAATTGCTCTGCACGCAGTGCAGGGGAATCGGGCCTCATCTCGCGGCGAGCGGGAAGTCTCATGGTTTTTCTCGAGTTGCGGCGGGAACCTGGGGTATATTCTCGAGTTACGACGGGGATGGCCCTTCCACACACGTGTGTGTTCAGCCATGTCAGGACTCCTGCCTACTTGCGAGGGACAACTCGGGATTCTCCTCGAGGCTTTGCAGGGCAATTGGGACGCCTCTCCAGCTGAGACGGGAGACCAAGGGTCCCTTTCCACGTGCCACAGGAATCCTGGGTCTCCTATCAAGTTTCACGAGGAGTCAGGCATCGTCTCCTTTGGAGGCACTGATCTCCACATACCTCTGGAGTTTTCAAAGGATTTGAGGCCTCCTGTCGCGATGAGTTGGGGAACTAGGTCTTTCTCTGTGGTCTCCACAGGGGATTCAGACACCCTTTCGTCTTGGGAGATGCAAGACAAGCCTGCATTCAAGTCACTGCAGGGATATCCGGCCTTATTTCGAGTCAGGGCATCGCGGTGTCCATTCCACTTGAGGCCGTAAACTCAGGGTCCCTCTCACATACCTAGAGCTGAGAGAAGCCTCCTCTTAAGGTGCTTGTGGTAAGGTGGTATTCCTCTGGAGTCGAAGCCAGGGACTAACCTCTCATCTCGAGTTGATTTTTGGTCCACGGAGCTCTTTCGTATTGCTACAGTGACCTCAGGATCCCTCTAGCCTTGAAACAGTGTTCTTGGGGTTTCTCTGGAGTGCCATGAAGGAAATCAAGGCTCCTTTCATGTGTGATGTGCAACACAGAATTGCTCTGCACGCAGTGCAGGGGAATCGGGCCTCATCTCCCGGCGAGGGGGAAGTCTCATGGTTTTTCTCGAGTTGCGGCGGGAACCTGAGGTATATTCTCGAATTACGACGGGGATGGCCCTTCCACCCACGTGTTTCTTCAGCGACGTCAGGACTCCTGCCTAGTTGCGAGGGACAACTCTGGATTCTCCTCGAGGCTTGGCAGGGCAATTGGGACGCCTCTCCAGCTGAGGCGGGAGACCAAGTGTCCCTTTCCAAGTGCCACAGGAATCCTGGGACTCCTATCAAGTTTCACGAGGAGTCAGGCATCGTCTGCTTTGGAGGCACTGATCTCCGCGTACCTCTGGAGTTTTCAAAGGATGTGAGGCTATCGGTCGCGATGAGGTGGGGAACTAAGTCTTTCTCTGTGCTTTCCACAGGGGATTCAGACATCCTTTCGTCCTGGGAGATGCAAGACGAGCCTGCATTGAAGTCACTGCAGGGATATCCGGCCTTATTTCGAGTCAGGGCATCGCGGTGTCCATTCCACTTGAGGCCGCAAACTCAGGGTCCCTCTCACATACCTAGAGCTGAGAGAAGCCTCCTCTTGAGGTGCTTGTGGTAAGGTGGTATTCCTCTGGAGACGAATCCAGGGACTAACCTCTCTTTTCGAGTTGATTTTTGGTCCACAGAGTTCTTTCGTGTTGCTACAGTGACCTCAGGATCCCTCTATCCTTGAAAAAGTGTTCTTGGGGTTTCTCTGGAGTGCCATCAAGGAAATCAAGGCTCCTTTCATGTGTGATGTGCAAGACGGAATTACTCTGCACGCAGTACAGGGGAATCGGGCCTCATCTCGCATCGAGAGGGAAGTCTCATGGTTTTTCTCGAGTTGCGGCGGGAACCTGGGGTATATTCTCGAGTTACGACGGGGATGGCCCTTCCACCCACGTGTTTGTTCAGCCACGTCAGGACTCCTGCCTAGTTGCGAGGGACAACTCGGGATTCTCCTCGAGGCTTGGCAGGGCAATTGGAACGCCTCTCCAGCTGAGGCGGGAGACCAAGGGTCCCTTTCCACGTGCCACAGGAATCCTGGGTCACCTATCAAGTTTCACGAGGAGTCAGGCATCGTCTCCTTTGGAGGCACTGATCTCCGCATACCTCAGGAGTTTTCAAAGGATTTGAGGCCTCCTGTCGCGATGAGTTGGGGAACTAGGTCTTTCTCTGTGGTCTCCACAGGGGATTCAGACACCCTTTCGTCTTGGGAGATGCAAGACGAGCCTGCATTCAAGTCACTGCAGGGATATCCGGCCTTATTTCGAGTCAGGGCATCGCGGTGTCCATTCCACTTGAGGCCGCAAACTCAGGGTCCCTCTCACATACCTAGAGCTGAGAGAAGCCTCCTCTTGAGGTGCTTGTGGTAAGGTGGTATTCCTCAGGAGTCGAAGCCAGGGACTAACCTCCCATCTCGTGTTGATTCTTGGTCCACGGAGCTCTTTCGTGTTGCTACAGTGACCTCAGGATCCCTCTAGCCTTGAAACAGTGTTCTTGGGGTTTCTCTGGAGTGCCATGAAGGAAATCAAGGCTCCTTTCATGTGTGATGTGCAAGACGGAATTGCTCTGCACGCAGTGCAGGGGAATCGGGCCTCATCTCTCGGCGAGGGGGAAGTCTCATGGTTTTTCTCGAGTTGCGGCGGGAACCTGGGGTATATTCTCGAGTTACGACGGGGATGGCCCTTCCACACACGTGTTTGTTCAGCCACGTCAGGACTCTTGCCTAGTTGCGAGACACAACTCGGGATTCTCCTCGAGGCTTGGCAAGGCCATTGGGACGCCTCTCCAGCTGAGGCGGGAGACCAAGGGTCCCTTTCCACGTGCCACAGGAATCCTGGGACTCCTATCAAGTTTCACGAGGAGTCAGGCATCGTCTCCTTTGGAGGCACTGATCTCCGCGTACCTCTGGAGTTTTCAAAGGATGTGAGGTCTCCGGTCACGATGAGGTGGGGAACTAGGTCTTTCTCTGTGGTCTCCACAGGGGATTCAGACATCCTTTCATCTTGGGAGATGTAAGACGAGCCTGCATTCAAGTCACTGCAGGGATATCCAGCCTTATTTCGCGTCAGGGCATCGCGGTGTCCATTCCACTTGAGGCCGCAAACTCAGGGTCCCTCTCACATACCTAGAGCTGAGAGAAGCCTCATCTCGAGGTGCTTGTGGTAAGGTGGTATTCCTCTGGAGTCGAAGCCAGGGACTAACCTCTCATCTCGAGTTGATTTTTGGCCCACGGAGCTCTTTCGTGTTTCTACAGTGACCTCAGGATCCCTCTAGCCTTGAAACAGTGTTCTTGGGGTTTCTCTGGAGTGCCATCAAGGAAATCAAGGCTCCTTTCATGTGTGATGTGCAACACGGAATTGCTCTGCACGCAGTGCAGGGGAATCGGGCCTCATCTCGCGGCGAGGGGGAAGTCTCATGGTTTTTCTTGAGTTGCGGCGGGAACCTGGGGTATATTCTCGAGTTATGACGGGGATGGCCCTTCCACCCACGTGTTTCTTCAGCCACGTCAGGACTCCTGCCTAGTTGCGAGGGACAACTCTGGATTCTCCTCGAGGCTTGGCAGGGCAATTGGGACGCCTCTCCAGCTGAGGCGGGAGACCAAGTGTCCCTTTCCAAGTGCCACAGGAATCCTGGGACTCCTATCAAGTTTCACGAGGAGTCAGGCATCGTCTCCTTTGGAGGCACTGATCTCCGCGTACCTCTGGAGTTTTCAAAGGATGTGAGGCTATCGGTCGCGATGAGGTGGGGAACTAAGTCTTTCTCTGTGCTTTCCACAGGGGATTCAGACATCCTTTCGTCCTGGGAGATGCAAGACGAGCCTGCATTGAAGTCACTGCAGGGATATCCGGCCTTATTTCGAGTCAGGGCATAGTGGTGTCCATTCCACTTGAGGCCGCAAACTCAGGGTCCCTCTCACATACCTAGAGCTGAGAGAAGCCTCCTCTTGAGGTGCTTGTGGAAAGGTGGTATTCCTCTGGACACGAATCCAGGGACTAACCTCTCTTTTCGAGTTGATTTTTGGTCCACAGAGTTCTTTCGTGTTGCTACAGTGACCTCAGGATCCCTCTAACCTTGAAACAGTGTTCTTGGGGTTTCTCTGGAGTGCCATCAAGGAAATCAAGGCTCCTTTCATGTGTGATGTGCAAGACGGAATTGCTCTGCACGCAGTACAGGGGAATCGGGCCTCATCTCGCATCGAGGGGGAAGTCTCATGGTTTTTCTCGAGTTGCGGCGGGAACCTGGGGTATATTCTCGAGTTACGACGGGGATGGCCCTTCCACCCACGTGTTTGTTCAGCCACGTCAGGACTCCTGCCTAGTTGCGAGGGACAACTCGGGATTCTCCTCGAGGCTTGGCAGGGCAATTGGAACGCCTCTCCAGCTGAGGCGGGAGACCAAGGGTCCCTTTCCACGTGCCACAAGAATCCTGGGACTCCTATCAAGTTTCACGAGGAGTCAGGCATCGTCTCCTTTGGAGGCACTGATCTCCGCGTACCTCTGGAGTTTTCAAAGGATGTGAGGCCTCCGGTAGCGATGACGTGGGGAACTAGGTGTTTCTCTGTGGTCTCCACTGGGGATTCAGACATCCTTTCTTCTTGGGAGATGCAAGACGAGCCTGCATTCAAGTCACTGCAGGGATATCCGGCCTTATTTCGAGTCAGGGCATCGCGGTGTCCATTCCACTTGAGGCCGCAATCTCAGGATCCCTCTCACATACCTAGAGCTGAGAGAAGCCTCCTCTTGAGGTGCTTGTGGTAAGGTGGTATTCCTCAGGAGTCGAAGCCAGGGACTAACCTCTCATCTCATGTTGATTCTTGGTCCACGGAGCTCTTTCGTGTTGCTACAGTGACCTCAGGATCCCTCTAGCCTTGAAACAGTGTTCTTGGGGTTTCTCTGGAGTGCCATCAAGGAAATCAAGGCTCCTTTCATGTGTGATGTGCAAGACGGAATTGCTCTGCACGCAGTACAGGGGAATCGGGCCTCATCTCGCATCGAGGGGGAAGTCTCATGGTTTTTCTCGAGTTGCGGCGGGAACCTGGGGTATATTCTCGAGTTACGACGGGGATGGCCCTTCCACCCACGTGTTTCTTCAGCGACGTCAGGACTCCTGCCTAGTTGCGAGGGACAACTCGGGATTCTCCTCGAGGCTTGACAGGGCAATTGGAACGCCTCTCCAGCTGAGGCGGGAGACCAAGTGTCCCTTTCCAAGTGCCACAGGAATCCTGGGACTCCTATCAAATTTCACGAGGAGTCAGGCATCCTCTGCTTTGGAGGCACTGATCTCCGCGTACCTCTGGAGTTTTCAAAGGATGTGAGGCTATCGGTCGCGATGAGGTGGGGAACTAAGTCTTTCTCTGTGCTTTCCACAGGGGATTCAGACATCCTTTCGTCCTGGGAGATGCAAGACGAGCCTGCATTGAAGTCACTGCAGGGATATCCGGCCTTATTTCGAGTCAGGGCATCGCGGTGTCCATTCCACTTGAGGCCGCAAACTCAGGGTCCCTCTCACATACCTAGAGCTGAGAGAAGCCTCCTCTTGAGGTGCTTGTGGTAAGGTGGTATTCCTCTGGAGACGAATCCAGGGACTAACCTCTCTTTTCGAGTTGATTTTTGGTCCACAGAGTTCTTTCGTGTTGCTACAGTGACCTCAGGATCCCTCTATCCTTGAAACAGTGTTCTTGGGGTTTCTCTGGAGTGCCATCAAGGAAATCAAGGCTCCTTTCATGTGTGATGTGCAAGACGGAATTGCTCTGCACGCAGTACAGGGGAATCGGGCCTCATCTCGCATCGAGGGGGAAGTCTCATGGTTTTTCTCGAGTTGCGGCGGGAACCTGGGGTATATTCTCGAGTTTCGACGGGGATGGCCCTTCCACCCACGTGTTTGTTCAGCCACGTCAGGACTCCTGCCTAGTTGCGAGGGACAACTTTGGATTCTCCTCGAGGCTTGGCAGGGCAATTGGGACGCCTCTCCAGCTGAGGCGGGAGACCGAGGGTCCCTTTCCAAGTGCCACAGGAATCCTGGGACTCCTATCAAGTTTCACGAGGAGTCAGGCATCGTCTCCTTTGGAGGCACTGATCTCCGCGTACCTCTGGAGTTTTCAAAGGATGTGAGGCTATCGGTCGCGATGAGGTGGGGAACTAAGTCTTTCTCTGTGCTTTCCACAGGGGATTCAGACATCCTTTCGTCCTGGGAGATGCAAGACGAGCCTGCATTGAAGTCACTGCAGGGATATCCGGCCTTATTTCGAGTCAGGGCATAGTGGTGTCCATTCCACTTGAGGCCCCAAACTCAGGGTCCCTCTCACATACCTAGAGCTGAGAGAAGCCTCCTCTTGAGGTGCTTGTGGTAAGGTGGTATTCCTCAGGAGTCGAAGCCAGGGACTAACCTCTCATCTCGTGTTGATTCTTGGTCCACGGAGCTCTTTCGTGTTGCTACAGTGACCTCAGGATCCCTCTAGCCTTGAAACAGTGTTCTTGGGGTTTCTCTGGAGTGCCATCAAGGAAATCAAGGCTCCTTTCATGTGTGATGTGCAGCACGGAATTGCTCTGCACGCAGTGCAGGGAAATCGGGCCTCATCTCGCGGCGAGGGGGAAGTCTCATGGTTTTTCTCGAGTTGCGGCGGGAACCTGGGGTATATTCTCGAGTTACGACGGGGATGGCCCTTCCACACACGTGTGTGTTCAGCCATGTCAGGACTCCTGCCTAGTTGCGAGGGACAACTCGGGATTCTCCTCGAGGCTTTGCAGGGAAATTGGGACGCCTCTCCAGCTGAGACGGGAGACCAAGGGTCCCTTTCCACGTGCCACAGGAATCCTGGGTCTCCTATCAAGTTTCACGAGGAGTCAGGCATCGTCTCCTTTGGAGGCACTGATCTCCGCATACCTCTGGAGTTTTCAAAGGATTTGAGGCCTCCTGTCACGATGAGGTGGGGAACTAGGTCTTTCTCTGTGGTCTCCACAGAGGATTCAGACACCCTTTCGTCTTGGGAGATGCAAGACGAGCCTGCATTCCAGTCACTGCAGGGATATCCGGCCTTATTTCGAGTCAGGGCATCGCGGTGTCCATTCCACTTGAGGCCGCAAACTCAGGGTCCCTCTCACATACCTAGAGCTGAGAGAAGCCTCCTCTTGAGGTGCTTGTGGTAAGGTGGTATTCCTCAGGAGTCGAAGCCAGGGACTAACCTCTCATCTCGTGTTGATTCTTGGTCCACGGAGCTCTTTCGTGTTGCTACAGTGACCTCAGGATCCCTCTATCCTTGAAACAGTGTTCTTGGGGTTTCTCTGGAGTGCCATCAAGGAAATCAAGGCTCCTTTCATGTGTGATGTGCAACACGGAATTGCTCTGCACGCAGTGCAGGGGAATCGGGCCTCATCTCGCGGCGAGGGGGAAGTCTCATGGTTTTTCTCGAGTTGCGGCGGGAACCTGGGGTATATTCTCGAGTTACGACGGGGATGGCCCTTCCACACACGTGTGTGTTCAGCCATGTCAGGACTCCTGCCTAGTTGCGAGGGACAACTCGGGATTCTCCTCGAGGCTTTGCAGGGCAATTGGGACGCCTCTCCAGCTGAGGCGGGAGACCAAGGGTCCCTTTCCACGTGCCACAGGAATCCTGGGTCTCCTATCAAGTTTCACGAGGAGTCAGGCATCGTCTCCTTTGGAGGCACTGATCTCCGCATACCTCTGGAGTTTTCAAAGGATTTGAGGCCTCCTGTCACGATGAGGTGGGGAACTAGGTCTTTCTCTGTGGTCTCCACAGAGGATTCAGACACCCTTTCGTCTTGGGAGATGCAAGACGAGCCTGCATTCCAGTCACTGCAGGGATATCCGGCCTTATTTCGAGTCAGGGCATCGCGGTGTCCAATCCACTTGAGGCCGCAAACTCAGGGTCCTTCTCACATACCTAGAGCTGAGAGAAGCCTCCTCTTGAGGTGCTTGTGGTAAGGTGGTATTCCTCTGGAGTCGAAGCCAGGGACTAACCTCTCATCTCGAGTTGATTTTGGGTCCACGGAGCTCTTTCGTGTTGCTACAGTGACCTCAGGATCCCTCTAGCCTTGAAACAGTGTTCTTGGGGTTTCTCTGGAGTGCCATGAAGGAAATCAAGGCTCCTTTCATGTGTGATGTGCAACACAGAATTGCTCTGCACGCAGTGCAAGGGAATCGGGCCTCATCTCGCGGCGAGGGGAAAGTCTCATGGTTTTTCTCGAGTTGCGGCGGGAACCTGGGGTATATTCTCGAGTTACGACGGGGATGGCCCTTCCACCCACGTGTTTGTTCAGCCACGTCAGGACTCTTGCCTAGTTGCGAGACACAACTCGGGATTCTCCTCGAGGCTTGGCAAGGCAATTGGGACGCCTCTCCAGCTGAGGCGGGAGACCAAGGGTCCCTTTCCACGTGCCACAGGAATCCTGGGACTCCTATCAAGTTTCACGAGGAGTCAGGCATCGTCTCCTTTGGAGGCACTGATCTCCGCGTACCTCTGGAGTTTTCAAAGGATGTGAGGCCTCCGGTCGCGATGAGGTGGGGAACTAGGTCTTTCTCTGTGGTCTCCACAGGGGATTCAGACATCCTTTCATCTTGGGAGATGCAAGACGAGCCTGCATTCAAGTCACTGCAGGGATATCCAGCCTTATTTCGCGTCAGGGCATCGCGGTGTCCATTCCACTTGAGGCCGCAAACTCAGGGTCCCTCTCACATACCTAGAGCTGAGAGAAGCCTCCTCTTGAGGTGCTTGTGGTAAGGTGGTATTCCTCTGGAGTCGAAGCCAGGGACTAACCTCTCATCTCGAGTTGATTTTTGGCCCACGGAGCTCTTTCGTTTTGCTACAGTGACCTCAGGATCCCTCTAGCCTTGAAACAGTGTTCTTGGGGTTTCTCTGGAGTGCCATCAAGGAAATCAAGGCTCCTTTCATGTGTGATGTGCAACACGGAATTGCTCTGCACGCAGTGCAGGGGAATCGGGCCTCATCTCGCGGCGAGGGGGAAGTCTCATGGTTTTTCTCGAGTTGCGGCGGGAACCTGGGGTATATTCTCGAGTTACGACGGGGATGGCCCTTCCACACACGTGTTTCTTCAGCGACGTCAGGATACCTGCCTAGTTGCGAGGGACAACTCTGGATTCTCCTCGAGGCTTGGCAGGGCAATTGGGACGCCTCTCCAGCTGAGGCGGGAGACCAAGTGTCCCATTCCAAGTGCCACAGGAATCCTGGGACTCCTATCAAGTTTCACGAGGAGTCAGGCATCGTCTCCTTTGGAGGCACTGATCTCCGCGTACCTCTGGAGTTTTCAAAGGATGTGAGGCTATCGGTCGCGATGAGGTGGGGAACTAAGTCTTTCTCTGTGCTTTCCACAGGGGATTCAGACATCCTTTCGTCCTGGGAGATGCAAGACGAGCCTGCATTGAAGTCACTGCAGGGATATCCGGCCTTATTTCGAGTCAGAGCATCGCGGTGTCCATTCCACTTGAGGCCGCAAACTCAGGGTCCCTCTCACATACCTAGAGCTGAGAGAAGCCTCTTCTTGAGGTGCTTGTGGTAAGGTGGTATTCCTCTGGAGACGAATCCAGGGACTAACCTCTCTTTTCGAGTTGATTTTTGGTCCACAGAGTTCTTTCGTGTTGCTACAGTGACCTCAGGATCCCTCTATCCTTGAAACAGTGTTCTTGGGGTTTCTCTGGAGTGCCATCAAGGAAATCAAGGCTCCTTTCATGTGTGATGTGCAAGACAGAATTGCTCTGCACGCAGTACAGGGGAATCGGGCCTCATCTCGCATCGAGGGGGAAGTCTCATGGTTTTTCTCGAGTTGCGGCGGGAACCTGGGGTATATTCTCGAGTTACGACGGGGATGGCCCTTCCACCCACGTGTTTGTTCAGCCACGTCAGGACTCCTGCCTTGTTGCGAGGGACAACTCGGGATTCTCCTCGAGGCTTGGCAGGGCAATTGGAACGCCTCTCCAGCTGAGGCGGGAGACCAAGGGTCCCTTTCCACGTGCCACAAGAATCCTGGGACTCCTATCAAGTTTCACGAGGAGTCAGGCATCGTCTCCTTTGGAGGCACTGATCTCCGCGTACCTCTGGAGTTTTCAAAGGATGTGAGGCCTCCGGTAGCGATGACGTGGGGAACTAGGTGTTTCTCTGTGGTCTCCACTGGGGATTCAGACATCCTTTCTTCTTGGGAGATGCAAGACGAGCCTGCATTCAAGTCACTGCAGGGATATCCGGCCTTATTTCGAGTCAGGGCATCGCGGTGTCCATTCCACTTGAGGCCGCAATCTCAGGATCCCTCTCACATACCTAGAGCTGAGAGAAGCCTCCTCTTGAGGTGCTTGTGGTAAGGTGGTATTCCTCAGGAGTCGAAGCCAGGGACTAACCTCTCATCTCGTGTTGATTCTTGGTCCACGGAGCTCTTTCGTGTTGCTACAGTGACCTCAGGATCCCTCTAGCCTTGAAACAGTGTTCTTGGGGTTTCTCTGGAGTGCCATCAAGGAAATCAAGGCTCCTTTCATGTGTGATGTGCAAGACGGAATTGCTCTGCACGCAGTACAGGGGAATCGGGCCTCATCTCGCGGCGAGGGGGGAAGTCTCATGGTTTTTCTCGAGTTGCGGCGGGAACCTGGGGTATATTCTCGAGTTACGACGGGGATGGCCCTTCCACCCACGTGTTTCTTCAGCGACGTCAGGACTCCTGCCTAGTTGCGAGGGACAACTCGGGATTCTCCTCGAGGCTTGACAGGGCAATTGGAACGCCTCTCCAGCTGAGGCGGGAGACCAAGTGTCCCTTTCCAAGTGCCACAGGAATCCTGGGACTCCTATCAAATTTCACGAGGAGTCAGGCATCCTCTGCTTTGGAGGCACTGATCTCCGCGTACCTCTGGAGTTTTCAAAGGATGTGAGGCTATCGGTCGCGATGAGGTGGGGAACTAAGTCTTTCTCTGTGCTTTCCACAGGGGATTCAGACATCCTTTCGTCCTGGGAGATGCAAGACGAGCCTGCATTGAAGTCACTGCAGGGATATCCGGCCTTATTTCGAGTCAGGGCATCGCGGTGTCCATTCCACTTGAGGCCGCCAACTCAGGGTCCCTCTCACATACCTAGAGCTGAGAGAAGCCTCCTCTTGAGGTGCTTGTGGTAAGGTGGTATTCCTCTGGAGACGAATCCAGGGACTAACCTCTCTTTTTGAGTTGATTTTTGGTCCACAGAGTTCTTTCGTGTTGCTACAGTGACCTCAGGATCCCTCTAGCCTTGAAACAGTGTTCTTGGGGTTTCTCTGGAGTGCCATCAAGGAAATCAAGGCTCCTTTCATGTGTGATGTGCAAGACAGAATTGCTCTGCACGCAGTACAGGGGAATCGGGCCTCATCTCGCATCGAGGGGGAAGTCTCATGGTTTTTCTCGAGTTGCGGCGGGAACCTGGGGTATATTCTCGAGTTACGACGGGGATGGCCCTTCCACCCACGTGTTTGTTCAGCCACGTCAGGACTCCTGCCTAGTTGCGAGGGACAACTCGGGATTCTCCTCGAGGCTTGGCAGGGCAATTGGAACGCCTCTCCAGCTGAGGCGGGAGACCAAGGGTCCCTTTCCACGTGCCACAAGAATCCTGGGACTCCTATCAAGTTTCACGAGGAGTCAGGCATCGTCTCCTTTGGAGGCACTGATCTCCGCGTACCTCTGGAGTTTTCAAAGGATGTGAGGCCTCCGGTAGCGATGACGTGGGGAACTAGGTGTTTCTCTGTGGTCTCCACTGGGGATTCAGACATCCTTTCTTCTTGGGAGATGCAAGACGAGCCTGCATTCAAGTCACTGCAGGGATATCCGGCCTTATTTCGAGTCAGGGCATCGCGGTGTCCATTCCACTTGAGGCCGCAATCTCAGGATCCCTCTCACATACCTAGAGCTGAGAGAAGCCTCCTCTTGAGGTGCTTGTGGTAAGGTGGTATTCCTCAGGAGTCGAAGCCAGGGACTAACCTCTCATCTCATGTTGATTCTTGGTCCACGGAGCTCTTTCGTGTTGCTACAGTGACCTCAGGATCCCTCTAGCCTTGAAACAGTGTTCTTGGGGTTTCTCTGGAGTGCCATCAAGGAAATCAAGGCTCCTTTCATGTGTGATGTGCAAGACGGAATTGCTCTGCACGCAGTACAGGGGAATCGGGCCTCATCTCGCGGCGAGGGGGAAGTCTCATGGTTTTTCTCGAGTTGCGGCGGGAACCTGGGGTATATTCTCGAGTTACGACGGGGATGGCCCTTCCACCCACGTGTTTCTTCAGCGACGTCAGGACTCCTGCCTAGTTGCGAGGGACAACTCGGGATTCTCCTCGAGGCTTGACAGGGCAATTGGAACGCCTCTCCAGCTGAGGCGGGAGACCAAGTGTCCCTTTCCAAGTGCCACAGGAATCCTGGGACTCCTATCAAATTTCACGAGGAGTCAGGCATCCTCTGCTTTGGAGGCACTGATCTCCGCGTACCTCTGGAGTTTTCAAAGGATGTGAGGCTATCGGTCGCGATGAGGTGGGGAACTAAGTCTTTCTCTGTGCTTTCCACAGGGGATTCAGACATCCTTTCGTCCTGGGAGATGCAAGACGAGCCTGCATTGAAGTCACTGCAGGGATATCCGGCCTTATTTCGAGTCAGGGCATCGCGGTGTCCATTCCACTTGAGGCCGCCAACTCAGGGTCCCTCTCACATACCTAGAGCTGAGAGAAGCCTCCTCTTGAGGTGCTTGTGGTAAGGTGGTATTCCTCTGGAGACGAATCCAGGGACTAACCTCTCTTTTCGAGTTGATTTTTGGTCCACAGAGTTCTTTCGTGTTGCTACAGTGACCTCAGGATCCCTCTATCCTTGAAACAGTGTTCTTGGGGTTTCTCTGGAGTGCCATCAAGGAAATCAAGGCTCCTTTCATGTGTGATGTGCAAGACGGAATTGCTCTGCACGCAGTACAGGGGAATCGGGCCTCATCTCGCATCGAGGGGGAAGTCTCATGGTTTTTCTCGAGTTGCGGCGGGAACCTGGGGTATATTCTCGAGTTTCGACGGGGATGGCCCTTCCACCCACGTGTTTGTTCAGCCACGTCAGGACTCCTGCCTAGTTGCGAGGGACAACTTTGGATTCTCCTCGAGGCTTGGCAGGGCAATTGGGACGCCTCTCCAGCTGAGGCGGGAGACCGAGGGTCCCTTTCCAAGTGCCACAGGAATCCTGGGACTCCTATCAAGTTTCACGAGGAGTCAGGCATCGTCTCCTTTGGAGGCACTGATCTCCGCGTACCTCTGGAGTTTTCAAAGGATGTGAGGCTATCGGTCGCGATGAGGTGCGGAACTAAGTCTTTCTCTGTGCTTTCCACAGGGGATTCAGACATCCTTTCGTCCTGGGAGATGCAAGACGAGCCTGCATTGAAGTCACTGCAGGGATATCCGGCCTTATTTCGAGTCAGGGCATAGTGGTGTCCATTCCACTTGAGGCCCCAAACTCAGGGTCCCTCTCACATACCTAGAGCTGAGAGAAGCCTCCTCTTGAGGTGCTTGTGGTAAGGTGGTATTCCTCAGGAGTCGAAGCCAGGGACTAACCTCTCATCTCGTGTTGATTCTTGGTCCACGGAGCTCTTTCGTGTTGCTACAGTGACCTCAGGATCCCTCTAGCCTTGAAACAGTGTTCTTGGGGTTTCTCTGGAGTGCCATCAAGGAAATCAAGGCTCCTTTCATGTGTGATGTGCAACACGGAATTGCTCTGCACGCAGTGCAGGGAAATCGGGCCTCATCTCGCGGCGAGGGGGAAGTCTCATGGTTTTTCTCGAGTTGCGGCGGGAACCTGGGGTATATTCTCGAGTTACGACGGGGATGGCCCTTCCACACACGTGTGTGTTCAGCCATGTCAGGACTCCTGCCTAGTTGCGAGGGACAACTCGGGATTCTCCTCGAGGCTTTGCAGGGAAATTGGGACGCCTCTCCAGCTGAGACGGGAGACCAAGGGTCCCTTTCCACGTGCCACAGGAATCCTGGGTCTCCTATCAAGTTTCACGAGGAGTCAGGCATCGTCTCCTTTGGAGGCACTGATCTCCGCATACCTCTGGAGTTTTCAAAGGATTTGAGGCCTCCTGTCACGATGAGGTGGAGAACTAGGTCTTTCTCTGTGGTCTCCACAGAGGATTCAGACACCCTTTCGTCTTGGGAGATGAAAGACGAGCCTGCATTCCAGTCACTGCAGGGATATCCGGCCTTATTTCGAGTCAGGGCATCGCGGTGTCCATTCCACTTGAGGCCGCAAACTCAGGGTCCCTCTCACATACCTAGAGCTGAAAGAAGCCTCCTCTTGAGGTGCTTGTGGTAAGGTGGTATTCCTCTGGAGTCGAAGCCAGGGACTAACCTCTCATCTCGAGTTGATTTTTGGTCCACGGAGCTCTTTCTTGTTGCTACAGTGACCTCAGGATCCCTCTAGCCTTGAAACAGTGTTCTTGGGGTTTCTCTGGAGTGCCATGAAGGAAATCAAGGCTCCTTTCATGTGTGATGTGCAACACAGAATTGCTCTGCACGCAGTGCAGGGGAATCGGGCCTCATCTTGCGGCGAGGGGGAAGTCTCATGGTTTTTCTCGAGTTGCGGCGGGAACCTGGGGTATATTCTCGAGTTACGACGGGGATGGCCCTTCCACCCACGTGTTTCTTCAGCCACGTCAGGACTCTTGCCTAGTTGCGAGACACAACTCGGGATTCTCCTCGAGGCTTGGCAAGGCAATTGGGACGCCTCTCCAGCTGAGGCGAGAGACCAAGGGTCCCTTTCCACCTGCCACAGGAATCCTGGGACTCCTATCAAGTTTCACGAGGAGTCAGGCATCGTCTCCTTTGGAGGCACTGATCTCCGCGTACCTCTGGAGTTTTCAAAGGATGTGAGGCCTCCGGTCGCGATGAGGTGGGGAACTAGGTCTTTCTCTGCGGTCTCCACAGGGGATTCAGACATCCTTTCATCTTGGGAGATGCAAGACGAGCCTGCATTCAAGTCACTGCAGGGATAACCAGCCTTATTTCGCGTCAGGGCATCGCGGTGTCCATTCCACTTGAGGCCGCAAACTCAGGGTCCCTCTCACATACCTAGAGCTGAGAGAAGCCTCCTCTTGAGGTGCTTGTGGTAAGGTGGTATTCCTCTGGAGTCGAAGCCAGGGACTAACCTCTCATCTCGAGTTGATTTTTGGCCCACGGAGCTCTTTCGTTTTGCTACAGTGACCTCAGGATCCCTCTAGCCTTGAAACAGTGTTTTTGGGGTTTCTCTGGAGTGCCATCAAGGAAATCAAGGCTCCTTTCATGTGTTATGTGCAACACGGAATTGCTCTGCACGCAGTGCAGGGGAATCGGGCCTCATCTCGCGGCGAGGGGGAAGTCTCATGGTTTTTCTCGAGTTGCGGCGGGAACCTGGGGTATATTCTCGAGTTACGACGGGGATGGCCCTTCCACACACGTGTTTCTTCAGCGACGTCAGGATACCTGCCTAGTTGCGAGGGACAACTCTGGATTCTCCTCGAGGCTTGGCAGGGCAATTGGAACGCCTCTCCAGCTGAGGCGGGAGACCAAGTGTCCCTTTCCAAGTGCCACAGGAATCCTGGGACTCCTATCAAGTTTCACGAGGAGTCAGGCATCGTCTCCTTTGGAGGCACTGATCTCCGCGTATCTCTGGAGTTTTCAAAGGATGTGAGGCTATCGGTCGCGATGAGGTGGGGAACTAAGTCTTTCTCTGTGCTTTCCACAGGGGATTCAGACATCCTTTCGTCCTGGGAGATGCAAGACGAGCCTGCATTGAAGTCACTGCAGGGATATCCGGCCTTATTTCGAGTCAGGGCATAGTGGTGTCCATTCCACTTGAGGCCGCAAACTCAGGGTCCCTCTCACATACCTAGAGCTGAGAGAAGCCTCCTCTTGAGGTGCTTGTGGTAAGGTGGTATTCCTCTGGACACGAATCCAGGGACTAACCTCTCTTTTCGAGTTGATTTTTGGTCCACAGAGTTCTTTCGTGTTGCTACAGTGACCTCAGGATCCCTCTATCCTTGAAACAGTGTTCTTGGGGTTTCTCTGGAGTGCCATCAAGGAAATCAAGGCTCCTTTCATGTGTGATGTGCAAGACGGAATTGCTCTGCACGCAGTACAGGGGAATCGGGCCTCATCTCGCATCGAGGGGGAAGTCTCATGGTTTTTCTCGAGTTGCGGCGGGAACCTGGGGTATATTCTCGAGTTACGACGGGGATGGCCCTTCCACCCACGTGTTTGTTCAACCACGTCAGGACTCCTGCCTAGTTGCGAGGGAC
This sequence comes from Cervus elaphus, assembly GCF_910594005.1. Taxonomy (NCBI): domain Eukaryota; kingdom Metazoa; phylum Chordata; class Mammalia; order Artiodactyla; family Cervidae; genus Cervus; species Cervus elaphus. Next base: position 70,862,129 of record NC_057836.1, read on the forward strand.
AACTCGGGATTCTCCTCGAGGCTTGGCAGGGCAATTGGAACGCCTCTCCAGCTGAGGCGGGAGACCAAGGGTCCCTTTCCACGTGCCACAAGAATCCTGGGACTCCTAACAGGTTTCACGAGGAGTCAGGCATCGTCTCCTTTGGAGGCACTGATCTCCGCGTACCTCTGGAGTTTTCAAAGGATGTGAGGCCTCCGTTAGCGATGACGTGGGGAACTAGGTGTTTCTCTGTGGTCTCCACTGGGGATTCAGACATCCTTTCTTCTTGGGAGATGCAAGACGAGCCTGCATTCACGTCACTGCAGGGATATCCGGCCTTATTTCGAGTCAGGGCATCGCGGTGTCCATTCCACTTGAGGCCGCAATCTCAGGATCCCTCTCACATACCTAGAGCTGAGAGAAGCCTCCTCTTGAGGTGCTTGTGGTAAGGTGGTATTCCTCAGGAGTCGAAGCCAGGGACTAACCTCTCATCTCGTGTTGATTCTTGGTCCACGGAGCTCTTTCGTGTTGCTACAGTGACCTCAGGATCCCTCTAGCCTTGAAACAGTGTTCTTGGGGTTTCTCTGGAGTGCCATCAAGGAAATCAAGGCTCCTTTCATGTGTGATGTGCAACACGGAATTGCTCTGCACGCAGTGCAGGGGAATCGGGCCTCATCTCGCGGCGAGGGGGAAGTCTCATGGTTTTTCTCGAGTTGCGGCGGGAACCTGGGGTATATTCTCGAGTTACGACGGGGATGGCCCTTCCACACACGTGTGTGTTCAGCCATGTCAGGACTCCTGCCTAGTTGCGAGGGACAACTCGGGATTCTCCTCGAGGCTTTGCAGGGCAATTGGGACGCCTCTCCAGCTGAGGCGGGAGACCAAGGGTCCCTTTCCACGTGCCACAGGAATCCTGGGTCTCCTATCAAGTTTCACGAGGAGTCAGGCATCGTCTGCTTTGGAGGCACTGATCTCCGCATACCTCTGGAGTTTTCAAAGGATTTGAGGCCTCCTGTCACGATGAGGTGGGGAACTAGGTCTTTCTCTGTGGTCTCCACAGAGGATTCAGACACCCTTTCGTCTTGGGAGATGCAAGACGAGCCTGCATTCCAGTCACTGCAGGGATATCCGGCCTTATTTCGAGTCAGGGCATCGCGGTGTCCATTCCACTTGAGGCCGCAAACTCAGGGTCCCTCTCACATACCTAGAGCTGAAAGAAGCCTCCTCTTGAGGTGCTTGTGGTAAGGTGGTATTCCTCTGGAGTCGAAGCCAGGGACTAACCTCTCATCTCGAGTTGATTTTGGGTCCACGGAGCTCTTTCGTGTTGCTACAGTGACCTCAGGATCCCTCTAGCCTTGAAACAGTGTTCTTGGGGTTTCTCTGGAGTGCCATCAAGGAAATCAAGGCTCCTTTCATGTTTGATGTGCAACACAGAATTGCTCTGCACGCAGTGCAAGGGAATCGGGCCTCATCTCGCGGCGAGGGGGAAGTCTCATGGTTTTTCTCGAGTTGCGGCGGGAACCTGGGGTATATTCTCGAGTTACGACGGGGATGGCCCTTCCACCCACGTGTTTGTTCAGCCACGTCAGGACTCTTGCCTAGTTGCGAGACACAACTCGGGATTCTCCTCGAGGCTTGGCAAGGCAATTGGGACGCCTCTCCAGCTGAGGCGGGAGACCAAGGGTCCCTTTCCACGTGCCACAGGAATCCTGGGACTCCTATCAAGTTTCACGAGGAGTCAGGCATCGTCTCCTTTGGAGGCACTGATCTCCGCGTACCTCTGGAGTTTTCAAAGGATGTGAGGCCTCCGGTCGCGATGAGGTGGGGAACTAGGTCTTTCTCTGTGGTCTCCACAGGGGATTCAGACATCCTTTCATCTTGGGAGATGCAAGACGAGCCTGCATTCAAGTCACTGCAGGGATATCCAGCCTTATTTCGCGTCAGGGCATCGCGGTGTCCATTCCACTTGAGGCCGCAAACTCAGGGTCCCTCTCACATACCTAGAGCTGAGAGAAGCCTCCTCTTGAGGTGCTTGTGGTAAGGTGGTATTCCTCTGGAGTCGAAGCCAGGGACTAACCTCTCATCTCGAGTTGATTTTTGGCCCACGGAGCTCTTTCGTTTTGCTACAGTGACCTCAGGATCCCTCTAGCCTTGAAACAGTGTTCTTGGGGTTTCTCTGGAGTGCCATCAAGGAAATCAAGGCTCCTTTCATGTGTGATGTGCAACACGGAATTGCTCTGCACGCAGTGCAGGGGAATCGGGCCTCATCTCGCGGCGAGGGGGAAGTCTCATGGTTTTTCTCGAGTTGCGGCGGGAACCTGGGGTATATTCTCGAGTTACGACGGGGATGGCCCTTCCACACACGTGTTTCTTCAGCGACGTCAGGATACCTGCCTAGTTGCGAGGGACAACTCTGGATTCTCCTCGAGGCTTGGCAGGGCAATTGGGACGCCTCTCCAGCTGAGGCGGGAGACCAAGTGTCCCATTCCAAGTGCCACAGGAATCCTGGGACTCCTATCAAGTTTCACGAGGAGTCAGGCATCGTCTCCTTTGGAGGCACTGATCTCCGCGTACCTCTGGAGTTTTCAAAGGATGTGAGGCTATCGGTCGCGATGAGGTGGGGAACTAAGTCTTTCTCTGTGCTTTCCACAGGGGATTCAGACATCCTTTCGTCCTGGGAGATGCAAGACGAGCCTGCATTGAAGTCACTGCAGGGATATCCGGCCTTATTTCGAGTCAGAGCATCGCGGTGTCCATTCCACTTGAGGCCGCAAACTCAGGGTCCCTCTCACATACCTAGAGCTGAGAGAAGCCTCTTCTTGAGGTGCTTGTGGTAAGGTGGTATTCCTCTGGAGACGAATCCAGGGACTAACCTCTCTTTTCGAGTTGATTTTTGGTCCACAGAGTTCTTTCTTGTTGCTACAGTGACCTCAGGATCCCTCTATCCTTGAAACAGTGTTCTTGGGGTTTCTCTGGAGTGCCATCAAGGAAATCAAGGCTCCTTTCATGTGTGATGTGCAAGACAGAATTGCTCTGCACGCAGTACAGGGGAATCGGGCCTCATCTCGCATCGAGGGGGAAGTCTCATGGTTTTTCTCGAGTTGCGGCGGGAACCTGGGGTATATTCTCGAGTTACGACGGGGATGGCCCTTCCACCCACGTGTTTGTTCAGCCACGTCAGGACTCCTGCCTTGTTGCGAGGGACAACTCGGGATTCTCCTCGAGGCTTGGCAGGGCAATTGGAACGCCTCTCCAGCTGAGGCGGGAGACCAAGGGTCCCTTTCCACGTGCCACAAGAATTCTGGGACTCCTATCAAGTTTCACGAGGAGTCAGGCATCATCTCCTTTGGAGGCACTGATCTCCGCGTACCTCTGGAGTTTTCAAAGGATGTGAGGCCTCCGGTCGCGATGAGGTGGGGAACTAGGTGTTTCTCTGTGGTCTCCACAGGGGATTCAGACATCCTTTCTTCTTGGGAGATGCAAGACGAGCCTGCATTCAAGTCACTGCAGGGATATCCGGCCTTATTTCGAGTCAGGGCATCGCGGTGTCCATTCCACTTGAGGCCGCAAACTCAGGATCCCTCTCACATACCTAGAGCTGAGAGAAGCCTCCTCTTGAGGTGCTTGTGGTAAGGTGGTATTCCTCAGGAGTCGAAGCCAGGGACTAACCTCTCATCTGGTGTTGATTCTTGGTGCACGGAGCTCTTTCGTGTTGCCACAGTGACCTCAGGATCCCTCTAGCCTTGAAACAGTGTTCTTGGGGTTTCTCTGGAGTGCCATCAAGGAAATAAAGGCTCCTTTCATGTGTGATGTGCAAGACGGAATTGCTCTGCACGCAGTGCAGGGGAATCGGGCCTCATCTCGCGGCGAGGGGGAAGTCTCATGGTTTTTCTCGAGTTGCGGCGGGAACCTGGGGTATATTCTCGAGTTACGACGGGGATGGCCCTTCCACCCACGTGTTTCTTCAGCGACGTCAGGACTCCTGCCTAGTTGCGAGGGACAACTCTGGATTCTCCTCGAGGCTTGGCAGGGCAATTGGGACGCCTCTCCAGCTGAGGCGGGAGACCAAGTGTCCCTTTCCAAGTGCCACAGGAATCCTGGGACTCCTATCAAGTTTCACGAGGAGTCAGGCATCGTCTGCTTTGGAGGCACTGATCTCCGCGTACCTCTGGAGTTTTCAAAGGATGTGAGGCTATCGGTCGCGATGAGGTTGGGAACTAAGTCTTTCTCTGTGCTTTCCACAGGGGATTCAGACATCCTTTCGTCCTGGGAGATGCAAGACGAGCCTGCATTGAAGTCACTGCAGGGATATCCGGCCTTATTTCGAGTCAGGGCATCGCGGTGTCCATTCCACTTGAGGCCGCAAACTCAGGGTCCCTCTCACATACCTAGAGCTGAGAGAAGCCTCCTCTTGAGGTGCTTGTGGTAAGGTGGTATTCCTCTGGAGACGAATCCAGGGACTAACCTCTCTTTTCGAGTTGATTTTTGGTCCACAGAGTTCTTTCGTGTTGCTACAGTGACCTCAGGATCCCTCTATCCTTGAAACAGTGTCCTTGGGGTTTCTCTGGAGTGCCATCAAGGAAATCAAGGCTCCTTTCATGTGTGATGTGCAAGACGGAATTGCTCTGCACGCAGTACAGGGGAATCGGGCCTCATCTCGCGGCGAGGGGGAAGTCTCATGGTTTTTCTCGAGTTGCGGCGGGAACCTGGGGTATATTCTCGAGTTACGACGGGGATGGCCCTTCCACCCACGTGTTTGTTCAGCCACGTCAGGACTCCTGCCTAGTTGCGAGGGACAACTCGGGATTCTCCTCGAGGCTTGGCAGGGCAATTGGAACGCCTCTCCAGCTGAGGCGGGAGACCAAGGGTCCCTTTCCACGTGCCACAGGAATCCTGGGTCTCCTATCAAGTTTCACGAGGAGTCAGGCATCGTCTCCTTTGGAGGCACTGATCTCCGCATACCTCAGGAGTTTTCAAAGGATTTGAGGCCTCCTGTCGCGATGAGGTGGGGAACTAGGTCTTTCTCTGTGGTCTCCACAGGGGATTCAGACACCCTTTCGTCATGGGAGATGCAAGACGAGCCTGCATTCCAGTCACTGCAGGGATATCCGGCCTTATTTCGAGTCAGGGCATCGCGGTGTCCATTCCACTTGAGGCCGCAAACTCAGGGTCCCTCTCACATACCTAGAGCTGAGAGAAGCCTCCTCTTGAGGTGCTTGTGGTAAGGTGGTATTCCTCAGGAGTCGAAGCCAGGGACTAACCTCCCATCTCGTGTTGATTCTTGGTCCACGGAGCTCTTTCGTGTTGCTACAGTGACCTCAGGATCCCTCTAGCCTTGAAACAGTGTTCTTGGGGTTTCTCTGGAGTGCCATGAAGGAAATCAAGGCTCCTTTCATGTGTGATGTGCAACACGGAATTGCTCTGCACGCAGTGCAGGGGAATCGGGCCTCATCTCGCGGCGAGGGGGAAGTCTCATGGTTTTTCTCGAGTTGCGGCGGGAACCTGGGTTATATTCTCGAGTTACGACGGGGATGGCCCTTCCACACACGTGTTTGTTCAGCCACGTCAGGACTCTTGCCTAGTTGCGAGACACAACTCGGGATTCTCCTCGAGGCTTGGCAAGGCCATTGGGACGCCTCTCCAGCTGAGGCGGGAGACCAAGGGTCCCTTTCCACGTGCCACAGGAATCCTGGGACTCCTATCAAGTTTCACGAGGAGTCAGGCATCGTCTCCTTTGGAGGCACTGATCTCCGCGTACCTCTGGAGTTTTCAAAGGATGTGAGGCCTCCGGTCGCGATGAGGTGGGGAACTAGGTCTTTCTCTGTGGTCTCCACAGGGGATTCAGACATCCTTTCATCTTGGGAGATGCAAGACGAGCCTGCATTCAAGTCACTGCAGGGATATCCAGCCTTATTTCGCGTCAGGGCATCGCGGTGTCCATTCCACTTGAGGCCGCAAACTCAGGGTCCCTCTCACATACCTAGAGCTGAGAGAAGCCTCATCTCGAGGTGCTTGTGGTAAGGTGGTATTCCTCTGGAGTCGAAGCCAGGGACTAACCTCTCATCTCGAGTTGATTTTTGGCCCACGGAGCTCTTTCGTGTTGCTACAGTGACCTCAGGATCCCTCTAGCCTTGAAACAGTGTTCTTGGGGTTTCTCTGGAGTGCCATCAAGGAAATCAAGGCTCCTTTCATGTGTGATGTGCAACACGGAATTGCTCTGCACGCAGTGCAGGGGAATCAGGCCTCATCTCGCGGCGAGGGGGAAGTCTCATGGTTTTTCTCGAGTTGCGGCGGGAACCTGGGGTATATTCTCGAGTTACGACGGGGATGGCCCTTCCACCCACGTGTTTCTTCAGCGACGTCAGGACTCCTGCCTAGTTGCGAGGGACAACTCTGGATTCTCCTCGAGGCTTGGCAGGGCAATTGGGACGCCTCTCCAGCTGAGGCGGGAGACCAAGTGTCCCTTTCCAAGTGCCACAGGAATCCTGGGACTCCTATCAAGTTTCACGAGGAGTCAGGCATCGTCTCCTTTGGAGGCACTGATCTCCGCGTACCTCTGGAGTTTTCAAAGGATGTGAGGCTATCGGTCGCGATGAGGTGGGGAACTAAGTCTTTCTCTGTGCTTTCCACAGGGGATTCAGACATCCTTTCGTCCTGGGAGATGCAAGACGAGCCTGCATTGAAGTCACTGCAGGGATATCCGGCCTTATTTCGAGTCAGGGCATAGTGGTGTCCATTCCACTTGAGGCCGCAAACTCAGGGTCCCTCTCACATACCTAGAGCTGAGAGAAGCCTCCTCTTGAGGTGCTTGTGGTAAGGTGGTATTCCTCTGGACACGAATCCAGGGACGAACCTCTCTTTTCGAGTTGATTTTTGGTCCACAGAGATCTTTCGTGTGGCTACAGTGACCTCAGGATCCCTCTAACCTTGAAACAGTGTTCTTGGGGTTTCTCTGGAGTGCCATCAAGGAAATCAAGGCTCCTTTCATGTGTGATGTGCAAGACGGAATTGCTCTGCACGCAGTACAGGGGAATCGGGCCTCATCTCGCATCGAGGGGGAAGTCTCATGGTTTTTCTCGAGTTGCGGCGGGAACCTGGGGTATATTCTCGAGTTACGACGGGGATGGCCCTTCCACCCACGTGTTTGTTCAGCCACGTCAGGACTCCTGCCTAGTTGCGAGGGACAACTCGGGATTCTCCTCGAGGCTTGGCAGGGCAATTGGAACGCCTCTCCAGCTGAGGCGGGAGACCAAGGGTCCCTTTCCACGTGCCACAAGAATCCTGGGACTCCTATCAAGTTTCACGAGGAGTCAGGCATCGTCTCCTTTGGAGGCACTGATCTCCGCGTACCTCTGGAGTTTTCAAAGGATGTGAGGCCTCCGGTAGCGATGACGTGGGGAACTAGGTGTTTCTCTGTGGTCTCCACTGGGGATTCAGACATCCTTTCTTCTTGGGAGATGCAAGACGAGCCTGCATTCACGTCACTGCAGGGATATCCGGCCTTATTTCGAGTCAGGGCATCGCGGTGTCCATTCCACTTGAGGCCGCAATCTCAGGATCCCTCTCACATACCTAGAGCTGAGAGAAGCCTCCTCTTGAGGTGCTTGTGGTAAGGTGGTATTCCTCAGGAGTCGAAGCCAGGGACTAACCTCTCATCTCGTGTTGATTCTTGGTCCACGGAGCTCTTTCGTGTTGCTACAGTGACCTCAGGATCCCTCTAGCCTTGAAACAGTGTTCTTGGGGTTTCTCTGGAGTGCCATCAAGGAAATCAAGGCTCCTTTCATGTGTGATGTGCAAGACGGAATTGCTCTGCACGCAGTACAGGGGAATCGGGCCTCATCTCGCATCGAGGGGGAAGTCTCATGGTTTTTCTCGAGTTGCGGCGGGAACCTGGGGTATATTCTCGAGTTACGACGGGGATGGCCCTTCCACCCACGTGTTTGTTCAGCCACGTAAGGACTCCTGCCTAGTTGCGAGGGACAACTCGGGATTCTCCTCGAGGCTTGACAGGGCAATTGGAACGCCTCTCCTGCTGAGGCGGGAGACCAAGGGTCCCTTTCCACGTGCCACAAGAATCCTGGGACTCCTATCAAGTTTCACGAGGAGTCAGGCATCGTCTCCTTTGAAGGCACTGATCTCCGCGTACCTCTGGAGTTTTCAAAGGATGTGAGGCCTGCGTTCGCAATGAGGTGGGGAACTAGGTGTTTCTCTGTGGTCTCCACAGGGGATTCAGACATCCTTTCTTCTTGGGAGATGCAAGACGAGCCTGCATTGAAGTCACTGCAGGGATATCCGGCCTTATTTCGAGTCAGGGCATCGCAGTGTCCATTCCACTTGAGGCCGCAATCTCAGGATCCCTCTCACATACCTAGAGCTGAGAGAAGCCTCCTCTTGAGGTGCTTGTGGTAAGGTGGTATTCCTCAGGAGTCGAAGCCAGGGACTAACCTCTCATCTCGTGTTGATTCTTGGTCCACGGAGCTCTTTCGTGTTGCTACAGTGACCTCAGGATCCCTCTAGCCTTGAAACAGTGTTCTTGGGGTTTCTCTGGAGTGCCATCAAGGAAATCAAGGCTCCTTTCATGTGTGATGTGCAACACGGAATTGCTCTGCACGCAGTGCAGGGGAATCGGGCCTCATCTCGCGGCGAGGGGGAAGTCTCATGGTTTTTCTCGAGTTGCGGCGGGAACCTGGGGTATATTCTCGAGTTACGACGGGGATGGCCCTTCCACACACGTGTGTGTTCAGCCATGTCAGGACTCCTGCCTAGTTGCGAGGGACAACTCGGGATTCTCCTCGAGGCTTTGCAGGGCAATTGGGACGCCTCTCCAGCTGAGGCGGGAGACCAAGGGTCCCTTTCCACGTGACACAGGAATCCTGGGTCTCCTATCAAGTTTCACGAGGAGTCAGGCATCGTCTCCTTTGGAGGCACTGTTCTCCGCATACCTCTGGAGTTTTCAAAGGATTTGAGGCCTCCTGTCACGATGAGGTGGGTAACTAGGTCTTTCTCTGTGGTCTCCATAGAGGATTCAGACACCCTTTCGTCTTGGGAGATGCAAGACGAGCCTGCATTCCAGTCACTGCAGGGATATCCGGCCTTATTTCGAGTCAGGGCATCGCGGTGTCCATTCCACTTGAGGCCGCAAACTCAGGGTCCCTCTCACATACCTAGAGCTGAAAGAAGCCTCCTCTTGAGGTGCTTGTGGTAAGGTGGTATTCCTCTGGAGTCGAAGCCAGGGACTAACCTCTCATCTCGAGTTGATTTTTGGTCCACGGAGCTCTTTCGTGTGTTGCTACAGTGACCTCAGGATCCCTCTAGCCTTGAAAGAGTGTTCTTGGGGTTTCTCTGGAGTGCCATCAAAGAAATCAAGGCTCCTTTCATGTGTGATGTGCAACACAGAATTGCTCTGCACGCAGTGCAGGGGAATCGGGCCTCATCTCGCGGCCAGGGGGAAGTCTCATGGTTTTTCTCGAGTTGCGGCGGGAACCTGGGGTATATTCTCGAGTTACGACGGGGATGGCCCTTCCACACACGTGTTTCTTCAGCCACGTCAGGACTCTTGCCTAGTTGCGAGACACAACTCGGGATTCTCCTCGAGGCTTGGCAAGGCAATTGGGACGCCTCTCCAGCTGAGGCGGGAGACCAAGGGTCCCTTTCCACGTGCCACAGGAATCCTGGGACGCCTATCAAGTTTCACGAGGTGTCAGGCATCGTCTCCTTTGGAGGCACTGATCTCCGCGTACCTCTGGAGTTTTCAAAGGATGTGAGGCCTCCGGTCGCGATGAGGTGGGGAACTAGGTCTTTCTCTGTGGTCTCCACAGGGGATTCAGACATCCTTTCTTCTTGGGAGATGCAAGACGAGCCTGCATTCAAGTCACTGCAGGGATATCCGGCCTTATTTCGAGTCAGGGCATCGCGGTGTCCATTCCACTTGAGGCCGCAAACTCAGGATCCCTCTCACATACCTAGAGCTGAGAGAAGCCTCCTCTTGAGGTGCTTGTGGTAAGGTGGTATTCCTCAGGAGTCGAAGCCAGGGACTAACCTCGCATCTCGTGTTGATTCTTGGTGCACGGAGCTCTTTCGTGTTGCTACAGTGACCTCAGGATCCCTCTAGCCTTGAAAAAGTGTTCTTGGGGTTTCTCTGGACTGCCATCAAGGAAATCAAGGCTCCTTTCATGTGTGATGTGCAACACAGAATTGCTCTGCACGCAGTGCAGGGGAATCGGGCCTCATCTCGCGGCGAGGGGGAAGTCTCCTGGTTTTTCTCGAGTTGCGGCGGGAACCTGGGGTATATTCTCGAGTTACGACGGGGATGGCCCTTCCACCCAAGTGTGTGTTCAGCCATGTCAGGACTCCTGCCTAGTTGCGAGGGACAACTCGGGATTCTCCTCGAGGCTTGGCAGGGCAATTGGGACGCCTCTCCAGCTGAGACGGGAGACCAAGGGTCCCTTTCCACGTGCCACAGGAATCCTGGGTCTCCTATCAAGTTTCACGAGGAGTCAGGCATCGTCTCCTTTGGAGGCACTGATCTCCGCATACCTCTGGAGTTTTCAAAGGATTTGAGGCCTCCTGTCGCGATGAGGTGGGGAACTAGGTCTTTCTCTGTGGTCTCCACAGGGGATTCAGACACCCTTTCGTCTTGGGAGATGCAAGACGAGCCTGCATTCCAGTCACTGCAGGGATATCCGGCCTTATTTCGAGTCAGGGCATCGCGGTGTATATTCCACTTGAGGCCGCAAACTCAGGGTCCCTCTCACATACCTAGAGCTGAGAGAAGCCTCCTCTTGAGGTGCTTGTGGTAAGGTGGTATTCCTCTGGAGTCGAAGCCAGGGACTAACCTCTCATCTCGAGTTGATTTTTGGTCCACGGAGCTCTTTCGTGTTGCTACAGTGACTTCAGGATCCCTCTAGCCTTGAAACAGTGTTCTTGGGGTTTCTCTGGAGTGCCATGAAGGAAATCAAGGCTCCTTTCATGTGTGATGTGCAACACGGAATTGCTCTGCACGCAGTGCAGGGGAATCGGGCCTCATCTCGCGGCGAGGGGGAAGTCTCATGGTTTTTCTCGAGTTGCGGCGGGAACCTGGGGTATATTCTCGAGTTACAACGGGGATGGCCCTGCCACACACGTGTGTGTTCAGCCATGTCAGGACTCCTGCCTAGTTGCGAGGGACAACTCGGGATTCTCCTCGAGGCTTTGCAGGGCAATTGGGACGCCTCTCCAGCTGAGACGGGAGACCAAGGGTCCCTTTCCACGTGCCACAGGAATCCTGGGTCTCCTATCAAGTTTCACGAGGAGTCAGGCATCGTCTCCTTTGGAGGCACTGATCTCCGCATACCTCTGGAGTTTTCAAAGGATTTGAGGCCTCCTGTCGCGATGAGGTGGGGAACTAGGTCTTTCTCTGTGGTCTCCACAGGGGATTCAGACACCCTTTCGTCTTGGGAGATGCAAGACGAGCCTGCATTCCAGTCACTGCAGGGATATCCGGCCTTATTTCGAGTCAGGGCATCGCGGTGTCCATTCCACTTGAGGCCGCAAACTCAGGGTCCCTCTCACATACCTAGAGCTGAGAGAAGCCTCCTCTTGAGGTGCTTGTGGTAAGGTGGTATTCCTCTGGAGTCGAAGCCAGGGACTAACCTCTCATCTCGAGTTGATTTTTGGTCCACGGAGCTCTTTCGTGTTGCTACAGTGACCTCAGGATCCCTCTAGCCTTGAAACAGTGTTCTTGGGGTTTCTCTGGAGTGCCATGAAGGAAATCAAGGCTCCTTTCATGTGTGATGTGCAACACAGAATTGCTCTGCACGCAGTGCAGGGGAATCGGGCCTCATCTCGCGGCGAGGGGGAAGTCTCATGGTTTTTCTCGAGTTGCGGCGGGAACCTGGGGTATATTCTCGAGTTACGACGGGGATGGCCCTTCCACCCACGTGTTTGTTCAGCCACGTCAGGACTCCTGCCTAGTTGCGAGGGACAACTCGGGATTCTCCTCGAGGCTTGGCAGGGCAATTGGAACGCCTCTCCAGCTGAGGCGGGAGACCAAGGGTCCCTTTCCACGTGCCACAAGAATCCTGGGACTCCTATCAAGTTTCACGAGGAGTCAGGCATCGTCTCCTTTGGAGGCACTGATCTCCGCGTACCTCTGGAGTTTTCAAAGGATGTGAGGCCTCCGGTCGCGATGAGGTGGGGAACTAGGTGTTTCTCTGTGGTCTCCACAGGGGATTCAGACATCCTTTCTTCTTGGGAGATGCCAGACGAGCCTCATTCAAGTCACTGCAGGGATATCCGGCGTTATTTCGAGTCAGGGCATCGCGGTGTCCATTCCACTTGAGGCCACAAACTCAGGATCCCTCTCACATACCTAGAGCTGAGAGAAGGCTCCTCTTGAGGTGCTTGTGGTAAGGTTGTATTCCTCAGGAGTCGAAGCCAGGGACTAACCTCTCATCTCGTGTTGATTCTTGTTCCACGGAGCTCTTTCGTGTTGCTACAGTGACCTCAGGATCCCTCTAGCCTTGAAACAGTGTTCTTGGGGTTTCTCTGGAGTGCCATCAAGGAAATCAAGGCTCCTTTCATGTGTGATGTGCAACACGGAATTGCTCTGCACGCAGTGCAGGGGAATCGGGCCTCATCTCGCGGCGAGCGGGAAGTCTCATGGTTTTTCTCGAGTTGCGGCGGGAACCTGGGGTATATTCTCGAGTTACGACGGGGATGGCCCTTCCACCCACGTGTTTCTTAAGCGACGTCAGGACTCCTGCCTACTTGCGAGGGACAACTCGGGATTCTCCTCGAGGCTTTGCAGGGCAATTCGGACGCCTCTCCAGCTGAGACGGGAGACCAAGGTTCCCTTTCCACGGGCACAGGAATCCTGGGTCTCCTATCAAGTTTCACGAGGAGTCAGGCATCGTCTCCTTTGGAGGCACTGATCTCCGCATACCTCTGGAGTTTTCAAAGGATTTGAGGACTCCTGTCGCGATGAGGTGGGGAACTAGGTCTTTCTCTGTGGTCTCCACAGGAGATTCAGACACCCTTTCGTCTTGGGAGATGCAAGACGAGCCTGCATTCCAGTCACTGCAGGGATATCCGGCCTTATTTCGAGTCAGGGCATCGCGGTGTCCATTCCACTTGAGGCCGCAAACTCAGGGTCCCTCTCACATACCTAGAGCTGAGAGAAGCCTCCTCTTGAGGTGCTTGTGGTAAGGTGGTATTCCTCTGGAGTCGAAGCCAGGGACTAACCTCTCATCTCGAGTTGATTTTTGGCCCACGGAGCTCTTTCGTGTTGCTACAGTGACCTCAGGACCCTCTAGCCTTGAAACAGTGTTCTTGGGGTTTCTCTGGAGTGCCATCAAGGAAATCAAGGCTCCTTTCATGTGTGATGTGCAACACGGAATTGCTCTGCACGCAGTGCAGGGGAATCGGGCCTCAGCTCGCGGCGAGGGGGAAGTCTCATGGTTTTTCTCGAGTTGCGGCGGGAACCTGGGGTATATTCTCGAGTTACGACGGGGATGGCCCTTCCACACTCGTGTTTCTTCAGCGACGTCAGGACTCCTGCCTAGTTGCGAGGGACAACTCTGGATTCTCCTCGAGGCTTGGCAGGGCAATTGGGACGCCTCTCCAGCTGAGGCGGGAGACCAAGTGTCCCTTTCCAAGTGCCACAGGAATCCTGGGACTCCTATCAAGTTTCACGAGGAGTCAGGCATCGTCTGCTTTGGAGGCACTGATCTCCGCGTACCTCTGGAGTTTTCAAAGGATGTGAGGCTATCGGTCGCGATGAGGTGGGGAACTAAGTCTTTCTCTGTGCTTTCCACAGGGGATTCAGACATCCTTTCGTCCTGGGAGATGCAAGACGAGCCTGCATTGAAGTCACTGCAGGGATATCCGGCCTTATTTCGAGTCAGGGCATCGCGGTGTCCATTCCACTTGAGGCCGCAAACTCAGGGTCCCTCTCACATACCTAGAGCTGAGAGAAGCCTCCTCTTGAGGTGCTTGTGGTAAGGTGGTATTCCTCTGGAGACGAATCCAGGGACTAACCTCTCTTTTCGAGTTGATTTTTGGTCCACAGAGTTCTTTCGTGTTGCTACAGTGACCTCAGGATCCCTCTATCCTTGAAACAGTGTTCTTGGGGTTTCTCTGGAGTGCCATCAAGGAAATCAAGGCTCCTTTCATGTGTGATGTGCAAGACGGAATTGCTCTGCACGCAGTACAGGGGAATCGGGCCACATCTCGCATCGAGGGGGAAGTCTCATGGTTTTTCTCGAATTGCGGCGGGAACCTGGGGTATATTCTCGAGTTACGACGGGGATGGCCCTTCCACCCACGTGTTTGTTCAGCCACGTCAGGACTCCTGCCTAGTTGCGAGGGACAACTCGGGATTCTCCTCGAGGCTTGGCAAGGCCATTGGGACGCCTCTCCAGCTGAGGCGGGAGACCAAGGGTCCCTTTCCACGTTCCACAGGAATCCTGGGACTCCTATCAAGTTTCACGAGGAGTCAGGCATCGTCTCCTTTGGAGGCACTGATCTCCGCGTACCTCTGGAGTTTTCAAAGGATGTGAGGCCTCCGGTCGCGATGAGGTGGGGAACTAGGTCTTTCCCTGTGGTCTCCACAGGGGATTCAGACATCCTTTCATCTGGGGAGATGCAAGACGAGCCTGCATTCAAGTCACTGCAGGGATATCCAGCCTTATTTCGCGTCAGGGCATCGCGGTGTCCATTCCACTTGAGGCCGCAAACTCAGGGTCCCTCTCACATACCTAGAGCTGAGAGAAGCCTCATCTCGAGGTGCTTGTGGTAAGGTGGTATTCCTCTGGAGTCGAAGCCAGGGACTAACCTCTCATCTCGAGTTGATTTTTGGCCCACGGAGCTCTTTCGTGTTGCTACAGTGACCTCAGGATCCCTCTAGCCTTGAAACAGTGTTCTTGGGGTTTCTCTGGAGTGCCATCAAGGAAATCAAGGCTCCTTTCATGTGTGATGTGCAACACGAAATTGCTCTGCACGCAGTGCAGGGGAATCGGGCCGCATCTCTCGGCGAGGGGGAAGTCTCATGGTTTTTCTCGAGTTGCGGCGGGAACCTGGGGTATATTCTCGAGTTACGACGGGGATGGCCCTTCCACCCACGTGTTTCTTCAGCGACGTCAGGACTCCTGCCTAGTTGCGAGGGACAACTCTGGATTCTCCTCGAGGCTTGGCAGGGCAATTGGGACGCCTCTCCAGCTGAGGCGGGAGACCAAGTGTCCCTTTCCAAGTGCCACAGGAATCCTGGGACTCCTATCAAGTTTCACGAGGAGTCAGGCATCGTCTGCTTTGGAGGCACTGATCTCCGCGGACCTCTGGAGTTTTCAAAGGATGTGAGGCTATCGGTCGCGATGAGGTGGGGAACTAAGTCTTTCTCTGTGCTTTCCACAGGGGATTCAGACATCCTTTCGTCCTGGGAGATGCAAGACGAGCCTACATTGAAGTCACTGCAGGGATATCCGGCCTTATTTCGAGTCAGGGCATAGTGGTGTCCATTCCACTTGAGGCCGCAAACTCAGGGTCCCTCTCACATACCTAGAGCTGAGAGAAGCCTCCTCTTGAGGTGCTTGTGGTAAGGTGGTATTCCTCTGGAGACGAATCCAGGGACTAACCTCTCTTTTCGAGTTGATTTTTGGTCCACAGAGTTCTTTCGTGTTGCTACAGTGACCTCAGGATCCCTCTAACCTTGAAACAGTGTTCTTGGGGTTTCTCTGGAGTGCCATCAAGGAAATCAAGGCTCCTTTCATGTGTGATGTGCAAGACCGAATGGCTCTGCACGCAGTACAGGGGAATCGGGCCTCATCTCGCATCGAGGGGGAAGTCTCATGGTTTTTCTCGAGTTGCGGCGGGAACCTGGGGTATATTCTCGAGTTACGACGGGGATGGCCCTTCCACCCACGTGTTTGTTCAGCCACGTCAGGACTCCTGCCTAGTTGCGAGGGACAACTCGGGATTCTCCTCGAGGCTTGGCAGGGCAATTGGAACGCCTCTCCAGCTGAGGCGGGAGACCAAGGGTCCCTTTCCACGTGCCACAAGAATCCTGGGACTCCTATCAAGTTTCACGAGGAGTCAGGCATCGTCTCCTTTGGAGGCACTGATCTCCGCGTACCTCTGGAGTTTTCAAAGGATGTGAGGCCTCCGGTAGCGATGACGTGGGGAACTAGGTGTTTCTCTGTGGTCTCCACTGGGGATTCAGACATCCTTTCTTCTTGGGAGATGCAAGACGAGCCTGCATTCACGTCACTGCAGGGATATCCGGCCTTATTTCGAGTCAGGGCATCGCGGTGTCCATTCCACTTGAGGCCGCAATCTCAGGGTCCCTCTCACATACCTAGAGCTGAGAGAAGCCTCCTCTTGAGGTGCTTGTGGTAAGGTGGTATTCCTCAGGAGTCGAAGCCAGGGACTAACCTCTCATCTCGTGTTGATTCTTGGTCCACGGAGCTCTTTCGTGTTGCTACAGTGACCTCAGGATCCCTCTAGCCTTGAAACAGTGTTCTTGGGGTTTCTCTGGAGTGCCATCAAGGAAATCAAGGCTCCTTTCTTGTGTGATGTGCAAGACGGAATTGCTCTGCACGCAGTACAGGGGAATCGGGCCTCATCTCGCATCGAGGGGGAAGTCTCATGGTTTTTCTCGAGTTGCGGCGGGAACCTGGGGTATATTCTCGAGTTACGACGGGGATGGCCCTTCCACCCACGTGTTTGTTCAGCCACGTCAGGACTCCTGCCTAGTTGTGAGGGACAACTCGGGATTCTCCTCGAGGCTTGACAGGGCAATTGGAACGCCTCTACAGCTGAGGCGGGAGACCAAGGGTCCCTTTCCACGTGCCACAAGAATCCTGGGACTCCTATCAAGTTTCACGAGGAGTCAGGCATCGTCTCCTTTGGAGGCACTGATCTCCGCGTACCTCTGGAGTTTTCAAAGGATGTGAGGCCTCCGGTCGCGATGAGGTGGGGAACTAGGTCTTTCTCTGTGGTCTCCACAGGGGATTCAGACATCCTTTCTTCTTGGGAGATGCAAGACGAGCCTGCATTGAAGTCACTGCAGGGATATCCGGCCTTATTTCGCATCAGGGCATCGCGGTGTCCATTCCACTTGAGGCCGCAATCTCAGGATCCCTCTCACATACCTAGAGCTGAGAGAAGCCTCCTCTTGAGGTGCTTGTGGTAAGGTGGTATTCCTCAGGAGTCGAAGCCAGGGACTAACCTCTCATCTCGTGTTGATTCTTGGTCCACGGAGCTCTTTCGTGTTGCTACAGTGACCTCAGGACCCTCTAGCCTTGAAACAGTGTTCTTGGGGTTTCTCTGGAGTGCCATCAAGGAAATCAAGGCTCCTTTCATGTGTGATGTGCAACACGGAATTGCTCTGCACGCAGTGCAGGGGAATCGGGCCTCAGCTCGCGGCGAGGGGGAAGTCTCATGGTTTTTCTCGAGTTGCGGCGGGAACCTGGGGTATATTCTCGAGTTACGACGGGGATGGCCCTTCCACACTCGTGTTTCTTCAGCGACGTCAGGACTCCTGCCTAGTTGCGAGGGACAACTCTGGATTCTCCTCGAGGCTTGGCAGGGCAATTGGGACGCCTCTCCAGCTGAGGCGGGAGACCAAGTGTCCCTTTCCAAGTGCCACAGGAATCCTGGGACTCCTATCAAGTTTCACGAGGAGTCAGGCATCGTCTGCTTTGGAGGCACTGATCTCCGCGTACCTCTGGAGTTTTCAAAGGATGTGAGGCTATCGGTCGCGATGAGGTGGGGAACTAAGTCTTTCTCTGTGCTTTCCACAGGGGATTCAGACATCCTTTCGTCCTGGGAGATGCAAGACGAGCCTGCATTGAAGTCACTGCAGGGATATCCGGCCTTATTTCGAATCAGGGCATCGCGGTGTCCATTCCACTTGAGGCCGCAAACTCAGGGTCCCTCTCACATACCTAGAGCTGAGAGAAGCCTCCTCTTGAGGTGCTTGTGGTAAGGTGGTATTCCTCAGGAGTCGAAGCCAGGGACTAACCTCTCATCTCGTGGTGATTCTTGGTCCACGGAGCTCTTTCGTGTTGCTACAGTGACCTCAGGATCCCTCTAGCCTTGAAACAGTGTTCTTGGGGTTTCTCTGGAGTGCCATCAAGGAAATCAAGGCTCCTTTCATGTGTGATGTGCAACACGGAATTGCTCTGCACGCAGTGCAGGGGAATCGGGCCTCATCTCGCGGCGAGGGGGAAGTCTCATGGTTTTTCTCGAGTTGCGGCGGGAACCTGGGGTATATTCTCGAGTTCCGACGGGGATGGCCCTTCCACACACGTGTGTGTTCAGCCATGTCAGGACTCCTGCCTAGTTGCGAGGGACAACTCGGGATTCTCCTCGAGGCTTTGCAGGGCAATTGGGACGCCTCTCCAGCTGAGGCGGGAGACCAAGGGTCCCTTTCCACGTGACACAGGAATCCTGGGTCTCCTATCAAGTTTCACGAGGAGTCAGGCATCGTCTCCTTTGGAGGCACTGTTCTCCGCATACCTCTGGAGTTTTCAAAGGATTTGAGGCCTCCTGTCACGATGAGGTGGGTAACTAGGTCTTTCTCTGTGGTCTCCATAGAGGATTCAGACACCCTTTCGTCTTGGGAGATGCAAGACGAGCCTGCATTCCAGTCACTGCAGGGATATCCGGCCTTATTTCGAGTCAGGGCATCGCGGTGTCCATTCCACTTGAGGCCGCAAACTCAGGGTCCCTCTCACATACCTAGAGCTGAAAGAAGCCTCCTCTTGAGGTGCTTGTGGTAAGGTGGTATTCCTCTGGAGTCGAAGCCAGGGACTAACCTCTCATCTCGAGTTGATTTTTGGTCCACGGAGCTCTTTCGTGTGTTGCTACAGTGACCTCAGGATCCCTCTAGCCTTGAAAGAGTGTTCTTGGGGTTTCTCTGGAGTGCCATCAAAGAAATCAAGGCTCCTTTCATGTGTGATGTGCAACACAGAATTGCTCTGCACGCAGTGCAGGGGAATCGGGCCTCATCTCGCGGCCAGGGGGAAGTCTCATGGTTTTTCTCGAGTTGCGGCGGGAACCTGGGGTATATTCTCGAGTTACGACGGGGATGGCCCTTCCACACACGTGTTTCTTCAGCCACGTCAGGACTCTTGCCTAGTTGCGAGACACAACTCGGGATTCTCCTCGAGGCTTGGCAAGGCAATTGGGACGCCTCTCCAGCTGAGGCGGGAGACCAAGGGTCCCTTTCCACGTGCCACAGGAATCCTGGGACGCCTATCAAGTTTCACGAGGTGTCAGGCATCGTCTCCTTTGGAGGCACTGATCTCCGCGTACCTCTGGAGTTTTCAAAGGATGTGAGGCCTCCGGTCGCGATGAGGTGGGGAACTAGGTCTTTCTCTGTGGTCTCCACAGGGGATTCAGACATCCTTTCTTCTTGGGAGATGCAAGACGAGCCTGCATTCAAGTCACTGCAGGGATATCCGGCCTTATTTCGAGTCAGGGCATCGCGGTGTCCATTCCACTTGAGGCCGCAAACTCAGGATCCCTCTCACATACCTAGAGCTGAGAGAAGCCTCCTCTTGAGGTGCTTGTGGTAAGGTGGTATTCCTCAGGAGTCGAAGCCAGGGACTAACCTCGCATCTCGTGTTGATTCTTGGTGCACGGAGCTCTTTCGTGTTGCTACAGTGACCTCAGGATCCCTCTAGCCTTGAAAAAGTGTTCTTGGGGTTTCTCTGGACTGCCATCAAGGAAATCAAGGCTCCTTTCATGTGTGATGTGCAACACAGAATTGCTCTGCACGCAGTGCAGGGGAATCGGGCCTCATCTCGCGGCGAGGGGGAAGTCTCCTGGTTTTTCTCGAGTTGCGGCGGGAACCTGGGGTATATTCTCGAGTTACGACGGGGATGGCCCTTCCACCCAAGTGTGTGTTCAGCCATGTCAGGACTCCTGCCTAGTTGCGAGGGACAACTCGGGATTCTCCTCGAGGCTTGGCAGGGCAATTGGGACGCCTCTCCAGCTGAGACGGGAGACCAAGGGTCCCTTTCCACGTGCCACAGGAATCCTGGGTCTCCTATCAAGTTTCACGAGGAGTCAGGCATCGTCTCCTTTGGAGGCACTGATCTCCGCATACCTCTGGAGTTTTCAAAGGATTTGAGGCCTCCTGTCGCGATGAGGTGGGGAACTAGGTCTTTCTCTGTGGTCTCCACAGGGGATTCAGACACCCTTTCGTCTTGGGAGATGCAAGACGAGCCTGCATTCCAGTCACTGCAGGGATATCCGGCCTTATTTCGAGTCAGGGCATCGCGGTGTATATTCCACTTGAGGCCGCAAACTCAGGGTCCCTCTCACATACCTAGAGCTGAGAGAAGCCTCCTCTTGAGGTGCTTGTGGTAAGGTGGTATTCCTCTGGAGTCGAAGCCAGGGACTAACCTCTCATCTCGAGTTGATTTTTGGTCCACGGAGCTCTTTCGTGTTGCTACAGTGACTTCAGGATCCCTCTAGCCTTGAAACAGTGTTCTTGGGGTTTCTCTGGAGTGCCATGAAGGAAATCAAGGCTCCTTTCATGTGTGATGTGCAACACGGAATTGCTCTGCACGCAGTGCAGGGGAATCGGGCCTCATCTCGCGGCGAGGGGGAAGTCTCATGGTTTTTCTCGAGTTGCGGCGGGAACCTGGGGTATATTCTCGAGTTACAACGGGGATGGCCCTGCCACACACGTGTGTGTTCAGCCATGTCAGGACTCCTGCCTAGTTGCGAGGGACAACTCGGGATTCTCCTCGAGGCTTTGCAGGGCAATTGGGACGCCTCTCCAGCTGAGACGGGAGACCAAGGGTCCCTTTCCACGTGCCACAGGAATCCTGGGTCTCCTATCAAGTTTCACGAGGAGTCAGGCATCGTCTCCTTTGGAGGCACTGATCTCCGCATACCTCTGGAGTTTTCAAAGGATTTGAGGCCTCCTGTCGCGATGAGGTGGGGAACTAGGTCTTTCTCTGTGGTCTCCACAGGGGATTCAGACACCCTTTCGTCTTGGGAGATGCAAGACGAGCCTGCATTCCAGTCACTGCAGGGATATCCGGCCTTATTTCGAGTCAGGGCATCGCGGTGTCCATTCCACTTGAGGCCGCAAACTCAGGGTCCCTCTCACATACCTAGAGCTGAGAGAAGCCTCCTCTTGAGGTGCTTGTGGTAAGGTGGTATTCCTCTGGAGTCGAAGCCAGGGACTAACCTCTCATCTCGAGTTGATTTTTGGTCCACGGAGCTCTTTCGTGTTGCTACAGTGACCTCAGGATCCCTCTAGCCTTGAAACAGTGTTCTTGGGGTTTCTCTGGAGTGCCATGAAGGAAATCAAGGCTCCTTTCATGTGTGATGTGCAACACAGAATTGCTCTGCACGCAGTGCAGGGGAATCGGGCCTCATCTCGCGGCGAGGGGGAAGTCTCATGGTTTTTCTCGAGTTGCGGCGGGAACCTGGGGTATATTCTCGAGTTACGACGGGGATGGCCCTTCCACCCACGTGTTTGTTCAGCCACGTCAGGACTCCTGCCTAGTTGCGAGGGACAACTCGGGATTCTCCTCGAGGCTTGGCAGGGCAATTGGAACGCCTCTCCAGCTGAGGCGGGAGACCAAGGGTCCCTTTCCACGTGCCACAAGAATCCTGGGACTCCTATCAAGTTTCACGAGGAGTCAGGCATCGTCTCCTTTGGAGGCACTGATCTCCGCGTACCTCTGGAGTTTTCAAAGGATGTGAGGCCTCCGGTCGCGATGAGGTGGGGAACTAGGTGTTTCTCTGTGGTCTCCACAGGGGATTCAGACATCCTTTCTTCTTGGGAGATGCCAGACGAGCCTCATTCAAGTCACTGCAGGGATATCCGGCGTTATTTCGAGTCAGGGCATCGCGGTGTCCATTCCACTTGAGGCCACAAACTCAGGATCCCTCTCACATACCTAGAGCTGAGAGAAGGCTCCTCTTGAGGTGCTTGTGGTAAGGTTGTATTCCTCAGGAGTCGAAGCCAGGGACTAACCTCTCATCTCGTGTTGATTCTTGTTCCACGGAGCTCTTTCGTGTTGCTACAGTGACCTCAGGATCCCTCTAGCCTTGAAACAGTGTTCTTGGGGTTTCTCTGGAGTGCCATCAAGGAAATCAAGGCTCCTTTCATGTGTGATGTGCAACACGGAATTGCTCTGCACGCAGTGCAGGGGAATCGGGCCTCATCTCGCGGCGAGCGGGAAGTCTCATGGTTTTTCTCGAGTTGCGGCGGGAACCTGGGGTATATTCTCGAGTTACGACGGGGATGGCCCTTCCACCCACGTGTTTCTTAAGCGACGTCAGGACTCCTGCCTACTTGCGAGGGACAACTCGGGATTCTCCTCGAGGCTTTGCAGGGCAATTCGGACGCCTCTCCAGCTGAGACGGGAGACCAAGGTTCCCTTTCCACGGGCACAGGAATCCTGGGTCTCCTATCAAGTTTCACGAGGAGTCAGGCATCGTCTCCTTTGG
Organism: Cervus elaphus; assembly: GCF_910594005.1. Lineage (NCBI taxonomy): Eukaryota > Metazoa > Chordata > Mammalia > Artiodactyla > Cervidae > Cervus > Cervus elaphus. The sequence goes on from NC_057836.1 coordinate 70,884,560, forward strand.
AGGCACTGATCTCCGCATACCTCTGGAGTTTTCAAAGGATTTGAGGACTCCTGTCGCGATGAGGTGGGGAACTAGGTCTTTCTCTGTGGTCTCCACAGGAGATTCAGACACCCTTTCGTCTTGGGAGATGCAAGACGAGCCTGCATTCCAGTCACTGCAGGGATATCCGGCCTTATTTCGAGTCAGGGCATCGCGGTGTCCATTCCACTTGAGGCCGCAAACTCAGGGTCCCTCTCACATACCTAGAGCTGAGAGAAGCCTCCTCTTGAGGTGCTTGTGGTAAGGTGGTATTCCTCTGGAGTCGAAGCCAGGGACTAACCTCTCATCTCGAGTTGATTTTTGGCCCACGGAGCTCTTTCGTGTTGCTACAGTGACCTCAGGACCCTCTAGCCTTGAAACAGTGTTCTTGGGGTTTCTCTGGAGTGCCATCAAGGAAATCAAGGCTCCTTTCATGTGTGATGTGCAACACGGAATTGCTCTGCACGCAGTGCAGGGGAATCGGGCCTCAGCTCGCGGCGAGGGGGAAGTCTCATGGTTTTTCTCGAGTTGCGGCGGGAACCTGGGGTATATTCTCGAGTTACGACGGGGATGGCCCTTCCACACTCGTGTTTCTTCAGCGACGTCAGGACTCCTGCCTAGTTGCGAGGGACAACTCTGGATTCTCCTCGAGGCTTGGCAGGGCAATTGGGACGCCTCTCCAGCTGAGGCGGGAGACCAAGTGTCCCTTTCCAAGTGCCACAGGAATCCTGGGACTCCTATCAAGTTTCACGAGGAGTCAGGCATCGTCTGCTTTGGAGGCACTGATCTCCGCGTACCTCTGGAGTTTTCAAAGGATGTGAGGCTATCGGTCGCGATGAGGTGGGGAACTAAGTCTTTCTCTGTGCTTTCCACAGGGGATTCAGACATCCTTTCGTCCTGGGAGATGCAAGACGAGCCTGCATTGAAGTCACTGCAGGGATATCCGGCCTTATTTCGAGTCAGGGCATCGCGGTGTCCATTCCACTTGAGGCCGCAAACTCAGGGTCCCTCTCACATACCTAGAGCTGAGAGAAGCCTCCTCTTGAGGTGCTTGTGGTAAGGTGGTATTCCTCTGGAGACGAATCCAGGGACTAACCTCTCTTTTCGAGTTGATTTTTGGTCCACAGAGTTCTTTCGTGTTGCTACAGTGACCTCAGGATCCCTCTATCCTTGAAACAGTGTTCTTGGGGTTTCTCTGGAGTGCCATCAAGGAAATCAAGGCTCCTTTCATGTGTGATGTGCAAGACGGAATTGCTCTGCACGCAGTACAGGGGAATCGGGCCACATCTCGCATCGAGGGGGAAGTCTCATGGTTTTTCTCGAATTGCGGCGGGAACCTGGGGTATATTCTCGAGTTACGACGGGGATGGCCCTTCCACCCACGTGTTTGTTCAGCCACGTCAGGACTCCTGCCTAGTTGCGAGGGACAACTCGGGATTCTCCTCGAGGCTTGGCAAGGCCATTGGGACGCCTCTCCAGCTGAGGCGGGAGACCAAGGGTCCCTTTCCACGTTCCACAGGAATCCTGGGACTCCTATCAAGTTTCACGAGGAGTCAGGCATCGTCTCCTTTGGAGGCACTGATCTCCGCGTACATCTGGAGTTTTCAAAGGATGTGAGGCCTCCGGTCGCGATGAGGTGGGGAACTAGGTCTTTCCCTGTGGTCTCCACAGGGGATTCAGACATCCTTTCATCTTGGGAGATGCAAGACGAGCCTGCATTCAAGTCACTGCAGGGATATCCAGCCTTATTTCGCGTCAGGGCATCGCGGTGTCCATTCCACTTGAGGCCGCAAACTCAGGGTCCCTCTCACATACCTAGAGCTGAGAGAAGCCTCATCTCGAGGTGCTTGTGGTAAGGTGGTATTCCTCTGGAGTCGAAGCCAGGGACTAACCTCTCATCTCGAGTTGATTTTTGGCCCACGGAGCTCTTTCGTGTTGCTACAGTGACCTCAGGATCCCTCTAGCCTTGAAACAGTGTTCTTGGGGTTTCTCTGGAGTGCCATCAAGGAAATCAAGGCTCCTTTCATGTGTGATGTGCAACACGAAATTGCTCTGCACGCAGTGCAGGGGAATCGGGCCGCATCTCTCGGCGAGGGGGAAGTCTCATGGTTTTTCTCGAGTTGCGGCGGGAACCTGGGGTATATTCTCGAGTTACGACGGGGATGGCCCTTCCACCCACGTGTTTCTTCAGCGACGTCAGGACTCCTGCCTAGTTGCGAGGGACAACTCTGGATTCTCCTCGAGGCTTGGCAGGGCAATTGGGACGCCTCTCCAGCTGAGGCGGGAGACCAAGTGTCCCTTTCCAAGTGCCACAGGAATCCTGGGACTCCTATCAAGTTTCACGAGGAGTCAGGCATCGTCTGCTTTGGAGGCACTGATCTCCGCGGACCTCTGGAGTTTTCAAAGGATGTGAGGCTATCGGTCGCGATGAGGTGGGGAACTAAGTCTTTCTCTGTGCTTTCCACAGGGGATTCAGACATCCTTTCGTCCTGGGAGATGCAAGACGAGCCTACATTGAAGTCACTGCAGGGATATCCGGCCTTATTTCGAGTCAGGGCATAGTGGTGTCCATTCCACTTGAGGCCGCAAACTCAGGGTCCCTCTCACATACCTAGAGCTGAGAGAAGCCTCCTCTTGAGGTGCTTGTGGTAAGGTGGTATTCCTCTGGAGACGAATCCAGGGACTAACCTCTCTTTTCGAGTTGATTTTTGGTCCACAGAGTTCTTTCGTGTTGCTACAGTGACCTCAGGATCCCTCTAACCTTGAAACAGTGTTCTTGGGGTTTCTCTGGAGTGCCATCAAGGAAATCAAGGCTCCTTTCATGTGTGATGTGCAAGACCGAATGGCTCTGCACGCAGTACAGGGGAATCGGGCCTCATCTCGCATCGAGGGGGAAGTCTCATGGTTTTTCTCGAGTTGCGGCGGGAACCTGGGGTATATTCTCGAGTTACGACGGGGATGGCCCTTCCACCCACGTGTTTGTTCAGCCACGTCAGGACTCCTGCCTAGTTGCGAGGGACAACTCGGGATTCTCCTCGAGGCTTGGCAGGGCAATTGGAACGCCTCTCCAGCTGAGGCGGGAGACCAAGGGTCCCTTTCCACGTGCCACAAGAATCCTGGGACTCCTATCAAGTTTCACGAGGAGTCAGGCATCGTCTCCTTTGGAGGCACTGATCTCCGCGTACCTCTGGAGTTTTCAAAGGATGTGAGGCCTCCGGTAGCGATGACGTGGGGAACTAGGTGTTTCTCTGTGGTCTCCACTGGGGATTCAGACATCCTTTCTTCTTGGGAGATGCAAGACGAGCCTGCATTCACGTCACTGCAGGGATATCCGGCCTTATTTCGAGTCAGGGCATCGCGGTGTCCATTCCACTTGAGGCCGCAATCTCAGGGTCCCTCTCACATACCTAGAGCTGAGAGAAGCCTCCTCTTGAGGTGCTTGTGGTAAGGTGGTATTCCTCAGGAGTCGAAGCCAGGGACTAACCTCTCATCTCGTGTTGATTCTTGGTCCACGGAGCTCTTTCGTGTTCCTACAGTGACCTCAGGATCCCTCTAGCCTTGAAACAGTGTTCTTGGGGTTTCTCTGGAGTGCCATCAAGGAAATCAAGGCTCCTTTCTTGTGTGATGTGCAAGACGGAATTGCTCTGCACGCAGTACAGGGGAATCGGGCCTCATCTCGCATCGAGGGGGAAGTCTCATGGTTTTTCTCGAGTTGCGGCGGGAACCTGGGGTATATTCTCGAGTTACGACGGGGATGGCCCTTCCACCCACGTGTTTGTTCAGCCACGTCAGGACTCCTGCCTAGTTGTGAGGGACAACTCGGGATTCTCCTCGAGGCTTGACAGGGCAATTGGAACGCCTCTACAGCTGAGGCGGGAGACCAAGGGTCCCTTTCCACGTGCCACAAGAATCCTGGGACTCCTATCAAGTTTCACGAGGAGTCAGGCATCGTCTCCTTTGGAGGCACTGATCTCCGCGTACCTCTGGAGTTTTCAAAGGATGTGAGGCCTCCGGTCGCGATGAGGTGGGGAACTAGGTCTTTCTCTGTGGTCTCCACAGGGGATTCAGACATCCTTTCTTCTTGGGAGATGCAAGACGAGCCTGCATTGAAGTCACTGCAGGGATATCCGGCCTTATTTCGCATCAGGGCATCGCGGTGTCCATTCCACTTGAGGCCGCAATCTCAGGATCCCTCTCACATACCTAGAGCTGAGAGAAGCCTCCTCTTGAGGTGCTTGTGGTAAGGTGGTATTCCTCTGGAGTCGAAGCCAGGGACTAACCTCTCATCTCGTGTTGATTCTTGGTCCACGGAGCTCTTTCGTGTTGCTACAGTGACCTCAGGACCCTCTAGCCTTGAAACAGTGTTCTTGGGGTTTCTCTGGAGTGCCATCAAGGAAATCAAGGCTCCTTTCATGTGTGATGTGCAACACGGAATTGCTCTGCACGCAGTGCAGGGGAATCGGGCCTCAGCTCGCGGCGAGGGGGAAGTCTCATGGTTTTTCTCGAGTTGCGGCGGGAACCTGGGGTATATTCTCGAGTTACGACGGGGATGGCCCTTCCACACTCGTGTTTCTTCAGCGACGTCAGGACTCCTGCCTAGTTGCGAGGGACAACTCTGGATTCTCCTCGAGGCTTGGCAGGGCAATTGGGACGCCTCTCCAGCTGAGGCGGGAGACCAAGTGTCCCTTTCCAAGTGCCACAGGAATCCTGGGACTCCTATCAAGTTTCACGAGGAGTCAGGCATCGTCTGCTTTGGAGGCACTGATCTCCGCGTACCTCTGGAGTTTTCAAAGGATGTGAGGCTATCGGTCGCGATGAGGTGGGGAACTAAGTCTTTCTCTGTGCTTTCCACAGGGGATTCAGACATCCTTTCGTCCTGGGAGATGCAAGACGAGCCTGCATTGAAGTCACTGCAGGGATATCCGGCCTTATTTCGAGTCAGGGCATCGCGGTGTCCATTCCACTTGAGGCCGCAAACTCAGGGTCCCTCTCACATACCTAGAGCTGAGAGAAGCCTCCTCTTGAGGTGCTTGTGTTAAGGTGGTATTCCTCTGGAGACGAATCCAGGGACTAACCTCTCTTTTCGAGTTGATTTTTGGTCCACAGAGTTCTTTCGTGTTGCTACAGTGACCTCAGGATCCCTCTATCCTTGAAACAGTGTTCTTGGGGTTTCTCTGGAGTGCCATCAAGGAAATCAAGGCTCCTTTCATGTGTGATGTGCAAGACGGAATTGCTCTGCACGCAGTACAGGGGAATCGGGCCTCATCTCGCATCGAGGGGGAAGTCTCATGGTTTTTCTCGAATTGCGGCGGGAACCTGGGGTATATTCTCGAGTTACGACGGGGATGGCCCTTCCACCCACGTGTTTGTTCAGCCACGTCAGGACTCCTGCCTAGTTGCGAGGGACAACTCGGGATTCTCCTCGAGGCTTGGCAAGGCCATTGGGACGCCTCTCCAGCTGAAGCGGGAGACCAAGGGTCCCTTTCCACGTTCCACAGGAATCCTGGGACTCCTATCAAGTTTCACGAGGAGTCAGGCATCGTCTCCTTTGGAGGCACTGATCTCCGCGTACCTCTGGAGTTTTCAAAGGATGTGAGGCCTCCGGTCGCGATGAGGTGGGGAACTAGGTCTTTCCCTGTGGTCTCCACAGGGGATTCAGACATCCTTTCATCTTGGGAGATGCAAGACGAGCCTGCATTCAAGTCACTGCAGGGATATCCAGCCTTATTTCGCGTCAGGGCATCGCGGTGTCCATTCCACTTGAGGCCGCAAACTCAGGGTCCCTCTCACATACCTAGAGCTGAGAGAAGCCTCATCTCGAGGTGCTTGTGGTAAGGTGGTATTCCTCTGGAGTCGAAGCCAGGGACTAACCTCTCATCTCGAGTTGATTTTTGGCCCACGGAGCTCTTTCGTGTTGCTACAGTGACCTCAGGATCCCTCTAGCCTTGAAACAGTGTTCTTGGGGTTTCTCTGGAGTGCCATCAAGGAAATCAAGGCTCCTTTCATGTGTGATGTGCAACACGAAATTGCTCTGCAGGCAGTGCAGGGGAATCGGGCCTCATCTCCCGGCGAGGGGGAAGTCTCATGGTTTTTCTCGAGTTGCGGCGGGAACCTGGGGTATATTCTCGAGTTACGACGGGGATGGCCCTTCCACCCACGTGTTTCTTCAGCGACGTCAGGACTCCTGCCTTGTTGCGAGGGACAACTCTGGATTCTCCTCGAGGCTTGGCAGGGCAATTGGGACGCCTCTCCAGCTGAGGCGGGAGACCAAGTGTCCCTTTCCAAGTGCCACAGGAATCCTGGGACTCCTATCAAGTTTCACGAGGAGTCAGGCATCGTCTGCTTTGGAGGCACTGATCTCCGCGGACCTCTGGAGTTTTCAAAGGATGTGAGGCTATCGGTCGCGATGAGGTGGGGAACTAAGTCTTTCTCTGTGCTTTCCACAGGGGATTCAGACATCCTTTCGTCCTGGGAGATGCAAGACGAGCCTACATTGAAGTCACTGCAGGGATATCCGGCCTTATTTCGAGTCAGGGCATAGTGGTGTCCATTCCACTTGAGGCCGCAAACTCAGGGTCACTCTCACATACCTAGAGCTGAGAGAAGCCTCCTCTTGAGGTGCTTGTGGTAAGGTGGTATTCCTCTGGAGACGAATCCAGGGACTAACCTCTCTTTTCGAGTTGATTTTTGGTCCACAGAGTTCTTTCGTGTTGCTACAGTGACCTCAGGATCCCTCTAACCTTGAAACAGTGTTCTTGGGGTTTCTCTGGAGTGCCATCAAGGAAATCAAGGCTCCTTTCATGTGTGATGTGCAAGACGGAATGGCTCTGCACGCAGTGCAGGGGAATCGGGCCTCATCTCGCATCGAGGGGGAAGTCTCATGGTTTTTCTCGAGTTGCGGCGGGAACCTGGGGTATATTCTCGAGTTACGACGGGGATGGCCCTTCCACCCACGTGTTTGTTCAGCCACGTCAGGACTCCTGCCTAGTTGCGAGGGACAACTCGGGATTCTCCTCGAGGCTTGGCAGGGCAATTGGGACGCCTCTCCAGCTGAGGCGGGAGACCATGGGTCCCTTTCCACGTGCCACAGGAATCCTGGGACTCCTATCAAGTTTCACGAGGAGTCAGGCATCGTCTCCTTTGGAGGCACTGATCTCCGCGTACCTCTGGAGTTTTCAAAGGATGTGAGGCCTCCGGTCGCGATGAGGTGGGGAACTAGGTCTTTCTCTGTGGTCTCCACAGGGGATTCAGACATCCTTTCATCTTGGGAGATGCAAGACGAGCCTGCATTCAAGTCACTGCAGGGATATCCAGCCTTATTTCGCGTCAGGGCATCGCGGTGTCCCTTCCACTTGAGGCCGCAAACTCAGGGTCCCTCTCACATACCTAGAGCTGAGAGAAGCCTCCTCTTGAGGTGCTTGTGGTAAGGTGGTATTCCTCAGGAGTCGAAGCCAGGGACTAACCTCTCATCTCGTGTTGATTCTTGGTCCACGGAGCTCTTTCGTGTTGCTACAGTGACCTCAGGACCCTCTAGCCTTGAAACAGTGTTCTTGGGGTTTCTCTGGAGTGCCATCAAGGAAATCAAGGCTCCTTTCATGTGTGATGTGCAACACGGAATTGCTCTGCACGCAGTGCAGGGGAATCGGGCCTCAGCTCGCGGCGAGGGGGAAGTCTCATGGTTTTTCTCGAGTTGCGGCGGGAACCTGGGGTATATTCTCGAGTTACGACGGGGATGGCCCTTCCACACTCGTGTTTCTTCAGCGACGTCAGGACTCCTGCCTAGTTGCGAGGGACAACTCTGGATTCTCCTCGAGGCTTGGCAGGGCAATTGGGACGCCTCTCCAGCTGAGGCGGGAGACCAAGTGTCCCTTTCCAAGTGCCACAGGAATCCTGGGACTCCTATCAAGTTTCACGAGGAGTCAGGCATCGTCTGCTTTGGAGGCACTGATCTCCGCGTACCTCTGGAGTTTTCAAAGGATGTGAGGCTATCGGTCGCGATGAGGTGGGGAACTAAGTCTTTCTCTGTGCTTTCCACAGGGGATTCAGACATCCTTTCGTCCTGGGAGATGCAAGACGAGCCTGCATTGAAGTCACTGCAGGGATATCCGGCCTTATTTCGAGTCAGGGCATCGCGGTGTCCATTCCACTTGAGGCCGCAAACTCAGGGTCCCTCTCACATACCTAGAGCTGAGAGAAGCCTCCTCTTGAGGTGCTTGTGTTAAGGTGGTATTCCTCTGGAGACGAATCCAGGGACTAACCTCTCTTTTCGAGTTGATTTTTGGTCCACAGAGTTCTTTCGTGTTGCTACAGTGACCTCAGGATCCCTCTATCCTTGAAACAGTGTTCTTGGGGTTTCTCTGGAGTGCCATCAAGGAAATCAAGGCTCCTTTCATGTGTGATGTGCAAGACGGAATTGCTCTGCACGCAGTACAGGGGAATCGGGCCTCATCTCGCATCGAGGGGGAAGTCTCATGGTTTTTCTCGAATTGCGGCGGGAACCTGGGGTATATTCTCGAGTTACGACGGGGATGGCCCTTCCACCCACGTGTTTGTTCAGCCACGTCAGGACTCCTGCCTAGTTGCGAGGGACAACTCGGGATTCTCCTCGAGGCTTGGCAAGGCCATTGGGACGCCTCTCCAGCTGAAGCGGGAGACCAAGGGTCCCTTTCCACGTTCCACAGGAATCCTGGGACTCCTATCAAGTTTCACGAGGAGTCAGGCATCGTCTCCTTTGGAGGCACTGATCTCCGCGTACCTCTGGAGTTTTCAAAGGATGTGAGGCCTCCGGTCGCGATGAGGTGGGGAACTAGGTCTTTCCCTGTGGAGACCACAGGGGATTCAGACATCCTTTCATCTTGGGAGATGCAAGACGAGCCTGCATTCAAGTCACTGCAGGGATATCCAGCCTTATTTCGCGTCAGGGCATCGCGGTGTCCATTCCACTTGAGGCCGCAAACTCAGGGTCCCTCTCACATACCTAGAGCTGAGAGAAGCCTCATCTCGAGGTGCTTGTGGTAAGGTGGTATTCCTCTGGAGTCGAAGCCAGGGACTAACCTCTCATCTCGAGTTGATTTTTGGCCCACGGAGCTCTTTCGTGTTGCTACAGTGACCTCAGGATCCCTCTAGCCTTGAAACAGTGTTCTTGGGGTTTCTCTGGAGTGCCATCAAGGAAATCAAGGCTCCTTTCATGTGTGATGTGCAACACGAAATTGCTCTGCAGGCAGTGCAGGGGAATCGGGCCTCATCTCCCGGCGAGGGGGAAGTCTCATGGTTTTTCTCGAGTTGCGGCGGGAACCTGGGGTATATTCTCGAGTTACGACGGGGATGGCCCTTCCACCCACGTGTTTCTTCAGCGACGTCAGGACTCCTGCCTTGTTGCGAGGGACAACTCTGGATTCTCCTCGAGGCTTGGCAGGGCAATTGGGACGCCTCTCCAGCTGAGGCGGGAGACCAAGTGTCCCTTTCCAAGTGCCACAGGAATCCTGGGACTCCTATCAAGTTTCACGAGGAGTCAGGCATCGTCTGCTTTGGAGGCACTGATCTCCGCGGACCTCTGGAGTTTTCAAAGGATGTGAGGCTATCGGTCGCGATGAGGTGGGGAACTAAGTCTTTCTCTGTGCTTTCCACAGGGGATTCAGACATCCTTTCGTCCTGGGAGATGCAAGACGAGCCTACATTGAAGTCACTGCAGGGATATCCGGCCTTATTTCGAGTCAGGGCATAGTGGTGTCCATTCCACTTGAGGCCGCAAACTCAGGGTCACTCTCACATACCTAGAGCTGAGAGAAGCCTCCTCTTGAGGTGCTTGTGGTAAGGTGGTATTCCTCTGGAGACGAATCCAGGGACTAACCTCTCTTTTCGAGTTGATTTTTGGTCCACAGAGTTCTTTCGTGTTGCTACAGTGACCTCAGGATCCCTCTAACCTTGAAACAGTGTTCTTGGGGTTTCTCTGGAGTGCCATCAAGGAAATCAAGGCTCCTTTCATGTGTGATGTGCAAGACGGAATGGCTCTGCACGCAGTGCAGGGGAATCGGGCCTCATCTCGCATCGAGGGGGAAGTCTCATGGTTTTTCTCGAGTTGCGGCGGGAACCTGGGGTATATTCTCGAGTTACGACGGGGATGGCCCTTCCACCCACGTGTTTGTTCAGCCACGTCAGGACTCCTGCCTAGTTGCGAGGGACAACTCGGGATTCTCCTCGAGGCTTGGCAGGGCAATTGGGACGCCTCTCCAGCTGAGGCGGGAGACCATGGGTCCCTTTCCACGTGCCACAGGAATCCTGGGACTCCTATCAAGTTTCACGAGGAGTCAGGCATCGTCTCCTTTGGAGGCACTGATCTCCGCGTACCTCTGGAGTTTTCAAAGGATGTGAGGCCTCCGGTCGCGATGAGGTGGGGAACTAGGTCTTTCTCTGTGGTCTCCACAGGGGATTCAGACATCCTTTCATCTTGGGAGATGCAAGACGAGCCTGCATTCAAGTCACTGCAGGGATATCCAGCCTTATTTCGCGTCAGGGCATCGCGGTGTCCCTTCCACTTGAGGCCGCAAACTCAGGGTCCCTCTCACATACCTAGAGCTGAGAGAAGCCTCCTCTTGAGGTGCTTGTGGTAAGGTGGTATTCCTCTGGAGTCGAAGCCAGGGACTAACCTCTCATCTCGATTTGATTTTTGGTCCACGGAGCTCTTTCGTGTTGCTACAGTGACCTCAGGATCCCTCTAGCCTTGAAACAGTGTTCTTGGGGTTTCTCTGGAGTGCCATCAAGGAAATCAAGGCTCCTTTCATGTGTGATGTGCAACACGGAATTGCTCTGCACGCAGTGCAGGGGAATCGGGCCTCATCTCGCGGCGAGGGGGAAGTCTCATGGTTTTTCTCGAGTTGCGGCGGGAACCTGGGGTATATTCTCGAGTTACGACGGGGATGGCCCTTCCACACACGTGTTTCTTCAGCGACGTCAGGATACCTGCCTAGTTGCGAGGGACAACTCTGGATTCTCCTCGAGGCTTGGCAGGGCAATTGGGACGCCTCTCCAGCTGAGGCGGGAGACCAAGTGTCCCATTCCAAGTGCCACAGGAATCCTGGGACTCCTATCAAGTTTCACGAGGTGTCAGGCATCGTCTCCTTTGGAGGCACTGATCTCCGCGTACCTCTGGAGTTTTCAAAGGATGTGAGGCTATCGGTCGCGATGAGGTGGGGAACTAAGTCTTTCTCTGTGCTTTCCACAGGGGATTCAGACATCCTTTCGTCCTGGGAGATGCAAGACGAGCCTGCATTGAAGTCACTGCAGGGATATCCGGCCTTATTTCGAGTCAGGGCATCGCGGTGTCCATTCCACTTGAGGCCACAAACTCAGGGTCCCTCTCACATACCTAGAGCTGAGAGAAGCCTCCTCTTGAGGTGCTTGTGGTAAGGTGGTATTCCTCTGGAGACGAATCCAGGGACTAACCTCTCTTTTCGAGTTGATTTTTGGTCCACAGAGTTCTTTCGTGTTGCTACAGTGACCTCAGGATCCCTCCAGCCTTGAAACAGTGTTCTTGGGGTTTCTCTGGAGTGCCATCAAGGAAATCAAGGCTCCTTTCATGTGTGATGTGCAAGACGGAATTGCTCTGCACGCAGTACAGGGGAATCGGGCCTCATCTCGCATCGAGGGGGAAGTCTCATGGTTTTTCTCGAGTTGCGGCGGGAACCTGGGGTATATTCTCGAGTTACGACGGGGATGGCCCTTCCACCCACGTGTTTGTTCAGCCACGTCAGGACTCCGGCCTTGTTGCGAGGGACAACTCGGGATTCTCCTCGAGGCTTGGCAGGGCAATTGGAACGCCTCTCCAGCTGAGGCGGGAGACCAAGGGTCCCTTTCCACGTGCCACAAGAATCCTGGGACTCCTATCAAGTTTCACGAGGAGTCAGGCATCGTCTCCTTTGGAGGCACTGATCTCCGCGTACCTCTGGAGTTTTCAAAGGATGTGAGGCCTCCGGTCGCGATGAGGTGGGGAACTAGGTCTTTCTCTGTGGTCTCCCCAGGGGATTCAGACATCCTTTCATCTTGGGAGATGCAAGACGAGCCTGCATTCAAGTCACTGCAGGGATATCCAGCCTTATTTCGCGTCAGGGCATCGCGGTGTCCATTCCACTTGAGGCCGCAAACTCAGGGTCCCTCTCACATACCTAGAGCTGAGAGAAGCCTCCTCTTGAGGTGCTTGTGGTAAGGTGGTATTCCTCTGGAGTCGAAGCCAGGGACTAACCTCTCATCTCGAGTTGATTTTTGGCCCACGGAGCTCTTTCGTGTTGCTACAGTGACCTCAGGATCCCTCTAGCCTTGAAACAGTGTTCTTGGGGTTTCTCTGGAGTGCCATCAAGGAAATCAAGGCTCCTTTCATGTGTTATGTCCAACACGGAATTGCTCTGCACGCAGTGCAGGGGAATCGGGCCTCATCTCGCGGCGAGGGGGAAGTCTCATGGTTTTTCTCGAGTTGCGGCGAGAACCTGGGGTATATTCTCCAGTTACGACGGGGATGGCCCTTCCACCCACGTGTTTCTTCAGCGACGTCAGGACACCTGCCTAGTTGCGAGGGACAACTCTGGATTCTCCTCGAGGCTTGGCAGGGCAATTGGGACGCCTCTCCAGCTGAGGCGGGAGACCAAGTGTCCCGTTCCAAGTGCCACAGGAATCCTGGGACTCCTATCAAGTTTCACGAGGAGTCAGGCATCGTCTCCTTTGGAGGCACTGATCTCCGCGTACCTCTGGAGTTTTCAAAGGATGTGAGGCTATCGGTCGCGATGAGGTGGGGAACTAAGTCTTTCTCTGTGCTTTCCACAGGGGATTCAGACATCCTTTCGTCCTGGGAGATGCAAGACGAGCCTGCATTGAAGTCACTGCAGGGATATCCGGCCTTATTTCGAGTCAGAGCATCGCGGTGTCCATTCCACTTGAGGCCGCAAACTCAGGGTCCCTCTCACATACCTAGAGCTGAGAGAAGCCTCCTCTTGAGGTGCTTGTGGTAAGGTGGTATTCCTCTGGAGACGAATCCAGGGACTAACCTCTCTTTTCGAGTTGATTTTTGGTCCACAGAGTTCTTTCGTGTTGCTACAGTGACCTCAGGATCCCTCTAGCCTTGAAACAGTGTTCTTGGGGTTTCTCTGGAGTGCCATCAAGGAAATCAAGGCTCCTTTCATGTGTGATGTGCAAGACGGAATTGCTCTGCACGCAGTACAGGGGAATCGGGCCTCATCTCGCATCGAGGGGGAAGTCTCATGGTTTTTCTCGAGTTGCGGCGGGAACCTGGGGTATATTCTCGAGTTACGACGGGGATGGCCCTTCCACCCACGTGTTTGTTCAGCCACGTCAGGACTCCTGCCTTGTTGCGAGGGACAACTCGGGATTCTCCTCGAGGCTTGGCAGGGCAATTGGAACGCCTCTCCAGCTGAGGCGGGAGACCAAGGGTCCCTTTCCAAGTGCCACAAGAATCCTGGGACTCCTATCAAGTTTCACGAGGAGTCAGGCATCGTCTCCTTTGGAGGCACTGATCTCCGCGTACCTCTGGAGTTTTCAAAGGATGTGAGGCCTCCGGTCGTGATGAGGTGGGGAACTAGGTGTTTCTCTGTGGTCTCCACAGGGGATTCAGACATCCTTTCTTCTTGGGAGGTGCAAGACGAGCCTGCATTCAAGTCACTGCAGGGATATCCGGCCTTATTTCGAGTCAGGGCATCGCGGTGTCCATTCCACTTGAGGCCGCAAACTCAGGATCCCTCTCACATACCTAGAGCTGAGAGAAGCCTCCTCTTGAGGTGCTTGTGGTAAGGTGGTATTCCTCAGGAGTCGAAGCCAGGGACTAACCTCGCATCTCGTGTTGATTCTTGGTGCACGAAGCTCTTTCGTGTTGCTACAGTGACCTCAGAATCCCTCTAGCCTTGAAACATTGTTCTTGGGGTTTCTCTGGAGTGCCATCAAGGAAATCAAGGCTCCTTTCATGTGTGATGTGCAACACAGAATTGCTCTGCACGCAGTGCAGGGGAATCGGGCCTCATCTCGCGGCGAGGGGGAAGTCTCCTGGTTTTTCTCGAGTTGCGGCGGGAACCTGGGGTATATTCTCGAGTTACGACGGGGATGGCCCTTCCACACACGTGTGTGTTCAGCCATGTCAGGACTCCTGCCTAGTTGCGAGGGACAACTCGGGATTCTCCTCGAGGCTTTGCAGGCAATTGGGACGCCTCTCCAGCTGAGACGGGAGACCAAGGGTCCCTTTCCACGTGCCACAGGAATCCTGGGTCTCCTATCAAGTTTCACGAGGAGTCAGGCATCGTCTCCTTTGGAGGCACTGATCTCCGCATACCTCTGGAGTTTTCAAAGGATTTGAGGCCTCCTGTCGCGATGAGGTGGGGAACTAGGTCTTTCTCTTTGGTCTCCACAGGGGATTCAGACACCCTTTCGTCTTGGGAGATGCAAGACGAGCCTGCATTCCAGTCACTGCAGGGATATCCGGCCTTATTTCGAGTCAGGGCATCGCGGTGTCCATTCCACTTGAGGCCGCAAACTCAGGGTCCCTCTCACATACCTAGAGCTGAGAGAAGCCTCCTCTTGAGGTGCTTGTGGTAAGGTGGTATTCCGCTGGAGTGGAAGCCAGGGACTAACCTCTCATCTCGAGTTGATTTTTGGTCCACGGAGCTCTTTTGTGTTGCTACAGTGACTTCAGGATCCCTCTAGCCTTGAAACAGTGTTCTTGGGGTTTCTCTGGAGTGCCATGAAGGAAATCAAGGCTCCTTTCATGTGTGATGTGCAACACAGAATTGCTCTGCACGCAGTGCAGGGGAATCGGGCCTCATCTCGCGGCGAGGGGGAAGTCTCATGGTTTTTCTCGAGTTGAGGCGGGAACCTGAGGTATATTCTCGAGTTACGACGGGGATGGCCCTTCCACACACGTGTTTGTTCAGCCACGTCAGGACTCTTGCCTAGTTGCGAGACACAACTCGGGATTCTCCTTGAGGCTTGGCAAGGCAATTGGGACGCCTCTCCAGCTGAGACGGGAGACCAAGGGTCCCTTTCCACGTGCCACAGGAATCCTGGGACTCCTATCAAGTTTCACGAGGAGTCAGGCATCGTCTCCTTTGGAGGCACTGATCTCCGCGTACCTCTGGAGTTTTCAAAGGATGTGAGGCCTCCGGTCGCGATGAGGTGGGGAACTAGGTCTTTCTCTGTGGTCTCCACAGGGGATTCAGACATCCTTTCATCTTGGGAGATGCAAGACGAGCCTGCATTCAAGTCACTGCAGGGATATCCAGCCTTATTTCGCGTCAGGGCATCGTGGTGTCCATTCCAATTGAGGCCGGAAACTCAGGGTCCCTCTCACATACCTAGAGCTGAGAGAAGCCTCCTCTTGAGGTGCTTGTGGTAAGGTGGTATTCCTCTGGAGTCGAAGCCAGGGACTAACCTCTCATCTCGAGTTGATTTTTGGCCCACGGAGCTCTTTCGTGTTGCTACAGTGACCTCAGGATCCCTCTAGCCTTGAAACAGTGTTCTTGGGGTTTCTCTGGAGTGCCATCAAGGAAATCAAGGCTCCTTTCATGTGTGATGTGCAACACGGAATTGCTCTGCACGCAGTGCAGGGGAATCGGGCCTCATCTCACGGTGAGGGGGAAGTCTCATGGTTTTTCTCGAGTTGCGGCGGGAACCTGGGGTATATTCTCGAGTTACAACGGGGATGGCCCTTCCACCCACGTGTTTCTTCAGCGACGTCAGGACTCCTGCCTTGTTGCGAGGGACAACTCTGGATTCTCCTCGAGGCTTGGCAGGGCAATTGGGACGCCTCTCCAGCTGAGGTGGGAGACCAAGTGTCCCTTTCCAAGTGCCACAGGAATCCTGGGACTCCTATCAAGTTTCACGAGGAGTCAGGCATCGTCTCCTTTGGAGGCACTGATCTCCGCGTACCTCTGGAGTTTTCAAAGGATGTGAGGCTATCGGTCGCGATGAGGTGGGGAACTAAGTCTTTCTCTGTGCTTTCCACAGGGGATTCAGACATCCTTTCATCCTGGGAGATGCAAGACGAGCCTGCATTGAAGTCACTGCAGGGATATCCGGCCTTATTTCGAGTCAGGGCATCGCGGTGTCCATTCCACTTGAGGCCGCAAACTCAGGGTCCCTCTCACATACCTAGAGCTGAGAGAAGCCTCCTCTTGAGGTGCTTGTGGTAAGGTGGTATTCCTCTGGAGACGAATCCAGGGACTAACCTCTCTTTTCGAGTTGATTTTTGGTCCACAGAGTTCTTTCGTGTTGCTACAGTGACCTCAGGATCCCTCTATCCTTGAAACAGTGTTCTTGGGGTTTCTCTGGAGTGCCATCAAGGAAATCAAGGCTCCTTTCATGTGTGATGTGCAAGACGGAATTGCTCTGCACGCAGTGCAGGGGAATCGGGCCTCATCTCGCGGCGAGGGGGAAGTCTCATGGTTTTTCTCGAGTTGCGGCGGGAACCTGGGGTATATTCTCGAGTTACGACGGGGATGGCCCTTCCACCCACGTGTTTGTTCAGCCACGTCAGGACTCTTGCCTAGTTGCGAGGGACAACTCGGGATTCTCCTCGAGGCTTGGCAGGGCAATTGGAACGCCTCTCCAGCTGAGGCGGGAGACCAAGGGTCCCTTTCCACGTGCCACAAGAATCCTGGGACTCCTATCAAGTTTCACGAGGAGTCAGGCATCGTCTCCTTTGGAGGCACTGATCTCCGCGTACCTCTGGAGTTTTCAAAGGATGTGAGGCCTGCGGTCGCGATGAGGTGGGGAACTAGGTGTTTCTCTGTGGTCTCCACAGGGGATTCAGACATCCTTTCTTCTTGGGAGATGCAAGACGAGCCTGCATTCAAGTCACTGCAGGGATATCCGGCCTTATTTCGAGTCAGGGCATCGCGGTGTCCATTCCACTTGAGGCCGCAAACTCAGGATCCCTCTCACATACCTAGAGCTGAGAGAAGCCTCCTCTTGAGGTGCTTGTGGTAAGGTGGTATTCCTCTGGAGTCGAAGCCAGGGACTAACCTTTCATATCGTGTTGATTCTTGGTCCACGCAGCTCTTTCGTGTTGCTACAGTGACCTCAGGATCCCTCTAGCCTTGAAACAGTGTTCTTGGGGTTTCTCTGGAGTGCCATCAAGGAAATCAAGGCTCGTTTCATGTGTGATGTGCAAGACGGAATTGCTCTGCACGCAGTGCAGGGGAATCGGGCCTCATCTCGCGGCGAGGGGGAAGTCTCATGGTTTTTCTCGAGTTGCGGCGGGAACCTGGGGTATATTCTCGAGTTACGACGGGGATGGCCCTTCCACCCACGTGTTTCTTCAGCGACCTCAGGACTCCTGCCTACTTGCGAGGGACAACTCTGGATTCTCCTCGAGGCTTGGCAGGGCAATTGGGACGCCTCTCCAGCTGAGGTGGGAGACCAAGTGTCCCTTTCCAAGTGCCACAGGAATCCTGGGACTCCTATCAAGTTTCACGAGGAGTCAGGCATCGTCTCCTTTGGAGGCACTGATCTCCGCGTACCTCTGGAGTTTTTAAAGGATGTGAGGCTATCGGTCCCGATGAGGTGGGGAACTAAGTCTTTCTCTGTGCTTTCCACAGGGGATTCAGACATCCTTTCGTCCTGGGAGATGCAAGACGAGCCTGCATTGAAGTCACTGCAGGGATATCCGGCCTTATTTCGAGTCAGGGCATCGCGGTGTCCATTCCACTTGAGGCCGCAAACTCAGGGTCCCTCTCACATACCTAGAGCTGAGAGAAGCCTCCTCTTGAGGTGCTTGTGGTAAGGTGGTATTCCTCTGGAGACGAATCCAGGGACTAACCTCTCTTTTCGAGTTGATTTTTGGTCCACAGAGTTCTTTCGTGTTGCTACAGTGACCTCAGGATCCCTCTATCCTTGAAACAGTGTTCTTGGGGTTTCTCTGGAGTGCCATCAAGGAAATCAAGGCTCCTTTCATGTGTGATGTGCAAGACGGAATTGCTCTGCACGCAGTGCAGGGGAATCGGGCCTCATCTCGCGGCGAGGGGGAAGTCTCATGGTTTTTCTCGAGTTGCGGCGGGAACCTGGGGTATATTCTCGAGTTACGACGGGGATGGCCCTTCCACCCACGTGTTTCTTCAGCGACGTCAGGACTCCTGCCTACTTGCGAGGGACAACTCGGGATTCTCCTCGAGGCTTTGCAGGGCAATTGGGACGCCTCTCCAGCTGAGACGGGAGACCAAGGGTCCCTTTCCACGTGCCACAGGAATCCTGGGTCTCCTATCAAGTTTCACGAGGAGTCAGCCATCGTCTCCTTTGGAGGCACTGGTCTCCGCATACCTCTGGAATTTTCAAAGGATTTGAGGCCTCCTGTCGCGATGAGGTGGGGAACTAGGTCTTTCTCTGTGGTCTCCACAGGGGATTCAGACACCCTTTCGTCTTGGGAGAGGCAAGACGAGCCTGCATTCCAGTCACTGCAGGGATATCCGGCCTTATTTCGAGTCAGGTCATCGCGGTGTCCATTCCACCTGAGGCCGCAAACTCAGGGTCCCTCTCACATACCTAGAGCTGAGAGAAGCCTCCTCTTGAGGTGCTTGTGGTAAGGTGGTATTCCTCTGGAGTCGAAGCCAGGGACTAACCTCTCATCTCGAGTTGATTTTTGGCCCACGGAGCTCTTTCGTGTTGCTACAGTGACCTCAGGATCCCTCTAGCCTTGAAACAGTGTTCTTGGGGTTTCTCTGGAGTGCCATCAAGGAAATCAAGGCTCGTTTCATGTGTGATGTGCAACACGGAATTGCTCTGCACGCAGTGCAGGGGAATCGGGCCTCATCTCGCGGCGAGGGGGAAGTCTCCTGGTTTTTCTCGAGTTGCGGCGGGAACCTGGGGTATATTCTCGAAGTACGACGGGGATGGCCCTTCCACCCACGTGTTTCTTCAGCGACGTCAGGACTCCTGCCTAGTTGTGAGGGAAAACTCGGGATTCTCCTCGAGGCTTGGCAGGTCAATTGGAACGCCTCTCCAGCTGAGGCGGGAGACCAAGGGTCCCTTTCCACGTGCCACAGGAATCCTGGGATTCCTATCAAGTTTCACGAGGAGTCAGGCATCGTCTCCTTTGGAGGCACTGATCTTCGCATACCTCTGGAGTTTTCAAAGGATGTGAGGCCTGCGTTCGCGATGAGGTGGGGAACTAGGTGTTTCTCTGTGGTCTCCACAGGGGATTCAGACATCCTTTCGTCTTGGGAGATGCAAGACGAGCCTGCATTCCAGTCACTGCAGGGATATCCGGCCTTATTTCGAGTCAGGTCATCGCGGTGTCCATTCCACCTGAGGCCGCAAACTCAGGGTCCCTCTCACATACCTAGAGCTGAGAGAAGCCTCCTCTTGAGGTGCTTGTGGTAAGGTGGTATTCCTCTGGAGTCGAAGCCAGGGACTAACCTCTCATCTCGTGTTGATTTTTGGCGCACGGAGCTCTTTCGTGTTGCTACAGTGACCTCAGGATCCCTCTAGCCTTGAAACAGTGTTCTTGGGGTTTCTCTGGGGTGCCATGAAGGAAATCAAGGCTCCTTTCATGTGTGATGTGCAACACAGAATTGCTCTGCACGCAGTGCAGGGGAATCGGGCCTCATCTCGCGGCGAGGGGGAAGTCTCATGGTTTTTCTCGAGTTGCGGCGGGAACCTGGGGTATATTCTCCAGTTACGACGGGGATGGCCCTTCCACACACGTGTTTGTTCAGCCCCGTCAGGACTCTTGCCTAGTTGCGAGACACAACTCGGGATTCTCCTCGAGGCTTGGCAAGGCAATTGGGACGCCTCTCCAGCTGAGGCGGGAGACCAAGGGTCCCTTTCCACGTGCCACAGGAATCCTGGGACTCCTATCAAGTTTCACGAGGAGTCAGGCATAGTCTCCTTTGGAGGCACTGATCTTCGCGTACCTCTGGAGTTTTCAAAGGATGTGAGGCCTCCTGTCGCGATGAGGTGGGGAACTAGGTGTTTCTCTGTGGTCTCCACAGGGGATTCAGACATCCTTTCGTCTTGGGAGATGCAAGACGAGCCTGCATTCCAGTCACTGCAGGGATATCCGGCCTTATTTCGAGTCAGGTCATCGCGGTATCCATTCCACCTGAGGCCGCAAACTCAGGGTCCCTCTCACATACCTAGAGCTGAGAGAAGCCTCCTCTTGAGGTGCTTGTGGTAAGGTGGTATTCCTCTGGAGTCGAAGCCAGGGACTAACCTCTCATCTCGTGTTGATTTTTGGCCCACGGAGCTCTTTCGTGTTGCTACAGTGACCTCAGGATCCCTCTAGCCTTGAAACAGTGTTCTTGGGGTTTCTCTGGGGTGCCATGAAGGAAATCAAGGCTCCTTTCATGTGTGATGTGCAACACAGAATTGCTCTGCACGCAGTGCAGGGGAATCGGGCCTCATCTCGCGGCGAGGGGGAAGTCTCATGGTTTTTCTCGAGTTGCGGCGGGAACCTGGGGTATATTCTCCAGTTACGACGGGGATGGCCCTTCCACACACGTGTTTGTTCAGCCCCGTCAGGACTCTTGCCTAGTTGCGAGACACAACTCGGGATTCTCCTCGAGGCTTGGCAAGGCAATTGGGACGCCTCTCCAGCTGAGGCGGGAGACCAAGGGTCCCTTTCCACGTGCCACAGGAATCCTGGGACTCCTATCAAGTTTCACGAGGAGTCAGGCATAGTCTCCTTTGGAGGCACTGATCTCCGCGTACCTCTGGAGTTTTCAAAGGATGTGAGGCCTCCGGTCGCGATGAGGTGGGGAACTAAGTCTTTCTCTGTGCTTTCCACAGGGGATTCAGACATCCTTTCGTCCTGGGAGATGCAAGACGAGCCTGCATTGAAGTCACTGCAGGGATATCCGGCCTTATTTCGAGTCAGGGCATCGCGGTGTCCATTCCACTTGAGGCCGCAAACTCAGGGTCCCTCTCACATACCTAGAGCTGAGAGAAGCCTCCTCTTGAGGTGCTTGTGGTAAGGTGGTATTCCTCTGGAGACGAATCCAGGGACTAACCTCTCTTTTCGAGTTGATTTTTGGTCCACAGAGTTCTTTCGTGTTGCTACAGTGACCTCAGGATCCCTCTATCCTTGAAACAGTGTTCTTGGGGTTTCTCTGGAGTGCCATCAAGGAAATCAAGGCTCCTTTCATGTGTGATGTGCAAGACGGAATTGCTCTGCACGCAGTGCAGGGGAATCGGGCCTCATCTCGCGGCGAGGGGGAAGTCTCATGGTTTTTCTCGAGTTGCGGCGGGAACCTGGGGTATATTCTCGAGTTACGACGGGGACGGCCCTTCCACACACGTGTTTGTTCAGCCACGTCAGGACTCCTGCCTAGTTGCGAGGGACAACTCGGGATTCTCCTCGCGGCTTGGCAGGGCAATTGGAACGCCTCTCCAGCTGAGGCGGGAGACCAAGGGTCCCTTTCAAAGTGCCACAGGAATCCTGGGACTCCTATCAAGTTTCACGAGGAGTCAGGCATCGTCTCCTTTGGAGGCACTGATCTCCGCGTACCTCTCGAGTTTTCAAAGGATGTGAGGCCTGCGGTCGCGATGAGGTGGGGAACTAGGTGTTTCTCTGTGGTCTCCACAGGGGATTCAGACATCCTTTCGTCTTGGGAGATGCAAGACGAGCCTGCATTCCAGTCACTGCAGGGATATCCGGCCTTATTTCGAGTCAGGTCATCGCGGTGTCCATTCCACCTGAGGCCGCAAACTCAGGGTCCCTCTCACATACCTAGAGCTGAGAGAAGCCTCCTCTTGAGGTGCTTGTAGTAAGGTGGTATTCCTCTGGAGTCGAAGCCAGGGACTAACCTCTCATCTCGAGTTGATTTTTGGCCCACGGAGCTCTTTCGTGTTGCTACAGTGACCTCAGGATCCCTCTAGCCTTGAAACAGTGTTCTTGGGGTTTCTCTGGAGTGCCATGAAGGAAATCAAGGCTCCTTTCATGTGTGATGTGCAATACAGAATTGCTCTGCACGCAGTGCAGGGGAATCGGGCCTCATCTCATGGCGAGGGGGAAGTCTCATGGTTTTTCTCGAGTTGCGGCGGGAACCTGGGGTATATTCTCGAGTTACGACGGGGATGGCCCTTCCACACACGTGTTTGTTCAGCCACGTCAGGACTCTTGCCTAGTTGCGAGACACAAATCGGGATTCTCCTCGAGGCTTGGCAAGGCAATTGGGACGCCTCTCCAGCTGACGCGGGAGACCAAGGTTCCCTTTCCACGTGCCACAGGAATCCTGGGACTCCTATCAAGTTTCACGAGGAGTCAGGCATAGTCTCCTTTGGAGGCACTGATCTCCGCGTACCTCTGGAGTTTTCAAAGGATGTGAGGCCTCCGGTCGCGTTGAGGTGGGGAACTAGGTCTTTCTCTGTGGTCTCCACAGGGGATTCAGACATCCTTTCTTCTTGGGAGATGCAAGACGAGCCTGCATTCAAGTCACTGCAGGGATATCCAGCCTTATTTCGCGTCAGGGCATCGCGGTGTCCATTCCACTTGAGGCCGCAAACTCAGGGTCCCTCTCACACACCTAGAGCTGAGAGAAGCCTCCTCTTGAGGTGCTTGTGGTAAGGTGGTATTCCTCTGGAGTCGAAGCCAGGGACTAACCTCTCATCTCGAGTTGATTGTTGGCCCCCGGAGCTCTTTCGTGTTGCTACAGTTACCTCAGGATCCCTCTAGCCTTGAAACAGTGTTCTTGGGGTTTCTCTGGAGTGCCATCAAGGAAATCAAGGCTCCTTTCATGTGTGATGTGCAAGACGGAATTGCTCTGCACGCAGTGCAGGGGAATCGGGCCTCATCTCGCGGCGAGGGGGAAGTCTCATGGTTTTTCTCGAGTTGCGGCGGGAACCTGGGGTATATTCTCGAGTTACGACGGGGTTGGCCCTTCCACCCACGTGTTTCTTCAGCGACGTCAGGACTCCTGCCTAGTTGTGAGGGACAACTCTGCATTCTCCTCGAGGCTTGGCAGGGCAATTGGGACGCCTCTCCAGCTGAGGCGGGAGACCGAGGGTCCCTTTCCAAGTGCCACAGGAATCCTGGGACTCCTATCAAGTTTCACGAGGAGTCAGGCATCGTCTCCTTTGGAGGCACTGATCTCCGCGTACCTCTGGAGTTTTCAAAGAATGTGAGGCTATCGGTCGCGATGAGGTGGGGAACTAAGTCTTTCTCTGTGCTTTCCACAGGGGATTCAGACATCCTTTCGTCCTGGGAGATGCAAGACGAGCCTGCATTGAAGTCACTGCAGGGATATCCGGCCTTATTTCGAGTCAGGGCATCGCGGTGTCCATTCCACTTGAGGCCGCAAACTCAGGGTCCCTCTCACATACCTAGAGCTGAGAGAAGCCTCCTCTTGAGGTGCTTGTGGTAAGGTGGTATTCCTCTGGAGACGAATCCAGGGACTAACCTCTCTTTTCGAGTTGATTTTTGGTCCACAGAGTTCTTTCGTGTTGCTACAGTGACCTCAGGATCCCTCTAGCCTTGAAACAGTGTTCTTGGGGTTTCTCTGGAGTGCCATCAAGGAAATCAAGGCTCCTTTCATGTGTGATGTGCAAGACGGTATTGCTCTGCACGCAGTACAGGGGAATCGGGCCTCATCTCGCATCGAGGGGGAAGTCTCATGGTTTTTCTCGAGTTGCGGCGCGAACCTGGGGTATATTCTCGTGTTACGACGGGGATGGCCCTTCCACACATGTGTTTGTTCAGCCACGTCACGACTCTTGCCTAGTTGCGAGACACAACTCGGGATTCTCCTCGAGGCTTGGCAAGGCAATTGGGACACCTCTCCAGCTGAGGCGGGAGACCATGGGTCCCTTTCCACGTGCCACAGGAATCCTGGGACTCCTATCAAGTTTCACGAGGAGTCAGGCATCGTCTCCTTTGGAGGCACTGATCTCCGCGTACCTCTGGAGTTTTCAAAGGATGTGAGGCCTCCGGTCGCGATGAGGTGGGGAACTAGGTCTTTCTCTGTGGTCTCCACAGGGGATTCAGACACCCTTTCATCTTGGGAGATGCAAGACGAGCCTGCATTCAAGTCACTGCAGGGATATCCAGCCTTATTTCGCGTCAGGGCATCGCGGTGTCCATTCCACTTGAGGCCGCAAACTCAGGGTCCCTTTCACATACCTAGAGCTGAGAGAAGCCTCCTCTTGAGGTGCTTGTGGTAAGGTGGTATTCCTCTGGAGTCGAAGCCAGGGACTAACCTCTCATCTCGAGTTGATTTTTGGCCCACGGAGCTCTTTCGTTTTGCTACAGTGACCTCAGGATCCCTCTAGCCTTGAAACAGTGTTCTTGGGGTTTCTCTGGAGTGCCATCAAGGAAATCAAGGCTCCTTTCATGTGTGATGTGCAACACGGAATTTCTCTGCACGCAGTGCAGGGGAATCGGGCCTCATCTCGCGGCGAGGGGGAAGTCTCATGGTTTTTCTCGAGTTGCGGCGGGAACCTGGGGTATATTCTCGAGTTACGACGGGGATGGCCCTTCCACCCACGTGTTTCTTCAGCGACGTCAGGACTCCTGCCTAGTTGCGAGGGACAACTCTGGATTCTCCTCGAGGCTTTGCAGGGCAATTGGGACGCCTCTCCAGCTGAGGCGGGAGACCAAGTGTCCCTTTCCAAGTGCCACAGGAATCCTGGGACTCCTATCAAGTTTCACGAGGAGTCAGGCATCGTCTCCTTTGGAGGCACTGATCTCCGCGTACCTCTGGAGTTTTCAAAGGATGTGAGGCTATCGGTCGCGATGAGGTGGGGAACTAAGTCTTTCTCTGTGCTTTCCATAGGGGATTCACACATCCTTTCGTCCTGGGAGATGCAAGACGAGCCTGCATTGAAGTCACTGCAGGGATATCCGGCCTTATTTCGAATCAGGGCATCGCGGTGTCCATTCCACTTGAGGCCGCAAACTCAGGGTCCCTCTCACATACCTAGAGCTGAGAGAAGCCTCCTCTTGAGGTGCTTGTGGTAAGGTGGTATTCCTCTGGAGACGAATCCAGGGACTAACCTTTCTTTTCGAGTTGATTTTTGGTCCACAGAGTTCTTTCGTGTTGCTACAGTGACCTCAGGATCCCTCTAGCCTTGAAACAGTGTTCTTGGGGTTTCTCTGGAGTGCCATCAAGGAAATCAAGGCTCCTTTCATGTGTGATGTGTAAGACGGAATTACTCTGCACGCAGTACAGGGGAATCGGGCCTCATCTCGCATCGAGGGGGAAGTCTCATGGTTTTTCTCGAGTTGCGGCGGGAACCTGGGGTATATTCTCGAGTTACGACGGGGATGGCCCTTCCACCCACGTGTGTGTTCAGCCATGTCAGGACTCCTGCCTAGTTGCGAGGGACAACTCGGGATTCTCCTCGAGGCTTGGCAGGGCAATTGGAACGCCTCTCCAGCTGAGGCGGGAGACCAAGGGTCCCTTTCCACGTGCCACAGGAATCCTGGGACTCCTATCAAGTTTCACGAGGAGTCAGGCATTGTCTCATTTGGAGGCACTGATCTCCGCGTACCTCTGGAGTTTTCAAAGGATGTGAGGCCTCCGGTCGCGATGAGGTGGGGAACTAGGTCTTTCTCTGTGGTCTGCACAGGGGATTCAGACATCCTTTCTTCTTGGGAGATGCAAGACGAGCCTGCATTCAAGTCACTGCAGGGATATCCGACCTTATTTCGAGTCAGGGCATCGCGGTGTCCATTCCACTTGAGGCCGCAAACTCAGGGTCCCTCTCACATACCTAGAGCTGAGAGAAGCCTCCTCTTGAGGTGCTTGTGGTAAGGTGGTATTCCTCAGGAGTCGAAGCCAGGGACTAACCTCTCATCTCGTGTTGATTCTTGGTCCACGGAGCTCTTTCTTGTTGCTACAGTGACCTCAGGATCCCTCTAGCCTTGAAACAGTGTTCTTGGGGTTTCTCTGGAGTGCCATCAAGGAAATCAAGGCTCCTTTCATGTGTGATGTGCAACACGGAATTGCTCTGCACGCAGTGCAGGGGAATCGGGCCTCATCTCGCGGCGAGGGGGAAGTCTCATGGTTTTTCTCGAGTTGCGGCGGGAACCTGGGGTATATTCTCGAGTTACGACGGGGATGGCCCTTCCACACACGTGTGTGTTCAGCCACGTCAGGACTCTTGCCTAGTTGCGAGACACAACTCGGGATTATCCTCGAGGCTTGGCAAGGCAATTGGGACGCCTCTCCAGCTGAGGCGGGAGACCATGGGTCCCTTTCCACAAGCCACAGGAATCATGGGACTCCTATCAAGTTTCACGAGGAGTCAGGCATCGTCTCCTTTGGAGGCACTGATCTCCGCGTACCTCTGGAGTTTTCAAAGGATGTGAGGCCTCCGGTCGCGATGAGGTGGGGAACTAGGTCTTTCTCTGTGGTCTCCACAGGGGATTCAGACATCCTTTCATCTTGGGAGATGCAAGACGAGCCTGCATTCAAGTCACTGCAGGGATATCCAGCCTTATTTCCCGTCAGGGCATCGCGGTGTCCATTCCACTTGAGGCCGCAAACTCAGGGTCCCTCTCACATACCTAGAGCTGAGAGAAGCCTCCTCTTGAGGTGCTTGTGGTAAGGTGGTATTCCTCTGGAGACGAATCCAGGGACTAACCTCTCATCTCGAGTTGATTTTGGGTCCACGGAGCTCTTTCGTGTTGCTACAGTGACCTCAGGATCCCTCTAGCCTTGAAACAGTGTTCTTGGGGTTTCTCTGGGGTGCCATGAAGGAAATCAAGGCTCCTTTCATGTGTGATGTGCAACACAGAATTGCTCTGCACGCAGTGCAGGGGAATCGGGCCTCATCTCGCGGCGAGGGGGAAGTCTCATGGTTTTTCTCGAGTTGCGGCGGGAACCTGGGGTATATTCTCGAGTTACGACGGGGATGGCCCTTCCACACATGTGTTTGTTCAGCCACGTCACGACTCTTGCCTAGTTGCGAGACACAACTCGGGATTCTCCTCGAGGCTTGGCAAGGCAATTGGGACGCCTCTCCAGCTGAGGCGGGAGACCATGGGTCCCTTTCCACGTGCCACAGGAATCCTGGGACTCCTATCAAGTTTCACGAGGAGTCAGGCATCGTCTCCTTTGGAGGCACTGATCTCCGCGTACCTCTGGAGTTTTCAAAGGATGTGAGGCCTCCGGTCGCGATGAGGTGGGGAACTAGGTCTTTCTCTGTGGTCTCCACAGGGGATTCAGACATCCTTTCATCTTGGGAGATGCAAGACGAGCCTGCATTCAAGTCACTGCAGGGATATCCAGCCTTATTTCGCGTCAGGGCATCGCGGTGTCCATTCCACTTGAGGCCGCAAACTCAGGGTCCCTCTCACATACCTAGAGCTGAGAGAAGCCTCCTCTTGAGGTGCTTGTGGTAAGGTGGTATTCCTCTGGAGTCGAAGCCAGGGACTAACCTCTCATCTCGAGTTGATTTTTGGCCCACGGAGCTCTTTCGTGTTGCTACAGTGACCTCAGGATCCCTCTAGCCTTGAAACAGTGTTCTTGGGGTTTCTCTGGAGTGCCATCAAGGAAATCAAGGCTCCTTTCATGTGTGATGTGCAACACGGAATTGGTCTGCACGCAGTGCAGGGGAATCCGGCCTCATCTCGCGGCGAGGGGGAAGTCTCATGGTTTTTCTCGAGTTGCGGTGGGAACCTGGGGTATATTCTCGAGTTACGACGGGGATGGCCCTTCCACCCACGTGTTTCTTCAGCGACGTCAGGACTCCTGCCTAGTTGCGAGGGACAACTCTGGATTCTCCTCGAGGCTTGGCAGGGCAATTGGGACGCCTCTCCAGCTGAGGCGGGAGACCAAGTGTCCCTTTCCAAGTGCCACAGGAATCCTGGGACTCCTATCAAGTTTCACGAGGAGTCAGGCATCGTCTCCTTTGGAGGCACTGATCTCTGCGTACCTCTGGAGTTTTCAAAGGATGTGAGGCTATCGGTCGCGATGAGGTGGGGAACTAAGTCTTTCTCTGTGCTTTCCACAGGGGATTCAGACATCCTTTCGTCCTGGGAGATGCAAGACGAGCCTGCATTGAAGTCACTGCAGGGATATCCGGCCTTATTTCGAATCAGGGCATCGCGGTGTCCATTCCACTTGAGGCCGCAAACTCAGGGTCCCTCTCACATACCTAGAGCTGAGAGAAGCCTCCTCTTGAGGTGCTTGTGTTAAGGTGGTATTCCTCTGGAGACGAATCCAGGGACTAACCTCTCTTTTCGAGTTGATTTTTGGTCCACAGAGTTCTTTCGTGTTGCTACAGTGACCTCAGGATCCCTCTATCCTTGAAACAGTGTTCTTGGGGTTTCTCTGGAGTGCCATCAAGGAAATCAAGGCTCCTTTCATGTGTGATGTGTAAGACGGAATTGCTCTGCACGCAGTACAGGGGAATCGGTCCTCATCTCGCATCGAGGGGGAAGTCTCATGGTTTTTCTCGAGTTGCGGCGGGAACCTGGGGTATATTCTCGAGTTACGACGGGGATGGCCCTTCCACCCACGTGTGTGTTCAGCCATGTCAGGACTCCTGCCTAGTTGCGAGGGACAACTCGGGATTCTCCTCGAGGATTGGCAGGGCAATTGGAACGCCTCTCCAGCTGAGGCGGGAGACCAAGGGTCCCTTTCCACGTGCCACAAGAATCCTGGGACTCCTATCAAGTTTCACGAGGAGTCAGGCATTGTCTCCTTTGGAGGAACTGATCTCCGCGTACCTCTGGAGTTTTCAAAGGATGTGAGGCCTCCGGTCGCGATGAGGTGGGGAACTAGGTCTTTCTCTGTGGTCTCCACAGGGGATTCAGACATCCTTTCTTCTTGGGAGATGCAAGACGAGCCTGCATTCAAGTCACTGCAGGGATATCCGACCTTATTTCGAGTCAGGGCATCGCGGTGTCCATTCCACTTGAGGCCGCAAACTCAGGGTCCCTCTCACATACCTAGAGCTGAGAGAAGCCTCCTCTTGAGGTGCTTGTGGTAAGGTGGTATTCCTCCGGAGTCGAAGCCAGGGACTAACCTCTCATCTCGAGTTGATTTTTGGTCCACGGAGCTCTTTCGTGTTTCTACAGTGACCTCAGGATCCCTCTAGCCTTGAAACAGTGTTCTTGGGGTTTCTCTGGAGTGCCATCAAGGAAATCCAGGCTCCTTTCATGTGTGATGTGCAACACGGAATTGCTCTGCACGCAGTGCAGGGGAATCGGGCCTCATCTCGCGGCGAGGGGGAAGTCTCATGGTTTTTCTCGAGTTGCGGCGGGAACCTGGGGTATATTCTCGAGTTACGACGGGGATGGCCCTTCCACCCACGTGTGTGTTCAGCCACGTCAGGACTCTTGCCTAGTTGCGAGACACAACTCGGGATTCTCCTCGAGGCTTGGCAAGGCAATTGGGACGCCTCTCCAGCTGAGGCGGGAGACCAAGGGTCCCTTTCCACGTGCCACAAGAATCCTTGGACACCTATCAAGTTTCACGAGGAGTCAGGCATCGTCTCCTTTGGAGGCACTGATCTCCGCGTACCTCTGGAGTTTTCAAAGGATGTGAGGCCTCCGGTCGCGATGAGGTGGGGAACTAGGTCTTTCTATGTGCTTTCCACAGGGGATTCAGACATCCTTTCTTCTTGGGAGATGCAAGACGAGCCTGCATTCAAGTCACTGCAGGGATATCCGGCCTTATTTCGAGTCAGGGCATCGCGGTGTCCATTCCACTTGAGGCCGCAAACTCAGGGTCCCTCTCACATACCTAGAGCTGAGAGAAGCCTCCTCTTGAGGTGCTTGTGGTAAGGTGGTATTCCTCTGGAGAGGAATCCAGGGACTAACCTCTCTTTTCGAGTTGATTTTTGGTCCACAGAATTCTTTCGTGTTGCTACAGTGACCTCAGGATCCCTCTATCCTTGAAACAGTGTTCTTGGGGTTTCTCTGGAGTGCCATCAAGGAAATCAAGGCTCCTTTCATGTGTGATGTGCAAGACGGAATTGCTCTGCACGCAGTACAGGGGAATCGGGACTCATCTCGCATCGAGGGGGAAGTTTCATGGTTTTTCTCGAGTTGCGGTGGGAACCTGGGGTATATTCTCGAGTTACGACGGGGATGGCCCTTCCACCCACGTGTTTGTTCAGCCACGACAGGACTCCTGCCTGGTTGCGGGGGACAACTCGGGATTCTCCTGGAGGCTTGGCAGGGCAATTGGGTCGCCTCTCCAGCTGAGGCGGGAGACCAAGGGTCCCTTTCCACGTGCCACAAGAATCCTGGGACTCCTATCAAGTTTCACGAGGAGTCCGGCATCGTCTCCTTTGGAGGCACTGATCTCCGCGTACCTCTGGAGTTTTCAAAGGATGTGAGGCCTCCGGTCGCGATGAGGTGGGGAACTAGGTGTTTCTCTGTGGTCTCCACAGGGGATTCAGACATCCTTTCATCTTGGGAGATGCAAGACAAGCCTGCATTCAAGTCACTGCAGGGATATCCAGCCTTATTTCCCGTCAGGGCATCGCGGTGTCCATTCCACTTGAGGCCGCAAACTCAGGGTCCCTCTCACATACCTAGAGCTGAGAGAAGCCTCCTCTTGAGGTGCTTGTGGTAAGGTGGTATTCCTCTGGAGTCGAAGCCAGGGACTAACCTCTCATCTCGAGTTGATTTTGGGTCCACGGAGCTCTTTCGTGTTGCTACAGTGACCTCAGGATCCCTCTAGCCTTGAAACAGTGTTATTGTTGTTTCTCTGGGGTGCCATGAAGGAAATCAAGGCTCCTTTCATGTGTGATGTGCAACACAGAATTGCTCTGCACGCAGTGCAGGGGAATCGGGCCTCATCTCGCGGCGAGGGGGAAGTCTCATGGTTTTTCTCGAGTTGCGGCGGGAACCTGGGGTATATTCTCGAGTTACGACGGGGATGGCCCTTCCACACATGTGTTTGTTCAGCCACGTCAGGACTCTTGCCTAGTTGCGAGACACAACTCGGGATTCTCCTCGAGGCTTGGCAAGGCAATTGGGACGCCTCTCCAGCTGAGGCGGGAGACCAAGGGTCCCTTTCCACGTGCCACAAGAATCCTGGGACTCCTATCAAGTTTCACGAGGAGTCCGGCATCGTCTCCTTTGGAGGCACTGATCTCCGCGTACCTCTGGAGTTTTCAAAGGATGTGAGGCCTCCGGTCGCGATAAGGTGGGGAACTAGGTGTTTCTCTGTGGTCTCCACAGGGGATTCAGACATCCTTTCATCTTGGGAGATGCAAGACGAGCCTGCATTCAAGTCACTGCAGAGATATCCAGCCTTATTTCCCGTCAGGGCATCACGGTGTCCATTCCACTTGAGGCCGCAAACTCAGGGTCCCTCTCACATACCTAGAGCTGAGAGAAGCCTCCTCTTGAGGTGCTTGTGGTAAGGTGGTATTCCTCTGGAGTCGAAGCCAGGGACTAACCTCTCATCTCGATTTGATTTTGGGTCCACGGAGCTCTTTCGTGTTGCTCCATTGACCTCAGGATCCCTCTAGCCTTGAAACAGTGTTCTTGGGGTTTCTCTGGGGTGCCATGAAGGAAATCAAGGCTCCTTTCATGTGTGATGTGCAACACAGAATTGCTCTGCACGCAGTGCAGGGGAATCGGGCCTCATCTCGCGGCGAGGGGGAAGTCTCATGGTTTTTCTCGAGTTGCGGCGGGAACCTGGGGTATATTCTCGAGTTACGACGGGGATGGCCCTTCCACACATGTGTTTGTTCAGCCACGTCACGACTCTTGCCTAGTTGCGAGACACAACTCGGGATTCTCCTCGAGGCTTGGCAAGGCAATTGGGACGCCTCTCCAGCTGAGGCGGGAGACCATGGGTCCCTTTCCACGTGCCACAGGAATCCTGGGACTCCTATCAAGTTTCACGAGGAGTCAGGCATCGTCTCCTTTGGAGGCACTGATCTCCGCGTACCTCTGGAGTTTTCAAAGGATGTGAGGCCTCCGGTCGCGATGAGGTGGGGAACTAGGTCTTTCTCTGTGGTCTCCACAGGGGATTCAGACATCCTTTCATCTTGGGAGATGCAAGACGAGCCTGCATTCAAGTCACTGCAGGGATATCCAGCCCTATTTCGCGTCAGGGCATCGCGGTGTCCATTCCACTTGAGGCCGCAAACTCAGGGTCCCTCTCACATACCTAGAGCTGAGAGAAGCCTCCTCTTGAGGTGCTTGTGGTAAGGTGGTATTCCTCTGGAGTCGAAGCCAGGGACTAACCTCTCATCTCGAGTTGATTTTTGGCCCACGGAGCTCTTTCGTGTTGCTACAGTGACCTCAGGATCCCTCTAGCCTTGAAACAGTGTTCTTGGGGTTTCTCTGGAGTGCCATCAAGGAAATCAAGGCTCCTTTCATGTGTGATGTGCAACACGGAATTGCTCTGCACGCAGTGCAGGGGAATCGGGCCTCATCTCGCGGCGAGGGGGAAGTCTCATGGTTTTTCTCGAGTTGCGGTGGGAACCTGGGGTATATTCTCGAGTTACGACGGGGATGGCCCTTCCACCCACGTGTTTCTTCAGCGACGTCAGGACTCCTGCCTAGTTGCGAGGGACAACTCTGGATTCTCCTCGAGGCTTGGCAGGGCAATTGGGACGCCTCTCCAGCTGAGGGGGGAGACCAAGTGTCCCTTTCCAAGTGCCACAGGAATCCTGGGACTCCTATCAAGTTTCACGAGGAGTCAGGCATCGTCTCCTTTGGAGGCACTGATCTCCGCGTACCTCTGGAGTTTTCAAAGGATGTGAGGCTATCGGTCGCGATGAGGTGGGGAACTAAGTCTTTCTCTGTGCTTTCCACAGGGGATTCAGACATCCTTTCGTCCTGGGAGATGCAAGACGAGCCTGCATTGAAGTCACTGCAGGGATATCCGGCCTTATTTCGAATCAGGGCATCGCAGTGTCCATTCCACTTGAGGCCGCAAACTCAGGGTCCCTCTCACATACCTAGAGCTGAGAGAAGCCTCCTCTTGAGGTGCTTGTGTTAAGGTGGTATTCCTCTGGAGACGAATCCAGGGACTAACCTCTCTTTTCGAGTTGATTTTTGGTCCACAGAGTTCTTTCGTGTTGCTACAGTGACCTCAGGATCCCTCTAGCCTTGAAACAGTGTTCTTGGGGTTTCTCTGGAGTGCCATCAAGGAAATCAAGGCTCCTTTCATGTGTGATGTGTAAGACGGAATTGCTCTGCACGCAGTACAGGGAAATCGGGCCTCATCTCGCATCGAGGGGGAAGTCTCATGGTTTTTCTCGAGTTGCGGCGGGAACCTGGGGTATATTCTCGAGTTACGACGGGGATGGCCCTTCCACCCACGTGTGTGTTCAGCCATGTCAGGACTCCTGCCTAGTTGCGAGGGACAACTCGGGATTCTCCTCGAGGCTTGGCAGGGCAATTGGAACGCCTCTCCAGCTGAGGCGGGAGACCAAGGGTCCCTTTCCACGTGCCACAGGAATCCTGGGACTCCTATCAAGTTTCACGAGGAGTCAGGCATTGTCTCATTTGGAGGCACTGATCTCCGCGTACCTCTGGAGTTTTCAAAGGATGTGAGGCCTCCGGTCGCGATGAGGTGGGGAACTAGGTCTTTCTCTGTCGTCTCCACAGGGGATTCAGACATCCTTTCTTCTTGGGAGATGCAAGACGAGCCTGCATTCAAGTCACTGCAGGGATATCCGACCTTATTTCCCGTCAGGGCATCGCGGTGTCCATTCCACTTGAGGCCGCAAACTCAGGGTCCCTCTCACATACCTAGAGCTGAGAGAAGCCTCCTCTTGAGGTGCTTGTGGTAAGGTGGTATTCCTCTGGAGTCGAAGCCAGGGACTAACCTCTCATCTCGAGTTGATTTTGGGTCCACGGAGCTCTTTCGTGTTGCTACAGTGACCTCAGGATCCCTCTAGCCTTGAAACAGTGTTCTTGGGGTTTCTCTGGGGTGCCATGAAGGAAATCAAGGCTCCTTTCATGTGTGATGTGCAACACGGAATTGCTCTGCACACAGTGCAGGGGAATCGGGCCTCATCTCGCGGCGAGGGGGAAGTCTCATGGTTTTTCTCGAGTTGCGGCGGGAACCTGGGGTATATTCTCGAGTTACGACGGGGATCGCCCTTCCACCCACGTGTGTGTTCAGCCACGTCAGGACTCTTGCCTAATTGCGAGACACAACTCGGGATTCTCCTCGAGGCTTGGCAAGGCAATTGGGACGCCTCTCCAGCTGAGGCGGGAGACCAAGGGTCCCTTTCCACGTGCCACAAGAATCCTTGGACACCTATCAAGTTTCACGAGGAGTCAGGCATCGTCTCCTTTGGAGGCACTGATCTCCGCGTACCTCTGGAGTTTTCAAAGGATGTGAGGCCTCCGGTCGCGATGAGGTGGGGAACTAGGTCTTTCTATGTGCTTTCCACAGGGGATTCAGACATCCTTTCTTCTTGGGAGATGCAAGACGAGCCTGCATTCAAGTCACTGCAGGGATATCCGGCCTTATTTCGAGTCAGGGCATCGCGGTGTCCATTCCACTTGAGGCCGCAAACTCAGGGTCCCTCTCACATACCTAGAGCTGAGAGAAGCCTCCTCTTGAGGTGCTTGTGGTAAGGTGGTATTCCTCTGGAGAGGAATCCAGGGACTAACCTCTCTTTTCGAGTTGATTTTTGGTCCACAGAATTCTTTCGTGTTGCTACAGTGACCTCAGGATCCCTCTATCCTTGAAACAGTGTTCTTGGGGTTTCTCTGGAGTGCCATCAAGGAAATCAAGGCTCCTTTCATGTGTGATGTGCAAGACGGAATTGCTCTGCACGCAGTACAGGGGAATCGGGACTCATCTCGCATCGAGGGGGAAGTTTCATGGTTTTTCTCGAGTTGCGGTGGGAACCTGGGGTATATTCTCGAGTTACGACGGGGATGGCCCTTCCACCCACGTGTTTGTTCAGCCACGACAGGACTCCTGCCTGGTTGCGGGGGACAACTTGGGATTCTCCTGGAGGCTTGGCAGGGCAATTGGGTCGCCTCTCCAGCTGAGGCGGGAGACCAAGGGTCCCTTTCCACGTGCCACAAGAATCCTGGGACTCCTATCAAGTTTCACGAGGAGTCCGGCATCGTCTCCTTTGGAGGCACTGATCTCCGCGTACCTCTGGAGTTTTCAAAGGATGTGAGGCCTCCGGTCGCGATGAGGTGGGGAACTAGGTCTTTCTCTGTCGTCTCCACAGGGGATTCAGACATCCTTTCATCTTGGGAGATGCAAGACAAGCCTGCATTCCAGTCACTGCAGGGATATCCAGCCTTATTTCCCGTCAGGGCATCGCGGTGTCCATTCCACTTGAGGCCGCAAACTCAGGGTCCCTCTCACATACCTAGAGCTGAGAGAAGCATCCTCTTGAGGTGCTTGTGGTAAGGTGGTATTCCTCTGGAGTCGAAGCCAGGGACTAACCTCTCATCTCGAGTTGATTTTGGGTCCACGGAGCTCTTTCGTGTTGCTACAGTGACCTCAGGATCCCTCTAGCCTTGAAACAGTGTTCTTGGGGTTTCTCTGGGGTGCCATGAAGGAAATCAAGGCTCCTTTCATGTGTGATGTGCAACACAGAATTGCTCTGCACGCAGTGCAGGGGAATCGGGCCTCATCTCGCGGCGAGGGGGAAGTCTCATGGTTTTTCTCGAGTTGCGGCGGGAACCTGGGGTATATTCTCGAGTTACGACGGGGATGGCCCTTCCACACATGTGTTTGTTCAGCCACGTCAGGACTCTTGCCTAGTTGCGAGACACAACTCGGGATTCTCCTCGAGGCTTGGCAAGGCAATTGGGACGCCTCTCCAGCTGAGGCGGGAGACCAAGGGTCCCTTTCCACGTGCCACAAGAATCCTGGGACTCCTATCAAGTTTCACGAGGAGTCCGGCATCGTCTCCTTTGGAGGCACTGATCTCCGCGTACCTCTGGAGTTTTCAAAGGATGTGAGGCCTCCGGTCGCGATAAGGTGGGGAACTAGGTGTTTCTCTGTGGTCTCCACAGGGGATTCAGACATCCTTTCATCTTGGGAGATGCAAGACGAGCCTGCATTCAAGTCACTGCAGAGATATCCAGCCTTATTTCCCGTCAGGGCATCACGGTGTCCATTCCACTTGAGGCCCCAAACTCAGGGTCCCTCTCACATACCTAGAGCTGAGAGAAGCCTCCTCTTGAGGTGCTTGTGGTAAGGTGGTATTCCTCTGGAGTCGAAGCCAGGGACTAACCTCTCATCTCGATTTGATTTTGGGTCCACGGAGCTCTTTCGTGTTGCTCCATTGACCTCAGGATCCCTCTAGCCTTGAAACAGTGTTCTTGGGGTTTCTCTGGGGTGCCATGAAGGAAATCAAGGCTACTTTCATGTGTGATGTGCAACACAGAATTGCTCTGCACGCAGTGCAGGGGAATCGGGCCTCATCTCGCGGCGAGGGGGAAGTCTCATGGTTTTTCTCGAGTTGCGGCGGGAACCTGGGGTATATTCTCGAGTTATGACGGGGATGGCCCTTCCACACATGTGTTTGTTCAGCCACGTCACGACTCTTGCCTAGTTGCGAGACACAACTCGGGATTCTCCTCGAGGCTTGGCAAGGCAATTGGGACGCCTCTCCAGCTGAGGCGGGAGACCATGGGTCCCTTTCCACGTGCCACAGGAATCCTGGGACTCCTATCAAGTTTCACGAGGAGTCAGGCATCGTCTCCTTTGGAGGCACTGATCTCCGCGTACCTCTGGAGTTTTCAAAGGATGTGAGGCCTCCGGTCGCGATGAGGTGGGGAACTAGGTCTTTCTCTGTGGTCTCCACAGGGGATTCAGACATCCTTTCATCTTGGGAGATGCAAGACGAGCCTGCATTCAAGTCACTGCAGGGATATCCAGCCCTATTTCGCGTCAGGGCATCGCGGTGTCCATTCCACTTGAGGCCGCAAACTCAGGGTCCCTCTCACATACCTAGAGCTGAGAGAAGCCTCCTCTTGAGGTGCTTGTGGTAAGGTGGTATTCCTCTGGAGTCGAAGCCAGGGACTAACCTCTCATCTCGAGTTGATTTTTGGCCCACGGAGCTCTTTCGTGTTGCTACAGTGACCTCAGGATCCCTCTAGCCTTGAAACAGTGTTCTTGGGGTTTCTCTGGAGTGCCATCAAGGAAATCAAGGCTCCTTTCATGTGTGATGTGCAACACGGAATTGCTCTGCACGCAGTGCAGGGGAATCGGGCCTCATCTCGCGGCGAGGGGGAAGTCTCATGGTTTTTCTCGAGTTGCGGTGGGAACCTGGGGTATATTCTCGAGTTACGACGGGGATGGCCCTTCCACCCACGTGTTTCTTCAGCGACGTCAGGACTCCTGCCTAGTTGCGAGGGACAACTCTGGATTCTCCTCGAGGCTTGGCAGGGCAATTGGGACGCCTCTCCAGCTGAGGCGGGAGACCAAGTGTCCCTTTCCAAGTGCCACAGGAATCCTGGGACTCCTATCAAGTTTCACGAGGAGTCAGGCATCGTCTCCTTTGGAGGCACTGATCTCCGCGTACCTCTGGAGTTTTCAAAGGATGTGAGGCTATCGGTCGCGATGAGGTGGGGAACTAAGTCTTTCTCTGTGCTTTCCACAGGGGATTCAGACATCCTTTCGTCCTGGGAGATGCAAGACGAGCCTGCATTGAAGTCACTGCAGGGATATCCGGCCTTATTTCGAATCAGGGCATCGCAGTGTCCATTCCACTTGAGGCCGCAAACTCAGGGTCCCGCTCACATACCTAGAGCTGAGAGAAGCCTCCTCTTGAGGTGCTTGTGTTAAGGTGGTATTCCTCTGGAGACGAATCCAGGGACTAACCTCTCTTTTCGAGTTGATTTTTGGTCCACAGAGTTCTTTCGTGTTGCTACAGTGACCTCAGGATCCCTCTAGCCTTGAAACAGTGTTCTTGGGGTTTCTCTGGAGTGCCATCAAGGAAATCAAGGCTCCTTTCATGTGTGATGTGTAAGACGGAATTGCTCTGCACGCAGTACAGGGAAATCGGGCCTCATCTCGCATCGAGGGGGAAGTCTCATGGTTTTTCTCGAGTTGCGGCGGGAACCTGGGGTATATTCTCGAGTTACGACGGGGATGGCCCTTCCACCCACGTGTGTGTTCAGCCATGTCAGGACTCCTGCCTAGTTGCGAGGGACAACTCGGGATTCTCCTCGAGGCTTGGCAGGGCAATTGGAACGCCTCTCCAGCTGAGGCGGGAGACCAAGGGTCCCTTTCCACGTGCCACAGGAATCCTGGGACTCCTATCAAGTTTCACGAGGAGTCAGGCATTGTCTCATTTGGAGGCACTGATCTCCGCGTACCTCTGGAGTTTTCAAAGGATGTGAGGCCTCCGGTCGCGATGAGGTGGGGAACTAGGTCTTTCTCTGTCGTCTCCACAGGGGATTCAGACATCCTTTCTTCTTGGGAGATGCAAGACGAGCCTGCATTCAAGTCACTGCAGGGATATCCGACCTTATTTCCCGTCAGGGCATCGCGGTGTCCATTCCACTTGAGGCCGCAAACTCAGGGTCCCTCTCACATACCTAGAGCTGAGAGAAGCCTCCTCTTGAGGTGCTTGTGGTAAGGTGGTATTCCTCTGGAGTCGAAGCCAGGGACTAACCTCTCATCTCGAGTTGATTTTGGGTCCACGGAGCTCTTTCGTGTTGCTACAGTGACCTCAGGATCCCTCTAGCCTTGAAACAGTGTTCTTGGGGTTTCTCTGGGGTGCCATGAAGGAAATCAAGGCTCCTTTCATGTGTGATGTGCAACACAGAATTGCTCTGCACGCAGTGCAGGGGAATCGGGCCTCATCTCGCGGCGAGGGGGAAGTCTCATGGTTTTTCTCGAGTTGCGGCGGGAACCTGGGGTATATTCTCGAGTTACGACGGGGATCGCCCTTCCACACACGTGTTTGTTCAGCCACGTCAGGACTCTTGCCTAGTTGCGAGACACAACTCGGGATTCTCCTCGAGGCTTGGCAAGGCAATTGGGACGCCTCTCCAGCTGAGGCGGGAGACCATGGGTCCCTTTCCACGTGCCACAGGAATCCTGGGACTCCTATCAAGTTTCACGAGGAGTCAGGCATCGTCTCCTTTGGAGGCACTGATCTCCGCGTACCTCTGGAGTTTTCAAAGGATGTGAGGCCTCCGGTCACGATGAGGTGGGGAACTAGGTCTTTCTCTGTGGTCTCCACAGGGGATTCAGACATCCTTTCATCTTGGGAGATGCAAGACGAGCCTGCATTCAAGTCACTGCAGGGATATCCAGCCTTATTTCGCGTCAGGGCATCGTGGTGTCCATTCCACTTGAGGCCGCAAACTCAGGGTCCCTCTCACATACATAGAGCTGAGAGAAGCCTCCTCTTGAGGTGCTTGTGGTAAGGTGGTATTCCTCTGGAGTCGAAGCCAGGGACTAACCTCTCATCTCGAGTTGATTTTTGGCCCACGGAGCTCTTTCGTGTTGCTACAGTGACCTCAGGATCCCTCTAGCCTTGAAACAGTGTTCTTGGGGTTTCTCTGGAGTGCCATCAAGGAAATCAAGGCTTCTTTCATGTGTGATGTGCAACACGGAATTGCTCTGCACGCAGTGCAGGGGAATCGGGCCTCATCTCGCGGCGAGGGGGAAGTCTCATGGTTTTTCTCGAGTTGCGGCGGGAACCTGGGGTATATTCTCAAGTTACGACGGGGATGGCCCTTCCACCCAAGTGTTTCTTCACCGACGTCAGGACTCCTGCCTAGTTGCGAGGGACAACTCGTGATTCTCCTCGAGGCTTGGCAGGGCAATTGGGACGCCTCTCCAGCTGAGGCGGGAGACCAAGGGTCCCTTTCCAAGTGCCACAGGAATCCTGGGACTCCTATCAAGTTTCACGAGGAGTCAGGCATCGTCTCCTTTGGAGGCACTGATCTCCGCGTACCTCTGGAGTTTTCAAAGGATGTGAGGCTATCGGTCGCGATGAGGTGGGGAAGTAAGTCTTTCTCTGTGCT
This sequence comes from Cervus elaphus, assembly GCF_910594005.1. Taxonomy (NCBI): domain Eukaryota; kingdom Metazoa; phylum Chordata; class Mammalia; order Artiodactyla; family Cervidae; genus Cervus; species Cervus elaphus. The sequence continues at coordinate 70,924,446 of NC_057836.1, forward strand.
TTCCACAGGGGATTCAGACATCCTTTCGTCCTGGGAGATGCAAGACGAGCCTGCATTGAAGTCACTGCAGGGATATCCGGCCTTATTTCGAGTCAGGGCATCGCGGTGTCCATTCCACTTGAGGCCGCAAACTCAGGGTCCCTCTCACATACCTAGAGCTGAGAGAAGCCTCCTCTTGAGGTGCTTGTGGTAAGGCGGTAATCCTCTGGAGACGAATCCAGGGACTAACCTCTCTTTTCGAGTTGATTTTCGGCCCACGGAGCTCTTTCGTGTTGCTACAGTGACCTCAGGATCCCTCTATCCTTGAAACAGTGTTCTTGGGGTTTCTCTGGAGTGCCATCAAGGAAATCAAGGCTCCTTTCATGTGTGATGTGCAACACGGAATTGTTCTGCACGCAGTACAGGGGAATCGGGCCTCATCTCGCATCGAGGGGGAAGTCTCATGGTTTTTCTCGAGTTGCGGCGGGAACCTGGGGTATATTCTCGAGTTACGACGGGGATGGCCCTTCCACACACGTGTTTGTTCAGCCACGTCAGGACTCCTGCCTAGTTGCG